>NW_026606186.1:11977500-12617500 GCF_029834395.1 Sorex fumeus
TTTACCTTGAGAGAGGCACCCAGGTCACATTGAGTTGAACCAGAGGCCTTCTAATGTAGTAAGTTTTTATGTTGGAGAAATATGCATACTTCTTCTAATGCATCCAAAATAATCATTAAAATGGTCAGTAGAGTCCAAAGACCAGGCCTCTACTTCATTTTTTTGAAATGTCTAGTATGCATGCAGGATTAATGTAGTCTCCAAGAGAACACTGGAGGTAACTTCATTATCATGATTATTCTGCTAAGTAGGCAGATAACAACTGAAAACAATTAATGCAATTGAAAAAGAAAGAAATAGCATTTCTAGCATCTTATACTATGGAAAAACGAACATCACATATATATTATCTGAATATGCGTAGGCAGCTATCTAGCTATCCCTATAGAATAGTCATGAGGACACCATGTCAACAAAAGTCCTTTCTATCATCATTGTTGCTACATCTCATCTCAGGTACTAGCAGAATATTGGCATCAGATATATGCTCAGCTGTTGGATGGGGGAAAAGAAGAGTACCCAAGTATCATTATCTTCATCTAAACTGTACACAGACATAGGCGCAGTGTCGGAAAAGATACTCAGGCAAGGTTGCAAAATGACCTTTGGTGAGTGCCAGAGAAAAAGTGCCTGGGTCAATTTGAACTTCTGTAACAAAATACCTTATAGGACTGTAGCACTGTTTATCGGTTTGCTCGAGTGGGTCCAGTAACTTCTCCGTTGTGAAACTTGTTGTTACTGTGTTTAGCATATTGAATATGTCACGGGTAGCTTGCCAGGCTTTGCCATACGGGCAAGATACTCTTGGTAGCTTGCCAGGCTCTCCGAGAGAGGCAAAGGAGTTGAACCCAGTTCAACGGGGCAAGCTGCGCGCAAGGCAAACGCCCTACTGCTGTACTATCTTTCTAGCCCAACAAAACACCTTATAGTGGTTATAAATAATACCCCCCCCCCCCCACACACACACACAGAGTTCTAGAGACTGAGAAATCCAATATAAAGTGAACTTAAATAAATGTAAGTGAGCCAGCACTCAGGTTCTGGTGAGGGAAGATTTTTCTTCTCATTGAAACCCTGCAGAGGGCTGGAGCAATAGCACAGCGGGTGGGGCGTTTGCCTTGCACATAGCCGACCCGAGTTCTATTCCCAGCATCCCATATGGTCCCCTGAGCACCGCCAGGAGTAATTCCTGAGTGCAGAGCCAGGAGTAACCCCTGTGCATCGCTGAGTGTGACCCCAAAAAAGAAAAAAAAAAAGAAAAAAGAAACCTTGCAGAGAGAAGCTCAAATCTCTCTCCCACTGCCACCATCCCTCTAGGTTCTTCTCTGACTAGTCAAGCAATCAAATTAACATCAAACAGATTAGTAGGAGAAAAAGTCCAAGTTTAATTGCATATATATGAAAAGACTACATAACTATAAATTCTCGCGTAAATAGAACAAATCTAGGCTTCTTCCTAAGTTAAGAAAAGGGATGGGACTGAAGACTTCAAAGAGACAGAGAGGAAGATGACTCATATGACAAAGCACCAGATGCTGTGTAGATGTTTTCTCTGCCATATAGACAGGCTTCACAGATAAAAAGTTATTTCTGGAGATATGCCTAAAAATGGATAATGCCCCCATTTTTCAATTTTCTGAAAAGTTAGCATAATGTAAAATTTTTTCTTGTGGTCTAGAGGACCTTTGTTAATATTAGTTTTAAATACTCTATATGTCAATGTGATATCATCTAGAAAAGTGTGCTCTGTAATTTGGGGAAAGTTTAACAGCATTTTGGGAAACTTTCTTTCAATATCAATCACACATAAGTGGTTTCACTTAAGACCTCATATAAATATAATTGCTTCCGGGTGACTTATTTCTGATAACCACTGCTGTGAGTTAGAGGCTGTCTAGCTAGGTAGGGTTTTTAGTGGATTGTAAACATTCAGTCTACAACCCAAGAGGAAGATCAAAGCATTTTACTTTTTTTTTTCTTTTCGGTTCGCACCTGGAGATGCACAGGGGTTACTTCTGGCTCTGCACTCAGGTATAACTCCTGGCAGTGCTCAGGGGACCATATGGGATGCTGAGAATGAAACTCTGGTCGGCTGCATGCAAGGCAAACACCCTACCAACTGTGCTATTGCTCTAGTCCCAGCATTTGACTTTTGTCCTAGTATTCTGTTCAAAGTCTTTGTAGATATTATCCTCCTTTCTCTAAATTATCTGATTCAGGTTCCTACCATGGCCATGCCAATGAATGGGCAGGGTATTCTAGCATCACAAATCCTTCTCCCTCTTTTTCTATGTGCAGGGAATTTTCCACCTTCTGTGATCAAATTGGCAGCATCAATCTGGATGTTCATTTAAGATACTGACTTAAACGTGTCATGTCACAAGGAATCCTTTTCAGCTGCTCATATTTGCTGCCATGTAATAACTTTATTGCATGTGGAATTCTCTAATAAGCTAATTATAAATAATTTTTAAAGATCTTCATATGTGTTTTTTTAGACATCTGATAAGAAGCAGAGTGGAAGACACATGCTGAGTGAAGAAAGCAGGAATACTGTAATAGAAGATTCTTATAGGTAGGTGGTTGTTGGAAAATTTATAATAGCTGACAGATCGAAGATTTTGCCTAAAGATATATCTTCATTTAAACCTTTTTTGATTTGCTTTGATATCAGATAAGTACTAAGTAGAAAAGTTTGTATGTATGAAGTGTGTTTCTTAAGACTAGATTGACTTCTGACTGAGCTTCACGAAGCAGGTCTATTTTTATTGCTTTATATTATATACCAGGCTGGAAGGATAGCACAGTGGTAGGGCGTTTGCCTTGTGCGTGGCTGACCCGACCAGCCTGGGTTCGATTCCTTTGCCCCTCTTGGAGAGCCGGCAAGTTACTGAGAATATCTCGCCCACATGGCAAAGCTGGCAAGCTACCCATGATATATTCGATATGCCAAACACTTAATCACTTAATCACTTAACTTCCCGTTAGTCGTCGATTTGCTCGAGCAGGCGCCAGTAACGTCTCCATTTGTCCCTGTCGCATGCTAGTGTAGCCCAATGGCATCTGTTCGCTCTGGGAACATGAAGAGCCTCAAACCGATCGTTCATGATCTTGACGAAGAAGTCTGACCATCTGGTAGGTGGGCGGCCATGCGGTCTTTTGACATCCCGTGGAATCCAGTCAGTCACATCTCTAGTCCAGCGGTCGTCTTTAAATCTCATTACGTGACCAGCCCATCTGATTTTTGACACCTTGGCAAACGAGACAGCGTCCCTGAATCTTGATCACCCATGGATGTTGGAACTCTGGATTCTTTCTCTCATTTGAGTGAAACGTGATATTCCAAGCATAGCTCTTTCAATTCCTCTTTGGGAGACCTGAATAGCGTTCTCATCCTGTTTGCGTAGGGCCCAGGTCTCTGAGGCATATGTTAATGCATGAAGAACAGTGGAATCAAAGAGATGTGCCTGGAGCCGGAGGTTCTTCGTCCTCTTAGCTATTTCTTCGACATTCTTGAAGGCGTTCCAAGCCTCTCTCTTCCTCCTGCACAGCTCGGGTGCCAGGTCATTTGTCATGTTGACTTCTTGACCTAGGTACACATAGCTGTTGCATTCGGATTTGGTCGTTCCGTTGAGAGCGAATGGGGCATCAGGAACGAGCCTGTTTCTCATAAACATTGTCTTCGTAAGATTCATCTGTAGTCCTACCTTTCCACACTCACGGTCAAAGTCGGCCAGCATTTGTGCTGCTTGGCTGATATTTGGTGTTATTAAAACAATGTCATCAGCAAAACTGAGGTGGGGTAGTTGCCGACCATCTATCTTCACTCCCATTCCTTCCCATTCCAGTCGTCACATGATGTTCTCGAGGGTGGCACTGAAGAGTTTCGGTGAAATGGTATCACCCTGCTGAACCCCTCTCTTGACATCAATGATCACTTCTTTGTAGAATGGTGAGATCCTGGTAGTGAATCCGCAATACAGCTCATGGAGGATCTTGATGTATTGGGCTTGAATGCCCTGATTGGCTAGGGCTTCAATGACCGCTTCCGTCTCAACAGAATCAAAGGCCTTCTTTAAATCAATGAACGTTAAACAGAGCGGCATCTTGAACTCCCGAGAAACCTCAATGAGTTTGGTTATTGTGTGGATATGGTCGATGGTGCTGAATCCTTTGCGGAACCCGGCTTGTTCGCATGGTTGTCCTTCATCTAGTGTTCTGCCAATCCTATTTAGGATGACTCTAGTGAACTGCCAAACACAGTAACAACAAATTTCACAATGGAGACGTTGCTGGGCCCATTCAAGCAAATGGATAAACAATGGGAGAACTGTGACAGTGGCAGTGATATTATATACCTGGCATAGAACTTTCAGTTCATAACTCAAAAATTAAAAAAAAAAGGGTTTGATGCTCTTCATATTTCTGGAGCAAGCAGATGCCATTGGGCTACACTAGCACGCGGCAGGGACAAATGGAGATGTTACTGGCATCCACTCGAGCAAATTGATGGACAATGCGATGACAAGTGATACAAGTGATCTCAAAATCTTCACCAAAGTAATCCCTGAAAAGGAGGTCTCATCATCTTCATTGCACAGAGGAGAAAACTAGGTCTTAGAAAAAATGTCTCTAGTTTTGTGAGTTTGGGAAGAGTGCTTCGCAGGCATTAAAACTACTACCAAAACTCGTGTTGCTTATCTTTCATCTAGAATCTAGAATGCTTACTATGTCTTGCTACTATACTTAAATACCTCCAAATGAAATGATGAATTCTTCTTAATCAAAAAGTTCCTTCAACATTCCTCAGTGTAGCAGCTGTCTAGTTGAAATACAGACCTAATTCTAATCAGTGTATTTCCATGAAATAACCTAACCTTATTATAAATGAGAGCAATACTTACTATTGAGCATTTTGTAGAAAAAGATAAACTGAGAATACCTGGCTTGCTTAAACCATGCACGTTTCCTGTCTTCAGCACTGGCTTTTAATCAGCCTCTAGGAAATACCTCTGAACCAAAGAATATTGTCTGTTAAGGATGGATTTTGACATATAGGGCTTTGTTCCTTGCTCGATTAATTTGATCAGATTCTCATGTCAGTAATTGTGACTTATGGTGAATATCTATGCCTGGTCTGAGTCCCTGGTGTCAAAGTAACAAGATTAGACACATGAACAGTGCTTGTCTATATAGCTGGTCCCCAATAAAAATACTAGCCACTATGATCTGTGAGTCCTCCTGTGTAGTAACAATGCTGCTGTGCTGTCTCACACCATTCCTGGAAGAATTGAGGGTGTCAGTGTAATCTATTGAGAATGGACACTTGAAAGCTTTCATTTGGTTTCTTTTTAACTTTATTATATCTCCCTTTGCTAATCTTAACCTGTGATTATTCTGTAATAATTTAATTATCGCTGTCACTGTCCTCCCATTGTTCATTGATTTGCTCGACCAGGCACCAGTAACGTCTCCATTGTGAGAATTGTTGTTACTGGTTTTGGCATATTGAATATGTCATGGGTAGCTTGCCAGGCTTTGCTGTGCAGGCGGAATACTCTCGGTAGCTCACCAGGCTCTCCGAGAGGGGCAGAGGAATCGAACCTGGGTCAGCAGCATGCAAGGCAAATGCCCTACTCGCTATGCTATTGCTCCAGCCCAATTTAATTATAATAATTTAACTAATTATCATAGCTTAATCACGGTCACGGTCACTGTCCTGCCGTTGTTCATTGATTCGCTCGAGCGGGCCCAGTAACATTGTGAGACTTGTTACTGTGTTTGGCATATAGAATACATCACAGGGAGCTTGCCAGGCTTTGCCGTGCGGGTGAGATACTCTCGGTAGCTTGCCGGGATCTCCGAGAGGGGTGGAGGAATCGAACTCGGGTCAGCCATGTTGGCTGCATGTAAGGTAAAAGCCTTACCCGCTGTGCTATCACTCCAGCCCGATCATAGCGTAATAGATTAAAATAATTTTAATAATTATAAATTAAATAATACTTTATATTTTATAAAATATTTAAAATGTAAATTAAATAATTATAAATTAAAGTTTTAATTAATTAAATTACAATAATTTAATTAATCAATAATAATAATTGTAACAATGACTATAGCAACTGCTGAACCTATAACGATTCTTCTAGTTGCCAAAGCTTTTTCAACACTGGCCCTTCTCCCCTATGTCCAGTGCCCTCCACTGAACCTCAATCTCCCAGAAAAGTTAGCAGGTTTCTCTGTGGTTAGGAAAAGCAAAAAAAAAAAAAAAAAAAGGGTGGCCTGAGTACTGTAGTTTGGAGGGTGTGACAAGCTCTCTCAGAGAAACTGTACTATTGGGTTCTATTGGTTCTGATGATGCTAAAGTGAAGCTCTAATAACACCTTTACACTGCTAAGGACCACAAAATCCTGGTGGAACAATATTGTTCAATGGATATTGTGCAGTAGAATCCTTCTCAACCTTTAGTTTCTTTGCTTTTTATCACTACACGACAAAACTCACCCTTAAAGCATCATCTGCAAAGTCAGGGTGACATTTCTCCAACATTTTCTATATATGGCATATATGTTCATTGTACGTGCACATGTGCATTGCTCTTTTTCATGAATATGTATAAATTTCCTGAAAAAAACTATTAGAATATGCATAGACATCTTGTGGGAATGAAACAAGAGTCTCTCCACTGCTTCTCTTAAAGCTGTTCTCTACCTGTGTAAGTGGACATTTTTTTCAACATAAGTTGTTTTCATTGTCAGTTAAGTCCTCCCCCCCCCCCTTTCTATTCATTGTTCTTTTGTTTTTCTCAAGGACAACATGTAAATCACTGAGTCTAAGAATGGTCTTAAGGAACTGAAACATTCTTCCATTCCTCTACATATCTTCTTTCATCTTTATCATACTTCCCAGGGTAGTTGCAGTGTCATATCCATGGCATGGATAAGGGTTTTAGATCACTGACACCCATTGACTTCTCTGATGATGTTCTAAGGAATTCAATGTCTCCTAAATTCAGATCGACTGAGATTTTAATTGGTTAAGTGGTTAAATATCACCTATGAAACTCATAAAGAATTGAAAGGCCATGGTTTAAGCATGTATATAGGATAGGCTACCCCAAAACTGTTCCAACAAGCTTTTAGTAAGATGTACAAAAAATAATCTTCTACTACATGTTGCCGTGGTATTTGGCACCAGTTGAAACAATATTGGGTTCAAGAAAAAGAAAAACTATTACCATAATTTTTTAAAAAAATAATGTAGGAATACTGTTATTTGTTCAGCCATTGATTAAGCTGATTGAATTGGGCATGAACTCCACATTACTTTTTTATTTTATTGTATCGCCATGAGATAGAGTTACAAAGCTTTCATGTTTGAGATTCAGTCATAAAATGATGAAACACCCATTCCTCCACCAGTGCACATTCTCCACCACCAATATCCCAAGTATCATGCCCACCCCCCATACATACACATCGTAGTCCTCACCTTGCCTCTATGGCAGACAATTTCTCCAATACTCTCTGTCTAATTTGGGGCATTAATTTTGCTCGAATTTTCCTACAACCATTCAAGCCTACCTGCCAGGGGCAGACACTAGATAATATATTTTCCATAGCTCAATTTGAATATCATGAGAGCTCATGTGGCCGCGATTATAAATGTAAATTTCTAGGTTGTAAATGGTTGGGTTCCAGAGACATTTCTGTATGACACTAATCCATTTTGGGATTCAATTGGGAGCCTCTGGGCCAGGGCTGTTGGTGCACTAAGATGGTGTCTGGAGGCAAATTGTGGGCATAACAGCCAGTCTTCTGGGCAGGTGGTGACCTGGGGAGGGACAGCCCAGGTCCTCTTCCACCATGTGGTGTGGAGATTTAGTCCTGAACCCGCATTACTGGGCCTTGCTTTGAAAGTTCTTAGTCACTGGGATTCAATCAGAGTAGGCAAGGAGACTGTACCTGCTCCATATGAGATGTCTAGTGATACTGGCTCTGTATGGGGCCTGGAGAAATCTCTGGCACTGTGGTGTCTTCCGGAACTTGCTGCTGTGTCTCTGGGCCAGGGCTGTTGGCATGTTAAGATGGTGCCCGGAGGCTAATTGTGGGCGTGGCAGCCAGTCTTCTGTGTGGGTGGGAACCCGGGGAGGTACAGCCCATGTCCTCTGCCACCATGCGGCCTGGATATTTAGTCCTGGAACCCGCATACCTGGTCGTTGTTTGTGGAAACTCTTGGTCATTGCGATTCCATCTTGTGTAGTCAGTATTACCATATTATTAAACAGTAAAAATTACTGAGTCAGGATCATCTCTAGAAATTTCTTTTTTTTTTTTTATTGAAGAAACCCATCTTAGGGCAAGATTGTGTATCTGGTTTGGTCAAAGAGAGCTTGTGTATCTGGTTTGGTCATAGAAAGCTTGTGTATCTTGTCATGTGAGACCTCTCCCCGTCTTCTCTTCTCCATGCCTTATTTCATGGTTTAGTTCAGAATATGGACACATCTTTTCATTTACTCCAGAATTTAAAGCCACAGGAATCTTCTATATTTATGTCAATAATGTCTTTTTTTTCTTCTAATCATCTGATACTAACTTGTTTACTAGACCAATGAAGAGGAACCCAGAGGCATGGGAGAATGCCCCATCCTGAAAAACCCTGCAAAACCCTACAGCACTACAATAGGATCCTTGAATTATAGATACACCCACCCATAGGACAGCCAGAGAGCAGTCTCCAGTAGTCCAATGAAGATGACATTTCTATCCTAGGCAAGTGGCATATGGAATAGAATGAAACCTTGAAGGTCTAGATCCTCTGTCACTTTATGTACAGGGTCAAGAGACAAGATCACAGGTCAAGAAAGAGCTTTACTGTCAAGAATAATTTTTAATTTTTGAATTCAGTTATTAGTTTAGTTGCAAGAATGCATAGTAAAGGCCCTCCCGTTGATCGTCGATTTGCTCGAGCGGGCCCAGTCACGTCTCCATTGGAGACTTTGTTGTTACTGTGTCTGGCATATCGAATACTCTCGGTAGCTTGCCGGGCTCTCGGAATGCATATGAATGTGAAATGTGAAAATGTGAGCAAAAAGGAGAAACAGTTTTTTCATGAACCAAGCATCTAACAGTACCCTGGGTAAGGGTCCTATAGACCAATTAATGGGAAAAGTATATTCTTATTTAGTCTAATCCTGCTTCCTGCTCTGTAATCATGTTTGCTGAAGAATAAGTATATTTAACTGAACTTTCTTTTGTTCTTGGATCTCAGATTCTGGATATGAATCCTTAGAGCCTGTGTGGACCTGATTAATAATGCTGCTTACCAAGAAAGCCCTGGTGCCTGTCTCTTGTCAGAATGCCCTGCAACAATTGCTTTGGAGCCATTTTCAAGATGCTGAAGCTGGGTAATTGGACCTGTACTAGAAAAAGGAGAGTTACCAGGTGACTTGTTAATTTATGATGCAGGTCACTTAACTGCCATTACCAAGTGTTGCAAGTTACTTTGGTGAAACAGGAAGCAAAGGAGATGTTCTCCAGGGAAGAGTTCTCTACCTCTGCTCTGCTCACTGCTGCCACCTGGAGAAATGTCTGGCAAAGCAAGGACTGGTAAAGTCAGCTATGAGCACCTACACATATATAACCTGGATTTCTGATTCCACCTACCTCATGAGTCAACTGTCAGCTGCTTCCAAAGCCCAGTTAGTCTGTATGCTGAAGAACTGGTCATTTCCACCGCTGAGTTCTTGGGGGGGGGGGGGGTGAACTCAAACTGGAGTCAGGAATTGCTCTTTGCTGGTAGAGAAAAGTTAGACCTAACCTCTGCCCAGGTTTTTCAGGAACTTTGCTTTTCCTCACAACAAAAATTTTAGGAGACAAAATATAGCACTGTAGCACTGTCCTCCCATTGTTCATCGATTTGCTAGAGCAGGCACCAGTAATGTCTCACAACAAATTGTGAAACTTGTTGTTACTGTTTTTGGCATATAGAATACATACATCACTGGGGGATTCCCAGTGTTTGCTGTGTGGGCAAGATACTCTCAGTAGCTTGCCGGGCTCTTCCAGAAGGGTGGAGGAATCGTACCCGGGTCGGTCACGTGCAAGACAAATGCCCTACCTGCTATGCTATCACTCCAGTTCAACAAAATATAAAGTAAAAGAATTTAGAGAAATGTGAAAAAAGAAAAAGATACTTTTTTTGGAAAGATATTTATTTAAGAGAGGACATGGAAGAGAAAGAGGGAGAAGGACAGAGAGAGACAGCGAGAAATAGAGAGAGAGAAAGAGAAAGAGAGAGAGAAGGAGAACTTGGTATCTTCAGAGAAAAAAAAGCTGAAAGTACATATTTCAGGTTGAGATGTGGGGTGATCTCTATGTAGAGAATGATCCCACATTTCTTTACAAAGTTGCTTTTTTGTTTTCCTTTTAGTAGGACTCTTCCAAATTTCCCTGGACTATATTTCTCTGCATATAGAAAAGTTAAAGTGGGTATTGTAATGGGGGAAAAAGCCTTAGACTCTAGGTTCTTATCAAGACCTTTAAATTCTCTTGAAGCTTGCCTTCTGAGGAGGTCCACCTTTTTCTGCTTGGTGGTGCCTCAACTTCTCCATCTTCAAAGAGCTCAGTATCTGTATCTATAAAGGGCATATTTTCTTTACACCTTTGGGCTACTTCAGGGCTAAACCATTTCTTTTTCAGTTTTATAATTTCCTGAAAACAAACAAACAAACAAAAAAACAACAAAAAGAAAACCATTCTTAATCTCTATTTACCTGTGACAAAGCCCAGTACACTGCTTTGAGAGTCAGAAGATTCCAAAAAACACAGATCCCTCACTCTTCCAAACACAACTAGTAGAACACTAACTCTACTTTTAGGTATGGAATAAGTTGCTGTGTAACGAGTGGTTTGGAATATTTAATTAACAATGTCCTTATACTTGGAAACAGTGAGCCAGGAAAGAAATTTTTCTGCAATTTGCAGAAGTGACATTACCAGAACCAGAATTCTCAGTGGTCCCAAACCATAACATGTCCTCTGACTTTATTCTGCTTTAGCTTCATGGTAAACACTGTGCTTGTTACTGTAGACTTCCAGGGACTCAATAGTACAAAGCACTGCACAAGTTTAAAATGCAAAGAGCCCTAAGTAATCTTCTATGATCTTAATTAACACCACGTATTTAAGGAAAACAACACCCTCCCTTCAAGGCACAGAGCTATTTCCCAAAACCCAAGCCTTATTCTTAAGCATAAATCTTGAATTGTGTTCATATTGCTTTACATTATGTAAGAATGCAACCAGATATTTAGACCTAGATATGTCAGTCACTTCCTAGCTCTATTTTATCTTTTTATCTTCACAAACTAAAAGAAAACTATTTTGAGACACTAGGGTTCTGAGTCTCAGTTTCCTTCCTTCATTTGTTCATAAGATTTGTTCTAGGGAAGTATTAGATACCTGTCAGATGTTGTTCTATTTTCTGAGTAGACTGATGCAACTGAGTCTTTGCCTAAGAGTGTTTAAGCTCAGTTTTAGGAAATGGTGCACATTCAGAAATAATGCAAATTCGTATCTCTGGAACGTTGCCCATGTCTCAGTAAAGTCAAGACCAAGGGAGGTAGACTCTGGTAAATTGTGCTTCCACCTCTCTTCTAAACCTCCCTCTGCTATACACACTTGGGGAAATGCCTGGCTTAGGTCAAGACTGGAAAAGTCAGCGAGAAGCACTTATATGACAGGGACACTCATGTTCTGATAGGTCCAAGAAACAGCCATCAAGCTATGCCAGAAGTCCACTTGTTGTATATGGTGTGGGAGATTCCCTGTCACCCAATTTTCTTGTAAGATCATAGACTCATGCTGGAGTGAGGAATTCCTCTTTGCAGGAAAGTCAGTCCTAACCTTGGCACAGACATTCTGGGTCTGTAGCCTTTCCTTTATAGGAAAAAAATTTAGGAAAAGGAGAAATACAACAGCAAATTAGCTTTTATTGCAGAAAATTTACTTAGAAAGATGCAAGAGGAGAGAAAGAGAGGAAATAAGTGTCCAAGAGAGAAGTGATTCTTCAGAGTGGCTAAGAATCTAGGATGGCTTTTAGAAGGAGCTTATATACAATTCCACTAATGCATTTTTTCTGGAGTTCTCTGCATACATAGTAGTTAATATAGACATTGTCACAGGGTAAGGCACTGCTGATAGTCTTTTTATAGTCTCATAAATTCTTCTGTAGCTTCTCCTTTTCTGAAAGGTCCAAGCTTCTCTAGGTGGGGCCTTATATTTCTGCTTCTGAGTGATGCCTCAGTTTCTTCCCGTCATAGAGGTCAGGATTTTCAAGTTAAAGTGTTGTGGCCTTTATGCTGCTAGGCTACTTCAGGGTTAGGAAATTTTGTAATTTCTTGAGCTTCAGGCATGCAATGTTTCAACAGTAATCCCATCACCAGTGTCCACCTCCCTCTACCAACATCCCACAACCATTTGCTTTTACAAGAGGCTGTTTAAATATATATATTCTATGTTTTAGAATATGTAGATACATAGAGATGTATTTAAAATTTTTTACACTGTGGTTTACAGTTCTTTTGCTGGTAGGATTTCATATATAACACTTTGCCATATTTAAGCAACACCTCTTCCTCCAGGTTAAATGCTTTCCTCAACCATAGATATTGTTCCCTCGCTAGCCTATCCTCCAGCCCCCTCATGTGGCATATTTCCTACTGAATACTAGTTTTCATGTTTTTTTCCATTATCTTTGCATATTTATTATTGCACCACTATGTGTCTTTATATCTTGTATATTATAAAGATCATTTTGTGTTGTTCTCTCTCCCTCTGACTAATCTCACTTTGCATGATGCTCTCCAGATATGTCCCTCCAAGTATAAATACAAATGGCCCAAAGGCACAAAAAATGCTCTGTATCACTAATCACCAGGGAGATGTAAATCAAAACAACAATGAGATATCATCTCACACCACAGTCTAGCAGACATCAAAAAAAAAAAAAACCAAGAACACCTGGTGCTGTTGTGGATGAGAGAAGGAAGGGACTCTTATTCACTGCTGGTGAGATTGTCCACTGGTACAGCTTTTCTAAAAACAATATGGACATTCCTTAAAAAATCTAGGAATTGTGCTTTCATTTGACCTGGAATTCCATTTTTTGGGATATGTCCCAAGGGTCCTAAAACAAACTGGAAAAAAAGACGTCCCTCCACCCTCTGTTCCTTGCAACACTATCTACAATAGCCAAAATCTGGAAACAACCCAAGTGTCCAAGAATAGATGACTGGACAGAAATCATGTACTACTGTTATATGTTACATAAGCACAGTAGAATGTTACTAGGCCATCAGAAAAATTAGTCAGGAAATCTCTTTTTAACTTGTATTATTTCCCAAATAATTTGAATGATAGCACAGGGTTGAAGCGATAGCACAGCAGATAGGGCGTTTACCTTGCACGCGGCCAACCTGGCCAACCCAGGTTCTATTCCTCTGCCCCTCTTGGAGAGTCCAGCAAGATACCGAGAGTATCTCGTCCACATGGTAAAGCCTGGCAAGCTACCCATGATGTATACGATATGCCAAACACAGTAACAAGTGTCATAATGGAGACATTACTGGGCCTATTCAAGCAAATTGATGAACAACGGGAGGACAGTGAAAGTGACTGATTATTTCCCAAAAGAACTTTACCAGGTCCTCACTACCTATCTGTCTGCAATAAGAACAATGAAGGAAGAATTTGTAAGAGGAAGTCAAATCGAAGATAACATAGAGGACCCTTTTGAGTTAATCGTCTCTTATTTACATTGCAAAAAACATGAACTCCCAGTCAAACTTTCTATGAGCTTCTCTCCATCTCCCCAATCTGCACTAGACTCTTTTGTCTTCATATTATTTCCTATAGCTACTTATTCTTTGACTATGCTCCCGATAATCTAGGTTCCATCCACATGATGGTTCTGTTCAGATGTTCCAGTATACACTGGTCTGGGGCTCAATTTGTAGCAAATGAAGTACGCTTCTTATCTTGGTTGAGCTAGCAGACTGCTTTAGCATCTTTGGATGCAAGGTTTTTGCTGACAAATACTAGACTGCACTTTCAGAGACTTGAATCTTTCTATGGTAAACCTTTGTCCTGAAATTGCTTATCCTAGCTGAAACAGGATCCACTCATCTCCTGGTTCTGGGGCCAGATTTAAAACCTTAATGGTTTCTCATTGATTTCGGAAGGTATGCTTAAAACTGGAGCTCTGCAGTTGCATGTTTTAGTTGTTACTGTTTTGTTTTTGCATCCCCAGATGATTTTATCTGGAGGAACACATGCTTGGAGAAGCAGAATTAAATACAGGATATTGCATTAATTCAGACTCCTCTAATTCAGGCTGGACTGAAATGTAACTTTGTCTTATCTAGAAGTGAAAAGAGTTTCTAAATAAATGAATGGTGGAAACACAGCTGCAAGAAAGAAGGTTTCACCTGTTTAATAAGAGACAGAGTTCCATGGGAACACGTTCAAGGATTCCAGAAGGGCCATCAACTTGTAAACAATTTCTTTTGTATTAGTTCATTAAAGCTAAAGACTTGTTCTTCAAAGAATAATTTTCTATTTGGCAAAGATTCCCTTCAGTTTGCTAATCTGTGGAGTTGAAAACAATGAGACTATCCATCTTTGAACATAGTTACCAAATCCTCTCCCCTCTATGAGCTAATTATATTATGGGGATATTGTCCCTGCATATAAATATATGTCTGTGCATGAAAACATAATAAGAACCTCTTGAAGGGACTTGTTTATATTCGGAAGGACTAAATATAATTTTATTTTCCAGTTCATATTTTATCTTCTTTAATAAACTCTTATTTCTAATTGATACTAAAATTTTAATAAAAATATTAGCATTATTAACATTTTCTAATGGTCTTTTCCTCAAAAAAAGAAAGTTGACATGGAACTTGGTTGAACCATGTGAGTCTTTATGAATAGAAGGACATGGTTGTAGCATAATAAGCTACATGACCAGAATTTCTCTTCATGCCACCCCTTGTTAGAAGGAACATTCTGTATGGATTAGAAGCCACCATTGGTCAGGTATTAATCATTTCTTAAGGCGTTTGCCTTGCAACTGGCCAACATGGCCACCCCAAGTTCGATTCCTCCACCCCTCTCAGAGAGCCTAGCAAGCTACTGAGAGTATCTCGCCCCCACGGCAGAGCCTGGCAAGCTCCCATGATGTATTCGAGATGCCAAATACAGTAACAATTGTCACAATGGAGACGTTACTGAGCCCGCTAGAAAAATCGATGCACAACGGGAGGACAGTGACATTTGTTCTATTCTAACTTTCTTTTAAAAAATTTATTGCTTTTGATTTTGGGGGCCACACACTACAGTGCTTGGGTATATTTCTGGCTCTTCACTCAGGAATCACTTTTAAAGGTGCTCTGGTGACCATAACGGATGCAGGGAATTGAACCAATGCCTGCTGCATGCAAGACAAAAGACCAAACTATGGTTCTGGTTCCTTCACTCTTAACTTTCTAAAACTCAGGTCTGTCATCAGGGACTCAGGAGAAAGTACAGCAGGCAGGGCACTTGCTTTGCATGTGACTAGTGTGAGTTTTGATTCTTGAAACATAGATGGTACCCTGAGCCTCATGTGGCTCAAAAAACAAAACCAAAAACCAAATCTGAGGTCAGATTGCTTTGTTTTTTTTTTCTGGGGGGCTTGGGGGTACACAATATCCAGCTATACTCAAGGCTATACTTCTAATTCTGTGTTCAGGGATCACTACCGGAGTTATATGGGGAACAATGTTTAGTCCTAGAGATGGAACTTGGCTTGACCACATGGAAGAAAAGTGCTTGACTCACTGTAAAATTTCTCTGGTCCATGAGGTTATATATCTCAACATTGATAGAATAAGGACTTGATGAGTTTAAGAAGCATGATCTCATTATACTAACCACCATCTCTTAGTGCCATAAAATATTTATTTTATATCATAATTGGAACTGTACTGCACAGTTTTTCTTGGGGCTTTCTCTTTTGTTAGTAATTATATAGTAAATAACTAGAGACAAGGAAAATAAGATTAAGAAACTGCCCTGAGAGTAGAATATGGGAATGGAATGTCAGGAGACTTGGCCAGATATCACAAATATGTTCTATTTCCTAATAATGTGAGTAAACTCTCTAAGGTAAAGCCTCATTTGTGTCTGTATTCCAGAAAATAAAATAGTGTCTGACATGTAGCTAATATTTACTGAATATTAGCTCAATGAGCAAATAAATGTCTCCATATGATAAGGGAAAGGATATAACAAATTCCAAGAAGTTAATTTAATTGACAGACATACAAACTGATTCATGTAAATGTAACATGTAAGATATGTGATCATGTGACAGATGTGCAACTTATTATATATTTAAAATAACAGACTTCTAAAAGCATTTGTATACACATATCTCCCTATAAAGAAAGGAATACGTAGCAGACTGATTTCTGTTCTGTTTGAGAAAACATTCAGTACTCTCAGGGAAGCAATGTGTATAAGTCTATCTTGGTCCAACTTAAGTGAAGTGTGACTCAGAAATTTTATACAGAGCCCAATCTTGTTCAAGAAACTAAGATCATTTCTATGCATAGTATAGAACAGAGGAAATATCACTGATGAACTTTTCTTAAGAACTAACAAAAATTGCCTTAAAAATCAGTCAATAAGATGCTAAGAAAAACAGGATGTATATAGTAGAAGAATACACAGAAGTAAAGCTTTTATGCACTGACATTGTTTTAACGTGGAATTAAAGTTAAAAATGGCGAGAAATTTTGCCATGGGGAAAATATGCCTTAAAGCATAAAAACATATATGAAACTGAAGCTAAGTGGAAAAAGGAGTAGAATCATGGAGTAGAGAAGAGGCAGAAGTGTACAGAGGGCACATTTATTATTTTACAGTTTTTGTTTTCTGCACTTTGGTGGGAACTTTCTATAGTAATCACCCATGTTGTTAAATGGAAAAAATATCTATTTACATTATTGCTAACTAAAGATGTATAGAATTAGTGTTTTTAACTGTCAAAGTGTCCTCCAGTTTATCAGAAGGAAATCAGAGCTATATGCTGAATCACATGACCAAAAGCAAAACCTAGATATTCAAATGGGTACACACATAAGAAGTAAACACAAAGTAAATGATGATGCACACTCAAATCATGCCTATGGCTAAATTTTCACGTCAAAATCCATAAAAAAATTAAAAAAGACTATTATATTAATTAAAAAACACATAAACAGTAAAAACAGAACTTTTTTTTTATTGGTGAAACACCATGAGGTACAGTTGTAGATCCACAAATTTTTGTGCTTGGGTCTTGACTATACAATGATCAAACACCCATCCCTCCACCAGTGCCCATTTCCACCACCATGGATAATATCCCTCCAACCCCCATCCCTCCCATCCCACCCTCCCTCTGTGGCAGGGCGTTCCCTTTTGTTCTCTCTCTCCTTTTGGGTGTTGTGGTCTGCAAAAGAGGCATTGAGTGGCAAACATGTTCAGTCCATAGTCTACTTTCAACATGCATCTCCCCTCCTGGGAGGATCCTCCAAACACCCTTTATTTGGTGCTTCCTTCTCTATCTGAGCTGTCCTTTCCCATAGAACACCCGGCTGACCTCTAAGCTATGGAGTAATCCTCCTGGTGCTGATCTCAGCTATTCTTGAGTATTAATCTCATATTTTGTTACTTTATATCCCCCAGATGAATGCAATCTTTCTATGTCTATCCCTCTCTTTCTTACTCATTTCGCTTAGCATGATACTTTCCATGTTGTACCACTTGTTTGTAAATTTCATGACCATATTTTCTCCTGCCCCCGTGCCTGGCTGTCCTCGCCGGGCCCCTTGGAGGGGAGCGGGTTGAGCTTTCCTCCCCGCCCCGACCAGTGCTCCGGCAGCTGAAGACCTCCAGGACCAGCCACCACCATGCTGAGACCACTCTCCGCACACATGAAGGTACTGGCAGAGGGACAAAGCCACGCGGGTTCCGGGGTTGAGATCTCCAAGCCTATTCGGATTGGGGCTGAGCATCCTCCACCCAGATCCTCCAAATTCCAGTAGGCGGGGGTCACACCCACCAACTGGCCCCCTGGTGCCGTGTAATCCCATCAGCGGCCAAGACTCAGAGACTATAAAAACCAGCTTCTGGAATCGCGCGGCCGCAAATGCGGCCGCGCGACATCTTATTATGACATCTTATTATCTCATTCCTACTTTGAACAAACTGGCAGGCTACCGAATGTAACCTGCCCACACGGCAGAGTCTGGCAAACTCCCCGTAGCGTACTCAATATGCCAAATACCAGTAACAATGATGGGTCTCATTCTCCTAAAGAGCCTTGAATATAATCTCAGGGCTAGGATGAAGGAGACATTACTGGGGCCTGCTCGAGGCAATCGACGAATAACAGGATGATTTGTGATTTGTCATCTTTTCTAACAGCTACATAGTACTCCATTGTGTAGATGTACCAAAATTTCTTTAACCAGTCATCTGTTCTTGGGCACTCAGGTCTCTTCCAGTTTCTGGCTACTGTAAAGAGTGCTGCAATGAACAAACTAGTGCAGATGTCACTTCGACTATACATTTTTGCCTCTCTGGGATATATTCCCAGGAGTGGTATTGCTGGGTCAAATGGGAGCTCAATTTCTAATTTTTTGAGAATCGTCCATACTGTTTTCCAAAAGGGCTGAACCAGTCGTCATTCCCATCAACAGCGAAGAAGTGTCCCTTTCTCGCCACATCCACGCCAGCATCGGTTGCTTTTGTTCTTTTGGATGTGGGCCAGTCTCTGAGGTGTGAGATGGTATCTCATTGTGGTTTTGATCTGCATCTCCCTGATGATTAATGATGTAGAGCATTTTCTCACGTGCGTTTTTGCCATTCGTATTTCTTCTTTGAGAACGTTTCTGTTCATTTTGTTGCCCCATTTTTTGATGGGGTTGGATGTTTTCTTCTTGTGGAGTTTAACCAGTACTTTGTATATCCTTGATATCAACCCCTTGTCAGATGTGTATTCGACGAATATCCTTTCCCATTCTGTAGACTGTTTTTGTATTTTGGTCACTGTTTCTTTTGAGGTGCAGAAGCTTCTTAGTTTAAGATAGTCCCATTTATCTATCTCTGTTTTCACTTGCTCGGCCAGAGGTGTGGCACCTTTGAAAATACCATTAGCTTCAATGTCATGGAGTGTTTTGCCAACTTTGTCTTCAATGTACCTTATGGTTTCTGGTCTAATGTTGAGGTCTTTAATTCATTTTGATCTTACTTTTGTACATGGTGTTAGGCAGAGTTCAAAAACAGAACATTTTAATCATTATAAAATGCTAGTTATATCACTAAAGAAACTATTTCAGTTATTAAGTTGTAAGCATAAAAGAAAAAAATCAAAGCCCAACTGTAAAAATTCATTGAGACAAAATGGGTACTTTCTAGAGAGCCAAAAGCAGAGTTATCAATGCTATGTATTTCTGTCTTCTAAGTTCACAGTGTTGACATTACGGGAAAAGATAGGAAAAGTCAAATTAATGTATAAAGACATCATTAATAAGGTTTTTCAAATGAACTCTCTGCTTAAGAAAAAATCAAGAGTATAAAATCAAATGGAATTTAAAGCATTTACTCTAAACTCATAGTAAATTTTTTATTAGAATTAGTAAAGTATTTTTCATTTAGTGAAAGAGGTTTTAGAACTACTTTAAAGTTGTTGAACTATGAGTAGGTATATTACACTGTAAGGTTAAACTATGATTTATCTTTACAAAAAATGAATCAAGTAGAAGAAAAATATGAACAAGAGATCACCTAAATAACATAATCAATAAAATAAATACAATTGATCGTACATCAGTGGACATCATATACCCTGTACTCATAAACTATTTACACGCCTTAATTTTGTATTTATTTACCATGTAGCCTTAATAACTGATCAAAAG
The DNA here is from genome assembly GCF_029834395.1 of Sorex fumeus. Taxonomy (NCBI): domain Eukaryota; kingdom Metazoa; phylum Chordata; class Mammalia; order Eulipotyphla; family Soricidae; genus Sorex; species Sorex fumeus. Next base: position 11,997,515 of record NW_026606186.1, read on the forward strand.
CAGACGTTGAAATATCATAATATGATCAGAACAGGATTGTGATGAGAGAAACAGGATAAGAAATCATGTGTATTTCCTGACTCTTTTTACAGTGACCAAAAAGAACCAAAAAAGGGAAACACAGTTAAAACTGCTGAAGATGTAAATTATAAGAACTAAAATGCTTTATTGAACTTCATGTAGCTGAGTTTTAATTATGCTCATAGAACTATTCCTAGTTGTATACATATAGCTATATTAAGAAGTGTAGGATTAAGTACATCAACTATTCAACTAAAAATCTTCGAAAAAGAAAGGCAAAAAATTGGAACTAATAATAAGGAAAAACAAAAAGCAATTCCTTTGAAAACAGAAACAGAGCAGTATTAATAAACAAAAATGAAAGGTGGTGGTTTGGGTGGGAAATTAGACTATTAACTATTTTTTTAAAAAAGTAAGGTTTAGTGCTAAGACCCCTGCCTTGCCTGTATGAAGTCCAAGGTACAATCCCTGGTACATGTATGCACGTACACTCACGCACATTTGTGCATGTGCGAACACACACGCGCGCACATGCTCAGGCACACACACACGTGCAGGTGCCAGTGAGCAACCGTGTACAGAAGAGTGTATATGTATGTGATGAGGGATGGGTGACAGGGAATAAACATTGTTTGTTCCAAAACCAGAATCTTAGTTCAAAATAGAAAAAATATTGATAAAGGCAGCTCTCAAAGTTCACATAAGCAGGTAGGACATTTGCCTTGCACGTAGCCCACCAGGTTCTATCCCCAGCATAACATATGCAACCCTCCAACCCCCAACCCCACCCCGGGGAACACACACACACACACAGCCTACCAAAAGCAACCATCGAGCACAGATCCAGGAGTTAGTAATGACGATCTCTGACTGTGGCCCCTCCAAAAATCCAAACAAAACCCCCAAACACCCTTAAGCCTAAGCATATAAAATCTGTGACCACAACAATTAATAGATTAGAGTGTTATAAACAAGTAGATTCTTCTTTATGAGGAGAAGTACTACTCAAGATTTGGTATTAAGTTAATAATATTCATTATCTTAATGAATAGAAAGGAATAAATTTATATATGGTTAGTTATCTCAGCACTTAAACTGAAAAATGATAAAATGTATCTATAACTGATTTTTTAATATTTAATAAAACACAAACCTGATGATTTCTTCGTCAACTCGATTAATTTTCGCAAAGTAAAGAACCAGGCAAGGAAAATACTGTGCTTACTCTTATTTAACTTTGTATTAGTCACTGCATTTATGAAGAGAAGAAAATAATATGTATAAAAAGGAAATGGTGGAAAATTAACATCAATATATCAAATAACTTTTATCATTGAAAGCACTCAGAGAAATGACTTTAATTATTATAAAATAATTTATAAGGTAATTATCTATAATTGTTAATAAAAATTCAATAACACTTAAAATTAATTATATTGCATTAATATAAGTTTAATGAAGGATGTATATTATTTTTAAAGTGATAAAGATTAATTTCCTAGAAATAAGCTTAATAAGACATGTATAAGGCCTAGATTGTAAAAGAAAGCCCCTCAAAATTGTAAAAATCTTAATGATTATAGATGACTTGTTTAAATGCAAAATATAAATTTTATTAAAAAAATAGGGGCCAGAGAATAATATGGAAGTTAATTTGCTTGTCTTGCATGAGACTGGCCCTGTTTTGAACCCAGGAACCAATTATAGTCCCCAAAGAAATGCAGAAGTACCCCCTGATCCCAGAGCGAGGGGTAGCCCCTCAGCACTTGGTGTAGTCCTCTACACTAAAATATTTAAATGATTTTAAAATAAATTATATTAATTTTAGTATTTAATGGAATCCTCCCAAATATTTTAAGATAATGTTTTGCTTTGGAGTTGAAACTATGATTAAAAATGTACCAAGAAAGTAAACATGTATCCACAGCTATTTTTGGGGTGGGGGTGTCACACGCAGCGATGCACAGGGGCCATTACTGGCTCTGCCCTCAATAATTACTCCTGGCGGTGCTCAGGGGACCATAAGGGATGCTGGAATTGAACGGGGTTTGGCCACGTGCAAGGCAAACTACCTCCCTGCTTTGCGATCACTCTAGTCCCTACACAGCTATTTTGAACAAGAAAAGAGATGTGGGAAGTAACAGCATAAGATATTAAAATACATTATAAAGATAGAGTGATCAAAACTATGTGTTACTATAGTTAGAATAGGCTAATATATTAATAACACATGGCAAAAATTCTCCACAAAGGTCCAAATAATGAAACATATTCATTATTATTGAGTTTCAAATGTGAGAGAAAAACATGGTTTAGTGAATAGCTTTTCTTGTCCAGCAGACTGTTATTCCGGTGTCAACAGATAGTGAAAATAAATTTATTCTAAATAAATCCCTATTTTATTTTTCTCTTCAAAATAGACACTGTAGTGATCAAAGGTTAAAGGTAAAATGTGAAATCATAAACATGAAGAAAATATGGATAAAATTTAAGTTAAATATATTAACTAAGTAAGGACATGAAAGATAATTATGGTTTTAGTGATGCATAGAATATAAATAGTTAAACGAACTGGTAATCTGCCACAAAACTCTTAGACTCAGTGAAAGCAATGGTGATTATCAGAGTGAAAATAGGAGGAAGTGGAGGAATGCCTTAGTTTTTTGGGTGGGGAGAGTGATTGCTATGACACAAATATAGAGGTATAAGGCTAAGCTCTTGAAATTCCATAATATTAAAACCACCTTCTACCAAAATATAGGTTATTGAATATGCATGCATTAATATTCCTCCACCCCTCTAGGAGAGCCTGGCAAGCTACCGAGAGTATCTCGCCCGCATGGCAAAGCTTGGCAAGCTACCCGTGACGTATTGGATATGCCAAACACAGTAACAACAAGTCTCACAATGGAGATGTTACTGGGCCTGCTGGAGCAAATCGATGAACAATGGGAGGACAGTGACAGTGACAGTGATATATTATTTGAAATCAAAACCAAAAGTACAGTAAAACAAGAATTTAATAGCAACACACAGGCTAAATCGAAGGGAAATGGGATAGAACACATAAAAAGTGTTTGTGGATAGGGACTGGAGAAATAGCACAGCGGGGAGGGCATTTGCCTTGCACACGGCTGACCTGGGTTCGATTCCCAACATCCCACATTGTCCCCCAAGCACTGCCAGGAGTAATTCCTGAGTGCAGAGCCAGGAGGAACCCCTGAGCATGGCCAAGTATGACCCAAAAACAAACAAACAAACAACAACAAAAAACAAACAACAGAAAAATATTTGTGGATAAATACATAAAAGTACAGACACAGAATCAGCAACAGATATAAGAGAAAGATGACCCAAATTATCTATATGTATGTATATGTATATATGTATGAATGTATGTATATTTTGTGCATTCAACATTCCTGGAAGATTCACCAAAATAAAGGTACTGTATTTCAGGACTGTGAAAGTAAGGATGACTTCTCACACATACTTAGTTGCTTTTTATTTTATCACTAAAATGACTTTAATTTCATCAGTATGTATGTATTTTATAATAAATGTGGGTTTGAAGGTGGGTGGAAGAGGCAAATACCCACCATAATCAGGGCTTCTTCCTGGTTCTCTGCTCATGGATCACTCCTGAACCATATTTGAAGCTGAAAATTGAACTAGGGTCAGTTGCATACAAGGCATCACCTTAATCCCTACACTATCTCTGATCCTGAAATAAAGGTGCTAAAAGAGAAGAAAAATGGTCAGCCAGATAGTACAGAGGCTAGGGTGTTTGCCTTGCACATTGCCAACCCATGTTTGATCTCCAGCACCTCAGACAGTTTCCGGAGCCCCACCATCAGTGATATCTGAGTGCAAAGACAGAAGTAAACCCTGAGCACCACCGGGTGTGACCCAAAATTTAAAAAAAAAAGACAAAAAAAACAAATGGTCATTAGTTTTCTCTAGATCACCTAACAACAAACAAGTTAGAACTAGTGATAATATTACTTACAAATATTGTTTAATAACCTATCTGAATCAATTTGAGGCATATTTAAATCAATTTGAGGCAATTTGAGGCACTTTATCTTTAAAAGAAGAAATTAATAAACTATAAAATATGACATGCTGACCAAAATTTTATTTATTTTGGTTTTGTGCCCACACCAGGCAGTGCTCATGGCTTAATCCTGGCTCTGTGCTCAGGGATGACTCCTGAGGAAGCTTAGGAGACCATATAGGGTGTCAGGGTTAGAGTCACAGTGGGCTATGTACATAGTAAGTATTCTATGCTCTATTGCTTCTGCCCCACACGGCTAAGAAGTAAACTGGTAGAGGGATGAAGGCACTAGTTGTAATATTCACCGTTTCTAAGTGCCTATCAACAAATTTATCCACTTGATCAAACAGCTATGTTCTAGGTGTCTTAGTTTCTAGGAACCTCAGTTCCTTGTTAGAATGAGAACAGCTTCTATTTATTCTCTTGAATCTTTGTGATAAACTCCATCTCCCTAGTTCTGAGCTTTTCTATGTTCACATCCTCTAACTTCAGTCCACCCACAGGGTTGGCCATCATTGCATGGAGCACTGGACTTTGTGTGTTTAGTTCTTGTGTATTATGCCTGCTTGTTCTCTTACCACTGTCCTCCATGATCCTCATGTTCTTGCCATACTTTTCCCAGCAGAACAGTTACATGCATGCCTTTTCAGAAGGCAGTATGACAGAACATGAATAGAAAAACCACTAAGTTGAATTTGAGTAGACTTACTTTCTAATCTTGGACCCAACACCAAGAATGACCAGAGGAAACTCATTTGACCTTATCTGTGACTAAAATTTGTTTTTGTGAGACAAACTTTTCTTGTTTAAACATCAAATTAATTACTGGATCTACAAGCCAGAACCCAGCAATAATTAACAAAAAGTACAGTGTTCCCCACATAGTAATAATTTACTAAATGTGCTTTCCCTAAGAACAGCTGCAGTCTTTCTCACATCTGGACTTTCCTCTTTATTTCCACAATAAGCACCTTGGTTCCCTTTTTAACTCTTACCTGTAATAGTACAACAGCTTTCTAACAGGTCTCCAGATCTCTAATTGCTTCCCTCCTTTGTCCATTTACAGATTTACTTTTCTAAGCATTTCTCTGTTACTTTCCAGTGCAAAAAATCTTTGATGAGCTCCCATTACCCTCAAAGCAAGCTCTCCTCTCCTGTGCATGTATTCATTTACCTTTACCTGCTCCCATACCCCTGTCTCTATGCTCAACTTGAGCCCTGCTGCTGGCATGACCTTACCCTAATCATTCCCTTTGTAGGCATTACTCCTTCTCACTCAATTTGGCGCACTTCATGAATCTAACTGTGATACAAGGAGTTTTCAAATTTTTATATTTGCAGAACACTGTTTCAGTACTCTCCTCATGTATATAATTCTTCTTTATTGAACATATTTTTTTTATACCTGCTTATTGGGAGCACCTCTTAGGCAAGAGTTGCACTATCTCCTGGAAATATAGTTAGACAAAACTGGTACTTCCTTTAAAATGCCCATTAGTTAAAGTGAAAAACTAAATGTTCTATGAGCATGAGTTCACTCTTAACTTAATGTGTTGTGTATTTGGAATACACATTAGTAATTATGTTAGTGCATCTTTTGGTTTGGTTTGGTTTTTTAAGGAGGACATGATATTGCAAATGATATTGCACCATTTTTAAATTTATTTATGATTTATTTATTTATTTTTGCTTTTTGGGTCACACCCAGGCATGCTCTGGGGTTACTCCTGGCTCTGCACTCAGGAATTATTCCTTGCATTGCTTGGAGACCATATAGGATGCCAGGGATCGAACCCAGGTCAGCTGCGTGCAAGGCAAACGCCCTAGCCACTGTACTACCACTCCAGTCCCAGTGTACTTAATTTTTAAAACAAATTTTATTTAGTCATCATGAATTACAAAGTTATTCATGATTGATTTTTAAGAATATAATGTTTCAATACTTATCCTTTCATATTTGATTTTTTATTTTTATTTTCACTTCTATCCTATCAATTGCTAGAGCTGGCCCAGTAACGTCTCCATTGGAGACTTTGTTGTTACTGTGTCTGGCATATCGAATACGTCACGGGGAGCTTGCCAGGCTCTGCCGTGTGGGCGAGATACTCTTGGTAGCTTGCCAGGCTCCTATCAGTGGGCTAGATCCATTTCATGATTTCATTTTATGTATTAGAAAACTGAGACTCAGAGTGGTCAAAGCCTGACCTGTTCATTCCAGGCATATACATATGTGTATATATGTATATATATAAAATTTCCAATGATGTAATATATGAAGATACAATTATTTTATTAATGGCATAGCAATGGTGTTACAGATACTGTATCTGGATCCATAGGTCTGTTTATCATTAGCAATGTCTTAAAACAGGAGTTCCCGGAGGTCAAGTGAATTCCTCAAGGCCATTCACCAAAAGTAAGAAAACAGAAAGTAAAAGTCATATCAGACTTTAATATTCTAGTCAAAACTGTAGATTATGTAACCACCTTGACACATCTGCTATATCCTATTTTATTCTGCCAAATAAGGTCACGGTATGACAATATTTGTTTGCTATTGTTTCATATTGGGGTATAGCATACCCAGTAGTGCTGGAGGACCTCAGTTACACATAGAATTGCCGGAATGGAGAAAAGGCCACACCTCAACATGTTCTGGGATATATAGTGTTGGAATCAAACCCAGGGTCTCACACAAATAAATCAAGTTCTGTCCCACTGGAATCATATCTCCAGTCCCATGATTATTCATTTTTTGGGGTGTTTGCTTAGCTTTTGTTTTTCACTGTAGCTGATGTAACATGATTATAAAAGTATTTATGTTTATATTTCTGTATAACAATTCACTGCACCTTTACTGCCACCAAAGTTTCAAAGAACTTTCACCACTATTCTCATGTCACATCAAGTTTGTCTTTTCCCCACATTCTCCAGTATCCTTCCCACTACTGCTTGGCAATCTCAATTCTGTAGCAAAAGTTCAAGGGCTTGTTTTGATTAAATACTTCAAACTACCTACTTTGTTTCTTCATATTCATATATGCATGAAATAATTTGATACTTGTTCTCCTTGACTAATTTGGCTTGATACCCTTTAGTTCCACATACATTGTAGGAAAAGGCAATACATCATTAATTTTTATTGCTGTATAGTATTCTTTTGGGCATAAATGCCACTAATTTTTTATTTATTCATTTGGCTATTTGGGTTATTTTCATATCTCCATGAATGTACATTGTGATTCAATGAACAAGCATGTGTATATATCTTATTAAATTCATGTTTTTGAGTTCTTGGGATAGATTCTGAAGAGTGGAATCACTGAATCATTGACTCCATCAAAAATGGTGAGAGGAGATAGACACAACCCCAAAGAAGACATACAGACAGGGGAAAGGCATATAGAAAAGTGATGAGTACCACTTATTGCCATGGAAATTCAAGTAAAAGTGGCAATGATATATTACCTCCCATCAGTTAGAATAGCATGTATCAGAAATATCAGAAACCATCAGTGTTGGCAGGGATGTGGTGAAAGAGAAATCCTCATTCATTCATTGTGGGAGTATTTTTTTTGCGGTTTCTATGAAAAACAGTATAGACACCTCAAAATTTAAAAAAAATAGAATTTCCTTGATTAATTTGATAGACTTGATTATGAGATTTGTACAAGTTAAGAGACTAAGAGACAAAGAATATAAGGACCAGATCATCAGGGACACAACATGCATATGCTTCCATTTGGACTTTCCTCCTGTAGGTAATGAAGACAGAGGTCACAATTAAGTTTGATTTCAGTGGTAAACTGTTACCAAGATGATGGTGGGTAGACAACAATGATGGAGAAAAAGTTACTGGGTCAAGAAATATTTAAACAGCTGTCTATTTAATATGTCTGACAATTGTTTCTTTAGAGAACCTAATGGAACAATGTGAAGTTCATTGCTACCTACAATGTAACTGTTAAAAGCAAAGTGAAATTTGTGGTTACTATTGCCCATCAGCCTAACACTTATTCTGGACCCATTAGAGGGGATGAGAGGGCCTCAGACACGAAAATGATCACTTTACTTCATCACATTATTATATCAGTTTAAGAGATGCCAAGGCACAGCCCTCACATGGGTCAGTCTTTGCTTTGTAAAGGGATCAATAACTGTTCTACGAGCAATGGCTACAAAGCACTTTTAAAACTAATAATTGTGGAAAGGCTGAATCCTTCATAATAAAATCTTTAAAAGCTTTATAAAATTTCTCTGTGAAGTCATTTTCCTGGGGAGACCTATAATTATCGAAAAGCAGGATGAGGACATCAGTCCAGTTCACATAAATGTGGACGCTGTGTGCCTCAGCCAGGAAATCTGATGGTAGAGAGATAAAACCCAGATGAGAAAATAAACCAGGATCAATTTCTCTTCCCAATGTATTTTATTATATATAAACGATAAAACATAAACAGCCTCTGATTTCCCTCTAGACTCTGATGACTTTTTTTTTGAAAGGGCTATGGCTAACACTGAATCTCAAATCATATCTTTCAAATATACATGACAAATCTACCCTGATGCATTTTGCTCCAGTTAACCATATCTTGTGTGACTGTTTCTTTTTTTTTAATTATAAAATCATACACTTAGTATTCAGATCCCCACCCCCCTTTGGACTCTTCAAAATCATAATGCCAATGTAAAATTGCACCTTAAGTCTCTTAAGCATTCTTCATTGTTCAAAAACCCCTTAAATATGGTTGATTCAAATTGACCTCAACCACAATTTTCAAGCAATAGTTTTCTTTTAGCAATTGTTTCTGAAACTTTACTACCAGAAATGTATTATGGAACTTAGGTCAGTCTGATTCATTCAGCCACTCTATGAGTGCAGAAAAAGAAATTAAGAAGTCAGAAAACCAGAGCGTGGTGTGTCTCAGGCAATCCATTCCATCACCTGGATCTCAAATTTCTTATCTGCAAAATGAAGACATTGAATCAGAGCTTAGCGATCAAATTAATCTCTTGTTACAATTCTGTTTAATCAAAAGTCACTTCCTCTAGAACTGTCCGGATTCTGATATGAACACTAGTCTTAGGAAGTGATTGATGTGTGATGTCTACCAAGAGTGCAGGGTATGAGCATGCAAGTATGAGTAACTATTTTTGGCATTCTTGGGAGATTTTTTTAAATTCTGGTGCAAATCCTGGACTCTTTTGGAAAGAAGAGAAATGCTATATATTGAATTAAGAATATAGTCTAGATAGGAGGAAAGTAGATCCAGTATTCTAAAACAAGTGAATTCAGCATTCTAAAATAAGACCAAAAGGGATTAAAAATAGAAGGGATAAAGATGTAGCACAGTGGTGGAGGGTGTGCTTTACAAATGTGAGGCCCAATGTGAGTAAATCATTGAGCACAGTAGCACTGTAGCATTGAACTCCCGTCGTTCATCAATTTGCTCGAGCAGACACCAGTAATGTCTCCATTGTGAGACTTGTTGTCACTGTTTTTGGCATGTCGAATATGCCACGGGTAGCTTGCCAGGCTTTGCCATGTGGGTGGGATACTCTCGGTAGCTTGCCGGACTCTGAGAGGGATGGAGGAATTGAGCCTGGGTTGGCTACATGCAAGGCAAATGCCCTACCCACTGTGCTATCACTCCAGCCAGGAGGACATGTAATATGAAAGTAGATATAAAAATATGTACAGAGAATTGAAAATATACTTAAAAGTGGTAGATCACAAGCAACGCATATGCATTCCTAGATTTGGTCATAAGCGTTAGTATTGAGCACTTCCAAGAGTGAACCTTGTAAAAAAATTATGTGTGGGAATATAAATTGGCTAAAAATTTAGATAAGATCTGTTGTGTGCAGTTTGTTTTTCCCTTGTGTGATATTTGAAAGATTATAGGGTATAAAAAAATTAGGAGAAATAATCAAGAAAAACAAAACCTCCTGGTGTCTTCATATCAATAATTCTGTAATTATACCACTATAATAAACAAAAGATATTTTATGACATTCATAAAATGCTCAATAAAGAAATATTAAATCAAACCAGAGATTATTCCATCCTCTATCAAATATGGAATTATTTGGAGCTATTTTGGGTTAAAATGTCTTCAGGAGGGAGTAATGGTACTGACAAAAGGAAAGTAGGGGCCAAAATAATGGTTGCTATCCTACAGCGCACCAGACTGTCCTTTAAAAAAACAATTTTTCAGCCCCAAATGTCAGAAATGTGAAATTTAAAAAACCCTATGCTAAAGGAGTGAATTACTCCCTGTCTCCCCCTTGCCCCAACCCCACAGCTGAAAACCTCCAGAACCCAACCACTGCCATACTCATGGCCACTCCCCACATGCTTGGGCAGAGCCTCATGCATGAGTGAAGGCCCATAAAACCCAGGTAATGCGGAACTTTGTGACCTTGGACTTTGCGTTCAGTGGGACCCGGGAGCGGAGATCCTCTGCCTGTTCCCCCCAGTCTCCAGGTAATCAGGGATCATGCCCATAAGCCACCTCATGCTGGCACCAGATAATCTCCTCATTGGCCTCTGTCCAGATTCCATGGCTGCTTCTCCCAGAAGGGTGCATAACATGATTCCTACCATAGCCATGACAACAGACTCTGTGTCAGGCTGTTTCACTTGGGGCGCCCCAGAGGGAGGCTGGTGAGAGCCCTCCCTACCCCAAGGGATCCAGCCCTGGCAGCTGAAAACCTCCAGAACCCAACCGCTCGCATACTCACAACGTTCCCCACACGCTCATGCTGAAACTTACCTACGAGGGAATATATTCATGGACCACATGACACATTATAAGATACTCCTGACCCATTCTCCATAAGTACCCACCACATTTGATGGGGTTCAAACAATAGACAACAAATCATAGAAGGAAATATATATATACATATGCATATATACATAGTTTCAAATATATATATGAAAGTTCATATCATTAAACCTTTAACAACATGTTAGTGGTATTATAAAGAACGTCTTAATGGCCCCTGCCAAAATACAACAATATTCACACTGTCTCCTCTATGGATACTTTTTTTTAGCATTTTCAGTGGTTTTCCATAACAGACAATACAAAATATATTATTTCGGTTGTGCTTTGAGACAGGGATTGGGGTTTGGGATGGAAACATCCCAAATTTGGTGGTGGGAAGATGTAATGGTGGTGGGATTGGTGTCTGAATATTAACTGTAATCAAATATTGTGAACCACCTTATCAAATAAAAAAACTTAAATAAGGAGTGAATTAAAGAACCTGTAATAAAAGCCACACTTTATATGTACTTATTGAACTAGAGTCCGCCTTCATCAGCATCTCTGATCTCTTCTTTGAGCTACATCTAATCCATGCTATCTATCTAGTCTTCCTTTGAAGGCATGTGGTCACATGGCTTAGTGAGATTTAGTGAGATGAGAATGGGAGTTATGTATAACATTCCTAGGACTAGCCAACTGATGAAGCTCTCAGCCCCTTCTTCCCCTTACAATCACTAAATGAAGAGTACTCTCGTAAACTGGAAGAGAAAAGAGATACCTACTGAAGAGAATCTGGGTCCCAAAGAAGGTACAGAGCAGAACAGACCATCTGCTCCCTTCCCTTTACACTCGATTATATTGTGAAAGAAAAATAGTTTTGTACTTTCTTGTTATTAAGCCATTGGAAGCTGGGAACTGCTTGTATAGGAATTTTCCCACTTTGAGTAACAGATCTCAAATTCTATTAAGTGTACTGAATGCTTACTCTTCTTTCAAATGAGAAGGATGCCTGCTTTTCCAACCTTGGTCAGCCTCTCTCTGTATCTGTTCTAATTCTCTTTCAACTGTCACATATGCACCCAAGTTTTAATACCTTTTCCTTTGTGGGCCCTAGTCCAAATCTAATCTTCCTTATTCTTAGGAATTCATTTGACATCTTATTTTATTTTCCTTGTCTAAAGCAGTCGACAGTCTCTGTTTCCAGGTACTACAACACAAAATCAACAGTAAGGTACTAAGTATTTTCATTTCATATATCAGATTTTTCTGAAATCTCAAAAGCATCATGACTTTATTATAAAAGACAATAAGATACTTAAATGATTTTAAATTCAGAAGAAAAAATTGCTGAAACGGTCTTTTGATCTATTTATTGATAAAAGAGATGCATGGTTGATGATTCTTATTTTCAAATAATCCAAACCCTTGCAAAATATATGTTAAAGTGTAGAGTAAAATACTGTAATTACATTTTTTAGGTTCAGTAAGATTCTTCAGAAGTTGAAAAAGAATATTACAGGTGATTGGAGAATTCATAATAGGATACATTGAAGGAAATGACGTCCTTTCAAATTGGTTTCAGCAGTGGATGGCCTTTGCCAGACCAGCATGAACTAGGTCTGGGCTACTGGTACAACTTACATAGGTGAACAACAGAAAGTCCAATCAATCAGAATTCAAAGTAGCACCGTGAAACATAGTGATAGTAAACCAAAGTGAAACTCAATAGCAAATTTAACTTTTCTAAGCATCCTTCTTAGGAAAGTTAAAAGAAGCAGGTAAATGAATTTCAGCTTAAGAGATGCAAAAATGTACTATTCATTAACAATAAATATAAAATACTACTTTTTTCTTGTCTTTGAGTTCTGGGGTTTATTTTATATTTGCAGCAAATCTCAATTAGATTAGTCATACTTCAAGTGCCCACTAGCTTCACATGCCAAGTATTTAACACATTATTAGCAAATACAATATTGATTAAAGGGCCTTGATTTTGTTCTTGAAATTCCCTCATTGCCCAGGGCAAAATCATTTGAAGTCTAGTGTGCAAAGCAATGTGTGGAGGAGAGATTTTAGAATACATACTTTCATGGAAGATATGGTTTTATGAAGCTTCTAAGACAAACATTTCTGCAGTGATGTAGAAGAAGCTAATGTACTGTGCAAGTAAATTTTCACTGCTTATTCCATAACCTCTCCTTAAAGCCACTCTATGTTTCTCTACTTTGACATTTTGGAGACTACATTTCTGTCTCCTTAACTGCTTGAGACATATTGCAGCAAAGCTACCACCATCTCCCGGGATTATAGATGTTCACGTTATTAGACATTCATATATATATGTATATATATATGTGGTATTTCAGGAAGAGTCTAGATTTATTGATATAAATTTATTTGTATTAAAACAAGTATGTGGATAGTCTCTAAATCTGTGTTTTCATTCGGCCATCAATTTTTGCTCTTTTGATTCTCATACTTCCTTATCATCTTTTATATTCCCAAATGTTCTGCAACTATTTTTAAAATTTATTTTAATTTTTATTAGTGAGACACCATGAGGTACAGTTGTAGACTTAAAAATTTTTGTGCTTGGGTTTCAGTTATACAATGATCGAATACCCATCCATCCACCAGTGCCCATTCTCTACCACCACTGATCCCAGTATCCCTCCCACCCCATCCCCCCATCCTAAACTGCTTCTGTAGCAGGGCATTCGATTTTGTTCTTTCTCCCCTTTTGGGTGCTGTGATTTGAAAAAGAGGCATTGAGTGGCAATCATGTTCAATCTATAGTCTACTCTCAGCATGCATCTCCCATCCTGGGATGATCCTCCCAACACCCTTCATTTGGTGCTCCCTTCTCTATCTTAGCTGCCTTTTCCCCTAGCATGTGCAGCTGGCCTCCAAGTCATGGAGTAAACCTCCTGGTACTTATCTCAGCTAATTCTTGGGTGATAGTCTCCTATTTTGTTACTTTACGTTTCCCAGATGAATGTGATCTTTTTATGTCTGTCCCTCTCTTTCTGATACATTTGCTTAGCATAATACTTTCCATGTAGTACCACTTGTATGTAAATTTCATGACTTCATCTTTTCTAACAGCTACATAGTACTCTACTGTGTAGATGTACCAAAGTTTCCTTAACCAGTCATCTGTTCTCTGGCACTCAGGTTTTTTCCAGTTTCTAGTTATTGTAAACAATGCTGCAAATGACAGACGTCATTTCAACTATACTTTTTTCCCTCTCTGGATATATTCCCAGGAGTTATATTGCTGGGTCAAATGGGAGCTCAATTTCTAATTTTTTGAGAATAGTCCATACTGTTTTTCAAAAGAGCTGAACCATTCAGGATTCCCACCCATCAATGAAGGAGGGTTCCTTTCACGCCACATCTGTGCCACACTGGTTGCATTTGTTCTTTTGTATGTGGACCAGTCTCTCTGGTATCAAATGATATCTCATTGTTGTTTTGATCTGCATTTCCCTGATGATTAATGATGTAAAGCATTTTCTCATGTGCTATTTAGCTATTCGGATTTCTTCTTTGAAAAAATTTCTGTTCATTTTGTTGCCCCATTTTTTGATTGGGTTGAATGTTTTCTTCTTGTGGAGATCAACCAGTACTTTGTATATCCTTGATATCAACCCCTTACCGAATGGATATTGGGTGAATATTCTTTCCCATTCCGTAGACTGTCTTTGTATTTTGGTCACTGTTTCTTTGGAGGTGCAGAAGCTTCTTAGTTTAAGATAGTTCCATTTGTCTATCTCTGTTTTCATTTGGTTGGCCAATGTCGAGACATCTTTGAAGATACCATTAGCTTCAATATCATGGAGGGTCTTGTCAAATTTGTCTTCAATATACCTTATGGATTCCAGTCTGAGGTTGAGGTCTTTAATCCATTTTGTTTTTACTTTTGTACATGGTGTTAGGCAGAGATCTGAGCCCATTTTTTTTTTTTGCATGTAGCTGTTCAGTTATGCCAGCACAATTCCTTGCTCCACTTCACATTTCTTGCTCCCTTATCAAAGATTTGATGATCATATGTTTGGGGGGAGATGTCAGTATATTCAACCCTGTTCCATTGGTCTGCAGCTCTGCCTTTGTTCCAGTACCATGCTGTTTTAATTATTACTGCTTTGTAATAGAGTTTGAATTTAGGGAGCTAGATTCCTCCAATTTTCTTTTTCCTGAGAATTGCTTTAGCTATTTGTGGGATTTATTGTTCCATAAGAATTTCAGGAGTGTTTGCTCCATTTCTTTGAAGGATGTCATGGATATTGTTACAGGGATCGCATTAAATTTGCACAAGCTTTGGGGAGTATTGCGATTTTGACAATGTTAATTCTCCCAATCCATGAGCAGGGGATATCTTTCCATTTTTATTCTGTCCTCTTTAATTTCCTGAAGTAGCATTTTTTAGTTTTATTTGTACAGGTCCTTTACTTCCTTAGTTAAGCAAATTCCTAGGAGGTTGATTTCCTGGGGTCAATTGTGAACGGGATTGATTTTTTTCATGTCACGTTCTTCTTTCTATTTGCATATAAAAAAGCCATGGACTCTTGGGTATTGATTTTATAGCCTGTTTATAGCTTGATTTTGCTTGAGCGGGCCCAGTAACGTCTCCATTGGACACTTTGTTGTTACTGTGTTTGGCATATCGAATACTCTCGGTAGCTTACCGGGCTCTCCAAGAGGGGCGGAGGAATCGAACTCAGGTCGGCCATGTTGGCTGCTTGTAAGGCGAACGCCCTACCCGCTGTGCTATCGCTCAAGCCCTAGTCTATTGTTTCTAGGAGTTTCTTGGTAGAGGTTTTAAAGTTCTCTAAGTATAGTATCATAGCATCTGCGAATAGTAGAGCTTGATTTCTTCCTTTCTTACTTAGATGCCCTTAATTTCTTTTTCTTGCCTAATCGCTATTGCAAGTACTTCCAGTACTATATTGAACAGCAGTGGAGAGAGTGGGCATCCTTGTTTCATCCAAGATCTTAGAGGGAAGGCTCTCAGTTTTTCCCCATTGAGATTGGTGCTTGCTTTAGGCTTGTGGTAGATGGCTTTAACTATATTGAGGAAAGTCCCCTCTATACCCATTTTGGCAAGAGTTTTCATCATAAAAGGGTGCTGGTTCTTGTCAAAAGCTTTCTCTGCATCTATTTATATGATCCTATGGTTTTTATCTTTTCTTTTGTTGATATGATGGATTATGTTGATTTATTTCCAAGTGTTAAACCATCCTTGCATCCCTGGGATGAATCCCACTTGGTCATGGTGTAAGATCTTTTTGATGAGTTGTTAAATCCCATTTGCTAGTATTTTGTTAAGACTCTTCACATATGTGTTCATCAGGGATATCAGCCTGTAGTTTTCTTTTCTTGTGGTGTCTTTGTTTTCTTTGGTATTTGAGAGATATGGGTTTCATAGAAACTGTTTGGGAGAGTTTCTCTTTCTTCAATTTCCTGGAAAAGCTTGAGAACAACTGGCAATAGGTCTTCTTTAAATGTTTGGAAAAATTCGCTAGTGAATCCATCTGAACTTGGGCTTTTATTTTTGGGAAGACTTTTGATTGCAGTTTCAATTTCCTTGATGTTAATAGGTCTATTCAGGTAATCCATATCTTCTTGATTCAGCTTTGGGAGATTATAGGAATCCAGAAATTTATCCATTTCTTCTAGGTTCTCTTGTTTCGTGGCATAGTAGTTTATGATGATCTTTTGAAATTCTTTAGTTTCTGTTGTGATATCCCCTTCTCATTTCTGATTTGGTTTATTAAGTTTCTCTCTCTTTATGTTGTCGGATACTAGTATGGCCACCCCAGCTTTTTTGAGGGAGCTGTTTGCTTTAGGTTTGTTTTCAATCCTTTACCTTTGAGTCTGTGTTTGCTCTGACTGTTCAGATGAGTTTCTTGTAGGCAGCAGAATGTTGAGTTCTGTCTCTGAATCCATTTTGCCACTCAGTATCTCTTGATTGGTGAATTTAGACCGTTGACGTTGAGAGAGATTATAGTTATGGGGTTTTGTGCCATCTTTCTTTAAGGGTCTTTTGTGTTTGTAGGGTTTTGTCTTATAGTAGTCCCTTTAGCCCTTCTTTTAGGTTTGGTTTTGAGTCTATGAAGTTCCTGAGCTGCTGTTTATCTAGAAAATAGTGTATTGTTCCTTGAGTTTGAGTGAGAGTTTAGCCGGATAAAGTATTCTTGTTGAAGCATTCATTTCAGAGAGTTTTTTCACTATATCCCACCATTGCCTTCAGGCTTGGAGGGTTTCCTCTGGTAGATCTGCTGTGAATATAAAGGGTGCTCCTTTGTATGTGTTTTCCTTCTTTGACCTTGCTGCTTGCAGTATTGTGTCTCTATCAGCGGCATCCATCATTCTCACTATGATATGTTTTTGGGTGTTTTTGTTAGGATTTCTTTTAGCTGGCGCCTTTCGTCCTCCTTGAATCTGAATGGCTGCATGTCAAGCTCTGGAAATTTTTCAGCAATGATTTGTTTGACCGTGGCTTTTTCATTTGGATTGTTTTCCTGACCTTCTGGTACTCCAATAATTCTAATGTTGTTCCTCTTGGAATCATCTAGTAGGACTCTGATTTGCTCTACGACTATTTTGAGGTCTCTTGCCATTGTTTGTTGTTGCTTGTTGGCTTGGTGCAGCTGATCTACCAGCTCACTGATTTTGTCTTCAGCTGTGGTCATTCTACTGTTAAGTACAAAGACTGAGTTTTTCATTTCATTTACAGAAACCTTTATTCGTGACATTTCTGCTCTCATTTCTTCCCGTAATTTTTTGATTGTTTATATCATATTACTGGATATCTGTCTGACTGTTTCATTGAGTTCATTGAACGTCTTCATAACTTCATATCTGAATTCTTTCTCAGAGAGGTCCTTTATGTGAGAGGCACCTACTGGTGCTTTGGGATTGTTTTCATCGTCCTCCTCAGATGGTGGGGATTTGCGTAGTTTCTTCATGTTGGTGTGTTGTTGTGTAGGTATGGGAACTGAGATGTTCCAAAGATTTCATGGTATGACTAAAGTACCTGCGGCAGCATTGGCTGGCCTGAAAATAGGCCATGCCTACTTCTGCAGAAGCCACGGGCACTTATGAAGATGCCACACCCCCACAGTAACCTGTTTTGTGTGGGGGGGGTTACTATCTGGGAGGGGAAGAAGATCAGCACAGCATTGGGGACCAAGAGGAAGAGGCTCAGGGCTGCTTTTGTCCCAGGGTCCTAGAGGACGCCTGGGGCGCTTGCACAGAGAAAGCCAAGTGTCAGGTTCGAATACTGGTGGGGTAACTGACCTGGGAGGGGAAACTTCTGCAACTGTTTTGTTTCAGGTCCACACTCCACTTAGTTTCAACCAGCATAGTGCCTTCCTGACATAAGTCTGTACCCATTTTTTCAACACAGTTGTTTGAATATTCTCATTACAAATTGGTTCTCTTTTTCAAAAGAAAGCCACTGCTTTTACAGAGGCAGATTTTGACTACTGATGAGTTTTTGTTTAATATGATCATATAATATGTTTTATATGTTTTAATAATATGTTAATATGATGGTGATAATTATACTTTGAGGTGCTCTGTTGGGTTTATTTTATAACCACATTTCCTAGAATATTCTAATCTCTCCCCCCTTTCACATAATTCTGAAATCTCTGGACTTTCTAAGGATAAAAGTCCCAATACTTGTAACACACAGAGATTCCAATGAACTGAATTCACTACTTTTTACAGACTAATATCGCACAGATTCCTGAATCACACAACGTACTTTTGTTGTTGTTGTTGGCAAGAGGAAACAGTTGGACCACATGGGTTTTGCTTAGGAGTAACTCAAGGACCCCTCTTGGTGGTGCTGGAGGACAATATGTGTTGCCAGAGATTGCACCCAGATTTGCACAAGCCAGGCAAGAACCTTACATGCTATGCTATCTCCAGGCCTGCAATGTGCTGTTTATATGCACTGTTCATAGGTTGGAAAGAACAAGAGTAAAAAAATAGTAATTTTTGTGCATCATGTTTTGAACCTAAGGTTTTATTTAATTACCAATAGCCTAATCATGGTCATCATGGAACATCACGGTCCTCCCGTTGTTCATTGATTTGCTCAAGCTGGCCCAGTAACGTCTACATCATGAGACTTGTTGTTACTGTGTTTGGCATACCAAATACATCACGGGTAGCTTGCCAGGCTCTGCCGTGCGGGCGAGATACTCTTGGTAGCTTGCCGGGCTCTCCGAGGGGGCAGAGGAATCGAACTTGGGTCGGCCATGTTGGCCGCTTGTAAGGCAAACGCCCTACCACTGTGCTATCGCTCCAGCCCTAATAAAAAAAAAACAAATAAAACATTTGGGACTGGAATGATAGTGCAGTGGGTTGGGTGATTGCCTTGCATGTGGATAACCCGGGTTTGATCCCTGGCATCCCATATGATACCCTGAGCACACTAGGAGTAATTCCTGAGTGCAGAATCAGGAGTAACCCTTAAGCATTGTCATGTGTGTCCCCTAATCAAATAAACACATAAACACACACACAACAAACAAACAAACAAATCCCCCAAAAGGCCAAAAGGCAGTGTGCAAAATTTGGACAAAGACCTTGATCATAGAGTCGAAAAATAAGTCTATAATACAATGGGATTCTAACTCCAAGCACTATTAGATGATAATACTCAACTAGTAAAGCACTGTAGCACTGTAGCACTGTCCTCCCATTGTTCATCAATTTGCTCGAGAGAGCACCAGTAACATCTTCATTGTGAGACTTGTTATTACTGTTTTTGGCATATCGAATATGCCACGGTTAGCTTGCTAGGCTCTGCCGTGCGGGTGGGGTACTCTTGATAGCTTGCTGGGCTCTCTGAGAGGGATGGAGGAATCAAACCCAGGAAGGCTGTATGCAAGGCAAACGCCCTACCCACTGTGCTATCACATTCAACTATATTTTGACCTAACGCGTATATTCATAGGATACTACACTTGGATAGCTATATATACTTCCACCCACCTCCAGGTGGAAATGCCTTTCTCATCCTGCTAGTCACAGATTTAATGATGCCTGCTTTATCTATGAGACCTTTCTGACATATCTTATTGTTCATACCTACTCCTTCAAGTCCTATAAAATGATTCGCAAATATAAATCTAACAATTTTCATCTATATAGTTAACCATAATTAACCGTTTATAAGAGTATTTCAACAGAATGTCCTGACCCCTGCGCCAGGCTGTCTTCACTGGGCAACTCGGATGGGGACAGTCTGAGTTTCCCTCCTTGCCCTAAGCAGAATTTGGGCAGCCGAAAACCTCCAGAACCCACCCGTAGACATGCTCAAGGCCACTCTACACAAGCTCAGAGGAACCACACCTATGAGGGAACCTGCAGAAAAACCCAGGTATGCAGGACACGTGACTGAGATCTCCAAGCTCACTTGAATAAGACTGGGACTCCTCCCCCAGTTCCCCAGTTTTCCAGTAGTTTGGCAGTCACACCCACAAACTGCCCCTGGCACCATATAATCTCATCAACAACCAAGTTCCAGAGACTGAAATTAAGTTCCCAGAAGAGAGACACAGAATGCCTGGGCTGTGTGACCTCTTATACTCTACCCCACTGAAGTACCAAAAGTAGAACACATTTGTGTAGGTTTAATATACATGCTTGTAATCTCTTATACAAGGGATTAAATGATTCCAGGATGAAATACTACAATCTTCACACACTTTCCTCTTATGTTGGTGGGAAGGTGCATGGTGGTGGGACTAGTGTTTGAATATTATCTGTAATTAACTATTATGAGTTTAGTCTTGGAGGCCACAGAACACTTACTGGTGTGGTCTTAGAGACCCCTGAGTGTCACCAAACCCAACATTGCAAGGCCCAAACAGGATCACATCTTCAATCTCTTTCTTTGAAACACTGACTGAGGGGATCCTGGACCTTCTGAGTAACACAAGGGAATCCCTTCTTAAAAATACCGTGTAAGTAGCTATTATCCAGTTTATTACCATGGTTCTATGTTTATTTTCTTGTCTTTTCTCATTCCTTCTTCCCTCCCCTCCCCTCCCCTCCCCTCCCCTCTCCCCTCCCCTCTCCTCCCCTCCCCTCTCCTTTCTTCTCCTCTCCTCTCCTCAGGTTGGAAACTTTTTCTATAAAGGATAAGATAATAAATATTTATCCTTTAAAGTTACTAATTACTGTTACACTTAATTCTGCAATTTGATGTAAATATATCTGTAGACAATGTGTAAAAGTGGGTAAAAGTGAGAACTTTTAAAGTTTTATTTTACAAAAACAAATGGCAACTGGTTATAACCCATCAATCATAGTTGTTGTTTTGTTTTGACCTCATCTTACAACCCAATCAGGAAAACAGCATACATTCTATTCTGTATACCAGCAATTCATTAAGTATATCTAGCATATTAGGACATCACTTTGTCCTCCTTTCTCTCCTCATCATAATTCTTCTTACTATATTACTTTCTATAAAGTTATCATTGCTATATGTAATCCATATTAAATATTTTTCCTTTATCAAAAATAAGTACTTACAAGACATTTACCTCCAAATTAGAATACAAGGTAAAGGTAAAGGCCCTCCCGTTGATCATCGATTTGCTCGAGCGGGCCCAGTAACGTCTCCATTGGAGACTTTGTTGTTACTGTGTCTGGCATATCGAATACTCTCGGTAGCTTGCCGGGCTCTCCGAGAGGGGCGGAGGAATCGAACTCGGGTCGGCCATGTTGGCCGCTTGTAAGGCGAACGCCCTACCCACTGTGCTATCGCTCCAGCCCAAATGAAATATATTTGTTGAAAGAGGTTGATATATCTCTTTTAATCTACAATTATTTTCTCTCCATTAAAATATAAATTAGTTCATCTAAATGTTTTGTTAAAGTTATAATTAATAAATATTCATAGTGCACAGTTCAATAAATTGTCACACTTTTCTCTTCATATATACATAAAAAGAACCACCATTCTATTCTTCGTGAGTACAGGCTGAGTTTATATATTTTGAAATGAATTATAAAGAGGAAAATTTTTCATCCCACAAATGTAACATTATTTTAAAAATCTTGGTTTGTTATCTTGTATAAGCCCATGTTCCATATTTTTTATGATTATATATAATATTGATAATATAATATAATCAAACATGCTTCTCTATCTTCTGTACTTCTTCGAGTTAGCGTTGTAAATCTAGAGAGTTCATTAAACTCAGGTTCATCAATGGTAATGGAGACTTCCTATTGCCTCTCAGAGACTACATCAGTTGTTCGTCATTCTTTAAGATGATCAGTGTATTCTGGTACTATATTTTTGATTCATAATTTATGAATTTCTGCATGAACATTTAACCTAATACTTTTAACAACATAGATTTATAGTGCATTGATCTAAACAGTTTAAACAGAGGAAAAGATACCTTAAAGTACTGCTTGACTTGATGTTGAATGGGAGTGGAGAACAGAAATTACACTTCTAAGTTGAGTTAGTAGTTGCATGGTGGCACTATTTAATGGTTGGGAATCAACAGGATTTTAAAAGAAAAAATTAAAATTTTCATTATTTGGGTATTACATTTGAGATGTTAGTTAGGCAGTTATATTATCCTGTGATTTTACTGCTAGAAAAATTGTCTAAGATGGTGCAGGAATAACATACCAAGGTAAGTTGAAGAGGATTTGGAGAACAATCCTGTTTAGATTTGTAGTCATTGTAGAACTTAGTATAGTTATGTGCTTTCAGCATCTCTTTTCTAGTAAATATCAAAGCTCAGACCTTATGAAAATTATTATTTGCTTGACCAATTTCCAAATGTATTTCATGATTCAGCATTATCCTTTCCTCTTATGGACTGAAGAGCTTTCTTTACCTTTACGCATTCTATAATGTTACCTTGCTGTTGTAGTGGACCTCCAGATTAGCATTCCCAATTATGTTCCTTATGACTATCTACACTGAATTACTACTTGCTTCTCTAGACTGGGAACTCCTTCAGGACTCTATCAATGTCCAATACACTTCTTAGCAATGAGGAACTGTGCTTTGGTAATACAAAAAATGATGTAAAGTTATGATGGGAAGAAGAAGGGATAACAAGTAAAAAAAAGGATTCATAAGGGGAAGGAAATAAAGGAAAAGAGAGAAAGGGAGAAATAAAGGAAAAAACAGGAAGGAAGAAATTTCTTAAAACTACATATGTATTTAAATTTCTATATCTCCAGTCCTTGTCACAGAATAATCATAATAAAAATAATTATGCTAATTTTCAAAAATATATTGCATGGTCATTGTTTTGACAAACATTTTGCCTTATATTGTGCCCTTTCAATATAAGCCTTTAAAATTAGATGATTTGGGACCAGTTAAAGGGCTAGGGTCATGCCTGATACACAGAGGAGCCAAGTTCCATCTTTTGTACTACATACTGTCCATGAACCACTGGATGTGATCTTGGTGGCTCCAGGAAGACTGGACCCAAACAGCACTCCATTTCCAGGCTGTAGCATTAAGAAATAAAGTCTGTACAACAAATGAAAAATTAATAAAACTAGGTACTTTGTCCAAACCACATTTTTCCATATAAATACAAGATCCCAAAAGGTGAGTTCATATTTTTGGTCATTAGTTAAAATGGCACAAAGAGAATTTCTCTTCTGCAAGTATATATGTTGCCCTCTTTGGATGAAATCATTTGTAAAGGTTTGTAGCATTTTTGTAAAGGTTTATGAAATGAGTGCATTTAACTACAATGCAAGTACCTAAGCATTAATAACTGTTCCATAAATGTCAGCTAATCTTATCATTAATTTTCTATCACTTTCCAAGTAAGGTCTCCCATATGACCAGCATATATTTATCTTACAGTTGTCTATATCCATAGCTTGCTCAATCAAATACATGACTTACTAAATAGTCTTGCATTGTATTGTATTATAGTCTTGTATTGCTAAATAGTCTTGTTAAAATACAAGATTAAATAGTCTTGTATTTTTCATTCAATGGTCAAAATAAAGGTAACTGGGACAGCACCTAAATACTATTATGTCTGTTCCTGTATCAATTCTTTTGACTGCCAATTTGAGAGTAGGGAGTCCATAAATGCTTTTGAATAGTTTGGATGATTGGGGGGAGTTGATTTTGGTTGATTTTACAGCATTCCCCAAAGTGGGTGATAGTACTCCTAGGAGGAAGGATGGCATATTTGACGGATGCATGGCGAGGTAATAGCCTTGAGTTCAATTGAAGGGTTGTTCTATAAAAGATAGATTTCCAGTGGGGTGCTGAGTAATATTTTAAAGGGGTCAGTAGGCCAAATGAGTGTAGGAACCACTAGAGGAGCTGCTTTATGAACAAGAGAGAAGATTGACTGATGAGGGTTATAGTCCAGGTTCAATTACTTGTTTCTTATGGAAGAGAGTCACAGGAGGCCCCTTCAGTTCTCTTTCTTTTGACTTTTGATCTATGAAATTTGGATTATAGTCTCTGTCCTCATAACTCTTAGGGGGTAGGGTGAGGTTAAAGTTGGGTAATTCAAACCATACATTGCAGTGTAACTACACAATTATCCCAGTTACGTTATCTCTCTCATGCAGTGTGTGTCTACTCACCACATATCCCCACCTTTTCATTTAGACAAACACTTTATATTCACCAAATGATTTTCCTTAAATCAATAACATAAACAAAGAAAACAAGATGATCTAGCAAAAGAGGCTGAGGAAATGGATTCTCAGAGTAAGTATACAGTATTATCTTGGAAAGGTAGGCTGATATAATATGCCACTAACTTTCTAAGTCAGAGAGGAATTTACCAGAAAGCTTGCAAGTAAATGCATTTTCTACAATTCACTCTAGAACAGCAATTCTCGAGAGATAACACCATTAATATTCCATTTCAAATTAAAAAACATATGCTTTTTCCTCTCTTAAAAGTAAAGCAAGGGAACATGGCCCATTTTCTTCCCTTTACAAAAACAAAAGCTTTTAAAATGATAAAAATTGCCTGTGCTTGATAAAACAGTCATCTGCATTTGATTTAGTTAAGTGTTATTTGTGTATCTTTTTCATATTGTTATTATTGCTGATTGGAGAAAAAAATTGCATGAATACAAAGAGGGGTCTTTGGAAAGGTCACTAGATTTCTAGCTCAATTATCCCTGAAATTCCACCTCACCTTCACGTTGATCCTAAAATTGAATCTTAACCCTAAATGGAAGATTTTGAAAAACAGCTTGAGGAAATATTTCTAATTATTTATCTATAATATATTGCCTATCCCCACCCCCAATGTATGATGTTGGTGGAGAAGAGGTATTCAGAATGAAAAATAGCTATTGCACTTGGCATTCATATGACCCTCTATTATTGCAATAATTTTTGTTAGTTATTTCTTAGGTCGGTTCTGGGAAAGAGATTGGATAAGCTTAGTATTCAGAGTGGGTGAGCTCCCCCATGTGCTGTTAACTCTAGGACGATGGTCGTAAAGACCAAATGGCATGCCATGTGAAGCAGGCAGGAGTGACTTTTCCAAATATGCAATTAAGATAACTGGAGATGGCATTGCCTTTACACTTGCCCCAGCAGTATCAGGATTAATCTCATGGAGATACTTTTCTTGAGCTTAGGACAAAGGGAACAGGAGAAGTGTTTTGAGAATGCACCTAAATGTACTCTACAGATATCATCCCTGAAGTCTAGAGATGAAGTGGCCACGAGACAGATCAGGTGCCCCACGAACTATCCATATTCATGCTCAGATTGTGTCATGGAAATTCATGTTTAGAGAAGAAAAGAAGATACAGATTATATTCCCCCTCTCTACAACCTACAAACTTCAGGATGTGTGGGGATTTTTTCCACCTTTTTAAATTTTTTTTATTTTATAAGGTAGTTCACAATATTTGATTACATTTAATATTTAAACACCAATTCCACCACCATTACACCTTCTCACCACCAAATTTGGGATGTTTTCATCTCAAGCCCTGATCCTTGTCCCAAAACACACCCAAAATAATATATTTTGTATTGTCTGTTATGGAGAACCGCTGGAAATGCTTACAAGAAAGTGTTCATATAGGAAACAGTATGAATATTGTTTTGGAAATGGGTCAATAAGACATTCTTTAGGATATCATTAACATGTTGTTAAAGGCAGAGTGATGTGAACTTTTGTATATATACATATATATGTAAATATATATGCATATATATATATATTTCCCTCTATGATTTGTTGCCTACTATCTGAACCCCGTCACATGTGGTGTGGTACTTTTGGAGAATGGGTAGGAAGTGTCTTATGATATGTCGCATGGCTGCAAATGCGGCCACACAGCCCAAGAATATGTTCACTCATGCGTGAGGTTCAGCCAGAGCATGTGGGGAGAGGCCTTGAGGATGGTGACGGTTGGGTTCTGGAGCCTTTTGTCTGCCAGGGCTGGGTCCTTTGGGGCAGGTAGGGCTCTCACCCGCCCCCTCTGGGACGCTCTGAAACTTCAGGAGTTGAGAGAGTCTCCTGTGACTTTAATTGGCCATCTGTAAAATGGGTACCTATTTCCTAGCTGAGGTTATATTGGAGAAGAAAGAGGGACTACAAAGGAAGGGTGAACCAGCACACTGATAATTATTTGAGCACATTCTAGGCAGAGAGGGTGGTATGGGCAAAAGCAGTGAGGCACAGTCCTCATGTGCATGATGCAGAGGCTCAATGTCGGGAGTCTACTAGGAGAGGAGAGAGAGCCTAAGCTCAGGCCAGATAACCAAAGGATAGTGATACTGTGCTTTGTAGCAAGAATCCGTGGCTTAGCTTCATTTTATTACAGTTCTTTATTCCTTTTGTTTGTTTATTTTTGTTAGCAGAGAAGTAAAACATTAAGTGATTTAGAAAACAAATTAATCCAATTAAGTAAAATAGATTGGAAGAAGAGAAAGAGAAATGGAGACCAGAGGGGAGAGTTTTGGGAAAATGTGACCGAAACCATTGCAGTTGTAAAAGAAACAGAAGGCTGTGGAGAGCTACAGGGAACAGAGTTAAATTCAGCATGCAGCCCTTGTCTGCATGACAGATATATACAGGCAGTATGTGTTATCTGTTATAATTTCCTCTGCTGGGCTGTCCTTTGCAATTTGGAGATGACCCCTCTGATGGTGATTACTGTGTTGTGTACAGCTGTGGCTGAAGAAAGTGACTAGAGGGAACAGGATTTATCACAAAAGTCAGAAAGCAGCCTTGTAGATATGGGTTTGTGAGGCAGATTTGGTCTTTCATTTAATAACCTCCCCTTTCTTCCAGAGCTATGCCCTCCCTTCCATCTCGTCTTTCTTTCTGTATCCAGTATCCCTGTTCTGATGAATGATGGACTCCTTGAAAAACTTAGAACTCCAAGGGATAGCCTCATAAGAAGAGTGGCATGGATATTGACAGACCATTGGACCAGAAATTATTGAGTTTAAAGTAGCAGAAGGCACAGTTCAAATTGTGTTTCTGTAGCACACTTGCTGCATGAAAACCATAGTTTCTGGCCTTAGGCATGAATAAAACAGCTCTTTGCTTTAGTTTTTTTACTTGTAAAATGGGTTTACAGAATTCAAAAATGGCATGAGTTATTTTTCACTAAATAAGATAATTTAAGTAAATAAGATAATGTGAATAAATATTTTAGCACAATTTCTATTCACAAAGGAAATTCAGAAAAAAGATAATAACTGTTCTAATGAACATGGAAACTTGACTACACGATCACGATCACTATCATCCTGTTGTTTGTCGATTGCCTCAAGCAGGCACCAGTAATGTCTCCTTCGTTCTAGCCCTGAGATTCTAAAAAGTGCCACATTCAAGTCTCTTTCAGGGTTAGGAGAATGAGATCCATCATTGTTACTGGTATTTGGCATATTGGGTATGCCACGGGGAGTTTGCCAGACTCTGCCACATGGGCAGGCTACACTCAGTATCCTGCCAGGTTGTCAAAGCAAGAATGAGATAATAAGATGTCATGCGCGCTTCCCAGAGCTGGGTTTTATAGTCTCTGGGTCTTGGCCATTGATGGGATTACACAGTGCGTGGGGAGGGGGGGGGGCAGTTGGTGGGAGTGAACCCCGCCTACTGGAAGATGGAGGATCTGGGTGGAGGATGCTCATCCCCGATCCGAGTAGGCTTGGAGACCTCATCCTGGGACCCGTATGCCTTTGTTCCTCTGCTGATACCTTCATGCGTGTGGAGAGTGGTCTCAGCATGGTTGTGGCTGGTTCCGGAGGTCTTCAGGGCTCTGCCGGGGCTCTGCTTGGGGCGGGGAGAGAAACTCAACCCGTCCCCCTCTAAGGGACCCTGGTGAGGACAGCTAGGCGCGGGGGCAGGAGACTCTGCCACACTTCCCTTTTTTTCCTCCCCCTTAATTTGAATTGCCTCATGACCTCAAAATGCCTGAACTCTTGCCTTCCCTACATAGCAGCCTTCTAATTCGGATAATGAAGAGGACTAGAGAAAACCATAGCTAGTATGAGACAAAACAAGGAAAACCATTGGAAGTCAAGGATGTAGTTTAATCTATTTGCTTTTTAATTGTATAATTTAAATTGAAAACAAATTTACAACTTGGAATGAATTTGAGACAAATTGTACAAATAAGTATATTTTCTTTAAGTTTTAAAAATAAAGTTTAAAAAGCAGTAACAATAAAGGAAAATGTTTCTAGCACAGGACAAGAAGTACAAAATGTAGTGCATGAGGACCTGCATAATATACCTGTTTTGCAAATAGTGCAAATTTTAAGAACATATTTTAGAATGCCCATATTTCACAGAGTTACAACTCCACATTTACACAACATGCTGATAGTTAAATACCAAAAAAATGATATAACTCAGATATTCTCATGTTTGACTAATTTCATCTACATTTAGATGTGCAGGGGAGCTTAGGTATACCCAGAGAAAGACACACTCAATATGTGACTTAGTCAATTTTCTAAAATGAGATTTCAGGAATACAAAAGGACAGTGTGTGAAATGACCCTGTGTTTGATTCCCAGCAGTGAGAAAGAAGCCAGAAATAGAAAGAAAGAAAGAAAGAAAGAAAGAAAGAAAGAAAGAAAGAAAGAAAGAAAGAAAGAGAAAGAGAGAAAGAGAAAGAAAGAAAGAGAAAGAAAAAAATGAAAAAAGAAAGAAGAAGAGAAGGAATAAAGAAAAGAAATAGCACTGTAGCACTGTCTTCCTGTTGTTCATCTGTTTGCTCGAGCGGGCCAAATAATGTCTCCATTGTGAGACTTGTTACTGTGTTTGGCATATCGAATACATCACGGGTAGCTTGCCAGGCTTTGCTGTGCTGTCAAGATACTCTCGGCAGCTTGCCAGTCTCTCTGAGAGGAGCGGAGGAATCAAACCTGGCTCGGCAGGCTGGCCACACGCAAGGCAAATGCCCTACCACTGTAAGAAAAAGATGTCTGACAGCCAATGGAATGGGAAAGCTTATTCACCCAATACCCTTCTGACAATGGGCTAATATCAAGTATATACAAGGCACTGGTTGAACTCTACAAGAAGAAAAATCCAATCCCATCAGAAAATGGGGCTATGAAATGAACAGAAACTTTCTCAAAAAAGAAATTCGAATGGCCAAAAGGCACATGAAAAATGCTCTTCATTGCTAATCATCAGGGAGATGCAGATCAAAACAACAATGAAATATTGTCTCACACCACAGAGATTCACACGCATACAAAAGAGCAAAAACATCTGGTGTTGGCAAGAATGTAAGGAGAAAGGGAGTCTCCATTGTTGGTGGGAATGCCGA
This sequence comes from Sorex fumeus, assembly GCF_029834395.1. Classification (NCBI taxonomy): domain Eukaryota; kingdom Metazoa; phylum Chordata; class Mammalia; order Eulipotyphla; family Soricidae; genus Sorex; species Sorex fumeus. Next base: position 12,027,181 of record NW_026606186.1, read on the forward strand.
CTGGTCCATCTGTTTTGGAAGAAAATATGGACGTTTCTCAAAAAACTAGAAATTGAGCTCCCATTTGACCCAGCAATACCACTTCTGGAAATAAATCTTGAGGGTGCAAAAAATCACAGTAGAAATGACATCTGCACCTGTACATTCATTGCAGCACTGTACACAATAGCAAGAATCTGGAAACTACCCGAGTGCCTGAGAACAGATTACTGGTCAAAGAAATTTTGATACATCAATACAATGGAATACTATGCAGCTGTTAGGAAAGATGGTCACGGTTCACGGTCCTTTCCGTTGTTCATCGATTTGCTCGAGCGAGCCCAGTAATGTCCCCATCGTGAGACTTGTTACTGTGTTTGGCATATCGAGTACATCACGGGTAGCTTGCCAGGCTCTGCCGTGCAGGCGAGATACTCTCGGTAGCTTGCCGGGCTCTCCGAGAGGGGCGGAGGAATCGATCTCCAGTCGGCCACGTTGGCTGTGTGCAAGGGAAATGCCCTACCGCTGTGCTATCGCTCCAGCCTGAAATTTGCTTCTAAGTAAATGGTCATGGAGAGTAGCATGCTAAGTGAAACAAGTCAGAAAAAGAGGGACAGACATAGAATGACTGTACTCAATTGTGGAATATAAAATATCATAATATGAGACTAACACCCAATGACAGTAGAGACAAGTGCCAGGAATATTGCTCCATGGTTGGAAGGTTGCCTTGTCAAGTGGGATAGAGAAGGGATCACTAAGTCAATGATAGTTGGAGGGATCGTTCAGGATGGGAGATGTGTGTTGAAAGTAGATAAAGGACCAAACATCATGGCCTCTCATTATCTGTATTGCAAGCCATAATACCCATAAGTAGAGAGAAAGAGAGAAATTATCTGCCATAGAGGCGGGGGGAGAGGTGGAATCGTGGGAGGAGGGATACTGGGGACATTCACTTGATCACTTGACTTCCCATTAATCAGTAATTTGCTTGAGTGGGTGCCAGTAATGTCTCCATTTGTCCCTGTCACGTGCTAGTGTAGCCCAATGGCATCTGCTCGTTTTAGGAACACTAAGAGCCTCAAACAGATCATTCAGGATCTTGATGAAGAAGTCTGACCGTCTGGTAGGTGGGCAGCCACTCAGTCTTTTGACGTCCTGGGGAATCCAGTCAGTAACGGCTCTAGTCCAGCGGTTGTCTCCAAATCTCATTACGTGTCCAGCCCATTTCTGATTTTGATGCCTTGGCAAACAAGACAGAGTCCCTGATTCTTGATCATCGATGGGAGGCTAGAACTCCGGATTCTTTCTCTCATTTGAGTGAAACGTGATACTCCAAGCATAGCTCTTTCAATTCCTCTTAGGGAGACCCAAATAGCGTTCTCATCGAGTTTGCTTAGGACCCAGGTCTCTGAGGCGTATGTCAATGCAGGAAGAACAGTGGAATCAAAGAGATGTGCCCGGAGCTGGAGGTTCTTTGTGCCGCTTGGCTAATGTTTGGTGTTATTAGAAGGATGTCATCAGCAAAGCAGAGGTGGTGTAGTTGCCGACCACCTAGCTTCACTCCCATTCCTTCCCATTCCAGTCGTCACATGATGTTCTCGAGGGTGGCACTGAAGAGTTTTGGTGAAATGGAATCACCCTGCCAAACCCCTCTCTTGACATCAATGATCACTTCTTTGTAAAATGGTGATTTCCTGGTAGTGAATCTGTAATACAGGTCACAGAGGATCCTGATGTATTGAGTTTGAATGCCCTGATTGGCCAGGGCTTCAATGACCGCTCCTGTCTCAACAGAATCAAAGGCCTTCTTTAAATCAATGAACGTTAGACAGAGTGGCATCATGAACTAAGACAGAGTGAGAGAGAGACAGAGAGAGAGAGACAGAGACAGAGACAAAGACAGAGACAGAGAGAAAGAGAAGACAGTACAACGTTTAATAATGACCCAGTAATATGTTTTACTGGGTATGATCTAACCTCCTTCAAATAAATATAAATATGTTTTTTCACTGGAAGTCTGAACAACTGACCACACAGTTTTCCAAAAAGTTGTATCTTTTATTGTGTATTTTTTTGGCCTGGAATGAAATGTTTTTTAAACTCAATATTCCTACAAATTATTGTTATACCCTACTAGCAGGATAGTTTTCCCTTCCTTTAGGTTTTCATTAACAGAATTTAGACTAGTTAATTTTAAAAAATCAGAATACAAAGTAAGTACAAAGCAAAACTGAACATAGGAAAGAAAAAAATGTTATTTTCAATTAAAAGTTGCTATAAAGTCTTTAACCTTTAAAGCTGCTACAATTCTGATAAATTGAAAAGCATGAAGCATCTATTAAGAAACACAACACAGAGAAGTCAGCCATGGGCTATGGTTAGTTATACTGATTAGAAAAGGCAGAATTCTTTTCCATGAGGAGCTTACAGTATTGTACAGGGATAAAGATGAGTAAAATATTAGATTATTGAGGGATGAGCTTTAGAATAGTATAAGAACAAAAAACAGACACAGTCCAGTAATGAATGATTTAGCTGATTGCTATTCTGATTTCTCCTTTCTACCTTCTGTTTTATTTATGAATGGATAATAACATCATACGATTCTCTCCATAAAATTATATCCCAACCATCTAGACTTCATCCTCAGCACAAGAGATACACTTGTACTGTCCCACCCATTTTTAGCTCACTTCATTGTTTTCTGGTTTGAGATACACGGTAGACAAAACTACACCTAGAATGAACTGCACCTTTCAAGGAAGAACACCAATACAATACCCACATGGATGAGAACAAACATCAATCCACCCTGATTTACACTCATTGAAATCCAACACAAAACAAAAATGAATATACAGTATGAGGAAATATGACTGGAATAGCAAAAATTCTACACATAAGAAGTTACTTGTGGGTAGACTCATATAAAGGCCATAGGTAGGCATATAAAGAGAGGTTTAAAAAATTGTAAATTTCTAAAGAAGAATCAATAGGATTCCTTGACATTGGCAAATAGAAAACAAATAAAAGGTGAAGTAAGCATAAATTCTACATTTCACTAATAAATAACTTGAAGCGTGATTTTGTTACTTAAAAGTATAGGTTGGGAAGAAATATTAACAAGAGAAGTTGAGGACAGTAGGTCATATTGCCTCTCCAAGTCTAGTAGGAATTGAGCATACTTTGAATATATCATATTACAGAACTAATTAAAGAATGCATGACAACAGGCTTAAGCAGATTTAAGCAAAAATAAAGGAAAAATATTTTTCCAAACTCTACCTACTAGTGGTCAAAGATATCATAAGTTAATATGTTCCTCCCTTTTCCCACCCCTAGCATTTCTGTCAAGCATAAAAAATAGACCAATTTGTCACTGTGCCTGCATAATGTCAGGATAAGAGTGTACTGTTCCTTTCCTTTAGCAGAGGTCACTGGAAAGAGTGTCTCCAAGATAGTTGGAAGGAAAACAAATGAGTAAGCCCAGAAATTGGAGGCGAGGTGCTCTGCTGTGGCAGGGGAAATGCCGAGATGATGACTTTTGGAAAATTGCATCGGTTTTATCCAACACAGGACTGTTTTAATCACTGCACTGGGGAACCTGTCTCAAGGACGGATGGATAATGCATGTTTCAGGGAAGCTGATAGGGAGATAGCGTGTCTTGAGCATGCCATTAAGAGAGCAAATGTCCTTGCACATCTGCTTGGGGATACAAGGATCAGAAAACTTCATGGTTTCTCAGTGGGCTCAAAGGAGCACTTGGGGAGACAGACTCAAGCGGGACCCTGAAGGGGGAGTGGATACACTTTTGCTAAGTCCAATTAGGGCCAACACCTGCCTTTCACTGGGAGTAACTGGAGGATGAATGATTGAAAGATGCAGAGACACTCGAAAGGTTAAAGAGATCTTGCTATACTCTGAACTCCAAACTTTCTTGTGGAACTGATTGTAGTGCCAAGAATTTAGGGATCCACAGGAGGAGGCGGGAGGAATCTCTTGTATTTACTCTCAACCTGGTGAGTTTAATGTAACAAAGAGAGGCTTTGATATTCACTTATCTAGGATTGTATATCAGTTTTGTATGAATTACTTGTGCAACCTTGGGAAATCACCAAGCCTCTCCAAATCTGGTTTCTCTTCTGTAAGGTGTAAAGAATAAATGTCACCGTCTGATGACACTTGCATACCTAAAATGTTATACAAATATCAGTTGCTGTGACAGTTATTCTTTGGTATTTGGCATTACATTCTTTTACCCTTGAAGGGGTTGCTCTGTGACCACAGAAATATCATAGTGCTTCTTTGGGTCTTAGTTTTCTTTGATGTTAAATGAAGCAGTATTTTGATTAATGTTATATACAAGAGTAATACTATTTTGAGACATTTTACAGTATGCTGAAATTGTTTGAACCAATATAACACATTTGTTCAAAAGATAAGATTAAGCTATAATGCTCCATGATTGTCCTCATTGTGATATTGAGAGACATGCTCTTCTTTCAGGTTTTGTACTTGGCAGAGCTGAGTGTGATTTCAATCATTTAACTCCAGAGCCATCTCTAACTTTTCCAGTAACTTGTCTATTGTCACATGATATTTGAAGAACTTGACCCCAGAAACTGTTTGCAGCTCTATTTATTGAACAACCCCACCCCCAGGTACTACACTCAAAAAATAAATAAAAAGCACCTCTTCCAATTAGTTTGAGGGGAGAAACCTCAGATACTTCTCTTGGTTTATATCTACAAGTTTGGCAGAGGATTTGCTTCAATTCAAATTAAAAGGTAAAGGGAAAGGCCCTCCCGTTGATCGTCGATTTGCTCGAGCGGGCCCAGTAACATCTCCATTGGAGACTTTGTTGTTACTGTGTTTGGCATATTGAATACTCTCGGTAGCTTGCCGGGCTCTCCGAATCATAATCAATTCAAAGTAGAGCATAATATTTATTTATTTCAGGCTGGAGCGATAGCACAGCGGGTAGGGTGTTTGCCTTGCAGGTGGCTTACCCAGGTGACCCGGGTTTGATTCCTCTGCCCCTCTCGGAGAGCCAGGCAAGCTACTGAGAATATCTCGCCCACATGGCAAAGCCTGGCAAGCTACCCATGACGTATTAGATATGCCAAACACAGTGACAAGTCTCATAATGTTACTGGGCCCACTAGAGCAAATAGATGAACAATGGGAGGACAGTGCTACAGTGCTACACCATGAGGTACAGTTGCAAACTTACTCGTATTTGAGTCATACAATAATCATTTACCCATCCCTCCACCAGTGCCCATTCTCCTTCACAAATGTTCCTAATACCTTCCCACCCCTCCCACCCCATCCCCCCAACCCCAACCTGCCTCTAGGAGAAGGGCATTTCCTTTTGTTCTCTCTCCTTTTGGTTGTTGTAGTTTGCAAAAGAGGTATTGAGTGGCCACTGTGTTTGGTCTATAGTCTACTTTCCGCACGCATCTTTCAACCCGAATGGGTCCTTCCAACATCCTTTACTTGGTGTTCCCTTCTCTATCTGAGCTGCCTTTTCCCCCAGCATGTGAGGCCAGTTTCCAAGCCATGCAGTAGACCTCCTGGTCCTTATCTCTATTATCCCTAGGAGTTAATCTCCCATTCTAAATTCCACAACTGAGTACAATCTTTATATTACACAGATGAGTACAATCTTTCTATGCCTGTCCCTCTCTTTTTGACTCATTTTGCTTAACATGATATTTTCCATGTTGAGCCACTTATATGCAAATTTCATTACTTCATCTTTTCTAACAGCTGCATAGTATTCCATGGTGTAGATGTACCAAAGTTTCTTTAACCAGCCAACTGTTCTTGGGAACTCGGGTTTTTTGTTTCCAGATTTTGGCTATTGTAAACAGAACAGCAATGAACATAAAAGTGTAGATTTCATTTCTACTGTGATTTTTTGCCTCTCTGGGATATATTACCAGGAGCGGTATTGTAGAGCATAATATTTAGAGAAGATGATGAGTAGGGAATTACAGAGTCATAGACTTAGCATACACCGAAGAGAAAAAAAAATGCTCATTCGTATCATTTGTACCAACTTCAATATGGAAAAACTATTATTCAAAAACAGGGAGAGTATTGGTCATGTTCCTACAGAGAAAGAGTAGGAGAACAGGGACTGGAGCATTTCTGACTTGTAGGCTCATGTTCTTTCTCTCACACAGTATGCTCAGCCTAGTATTCAGACCACCTGGTAGAGTGGTCAGTCTCTACTTGAACTTTGATTTTCAAGGAATGAAATAATTAGTGATCAAAACACTACTATCTTTTAGTTTAAATATTGGAAAAAATAGATTTTGAATAATGTAAAGCAATACACTGAAGCAAGTGTTTGGTTCATTTTTCAGCACAAGTTTGGGGGCAGCAGATCTTTAATCAAAACTTACTGCGTTATAACGATGCTTGTGGACCTCAAAAATATGGTCCTTGTATTCTTATCTCTTAAGTTCATCTCAAGTCAAGGGTACAATTTGTAGTTCACATCATTTATGAATCAGCAAGTGAGCTATATGATAAGCACCTTAGAACTCTTATGATGAGGACCTTGGAATCCAAAGAACTATATTGAGCCATACCGTGATCTCGCCATTGAAAGGCGTCCTTAGCTTCTGACTCATCGTAACTCCATAAATATTTGCTGTAAGTGTTGCTACTTAGAGAGTTTGTAATTACCTCTGGGGATAAATGATGATTAAGGAAGAATCCTCATTTTCTCCAGGAAGCCCTTAAATAATGGAGGGTTGTCACATTAGCATATAATTACAACATATTACAATTATTAATAGAGAAAGCACAGAATTGTGTAGAAGACATATAGATGCTTTAAAAGATTAGGTTATTACTCACTGCTGTTGATGGCAAGCTCAAAGGAGACCTTATAGAAAGGAAATGCTGAATTGGGTTTTAATGGGTGCATAGGAACAAGGAAAGTGATGGAGTAAAAGCAATATTGAATGGGCAAGTACAGGTTTTTGAATGGTTAGGATAATCATAGAAACGTAAATTGGTCACTGAACAGAAGTATAGTAATAGGTCTATGATTTAGAGGTATTCAGTAGAGTTATAAATTAGGAAAGATTGATTTCTGGTGACTATTTTATGACAAACAGAATCTTGGGTTGTTGACTGAAGGCAACACAGAATCTTCATTGGGTTTTTAATGGGAGCATATCATGGTCACATCTGCATTTCAGAAAGGTGATTTTGGTGCAGTTTAGAACCTAGAAAAGAAATAAGCTATTTCAAAAGAGAGAAAAGTATTGAAGCACTATTAAAATAACATAGATGTTATCTGCCATACTACTTTTAGGTATTGCCAAAAGGAGGTAAAAACAGGTTGTCAAGATATAACTGCACCCTAAGCTTATTATAGCTTTGAGTTTATGCTAGTTAATACATAAAGTAACTATCACTAGATAAATAAATATTGGATATATGATATAGATAATATGATATGTTATATATGTGAACACTATGAAGTCACTAGAAAGAACAAAACCAACTACCTGTGGAAACGTGGATAGACCATAAGGACATTCATTATACTGACAAAACAGAAACAAATACAGCATAGTATCATTTATACATGGAATTTTAATTTAAAAAGTCAAATGCATAGGATAGGTAGAAGAAAATTAAAAGAGCATGTGTGATTGGAATATTATATGCATTAACCCCTAATATTAACATTATTGTAAATCATGGAGACCTAAAATAAAGTTAAAAATGAGAAAAGAATAAAAAGTGGTTTACTGGGAGATGCATGAAATAGAAAGATGTTGAAAAAGGGCACGAATTTTTAATTTTATGACAAATTCTCAGGAAGTTAGAATAACCACTGAAATTTATGAAATTATATTATATAATTGATTTTTTCTAGGAGAATAGAACTTAAGTTTATCATGATAAAAATAAATTTAAAATATTCAGATGATATATGTGTTCATTCACTAGATGGTAAAAATCCCTTCAATGTATACATCTGTACATATATAACATAGGCATGTGTGTATATAGTACAAATATATATTAAATGTATATATGTAAATATATAGATACAGCATGTACTTATATTTTATTTTCTTTTATTATTTTTTATTTGTTTTATTAATTAATAAATTAATTAATAAAAAATTTAAAATTATTATTAGTGAAACACCATGAGCTACAGTTGTAGACTTACAAATTTTTGTGCTTGTGTTTTAGTTATACAACGATCAAGTACCCATCCCTCCACAAGTGCCCATTCTACATCACCAATGATCCCAGTATTCCTGCCAACCCCCTATCCCCCCCATCCCACCCCGCTTCTGAAACCCCTTTTGTTTTCTCTCTCCTTTAGGGTGCTGTGGTTTGTAAAAGAGGCATTGAGTGGCAATCATGTTCAGTCTATAGTCTACTTTCAGCATGCATCTCCCATCTTGAGAGGATCCTCCCAACACCCTTTACTTGTTGCTCCCTTCTCTATCTGAGCTGCCCTTTCCCCTAGCATGTGCGGCTGGCCTCCAAGCCATGGAGTAAACCTCCCGGTACTTATCTCAGCTATTCTTGGGTGTTAGTCTCCTATTTTGTTACTTTGTATTCCCCAGATGAATGCAGTCTTTCTATGTCTGTCCCTCTCCTACTGACTCATTTCACTTAGCATGATACTTTCCATGTAGTACCACTTGTATGTAAATTTCATGACTTCATCTTTTCTATACTGGGCCCGCTTGAGCAAATCAATGAACAACGGGAGGACAGTGATCAACAGTGATCAACATCTTTTCTAACAGCTACATAGTATTCCATTGTGTAGATGTACCAAAGTTTCTTTATGAACACTCGTTTTTTTTTCCAGATTTTGGTTATTGTGAACAGTGCATCTATGAACACAGAAGTGCAGATGTCATTTCGACTATACTCTTTTGTCTTTCCGGGATATATTCCCATGAGTGGTATTGTTGGGTCAAATGGGAGCTCAACTTCTACTTTTTTGAGAATCGTCCATACTGTTTCTCAAAAGGGCTGAATCAGTCGTCATTCCCACAAGCAGTGAAGGAAGATCCCTTTCTCGCCACATCCGTACCGCACCAACACAGGTTGCTTTTGTTCTTTTGGATGTGGGCCAGTCTCTGTGGTATGAGATGATATCTCATTATTGTTTTGACCTGTATCTCCATGATGATTAATGACGTAGAGCATTTTCTCATGTACCTTTTTGCTATTCAAATTTCTTTTTTGAGAAATCTTCTGTTCATTTCATTGCCCCATTTTTGATGGGGTTGGATGTTTTCTTCTTGTGGAGTTTAACCAGTACTTTGTATATCCTTGATAACAACCCCTTGCTGAATGGGGTAATGGGTGAATATCCTTTCCCATTCTGTAGACTGTCTTTGTATTTTGGTCACTGTTTCTTTTGAGGTGCAGAAGTTTCTTAGTTTAAGATAATTCCATTTGTCTGTCTCTGTTTTCACTTGCTTGGCCAGTGGCGTGACATCTTTGAAGATACCATTAGCTTCAATGTCATGGAGGGTTTTGCCAACTTTGTCTTCAATGTACCTTATGGATTTCAGTCTGAGGTTGAGATATTTAATCCATTTTGTTTTTACATTTGTACATGCTGTTAGGCAGAGATCTGAGCCCATTTTTTGCATGTAGCTGTGCAGTTTTGCCAGCACAATTTGTTAAAGAGGCTTTCCTTGTTCCACTTCATATTTCTTGCTCCCTTATCAAAGATTTGATGATCATATGTTTGGGGGGAGATGTCAGTATATTCAACACTGTTCCGTTGGTCTGCAACTCTGCCTTTGTTCCAGTACCATGCTGTTTTAATTATTTCTGCTTTGTAGTAGAGTTTGAATTTAGAGAGCTAGGTTCCTCCCATTTTCTTTTTCCCAAGAATTGCTTTAGCTATTTTTGGGGGCTCATTGTTCCATATGAATTTCAGGAGAGTTTGCTCTATTTCTTTGAAGAATTTTATGGATATCATTGTAGAGATCACATTGAGTTTGTACAATTTTTGGGGAGTATTGTGATTTTGACAATGTTAATTCTCCCGATCCATGAGCAGGGGATATCTTTCCATTTTTCTTATGTCCTCTTTTATTTGCTGAAGTAGCGTTTTGTAGTTTTCTTTGTACAGGTTTTTTACTTTCTTAGTTAAGCTGATTCCTAGGTTCTTGATTTTCTGAGGCATAATTGTGAACGGGATTTTTGTTTTATGTCACTTTCTTCTCTCTCATTATTTGCGTATAGGAAAGCCATGGACTTTTGTGTATTGATTTTATAGCCTGCAACTGTACTATACAAGTCTATTGTTTCTAGAAGTTTCTTGGTAGAGGTTTTAGGGTTCTCTAAGTACAGTATCATATCATCTGAGAATAGTGAGAGCTCAGTTTCTTCCTTTCCTTTTTGAATGCCCTTAATAATTTTTTCTTGCATAACCACTATTGCAAGTACTTCCAATACTATATTGAACAGCAGTGGAGAGAGTGGGCATCCTTGTCTCATCCCTGATATTAGAGGGAAGGCTCTCATTTTTCCCTCATTGAGAATGATGCTTACTGTGGCTTGTGGTATCTTTGTTTCCAGGTATCTTTTGATTTCGTCCTTGACTTCCTTCCTGACCCAGTCGTTGTTCAACATTGAGTTGTTTATATTGAGTTGACTATATTGAGGAAAGTCCCCTCTATACCCATTTTGGCAAGGGTTTCCATCATAAACGGATGCTGGATCTTGTCAAAAGCTTTCTCTACATCTATTGATTTGATCATATGGTTTTTATCTTTTCTTTTGTTGTTATGATGGATTATGTTGATTGATTTCCGAATATTAAACCATCCTTGCATCCCTGGGATGAGTCTCACTTGGTCATGGTGTATGATCTTCTTAATAGTTGTTGGAATCTATTTGTTAATGTTTTATTGAGAATCTTCGCGTCCGTTTTCATCACGGATATTGACCTGTTGTTTTCTTTTCTTGTGATATCTTGTTTCCTTTTGGTATTATAGAGATATGCCTTCATAGAACCTGTTTGGGAGAGTTTCTGTTTCTTCAATTTTCTGGAAAAGCTTGAGAAGAAATGGCAATTGGTCCTCTTTAAATGTTTGGAAAAGTTCGCTAGTGAATCCATCTGGACCTGGGCTTTTGTTTTTGGGAAGACTTTTGATTATAGTTTCAATAACCATGATGTTAATAGAACTATTCAGGTAATCTAGATCTTCTTGATTCAGCCTTGGGAGAGTATAGGCATCCAGGACTTTACCCATTTATTCTAGGTTCTCTTGTTTTGTGGCATACAGACTTTCAAAGTAGTTTCGTGATCTTTTGAAGTCCTTTTGTTTCTTTTGTGATAACCCTCTTCTCATTTCTGTTTTGGTTTACAAGGGTTCTCTCTTTCTCTTTTTTTTGGTGATTGTTGCTAGTGGTTTATCTATCTTGTTTGTTTTCTTGAAGAACCAGCTCTTGGTTTCATTGATCTTTCGGACTGTTTGTTTGGTTTCCATGTTGTTGATTTATGCTCTAAGTTTTATGATCTCTTTCCTTCTGCATGGTTTGGGCTGCTTTTGTGGGTCCTTTCCAAGATCTTAAGCTTCGAAGTCAAGTTGTTTATTTGGGACCCTTCTTCCTTCCTAAGAAATGCTTGCAGAGCTATAAATTTACCCCTTAACACAGCTTTAGCTGCATCCTATAGGTTCTGGTAGCTTATCTCTTCATTCTCTTTGTTTCCAGGTATCTTTTGATTTCATCCTTGACTTCCTTCCTGACCCATTCGTTGTTCAATATTGAGTTGTTTAATTTCCAGGTGTTTGATTTGGTTCTTCGTGTCTGTGTGTGATTCACTTCTGTCTTCAGTGTATTGTGTTCTGTAAAGATTGTTGATACCATTTCTATCTTCCTGACTATATTGAGGTATGTTTTGTGGCCTAGTACATGGTCTGCTTCGAAAAATGTTTTGTGTGCACTTGAAAAGAATGTGTATTCTTTCTTTTTGGGGTGTAAAGCCTTGTATAGGTCTATAAACCCTCTCTCTTCTATTTCTTACTTCCAAGCCAATGTTTCCTTGCTGAGTTTTATTCTTGTTGATCTATCCAGAGGTTATAAGGTGATGTTGAAGTCTCTGGCTACTATTGTGTTGCTAGCAATGTCCTCCTTAAAATCTGTTGGTTGTTGTTTTAAATATTTAGCTGTTCCCTCATTAGATGCGTATGTATTTAAGAGTGTGATTTCTTCCTGTTGTATGTATCCCTTGATGAATAGAAAATGGCCCTCACTACCCCTTCTAATCTTTTTCAACCTGAAATTTATGTTGTTGGATACGAGTCTGGCCACCTAAGCTTTTTTGAGGGACCTGTTTGCTTGCAGGTTTGTTTTGCATCCTTTAACTTTGAGTCTGTGTTTGCTCAGACTGTTCAGATGAGTTTCTTGTAGGCAGCAGAATGTTGGGTTCTGTCCCTGAATCCATTTTGCCACTCTGTGTCTTTTAATTGGTGAATTTAGACCATTGATGTTGAGAGAGATTATTGTTATGAGGTTATGTCATCTTTCTTTAAGGGTCTGTTGTGCTTGTGGGGTTTGTCTTGTCTTACAGTAACACCTTTTGCCCTTCTTTTAGGTTTGGTTTTGAGTCTATGAAGTTCCTGAGCTGCTATTTATCTAGAAAATAGTGTACCGTTCTTCAAGGTTAAGTGAGAGTTTAGCCAGATAGAGTATTCTTGGTAAGGCATTCATTTCAGTGAGTTTTTCCGCTATACCCCACCATTGCCCTTGGGCTTTGAGGGTTTCCTCTGATAGGTCTGCTGTGATTCTAAGGGGTGCTCCTTTGTATATGATTTCCTTCTTTTACCTTGTTGCTTACAGTATTATGTCTCTATGGGTGGCATCCATCATTCTAAATATGATATGTCTTGGAGTGTTTTTGTTAGGGTCTCTTTTAGCTGGTACCCTTCGGGTTCCCTGAATCTGAATGGCTGCATTGTCCAGCTCTGGGAATTTTTCAGCAATGGTTTGTTTGACCGTGGCTTTTTCATTGGGATTGTTTCCCTGACCTTCTGGTACTTCAGTGATTTTAATGTTGTTCCTCTTGGAATCATCTCGTAGGACTCTGATTCGCTCTACAGCTATTTTGAGGTCTCTTGCCATTGTTTGTTGTTGCCTGTTGGCTTGGTGCAGCTGATATACCAGCTCACTGATTCTGTCTTTAGCTGTGGCCATTCTAATGCTGAGGGCACAGACTGAGTTTTTTATTTCATCTACGAAATCTTTTATTCGTGACATTTCTGTGCCTAGTTTTCCAATTTCTGCTCTCAGTTCTTCCCATATTTTCTCGATTGTTTCTTTCGTGTCCTCCTTTTATTTACTGGATATCTGTCTGACTGTTTCATTGAACATCTTCTTGACTTCATATCTGAATTCTTTCTCAGGGAGGCCCTTTAGGTAAGTAGTACCTACTGAGGCTTCTGGCCTCTTTTCATCTTCATTCCCACATGGTGGGGATTTGCATTGTTTCTTCATGTTGGTGTGGAGGTATGCGGACTGAAATATTACAGTAGATTTCTTGGTACGACTAAACTACTTGCAGCCGTTGCAGTGTCTGCCTGTCTTAAATTAGGTCACGCCCACCTCTACTGAGGCCATGCCCACTTATGAAGAGGCCATGCCCCCTTAGGTACTCTGGGAGGGGCGGTACCAATTGGGAGGGGAAGAGGACTGGCAGAGCGTTGTGGAGGAACAGGAAAAGGCTCAGGGCTGGTTGTGACCCAGAATCCTAGAAGACACCCCGGGGCTCTTGCGTGAAGAAAGCCTGGTGTGAGTACTGGCAGCTTAACTGACCTGGGAGGGGAAGAAGACCGGCGCAGCGTTGGGAACAAACAGGAAAAGGCTCAGGGCTGGTGGGCGACCCAGAGTCTTAGAGGACGTCCCGGGGTGCTTCATCCTTTAACTTTGAGTCTGTGTTTGCTCTGACTGTTCAGATGAGTTTCTTGTAGGTAGCAGAATTTTGGGTTCTGTCTCTGAATCCATTTTGCCACTCTGTGTTGAATTTAGACCATTGACGTTGAAGGACATTATTGTTATGTATTTTGTGTTAGAAGACAGAGCGGCATCTTGAACTCCCGAGAAACCTCAATGAGCTTGGTTATCATGTGGATATGGTCGATGGTGCTGAATCCTTTGCGGAACCCGGCTTGCTTGCATGGTTGTCCTTCATCTAGTGTTCTGCCAGTCCTATTTAGGATGACTCGAGTGAACAACTTGTAGATGACAGACAATAGGCAGATCGGGCGATAGTTGCCAATGTCATGGATGTCTCCCTTCTTGTACAGCAGTTCAGTTCTGCTGGTTTTCCATTGGTACGGAACCTTGCATTCAGACAGGTAACATGTGAAGAGCCAAGCCAGAGTACTGATGAGTACTGACGGCAGGTTCTTCAGGTGTTCAGGTATGACCTTGTCTGGGCCGGGTGCTGTTTGTTTAACTGATGAAATGGCGTGTCAGATTTCAGAAGGGAGAACATTGGGAACGACATATCCATCCTGAGGTTTCTAGGAAGTTCATGATGCCACTCTGTCTAACGTTCATTGATTTAAAAAAAAGGCCTTTGATTCTGTTGAAACGGAAGTGGTCATTGAAGCCCTAGCCAAGCAGGGCATTCAAGCTCAATACATCAAGATCCCCCGTGAGCTGTATTACGGACTCACTACCAGGATCTCACCATTCTACAAAGAAGTAATCATTGATATCAAGAGAGGGGTTCGGCAGGGTCATACCATTTCACCGAAACTCTTCAGTGCCACCCTCGAGAACATCATGCGACGACTGGAATGGGAAGGAAAGGGAGTGAAGATAGATGGTCGGCAACTACACCACCTCCGCTTTGCTGATGACATTGTTTTAATAACACCAAACATTAGCCAAGCGGCACAAATGCTGGCCAACTTCAACCGTGAGTGTGGAAAGGTCGGACTACAGCTGAATCTTAAGAAGACAATGTTTATAAGAAACAGCCTCGTTCCTGATGCCCCATTTGCATTCAACAGAACGACCATCTCTGAATGCAACAGCTATGTGTACCTAGGTCGAGAAGTCAACATGACAAATGACCTGGCACCCGAGCTGCACAGGAGGAAGAGAGCGGCTTGGAACTTCTTCAAGAACGTCGAAGAAATAGCTAAGAGGACGAAGAACCTCTGGCTCCAGGCACATCTCTTTGATTCCACTGTTCTTCCTGCATTAACATACGCCTCAGAGCCCAGGGCCCTATGCAAACAGAATGATAACATTCTTTGGGTCTCCCAAAGAGGAATTGAAAGAGCTATGCTTGGAATATCACGTTTCACTCAAACGAGAGAAAGAATCCGGAGTTCTGACCTCCATTGACGATCAAGAATCAGGGATGCTGTCTTATTTGCCAAGGTGTCAAAAATCAGATGGGCTGGTCATGTAATGAGATTTAAAGACAACCGCTGGACTAGAGCTGTTACGGACTGGATTCCATGGGATGTCAAAAGACCGTGTGGCCACCCACCCACCAGATGGTCAGACTTCTTCATCAAGATCATGAACAATCGGTTTGAGGCTCTTCATATTCCTAGAGCGAACAGATACCATTGGGCTACACTAGCACGCGACAGGGACAAATTGAGACGTTACTGGCGCCCACTCGAGCAAATTGCCGATTAACGGGAAGTCAAGTGATCAAGTAATCAACTTTTGTGTTATCTTTCTGTAAGGGTTTCTTGTGCTTGTAGGGTTTGTCTTGTCTTATAGTATCCCCTTTAGTTCTTCTTTTGGGTTTGGTTTTGAGTCTATGAAGTTCCTGAGCTGCTGTTTATCCAGAAAATAGTGTACCATTCCTTTGAGTTTGTGTGAGAGTTTAGCCGGATAGAGTATTCTTGGAGAAGTATTCATTTCAGTGAGTTTTTTCACTATATCCCACCATTGCCTTCGGGCTTGGAGGGTTTTGTATTTACATTCTAAATACTCAAAATTTTGTTAAGCATACCTCAATAGTGCTGGAAAATGTACTATGCTTTTAAGAAGACATAGGGAAAAATATAATTAAATTTATCTCTTTATCCTTTGCTCATTTTAATTTTTGGAGATTGTCTTGCACATGTAAGTATTGAAATCAGGAGGTATTGAACAATGGAGAAGATAATAGAAGTAAGAGATGGTGAAATAAAGGGAGACAAGTTGAAGAAACAAAATTGGTGGGACTTGGAGAGAGATGGAGTGGGAAAGCTGAGTCTTTATTGGGGTTTTCCTACCACAGCCCCAGGAAAGATGCATTTCAGCACATGCTCTCTCTCCTTCTGCCAATCTCAACAACTCCTTCCAGAGCAGGTATTCAAGCATCCCTCCTTTGGGGAAGCTGAAGACTGTGAAAGCAGATTGCTCTTTTTCCAGAGCCAGCTATGAATGGGGATCCTGGCAAAACCCTTCCTCACGCACAGTCTCTAGCCTGTCGTGTTTATAACTGAGCTATTTGTCTTTGCCGAGTGATCATGGCCATCTGTTACTCTAACCTAACTATAAAAAAGAGATGTTTTTATTTTTCCCCATGTCATTTTGTACTGCTTGGGTGACATCTCAAGGAAGCAAAAACATGGAAAGCAACAATAAACAGCATCGGTGATGAAAAGAAAGTGGCTAAGCTCCTAGGCCGCACACATTCTCGCAACTACTCCCATATAAAGATGCACAGGATGTGTATTAATCTCTGGGCGGGGACTTGGGTTGAGTCTGTGCACTGTAACCTTCAAGGAGCCCATTTTCTGTCCTGACAGTTACTTTTTTCGCCCTTTCTTTAAAAACAAAAATAATGCCTCAACTCTTAACAAATGTAAATTTGTAAAAGCAACCTCCAAGATCAATAACCTTTTGTTTTTAGCACACCTGGACTATTTAACATGTCAGGGAACCTCACTATATTACAAACTCAACCTACTTTTCCCTTTAAAACTTCCGCCTCTCCTCTGCAGATATTGAGAGTCTATGTCATATGAAATTACCCTTTAGTCTCAGGACAGGTTACATTCTTCCCCACCTAGAGTCCTTGGCCCTAATTATTCTTTTCTTATGTGCCCTCCTGGCTCTGGATTCCAGCGTTCCTGACCTGGTTTCCATCTGGAAGCACATTGTGTTCCCTTGCTCCTCAAGATCTCCTCTACCTGACTCCCCACCTCCCTTTAACCCAGTTTATGCAGTTTTAGCACCGGCGTCACATTTTTAAAACTCCACTAGCCACACTGGATTATACCAAGTCATCCTTGGCTTGTCTTATTGAATAGTATTTATTTTATTACATAAATAAATGAATATCACCTCCCAAGATAGTAAGTTCCAGAAAGTTCATCATTGTTTCTTCAATGACCTCAGAGGCTTGATACTTAGTAAGAACTCAGAAGTGCCTGCTAAATAAATGACACTCCAGAGGGATGGCTGGATGAATACATGTTTGTGAATATCTTATTCTCTTATTAAATCATTCTTATGCTACCTTTCTATAAAGTCTTGTCACACACAGTTTTAAAAATAAAACTACAGAAAGGGATTCTCAGTCGCTTGAATATTTAAAGTATAGTTCTCATAACTGCCTTCTGAAAATTTTGGACGATGGGTTTGCTGGAATTGGGTGTTATTTTAATTTTTGTATTACCTAATTACATGTAGAATCTAAGGAAAATTGTTTCTTGAAAAACTGGGCTTCCATTTTATTTTCCCTTTTATATAACTTTTGAAAGTGTATAAGGATAAAAACAGTCCCAGGGTCTGTTCCTACTTAAGTGGTTTAATTTAAGGATTAGACATCTTTGAATTCGTGATGTAAAATATGTCATTAATAAATAAATGGTGATATTTGTTCAAGAACCCAGAATGAGTTCCAGTTTAAATTTGCTCCAGTATTCTGTGTTTATTGTTACATTAAAGCAAAACAAAACTATTTGGCTGAGAATAAAGAAATGGCTTATTTAATTTCATCAAGTGGAACATATTCCTAAGTTGGGACAATCATAGACACTATTTTTCCTGGATGATGAAGTCCAAGTTTAATTAACCAAAATCTTCTTGCCAAAAACCATAGTGATTATCTACAAAGTTGTAAAGAATCACCAAATAATACACATCCATTGTACATTGAAATGTTCTTAGTAGGAACCAGAGCCAAGAACAAAAGACCTCCTAGTTAAATATCATTAATAACCAAACATGATTTCTACAAAACTATATTAATGGAAATGTTTTCACAATGTTAGAGCTTGGGATTGCCCTGGGATCGATACCTATTTTACTTGAATACATATGTGGGACGGGTGGTAATTGAGAATGTCTCAGATTCTATCCATTTTACTAAGACAACTTGGCTAGTGTGGACCAAGTCACTGTTCTCCCACTAACTAGTTGTACATATTGAGGAAAGCCTACTTTCCTCTCAGTTTCACCGTTTGTGCAACGGAAGTCCTAGATTTGCTTCCCGGGTGAGCTTCCCACAAATAAACTCTTTGGCAGTTCATTTGTGCAAACATTTCATAAAGATCCACAGCATAAAAAGCTATCTTGAAGGTAAAAAAAAAGCATATTCTTGACTTGAGAACCTAAATAACAGGATTGATGAATAAAAGGCAATTTAAATAAGTATCATAAAGCTTGCATCATGTCAGTAAACAAAATTTCTAAGCACAGATGGAGAGGTATCATTTAAATGACTGAAATTGAGCCAAAGAATATGACATGCAACTCTTTGCTAATAAACTTTAAAATATCTACAAAGATTGTTTTCATTGTTTTGCAAAAAAAAGTCCCCTGCAGCATTATTTGTCCAAGTAAACTTTGAAACAATTTCATGTCTATCAATTGGAGAACATTTATTTATAATGGTTCACCCATACCCTGAAAGGGTCTGCAGTTGTTTACAAGAACAATGCAGGCAATATAAATGTCATGGTGATGGACCATAAAAAGCTAATAAAATAAAAGCTAATGTGTATTGACTATTCACCATGAGCCACACACTGGACTCACTGCTTTACCTATACATTTGATTGATAACCTAGGACAATCCACAGAGGAAAATAAATTTTATTTTTTCATGTATGCATGTATGAATGTTAAATTTTAGGAGTACATCTTCATACTTTTAGGATTGCATCTTCATACCTTATTCAATGCCATATTTACCATGAAAGGTCTAGTTACTAGTTTAAACTGTCCAAATTAACCCTCCCTCCCAGCTTATTTTTTTGTTTTGTTTTATCTATTTGGTTTATTCAGATTCCACCTAGGGGTGAAATCTTATGTATTTTTTGTTCATAAAAATTTATCTTTAAATAAATATACATTATGTAGATTGATTGTTAAGAGGACAAAGAACCTCTGGCTCCTGTCACATCTTTTAATTTTTTTTTTTTTTAAATTTCGTTTGCCTTGCAGGCAGCCAACATGGCCGACCCGAGTTCAATTCCTCCGCCCCTCTCGGAGAGCCCCGGCAAGCTACTGAGAGTATCTCGCCTGCATGGCAGGGCCTGGCAAGCTCCCTGTGACGTATTTGATATGCCAAACACAGTAACAACAAAGTCTCCAATGGAGACGTTACTGGGCCCGCTCGAGCAAATTTTTATTAGTGAAACACCATGAGGTACAGTTGTAGACTTACAAATTTTTGTGCTTTGGTTTCAGGTATACAATGATTTTGACTCCACCGTTTTTCCTGCACTAACATATGCCTCAGAGACCTAGACCCGACGAGAAGGCTATTTGAGTCTCCCAAAAACGAATCGAAAGAGCTATGCTTGGAATATCACATTTCACTCAAGTGAGAAAAGGAATCTGGAGTTCCAGCCTTTGTGATGATCAAGAATCAGGGATGCTGTCTCGTTTGCTAAAGCGTCAAGTCAGATGGGCCAGACACATAATGTGATTTACAGACGACCACTGGATTAGAGCTGTTACTGACTGGATTCCGTGGGACATCAAAAGGACTTGGTGGCCACCCACCTATGAGATGGTCAGACTTCTTCGTCAAAACCCTGAACAAACGATTTGAGGCTCTTCATGTTCCTGGAGCGAGCAGATGCCATTGGGCTACACTAGCACATGACAGGGACGAGTGGAGATGTTACTGGCGCCTGCTCGAGCAAATCGAAGATCAACAGGATGATGAGTGATACAAGTGATATAAGATTGATGAAAGCATATGGTAAAAATCTGAAATACATTTTTTTATTAATTTTATTGAATCACTGTGAGATAGTTATAAGCTTTCATGTTTGGGTTACAATCATACAATGATCAAACACCCATCCCTCCACCAGTGCACATTCCCCACCACCAATATCCCCAATATAACCCCCTTTTCTAAAATATATTTTAATCTCAGATATAATTTGCAAATCATCTGAGTAATAGTGAAGAATCGAGTAATTTACAAAAACATTTAAAAACCTTTAAGAAACACTCTTTAAGTAACTAAACACTTTTTAAGCATGTCAAAAGACGCAGTTTTAAAACTTATGTTATTGATTTTTAGTGAACACTCTAGTTATTCCAAAATATTATAGATGCTGTACCTATGTATGCCCAATAGTGACTGCTATTGAAATAAATATTGGTCAATGAAAATAACACTGTTATGAAACTTAAAAAAAATTAAAGGTAGTAAAGCAGATACACAGTGCTTGCCCAATCTACAGCTGATCTGAGTTTGATACCCTGTCCTGCATAGGCTCTCCAGAGAATTAACAGAAGCAATCCCTCAACACATAACTAGGAATAAGCTCTGAGCACAGCTAGGTGTATCCTTCCAAATAAATCAAACCAAAAAATCAAATTAAATAAAATTAAATATAAAATAGAGGCAGAGGAACAGACTGAGTGATTTTTTTGAATGTTCAAAAACTAATATGAGTCATACATATATATGTGAATCAACTTATAAAACTAGTAGCATTTCAAATCAATAGGAATTGTATGAATTGTATCATAAATCATTTTCTGATTCAAAGGCAGACAGCATAAAAGAGATAGCATTTTTGTTAGACACACATGACAGGCAAGGGGTGACATAAAAATTGCATTTGAATCAATGACTAAAAAGATAAAGACTGCATTGGAATGTGAATTATGGGGTCTAATTAAGTAAATTATAAAAGACAAAATTTATTCATATACATTTAATATGAAATGGAAATTATACTTCACAGAAATTATGTTAAACAAAAGGCTTAGTTTTGAGTTATTCAATGGACTATCATTTATCATAAACTTATAATCACTTGGCAAGAAAATGGACATTCTTTGCTTTGGGGAGTGTAATTAAATAGAATCCTTTTGGATGATAATTTGAAAAGGACTATCAAAAGATTTAAATGTGTGTGTCTTCTTCAATAGGAAGACCCAAAAATTCTTCCTGTTGAAATTTATTAAATAGAATTAATTGTGATCATACTCCAAGATATAGATATAGAGTAACTGCTTTTTGTTTGTGTTGAGAAACTTTTGGAAATAGTAGTACTTGAAATAATAGAACATTTGTATTTATAAAAGAACACTTTTCATCATAGACAAAAATATTCAGAATTTTTCAAAACAGGAGACAATTTTTCAACCTACCCTTCCACTTTAAAGAGCCAATTACACAATGCTAAGCACCTCATAATTATATATTTGGCAAATAAAAACACAGATTTGAACAGAAGAGTAGAAATAGTTTCCACCACAAAGTTAATAATGCTAAGAAACTCAGACTTAATTCCACCATTGGAGTGACAAAATTATAAATGATTTTAATTTTGTTTCCTTCTACTTGTCTATGTTTTCCTAAGGTTTTACAACATGCATAGATTACCATAAAAAAGTTACAATGCTTCAATGCAGTTTATGTAAAGGTAGTAGTATCCATAAGACATTCTGCTAGCAAAAATAAGAAAGTACTAAATGCTCTCTACAAAGATAAAGTATGTATTTCCAAATAAACGAGAGTTTACCACTTAGAAAAATACAGTAGACTTTACAAATTGTAAAATTCCTGCTGAATTCAGGAAAAAGAGTATGGGAAAAAATAATGAGGTTTAAGCCATTTAGCAGACAATTGTCAACAATTATATAACTGATATATATTTCTCTTTTCTGAGATGAATTTGGAGACCTAAGTAGAATCTAAGGTTGTACTTTGTCAACGCATCACATAATGCTAAGAATCTCAGTCATGATTCTCTATCAGATGAAGAACCATTGTATCAGTTGAGAGCATGAGCAGATTTGGGGATGAGAAAATTACATCTTGCAGTCTTTTAAAGGATGGAGAACATAAAAAAAAAAAAGGATGGAGAACATTTCAGATATTTAAGATGCCATTGCAATGGTCCAAGTATCTTTAAGATTGGTTAGAAAAAGTTCACTTTTAAATGAGTTTGACACTCTTAGAATGCAGAATTAAATGACTCTCTTAACAGATAGGTGAATACCAAGAGGTGGAAAGTAGAAGAAAAATAATAAGGGGAACTCATTATTTTGAAAATATGATGCACATTGATAAAGCCATTTCTGCATTATTTTGCCCAAAAGCTTTCTACTGTTTACACATATTTAATAAAAAAAAGTTGATGTCTTTAAATTTCATTGATTTCAAAAAAATAAGAAAAACACATAGATTCTGAGCAAAGTGAGTCAGAAGGAGAGGGACAGAAATATAATGATTGCACTAAGTTGTGGCATGTTAAAAAAAAAAAAACAACCCCATAATATGAGACTGATACCCAAGGACAACAGAGATAAAGACCAGAAGGACTAAGCCACAATTGGAAGTTCGCCAGAAGTGTGTGTGGGGGAGAGAGAATCAGGATAGATAAAGAACCACTACAGCAATAATAAGGTAAAGGCCCTCCCGTTGATCGTCGATTTGCTCGAGCAGGCCCAGTAACGTCTCCATTGGAGACTTTGTTGTTACTGTATCTGGCATATTGAATACTCTCGGTAGCTTGCCGGGCTCTCCGAGAGGGGCGGAGGAATCGAACTCGGGTCGGCCATGTTGGCCGCTTGTAAGGCGAACACCCTACCCGCTGTGCTATTGCTCCAGCCATAGTCAGAAATAATTGCTTTGGGCAAGAACTTAGTGCTGAAAATAAGTAAAGGAATATCCATGGTGTCCGTTCAGTACCTGTGTTACAAACCATATGCCCAGAAGGAAAGAGAGAGAGAAAGAGAGAGAAAGAAGAAAAGTGCTTGCCATAGAGGTAGGCTGGGCTGGGGTTGGGAGTTGGCAGGAAGGAAACTGGGGGACATTGGTGGTGGAAAATGTACATTGGTAAAAGAACAGGTGCTAGAATATTTTATTACTGAAAATAAATCATAAAAAACTGTGTACCTATGGGGAAAAAGACAAGATAATAAGGAATGAAAGATGACAAGAACTAAGAAACAAAAATGTAACAAAAATTAAAAATAAGCTAAATTTTATTGGGTTCTACATTAGACTTTTAGGCAGAGAGAAAATTGAGTGAATTTATGATTCAGACAAGTGAAAGTGTTTGCTTGTGTGCTACGGATTCTAGTCTTAAAATATAATTGCAGGGAAGGGAGAAAGGAAGGAGGGTAGAAGGATGAAAGAAAGGAGGAAGGATGGAAGGAAAGAAGGGAAGGAGGGAGGGAGGGAGGGAGGGAAAAAGAAGAGAATGAAATCATCCACAATAGAGAATGCAACTTGATTTCTTCCAATCTTTGTTCCATTTGTATTTAAAGTTATTTTAGTGATGTGACTCTACCTAAGAGCATAACTATAGCCTATAGCATTATATAAGCTTTCCCTGTTATCACGACTTTTTTTGTGCTAGTGTAGAAAAAAAATAAGTGTAGGCAGAAAGTCACCTTGGGTATAGCAGAATGTACAATTTTAATAGTAACAAGAGCTTTTCTTGATGCCCGCCGCACCCACTCCTATCACAATTCTTGATAAACCTAGATAAGTAGTTGCTTTTATTATTTTCCCATCTAACGGTGAATTATATAAGATGAATCAAATGTTTTGTTAGATGTATGGATAAATAATGGATGGATGATTAGATAAGCTGATATGTAATAGAAAAATAGATAATATATGGATAGATATGCATAGAGATATTTTACAAAATAGGTAGAGATGTAAGTAGATTTATAGGTGAATTGATTTATCGATCAAGTGTTTAATGAGTACCCCCTCAGTATGAGTCAGAGATAAACAGGCTTAATTCTTTTTATAGTAGGACGGACACATTTTCCAGCTTTGTGTGCTAATGCCTAAAAGACCATGCTAAAAAGCAGGACCTCAGACTTCAGCAATCATTTAAATGTGGCATGCATTTTGGTCTTGATCATCTGTGCCGAGTATTTTACTCTGTACACATTGCTTTTACTCACAGAGCATTGTTTTTATGTGCAAAATATGTATGCATGGAGGTAGTTGAAAATAATGGGGTGGTTTCTGGGGAGATTTTATCACAAAACAATAGTGGGAGGCAGCCCATTCCATCTTCAGTCTGATTATTGTTTGGACTGCAGAGTTGTCAAGGATGTGTTTCAGTTAATAACAATGGAGAAAGACTGAGAGGGCAGTGTTTCTTACTCATTAGGAAGGAAGATGCTTGGTGCAGAAAGACCACAGACTATGGACACAAGTAGCTCTAAGTTCTGGTACTATAGAGTCTTGTCCCACCTACTCATTCAGATCGCTTCTTGTGGTGCTGTTGCTTATATTTTTGGAGCCACACCTGACAATGCTCAGGACTTATTTCTAGTTCTATGCTCAGGACTCACTCCCAGTGGTGCTCAGGGACCATATGACGTGCTGAGGATCAAACCCAGGTGAACTATTTGTAAGGAAGTTCCCTTATGCACTGTACTACGCCCTCACAGATAACTTCTTTCTTCTTCTATAAAATGGAAATAGCAGCAAGAGCCATTTATTGAATATGTTTTGTATTGTAAGAACTGCAATACTGACTAAATTGATCTTCAGACTGTCTCTGTAATAATAATAGTGCCCTGTTCTTTCTTTTACATAAGAAACTAAGTCATGGAGAAGCCAAATAACATAATGTATTTTGCATAACACAACTAATTGCAAGAAGTGGGAAAGGACTAGTCCAAGACTGACCTCCAAAGCACCATATTTCTTTTCTCACAGCGGGTAGGGTGTTCGCCTTACAAGCGGCCAACATGGCCGACCCGAGTTCGATTCCTCCGCCCCTCTTGGAGACCCCGGCAAGCTACTGAGAGTATTTGATATGCCGGACACAGTAACAATATAGTCTCCAATGGAGACGTTACTGGGACCGCTCAAGCAAATCGATGATCAACGGGAGGGCCAATTTGTTTATTGTTTGTTTTATAAGTAATATGAGAAAAGAACATAATGTGA
Source organism: Sorex fumeus (assembly GCF_029834395.1). Lineage (NCBI taxonomy): Eukaryota > Metazoa > Chordata > Mammalia > Eulipotyphla > Soricidae > Sorex > Sorex fumeus. The sequence goes on from NW_026606186.1 coordinate 12,052,560, forward strand.
AAGTCTAAATATTAAAGAAGTTATTATCAGAATTCTGTAGGCTACAGAAGAGTAGAGCTGGGTTCAGACCCAAGGAAAGTCTGATTATCAATTGGTAATTTCCACTTCCTATGTTTGTATAAGAGGGTAGGCAGTAAGTTGGGTGCTCCATATAGTTAATCTCATTACACTTCCACCAACCACTTGTCAGGTAAATATCACTATTCTTATAGTCCTGTTCTTTCCTCCTTGTTATAGTCTCTGTGGACAAGTGAAAGACCAGAAGCTGGAAAAGGCAGGCATGTCAGGAGCTGACTTAGTCCACGATTATATAATGAGGGATGATGAATAGTAAAACTGAAACCTGTACTAGTTCAGATGTAAAGTGCAAGCTAAGGATCTTGGACTTTACCTTGAAAACTGCCATGAGCCATTACTAATGAAGCAAGTGATAATCAGAAGTTTTCCTCTAAATAGGTCTTGAGAATCTCTCTGCTGTTGCCCACATTTTAACTACCTTAACCCCTACATTCCTTAAATTTTGTTCAAAAAATAAATAAATAAAATACTTTGCTGAATATGTAGTATATAGTACCTGCATTTCCCTTCTAAATTATAATGCAATTTACTAGCTGCGTTTCCCACTGGACAAAGGGCTAGTATTTGCATTCGACTGCCTATTACTTGCCTTTTAATCTCAGCTACGTATCTTAAAAAACATTTTTCCTAAAAAATACGGATTATGCATTTTTCTTAAAAAATATGGATTATATTCAATCACCCCAGGCCTTACTTTCCATTTCATTAAACATAACCTCATTGAGTTGTGAAGAATAAAAATAGTTAACATCATAAACTATTTATTAGAATGTGTCAGAAACCATTGTAAGTCACCTGCTTTAACTCATTTACTATACATGGGAGGCCTGGATACTGGGTAGCAGAATCCTATTCATTTTTTTAAAAAATTATTCATTTATTTTGCTTTTTTGGGTCACATCCAGTGATGCTCAAGGGTTACTCCTGGCTCTGCACTCAGGAATTACTCCAGGCAGTGCTTGGGTGGGGCATATAGGATGCTGGGAATTGAACCCAGATTGGCTGCTTGCAAGGCAAATGCCCTACCCTCTACACTATCAGTCTGGCCCCTCATATTCATTTTTATACAGAAAGGAATTTGTGTCATAGGGCAGGAAAGCAACGTCTTCGCATTAGTAAAAGTTAGAGTCAGAATTACAATAGCCAAAAAGCAGAAATAAAGAAATAAAGCTAGGGTATCAGCTCATTAAGCATTATCTTTTCAGACTTTATTTCAGGCTTCCTATGCTTTATAGATTTCCTCTTCAATCCTGAAGAATAGTCGTCACCTTCCCACCAGGGCTAGAATCTTAAGCAGATAGTGTTTGGGGACTACCACTTCTGAGAATTACATACCAGTAAAAGTGTTTCTGCAGAATATCTATTTCCATGCTCTGTGTAGGAGATATTAGAACTCCCTGACTCTTGAGCACATAGATCTGACCCCCTATTGGAAAGGGAGCCATGTGACTAGGTCCTCCAAGGAGATAAGTGCAAAATCTCATTAGTGTTATTATTGGATGCAGAACATTTTAAGTGGGACCCTTTTGAATTCCATTTCTCTCTAAAATGGTGACCAGCAGTGGTGCATAGTCTACTTTTCCATTATTTAGATTCTTTTTTTTAAAATTTTGCTTTTTTGGTTACATCCAGCGATGCACAGAGATTACTCCTGGATCTGCACTCAGGAATTACTCCTGGCAGTGCTAGGAGGACCATATGGGATGCTGGGGATCAAAACAAGATGGGCCAGGAGCAAGGCAAATGCCCTGCCCACTGTGCTATTGCTCCAGTCCCCCATTATCTAGATTCTGGAGTGACTGGAAAGACTAGAACAATCCTTTCACTCAAGCATGTCTGCAGCTTTAGTGAGAAACCAACTCACTGATTTAAGGCACTGAATGCTCATTTTTTTAAATATTATATACCAGTTTACACTGACTGATATCTTCATCCTATTCACCCATTTTAATTTCCTATTTTATCCCACAGATAAATTTCTCTGGTTCGGTTATACTGTCTAGTTCATTATTCCTCACTTCTTTACTGAGGGGGGGTTCTCCTCAGGGTAACCTCTGTGTAGACTGTGATTCATGGGCAGAACCACCCTGTCTGCATTCCTCTCTGCTTTAAATTAAACTCAGAGAGGCCAGTGAAATAGTACATTCAGTAGGGCATTTTTTTTTTTTTTGGCAAGTTACTAACCTGGGTTCTGTTCCCAGTACCACATATGGCCCCTTGTTCTTCCACAGGAGTTATCCTTGAACACAGAATCAGGAACAAGCCTTGAACACTACAGGGTGTGGTTTACAAACAAAAAATAATAGAATTAGGCACAGTGTGTAGAACAAAGTCTTGATCCTGCTCACAAAATGCAGATGTAAGTCCCTGGGCTGGAGCGATAGCACAGCAGTAGGGCGTTTGCCTTGCATGCAGCCAACATGGCCGACCCAAGTTTGATTCCTCCGCCCCTCTCGGAGAGCCCGGCAAGCTACCGAGAGTACCTCTTGCCCGCACGGCAGAGCCTGGCAAGCTCCCCGTGATGTATTCGATATGCCAAACACAGTAACAACAAAGTCTCCAGTGGAGACGTTACTGGGCCCACTCGAGCAAATCGATGATCAATGGGAGGGCCTTTACTTTTTACTTTACTTAAGTCCCTGCTTCATAAATGCATGGCAGAAACTGGGTAACTACAGCTAGTATTCCAACCCCTATTGTCCCAACAATTAGGCAGAGACTCTCTTTGCCTGGCATATGTCCATTAAACAGAACAAGAGAAGCTTGACATGTCGAAGAGTAGGACTTGTCCCCCTAAAGTGTCATGAAACATCCACTCCACTAGCATAAAATAGGTCAGTAAAAACAAGAAATAAAATTGAAGTGAGAGACTTTCTTCCTTCGTGCTTTTATCCCCTCAGTGTTGCTGCACAGTCATTGATGCAGGTCTTGTGTATCTGATCCAGAAAACGCCAGTTCTGTGTGGTGCCCCATTACCATGGTTTCTTTGAAATAGTCATCACGGCAGTTAGAAAACTTTTATGTGCTTGGGGTTTTTCCTAGACATTTTTGTCTTTATGCAAAAGTGAAGATGAATGCTTTTATTTATTTATTGTGTCAGGTGATAGTGAGGCTCATATTTGAGCAGGCCTAGTGGTTCATGATCACAAATTCTGTGAAATTGTGTGGGTCTGGATGACCACAGGAATCCGTGGTCATGAGAGCCTGCAGCAGCTACAGTGCTGAGGTTGAGTGGACCCGAGGTTTAGCACTGAGCAGAGCTGTGTATTTACCAGGTGATTTGCATTTGTTAGTACCTGGCAGCAACTTGGTCCCAAAGTCAAATTGACCTGAGGTGATAGGTTGTGTTTGGTAAGGCTCTGATACTGAGTTTGAGTAGGTCTAGACTATAACCAAATGCTCAAAGTTTTAGATTCTCCGGTCAGGAGTTCACCAAATTTGAGTAGACACATGTAAAGATCTGCAGTTTGAATTTTCATGAATACAGGGGCTCTTGTGCATCAACTTTGAACAAAGTGGCCGAGCTGATTCCTGGACCTGATTTCAATTTTTGTTTTTGGTTTCTTGTCACAGAAGATCTATGATAACCCTAAGTGGAGGGCAAAGGTAATATGAATCATTTAATAACTATTGTGTTCCTTTTGCTTCATGAACTTAATTGCAGTCTTGCTTTTATATTTCCAAAAGTGAATACTGAATTGCTGTCAATTGATTTCTTTGAAAGTATTTCCCCCCTTCCAATATGAACTGTAAATTCACTATGTAGAAATGGAACATCACAGATTCTGATTTTTCCCACTCTGAACTAACATTCCCTAGCGGTTTTTTATTCTTTCAAATTCATAGTCTCTATTCTGGGTTATCAAAGTTTTTCTCTGCTATAGTTATGGGTGGTAGATATTTAGGTCTTGGTTCCTGATTCATTTCTCACCTAGAATGGAAGCTAATTTTCAGAAATCTGGCTACTCATTTTCAGAAAGATGTGATACTTTCTGCCTGGTTCTACAGAGAATACTTATGTATTTCCTGGGAATGGTGATTTCAGATGAAATTGTTTAATAATTTATTGAGTTAAAATTTGTGTTGTGATTGTACTTTCAAATTCATTATTTCTTTTAATTTTTGCCTCTATTAATAACAAAAAACCAAACCTGCTGGGCTGGAGCAATTGCACAGCGGGTGGGGTGTTTGCCTTAGAGGAGGCTGACCTGGGTTCGATTCCTCCATCTCTCTTGGAGAGTCCGGCAAGCTACTGAGAGTATCCCGCCCGCACGGCAGAGCCTGGCAAGCTCCTCATGGTGTACTCAATATTCCAAAAGCAGTAACAAGTCTCACAATGGAGATTTTACTGGTGCCCACTTGAATAAATAGATGAACAACGGGAGGACAGTGCTAAGTGCTACAGAGTGGTGCCCCGTGTCCCCTAGTCCCACTCCCAGGATATAATAGAGAACTTTGAGGAAGTCTTTCAAATCAGGCTACATCTGAAACAGGGAGAATTATTGCTTCAGTTATTGACTCTATATTTGTCACTCATGTTCCAATACTATGTTTATTGATTGATGAGGAATAGGGATTTAGCTAAGAAACAGGATTTTCAGTGTAAGGATTTGATCTTGTTCAGGGTTATGTTTCAGTACTAAGTACAGTCCATGACATATACTAAATGCTGGTGGATTTTGGTGAATGATTGAATGACTTATATGGATGTCTTCTTAATCCATTTGGGCAAATGGGTCCTAAGCTTGGTGAATTATAACAATTGGCATTGACTTATTTCCCATGGTTTTAGATACTGTGAAGTGCAAGATCAAGGCAGGTTTAGTATCCATTGAGATTCTGCTTCCCAGACAGCTGTCTTTTCATTGTGACTTCACATGGCCGAAGGGACCACAGAGTTCTCGCAAGCCTATTTTATGAGCACTAATCCACGAATTTCACTCTCATGTTCTATTTCCCAAAGGTCCAACCTCCTGACATTAGCACACTGGGTATTAGAATTTCAACATCTAAATTTGGCAGGTGTGTATAGTCTTTTTTTTTAAAAAAATCATGCTTATATTTTTATTATAGTTTGAGCATATGGTCCAATAACATGAACAGCTTTAGGTTTGCTTCACAAAGTTATTGTATTGACATCAAAGTCTCTACCTTATTTTTAAAGAAATCATAAATGGATAAGCTTCTTGATCAGTGAAAAAATCTGCTCATATTTCATTTAGTTTTTATTTTCACATTAGTTGAGGTTATAGTTTCAAATGGTGTTGACATTTATAATTTTGTTGTATGCATTTACCTTACCTTCCTGCTACCAATGCAAACAAAACCCTCCACCAATGTCCTTTTGTTGCTCCAAATCACGTCATCATTCCTCCTACCCACTCTCCCCCTAATTAATATTCTCAGTTCTGTAGCATAGTGCCCTGGGCTTGTTATTATTTGATATTATCTACACACTTGTTCTGTGTCTATATAACACTGATGAGCAAGATTAATTTTTATTGCAGTTTAGGTAACATGGGTATAATAGAATTAATATTCATGATTTTGATGTTTAAAGTTACTTCACTACCTCCAAAGTGCCAGAGACATTACACCATTGTTGTTATGTCACTTTTAGTTCATCTATTTCTTTCCCTCGATGCCCTCATCCAATGACTGGTAATCTCAGTTTTGTAATACAAGGTCAAGTTTTCTCATAATATGATATTGCCCACCTCTTTAAAAAATTATATATTTATTTATTTATTGCTTTTTGAGTCATACCTGGCGATGCTCAAGGGTTACTCCTAACTTTGCACTCAGGAGTCACTGCTGGCATTGCTCAGGGGACCATATGGGATGCTGGGAATCGAACCCAGGTAGGCCATGTGCAAGGCAGATGCCCTACTTGCTGTGCTATTGCTCCAGCCCCAAGAACTATATATTTTGAAGATGAATAAAATCATTGAATATATTTCCCTCTTACTAGTTTCCCTCTTTACTTGAGGTCTAGTTCCAACCAAGTTGCAGAAAACTTCATTATTTCATTGTTTCTTCTTTTCTTATATATATTATATACACATATATATATATGTACATATATTTCTCACAACTTCTTTATCCAGTCATCTGTCATTTGTCTATTGTTATAGGATCATTTTAGTAGATATAGGTATGCATATATATTTTCAAGTGAATGATTTTTTGTTTTGGGGGTCGATGCAAGAAGTGAAATCACTTGGTCATTTGGAAGTTCTGTTCTTAATCTTTTGAGAAATTTCCATACAGTTTACCATAGATTCTGAACCAGATGACAAATATAACTACAATTGTAATACTTGCAGTTCCCATAGTGCCCTATTCATAATACTCTGGTAAGTTTTTTAGGCAGTGAAATATCTACTCACTTTTCTCTTAGAGGTGGAGGTACATCAAAAAAAGATATACTGAGCATACAGCCGGAAGAGAAAGGCCACATGGAGGGCGGCACACACAGCTCCCGGAGAAAAAGAAAAAAACAGGTTCCAAAAAGAGCCAAGATCATCGGGAAGTCCCAGATGGGGTAGGTACCGCATCCTGCCTCCTCCAGATGAAACCCCGGTGACCAGAAGCCTCTACAAGCACAGCTCGAGTATGCGGGAACTAGGACTTTTCCTCAAATCTGCCGGGACTACACCTCCCAGGTAACCTCTGATTCCGGAAGTCATGCCCACAGCCCGCCCCCCAGTGCCATCTTTACAGCATACAGCCGGAAGAGAAAGGCCACATGGAGGGCGGCACCCATAGCTCCTGGAGAAAAAGAAAAAAACAGGTTCCAAAAAGAGCCTAGATCATCAGGAAGTCCCAGATGGGGTAGGTACCGCATCCCACCTCCCCCAGATGGAACCCTGGTGACCAGAAGCCTCTACAAGCACAGCTCGAGTATGCGGGACAGCAGGTATGAGCCGGGGGTGTGGGGGCGACTAAAACCTCATGGGAAGGGGGGCATTCCGGTCCGTCCTTCACGCCCTACCGAGGTCACCAGTTGCCCCCCACGTGCGGCTCTCCAGCACGGCCACGACTCCAGAGCACAGAAACCAATTTCTTAACTATCTGACTTTCAGTAGAAATACTTCCAGGGTCAATAAGTAAAATAGCAGAAATCCAAAACCAACATTTAATTTTTTTTTTTTTTTTTTTATATAATTTATTTATTTATTGAATCACTGTGGGAAAAGTTACAGAGCTTTCGGGTTTAGGTCTCAGTCATGTAGATACCGAACACATTTCCCTTTACCAATACTCATTTTTAACCCCGAACCCCAATAGACCCCCACCTCCCACCCCTCCCAATTCTTGTGAGGCAGATGAGTTCTAGTTAATACTCTATCTACTTTGACTAGATAGATTATTTCGATAGAAGATGCACAACTATTGTTTAGAGCTTACGACCCACCCCCCCCCCCCCAATCAGACATGCTGAAACAGCGTTGTGAAATGATTTGCTTTCTACAACTTGGTTTAAGAATAAAATGAGGTCGCGCGGCCGCGATAGCGGCCGCACGGTTTTGAATTTCTGCTATTTTACTTATTGACCCTGGAAGAATTTCTATTAAAAGTTAGCTAGTTAAGAGATTGGTTTCTGTGCCCTGGAGTCGTGGCCGTGCCGGAGAGCCGCTCGTGGGGGGCAGCTGGCGACCTTGGTGGGGCGTGGGGGACGGCCCACAAAGCCCCCCTTCCCATGAGGTCCCCGCCGCTCCCCCGAGCCCGGCTCAAACCCGCTTTCCACAAGGCTCCCGTGCGGCCGCCATCTTTCTTTCCAGAGAGGAGCAGGCGGGCTGGTCAACGCCCTTCCCCCTCCGGGCAGGCTTGGTGGCGCGGATCAACACAAGTCCATTTGCTTTTCTGCTCCAAGCGGCTGGTTCTCTGTGCTAAGTCCTTGTGCCTCCGGGGCCGTGGCCGTGCCGGAGAGCCGCTCGTGGGGGGCAGCTGGCGACCTTGGTGGGGCGTGGGGGACGGCCCACAAAGCCCCCCTTCCCATGAGGTCCCCGCCGCTCCCCCGAGCCCGGCTCAAACCCGCTTTCCACAAGGCTCCCGTGCGGCCGCCATCTTTCTTTCCAGAGAGGAGCAGGCGGGCTGGTCAACGCCCTTCCCCCTCCGGGCAGGCTTGGTGGCGCGGATCAACACAAGTCCATTTGCTTTTCTGCTCCAAGCGGCTGGTTCTCTGTGCTAAGTCCTTGTGCCTCCGGGGCCGTGGCCGTGCCGGAGAGCCGCTCGTGGGGGGCAGCTGGCGACCTTGGTGGGGCGTGGGGGACGGCCCACAAAGCCCCCCTTCCCATGAGGTCCCCGCCGCTCCCCCGAGCCCGGCTCAAACCCGCTTTCCACAAGGCTCCTGTGCGGCCGCCATCTTTCTTTCCAGAGAGGAGCAGGCGCCAACATTTAATTTTTGAACCCAGCTGTAGAAAGCAAATCACTTCACAATGCTTTTTCAGCATGTCTGATTTGGGGGGGGGGGGTAAACTCTAAAGAATAGTAGTGAATCTTTTAATGAAACAATGAATCTAATCAAAGCAGATAGAGTGTTAACTAGAATTCATCTGCCTCACAGGGACTGGGAGGGGTGGGGGGTGGGGTCTTATTGGGGTTCTTCATGGTAAAAAATAAGTATTGGTAAAGGGAAATGTGTTTGATATTTGCATGACTGAGACCTAAACCTGAAAGCTTTGTAACCTTTCCCACAGTGATTCAATAAATAAATAAATTTAAAAAAAAGATATACTGATGGAATAACAAACAATTTCCTTCATAGACTGAATTAAACAGTTGATTGTCAACTCTGGACCATTCTCTGTGCAAGAAACTAATAAGGCAAAGCTCAAAGAAGCTCAACTATAGGGTAAGTGATTAAAGTTGGGAAGAGGTGATTAATATAGGAATTGATTAAGACAAAGGAGAAAGTCAGAAGAGGAGATTGTCCTTAAAAAAAAAAACAGATTTAGTTTGAGCATTGCCTGAACACAAAGGTGTCCACTGTGCAGATTGATCCAAGAAACAGCATTCCAAGTCAATTTTATGTATTTTCAAGTGTCTGATATTGCCAATAAGCATGGGCATATCAGTAGGACAAAGGTTGAGGATATCCTGAAAATCTTCATGAGAACTTGAAATTCCTGAATTTTGACAAGATGCACTTTCTAATTCATTGTGTTCCATCGTTCAAAGTATCATCAATTCTTGTCACTTTCAGACCATCTTCAGGTTAATCTTGCAAAGGTTTCTGCCTTGTGAGCACAGAGACTACTTGTTCTGTCTTGAGCACACTGTGCGATCTCAGAGAAGTCACCTTCAATTGTTTTATCTACTAAATTAAGGGCTGAAGCACACTCTACCTTCAAAATCAGTGTAATTAATAATATGGTTCCTGAAGGTTCATCAACCTTTCTGTTATTTTGATTTTTTCTAATCTATGAAATTTTGTGGTAATGAAATGAATGAACAAATGTAAAATACTTGGAATGGTGAGTGGCACATAATAAGTATCTATGAGTATTAAGGATTTTAATCTTAGTTTTATGTACACTCATTCCTTCCTAATAATGAGTGTATATAATATTACTAAAATAATAATAATAACAGTAATAATAAGCAAATGAAACTCATTTATTACTTAAAACCTCCTTTCCATTCTGATCTCTCTTAAACTGTTCAGAAAACTAGTCATATATGATAATGGATCTGGTCTGAGTTTTTTACCTCCTATCTGTGGTCTATATCATTCACAGACCCCATCAGCTAGAATCACTGAGGCTGATGAAGTATTTCGAGCTTTTTGCACTCTGGTCCTCTTGAGCCCCCTGCTCTCCTCCTTGGCTAGAGGACACTTTCAGGTTATCTGCCTCTTTCTTAGTGATGCTGAGAACATAGGCTTTTCTGCTGCTAAAAATATGCAGCTTGAGATTCAAGGTGAACTAGGTGCATTGATTTTCACCTGGACAAGACTGAGAAAGAAAATAATATTCAGGGACTTCTGCTTGGAGTTGAGGGATGTGGGAGACTTAAGCTTTTATCTGAAATGATATATAAAATAATAAAAACTGTTTCCATCTCTAACTAGTTTGACAGTTGTTAATGCTGATTCACCAGCAATGCTTTTTGAGAGGAGGGGTTAGGAGACTTCTCAAGCTGAGAGACTATCCTGGGCATCAAGGCTTTCTTCTTCTTCAGTGTGACCTTTTGGTGTTCTCTCTTGATTACTAGTTTTTGAGGTTCATAGACCTTAAGGGTCTGGAGCATTTTGATTTTTTTCTTCTGGAGAACAGCATGAACTATGACTTCTAAACAAATCTGTATACATAATGTTCACCATTAATAATGAGGTGAAGTGTGGGTGGAGTACTTTGTATATTCTCCAGCAGATGTATGTGTTTTTAAAGTAAAGATTGCAGACACTTAATAAATTAAAATGCTGCCAAAAAATGTTGCAGTGTCTGGTATATTTATTGAATAGATGAATCTGTTGTCAGGCACTACTGAAATAATCGAAATAACATTTCAATGTCAAGGATGAATATTTCTGAGGGTTTTTATTCTTGGAACAAGATAGGTTTTATTAACAAAACATTTTATATAACCCTCCAACAGCGTCCAGACAAACAAAACTCCCATTTTAGAGATGAAGAGATGGAGACTCAACAGGATCCATCAACTTGCCTAAAACCAATAGCCAGAAAATGGAAAAAAAGAGTAAACCTAGTATACAAAACTAATGGTCTGAATACTATAGAAAATGCTCTTTCTGGGACCGGAAAGGTAGTACAGCAGGTAGGGAGATTGCCTCCCATATAGCCAACTTGGATTCAATCTCCAGCATCCCATCTGGTCTTGTGAGCACCGCCAGGAGTGATTCCTGAGTGCAGAACCAGGAATAACCTCTGAGCATCACCAGATGTGATCCAAAAAGAGGAGGAGGAGGAGGAGGAGGAGAAGGAAGAGGAGGAGGAGGAAGAAGAGGAGGAGGAGGAGGAAGAAGAGGAGGAGGAGGAGGAGGAGGAGGAGGAAGAAGAAGAAGAAGAAGAAGAAGAAGAAGAAGAAGAAGAAGAAGAAGAAGAAGAAGAAGAAGAAGAAGAAGAAGAAGAAGAAAGATGCTCTTTTAGACTCAATGAATTCAAGTTCAGATTCAGAGTATAAAAGCAGAGGATTTGTTCAGGCAAGCATACCTGTGCTGCCATATCAACATCACCCGGCAGCCTGTCAGTTATGCAGATCTTCTGATCCATCTCAAACCTATGGAATCAACAAGCCTAGATGTGGGGCCCAGCAATCTGAATCTAGCAAGCTCTCTGAGTGATTTAAATAACAAGTAGGAAGCAATGGTTGAAGAAATAGAGCTTCCCCAAGAGTAAATTGTAATCCCAGATCACAGATTTTGAAATGGTTTGTCTTCCCTTAAGCATGTAGTGTGTGTATGTCTTTGTTGTGTTTCCTCATGTAGAATCTATTTCTTAGTGTTTGTTTTCTTAGTTACCAACTAAAAGTAATTGGTGGTCAAAGTTGACTCTAGAAGTCAATGTTGATCCATAACAGCTCACCTATTTTATAGCCATGTCTCTTGGGAACCTGTGAATCACTGTATTTAGTTTCTCCTCTACTGATCACGCCTATTCAGGATAATATGATAGCCAATAAAAATTGTATGCTTATGCACAGTCCCTGGCACAGAACTGATGCTCAGTAAATGATGAGTTTGTCATTGTTATTAATAGCTCTTTCTACATAAATGAGAGACTAATCATATCCAGTGCCTGCAGCATAGTAGGTACACAAGATGCTCAGTCCTATTTTTATTTTTACTATCTTTGTTTATTTTTTAATTTTCTTTGAATGGATAAGTACCTCCTAAACTGGTTATTTTCCCTCTACGATTTTCTCTCTGAAACCAACTCTCAGAATGTCAAGCTATGGAAATGGATACTGGGGAAATAAATTTCAAAACTACTATAATGGAAAAACTTAGCTATAGTCAGTTTTAGCATTAAACCCTTTTGCTGATGAAGGAGCTGTCTTATAGCCTTTTTTCTCAAGACTTAGGCTTATTAACTATTTGCCCCTAGAGATGGAGATGTACTCTCTCTCTCTCTCTCTCTCTCTCTCTCTCTCTCTCTCTCTCTCCTCTCTCTCTCTCTCTCACACACACACACACACACACACACATACACACACACATCCCTTTTCTGAGGAGCCCTGGCTTTTTCCTGCTGAGGCTCTGAAGTGTTGCTGCCTCCTACTTGGTGAAATAGCAATTTAATAAGATGATTAATTATTTTTGAACCAACAACAATATTTTGCTGAATACTGTAATTGCATTTTCCATTTAGCTCGAAAATTGAATGCTGAGAAGCCTGTGAACTTGTCACTTCAGTGCACAGTCTGGAAAACCAACAAACTCAACACTAAAGACTTGTTCCTTTTGCAATCATCTGCAACAGCCCAAATTCTGAGCAACAGGTCTGGGAGACACTTTAAAACCAGTCAAGAGGGAAAATTCACTGTACATATAATTTGATTAGGAATATAGAAAGGGAAGTTGTTAGACATGCATGCATTTTGTATCAGAATTTCACACTTACTAAAATGTAATCTTGTAACAGAATTGCATGTTCACTTTTAAGTTTTAATATTTCTATCTTAAATGAAAATAACAACAGCACCTCCACTATTGGTCATTGACACTAAATTGATGTTCATTAAGCTAAATCTTGACTTTGGCCCAATAAAATATCTTAGAGGAATTGATCTCAGCATTTTAAAAGATAGTCAAAGGAAAACAAATAAGACTGGGAGAACAATGCCCTAAACCATGACGGAAGAAAAGCAGAACTCAAAGTGAGGTAATTTTGGTGCTTTGCCCATTTGGGTTTCGCACTAGTGCATTGTCCCACTTTGCCTGTGTGGACTCTAAACTTTGCCCCTTACATGGCAGCATATAGATTTGTTGACAATTTGCTATTTCCACAAATAACAGGGCTGTTAATTCTCTATGAATATCCATAAAATGTCTGCTTGCTTTTCATATAATGCTTGGTTTTCTTTACAGATCTCTTAGTTGCTGAGTGATACGGTGACTATAGATAATACCTGCTACCTTGGTTATCTTGCTCACCCTACATTAAGAGGGGTTGCCTCAAAACGCTCCATTGGTTGACTTCCACCCCAAACTGCTCATTGGATTTTGTCTTTCTCTCGTTTTTCCTGTCGATGCATTTACTTCTTTCTCCATTCTCTTAAAAATTCCATGGATATTTCTCACAGGATGTAGCTTATCTCTCTTTTGTTATTCACCTTATACACATGAACACATGCTACATTAAATGTTCCAAAGAAGTTCATAATCCTTAGATGTGTCCATTTAGAAAGTTTAGAACTTTAAAAACATTTTCTTTCAGCTTATTTCAAAGCTTTCAGCTTTTCCTTTTGAAATCACCATGATCAGGATTGAATATGTAATAATAGAGAAAATAAGAATAAATTAGATATAAATAGACAAATACTGGAGAAAGACAGTGATTCTTACATAATGGCACATAAATGTAATAAATATGAAGGCCATGACATATTTTCTTTTATAATTTTTCTATTAATAGTTTTAAAACATTTGTTTCATAATATGATAGCATTTATTTGTATTTTGATGTCTGTTTCATTTAAATTCACCTCTTCATTCATTATTTCCTTTTCAGGTTCTTTACACACGCAAACATAATCTAAATGACTGCATAGTATTTGCCTGTGTAGGTGTATCACTCCCTCCCTCCCTCCCTCCCTCCCTCCCTCCCTCCCTTCCTCCCTCCCTCCCTCCCTTCCTCCCTCCTTTCCTGCCTTCCTGCCTTTCTTCCTGCCTTCCTTTCTGCCCTCCTTTTTTCTCTCTCTCTCTTTCTTTCTTTCTTTCTTTCTTTCTTTCTTTCTTTCTTTCTTTCTTTCTTTCATTCCATGTTGAGGACTGAACCTGAGTCTCCCACATGCAAAGCATGTGTTCAGCTCTTTGAGCTATAAAACTATCAACTGTCTTAATCATTCCTATAATGTTGTACTTCTAGGTAACTTTTTACATTTAAATCCTTCTTGTCATAAGTAATTCTTGAGAGCGATTTTTCCCATAAAGCTGCCATTCTGGGAGGAGGCAGTAGATTATAAATAAGGAATGTCATAAATAAATAATACTGTGTTTCGGGGAGAGAGAGAGAGAGAGAGTTTAAAAGCAACACTGGCAGTTGCTGTTTTTAATATAGTGGTCAGTGCAGGTTCCACTGAACAAAGATTGGGGGAAGATGAAGACATTAGCCATGTAGATATATAAAAAAAAGATGGTTCTAGAAAGAAGCAATAGTGGGCATACAGGCTTTGCAGTAGAAGATTTAGGACTTAGAAATGAAGATCATTTGCTTTAATCATTTGAGGTCATGCAGATGGTCTGTAGAAGAATAGAATCAGCTTGTTCAGATTCCATGCAGAGTGTCAAATTATTCAACCTGGAAGCATCAATTGTAAGTGAGCATCAGAAATTAACGATTCCATCTTATTCTACACATACATACTTCTTGAATCCTCTTGCTCTCTTTGGCTTTACCCGGTCTGTTTCTTACTACAAATGAGACTTTCATACATTGTCTACTTAGTTTTAAACCAGGAGGTAGTCATGGTAGAAAAACGGGGAGCACAATTTCTAGGTCCTTCAGAGAGAGTTATCTGAAGGCTGGTATGTAGCTCCTGGAGTACAAATTACTATTGCAAATTTATTACTAGAAGCAAATCATCATTATCAAACCACTTACTCTAGTCAATTGCAGCAAGAGCAGATCCCGTCTCACTATCCAATGTCCTACTACCCCTTTAATTGCCCACGTAAACCTCAGACCTGTTTGAGAGGGGATGAGGGACAATACGTCTGTCATCTCCCAAGGTTGATAACACCTAACAATAAACCTATTTTTCTTGCATTAACTCTTTTAAATCTTTGTTTTCAAGAAGCAAATCACCCAACCTTGGATTCAATAGCAAGATGATATAAAATGGTTGAATGCGACCACAATGGTCTTAACATTGCCCTCAGCTTGACCATATCTTTAGATAGGTTTCATTCTGCCTGTAGGCCTCTGACCTTCCTTTTCCTTCAGAAATCTTACAGTTTTAAATTGTTTCTCTTTCACTTTGAGATGTAAATCTTCTCCCAAACTCTTGCAAGTTTGGCAACTCCAAAATATCTCTTTCAAGGACCCAGAAGCCAACCCTTTAATATACAATCACCTAAAGAGATCTATTTCTAACTCCTAGCTGGCAAGAGGTAAATATCATGGATGGTAATAAGCAAACACAGGTCAGATCCACAAACCCACACCCTTTTGCTCCTTTCTATGAGTTCACCCAGCTCAGAACCTTCTGTTTTTTGTTTTCTGTTAAACTTCCATCTCTTTTCTCAGCTCTTCTTTTTAGGTGGTAGTCTGAAAGAGACTTTCTTGTCTGTTTCACTCCGTCTTTTGTAATTTTTCTTGGCAAGAGATGTTTTCTAGCATTTTACTAAATATTTACAAGGGAACTTGTTTCCCCATTTTTGTCTGCAAACACTCATTTTAACTGTTATAACGTCTACCAACTTACTCATACTTACTTCTCCCAGTCCCACCAGATATATAGATCCAAACCTTAGGGAGCTATCATTCACTACTCTCTTCCCTCACATTCTAAATTTCATCCATCATTAAATCCTCTCACCTCTACTTCCATAATATCTTTTGTCTAGAGTCCTCTCTCTAGTTTCACCTCACTTGATCACCTGATCACTTGATACCTCGTTACTCATCGATTTACTCGAGTGAGTGCCAGTAACGTCTCCATTCATCCATGTTGCATGCTAGTGTAGCCCAATGGCATCTGCTCATTCTAGGAATATGCAGAGCCTCAAACCGATCATTCAGGGTCTTGATGAAGAAGTCTGACCATCTTGTAGGTGGGTGTCCACACAATCTTTTGATGTCCTGTGGAATCTAGTGTTGTTACTGAGTGATCAAGTGATCAGTTATTTATTTATTTATTTATTTATATATTTTTGCTTTTTTGCGGGGTCACATCCAGCAATGCACAGGAGTTACTCTTGGCTCACACACTAGGAATTACTCCTGGAGGTGCTTGCGGGACCAAATGGGATGCTGGGAATCAAACCCCGGTCATCCGTGTGCAAGGCAAATGCCCTACCTGCTGTGCTATTACTCCAGCTACAAGCGGCCAACATGGCCGACCCGAGTTCGATTCCTCCGCCCCTCTCGGAGAGCCCGGCAAGCTACCGAGAGTATTCGATATGCCAGACACAGTAACAACAAAGTCTCCATTGGAGACGTTACTGGGCCCGCTCGAGCAAATCGATGATCAACGGGAGGGCCTTTACCTTTACCTTTACCTTTACCAACATTTATTAATATATACTTCTCTACCCCTCCCCACCACCACCACTGACAAGTAAGCTCCATTTTAGTCTTTGCCACTTTTCTGTATTCTGGAATGGATTCTGTTTCCTAGTACAAAATAAACCTCTATTAAGCATCAAAAAAAAAAAAAAGAATACAAGATTTTTCCAAGTCTTGAAGCTCATTTTTTTGATCTGCCATTTCCCATACTTTCTAATCTACCAAATCCTTTCCAATGCAATGATTTTTAATAGTAAAAAAATTGGAGAACATAGTGTCATATTTAAGATAGCTGATCTGTCACTCCCTACGAGGTGGAATCAGTGGGACCTTTAATTTAATTTTGCTGACACCTGTGATTGCTTTGTACAGTACAATGTAGTAAATAATGGTGCTTTATCAAGTTTAAGATCCAGATTTAAAAAAAAAAAACTGGTAGCATTTACCTCCTGTCTTTGGCAAACTCTTTTGGAGATCAAAACTGCAGAACACCAAATATGATTATTCTCACAATGCCACACTGAACCAGGCCACATGCAGTGCTCCAGTGGAGTCTCAGTGGAGCTCAGCCATCAGTCATTCTCACAAGAAGGAGCCAGACATACAAGTAAATGTGTTTCACACTCTGCAGATGAGTGTCTTAGCATCTAATACCATTGAGCATTGCCCATGTGTAGCACAGGGAGTGGTAAACCTGCCACTGAGCGCTGCCAATTGTCCTTACTCATAAAATCAAGAGTTATAGTAGGGATAAAAGAAAATTATGTAATAAAGACAAAGATGAAATTTCATCTCACCCTCTAGATTCTTCCTGGACTGATCAAGCAAACAAATGAATTATGATTCCATGGCTGTACAGTTCAGAGTAAATAGGACAGTCCTAAGGTTTTCATTCTTGAGATTATGCATGAAAATGGAGCCTGGAACATCAAGTTGGGTGGAGTCGTGTTAACATAATGAGGAGATCATAACTCATAAAAATCTGATGGTCTGTAACTAGATGTCTGACTTGTAGTTAGGTTTCTATGATAGAAAGTTTAATTCTTGAGAGAATTCTGAATTTGAATTTATTCTTTTGGACAGTAAGGCAATAATAACAGGTTCTTTTGAAGTCTAAAGGGCAAAGATTGACTTTTAAAAAATCTTTGCATTAAAATGGCAAGTGATGGGAAAGACTGTTCTCAACATCTCAGGAAGACTGTTTTATGAAGACTTGTCCTCTCATCATGATAAAATAGTTAAAAGTTTAGAATAACTCAAGCAACTAACATGAGTGCTATTTTGTTATCCGATAATACGTAACTGGAAAACAAAATCAATTAATCCTCTGTTTTTTCATATGGAAAAACTGAAATTTGAATTGGAGAATGTCACAAAGGTTTTTTAATAAGTACGCAGTAGAACTGGCACTAGAACCCATATCTTCTGACTTGGCTCCAGTGTTTTCCTATGAGTAAAAAGATGCAGAATTGGGGGTATGGTGCCGCCAGCAGGTCAATCTGTACCTGTGAGACGAGTGCAACAGCAGCCTGATGGCACCGCCAGGCCTTCAGATACCCCAAAATTTCTGCTGTGTCTTTGGCCAGACACCAAAAACTTGGGGCAAAGTTTACCAAGAAAGTAAACAGCCAAAAGTTAGGTATGTGGGAGACACACCCACAAACCACCTCCAGCTCAGCTATATAATTGGAGGCTTGGCCTCTCTGGTTCCTGATCGAACTGCTTAACAGCTGTCATCCCAGAGGCTCAGAAACAAATCTCGGAACCTAAAAGCTTTTGGCAGAAATGCATCCTGTTCCTGCAGTAGGTTACTGGGGCTGGGCCACTCCAGGTGGGAAAAGGTTTCGTGCCTTGGCCTGGTCCCCTTGGTGGACTGGTGACCGTCATCCTCCAGAGGTCACAGGACAGTCGGTTTAGACCTGCAGTGACGAGACATGCGGGGTCTCACCAGATGGTGGTGGAACTGGCCATTTCCTCCTCAGCCCAGCCAGACCTCGAGTCGCTGCCTACAAACGGCCTCTCTGGCTCCTGATCAAGCTGCTTAATGGCCATAATCCCAGAGACTCAAAAACAAATATCGAAACCCAGTGACTTTTGGTAGAAATGCATCTGAACCACATACACGGCCATGGCTCCAGAGGCTAAAGGACTTTATCCAGAGCCCAGCAGCTTGTGGCAGAAAAGTGAATGGACCATGCATTAAACTATGTCACTATGCTTCACCAGGAGGGAAGGGGTGTTGCTCCCTTCCACCTTTTCTCCACCCCCCCCCCCCCACTCCCCGGCAGCAAGGTGGCCGCTGCCTCAGAGCCTATTGGAAAGCCAGGTATGAGCCGGCGGTGACAGGGCAACTGCAGTCTCATGGGAAGAGGGGAGGTACCAGCTTGTCCTTCATGCCCTACCGAGGTCACAAGTTGCCCCCCATGAGCAGCTCTCTGGCATGGCCATGGCTCCAGAGGCAAAAAGACTTAATCCAGAGCCCGGCAGCTTGTGGCAGAAAAGTGAATGGACCATGCGTTAAACTATGGGGCCATGCTTCCCCAGGAGGGAAAGGGTGTTGCTCCTTTCCGCCTTTTCTCCCCCACACTCCCCGGCAGCAAGGTGGCCGCTGCCTCAGAGCTCATAGGAAAGCCAGGTATGAGCTAGCGGTGACAGGGCAACTGCAGTTTCACGGGAAAGGTGGCGGTACCAGCTCGTCCTTCACGCCCTACCGAGGTCCTGAGTTACCCCCCACAAGCGGCTCTCCAGCACAACTATAACACCAGATGCACAGAAACTAATCTCTAAATTATCTGACTCTTTGCAGAAATCCAAAATTGCGTGGCCACAATAGCGGCCGTGCAATATTATATGATTCTCATAACCACCTATAGAAAACGAAGTATTTCACAATGCCTTTTCAGCAATTCTGATTGTTGGGGGGGAAATTCTAAACAATAATGATGCATCTTTTGTCAAAATGATGACTGTAATTAATGTAGAGAAGAGTTAAGTGGAAATCATCTGCCTCACAGGCATTGGGTAGGGTGGGAGGGGGGTATATTGGGGTTCTTGGTCCTGAAATGTGAGTACTGGTGAAGGGAGAGGTGTTTGATCATTGTATGACCAAGACTTGACCTGAAGGCTTAGTAACTTTTCCCACAGTATTCAATAAATAAATATAAGACGAAAAATAAATAAATAAAACTATGAAAAAAAAGTAAAGTGGAGTTCATGCCCAACTCAATCAGCTAATCAGTGGCTGAATAAATAGCAGTAATCCTACATTAAAAAAAAGATGCAGAAGAAGCTCTGAGGCCTTGCTACCTGATTTCGTCACAAGGATTCTCCTCTTCCATTGAAACTGCCTTTTATTGAACACATTTTAGGTGTTAAACCATAGACCTGGAAAAGTTACATATTTTATTCAGTCCTTCTGGCCAAAGGACTTCTGGGGAAATCCAGACTGTGACAAGCAGTAAAGAGGGATATCTCTGAGGCTATAAAATGAAAGGCAAGTCCAGTCAGAGTGTAAATTGACCAGAATATATTTCATTCTCCTGGCTGTGAGGCCTCAAGCATTTGAATGAATATGTGCTTAACTATTTATAATTGACCTTTGCACAAAGGAACATGAAATTTTTATAGCCCAAAGCTTCATTTATTAACTTTAGTGGAGTGTAAAATATTGCTGTTTGCCATAAATTTATACCAGGACAAACAATATATATGCTAATTAGTAGTCCTGTCATCAGCACGCTGTTGTGTTGGCTGGTCATTTCCAACAGACAAAATAGCAGAATTCAATCGACAAAGGACAATTGAATCGCCTGATACTTGCTGTTCAAACAGTGAAGTCTGGAGTGGTGAATTAATGGTGTTCATTTTAACGAGTCCATTTCCTTTTCATTTCCTTTATAAATTAGTCCAGGTAACACGCTGAGTCCCTTCAAGAATGGCTCCTGGGAACCTGCTGAGATACACCTGCAAAACTCACAACTCTGCAATATCCCTCTGGCTCTCATCCTGTGGTTTTCATGTTCCTTTTGGAGTTCTCAAAAACTAACTCATGCTTCAGGCTTGGAAAGGGTCTTAGAGATTATTTCTGACTGCTATACAGAGGACGGAATAGAAGCCATAGGGTATATAAACATACTTCCAAGCATTCTTAAAAAAGGCAGAGATGGATTCAGGACTCAATACTGTATCTCACTGGAAAAAAAATAAGTCTGGAAGAGCCCTTTGCAGTGAAGGTAGCTACCTATTTAAAAGATGGGAAAAAATGGAGTATCAGGGAGGGCGTGTTCAAATGCTGAAGGAATCCTGGTAACCCTTCACAGAGCTTGGAGTTTTATTGCACCTTTTCATGTTTCTATCCATTTATAGATGTACCTACTATGTGCTACAGTGCTAGAGATAAAATGATTCTCCAAGTATCCATAACATTTTCTCTCCCAGAACCTAAATCACTTTCTCCAGGATTTTAAACTATCAGAGCTAAAGACACATTATACGAATTGATACACATTTAAAAACTTTTTTTTACATACTTTAACACTTCTTACATACAACTATACATTCGAGAGACACTGTTATGAGGGTGGACGCAGAGATTTGATATTAGATATGTGAGTTGTAATTTGAGTGATTTGTTGGGTTTAATAGGTAGAGTGTGCTGAGCTGGTGGGTAAAAGTCTAAAGAAAGGGAATTGGATGTGTAAGGGGTCTGAACAAGGATTACTATAAAAATCACGTAAAGATCTCCATAGGGGATTCCACAGAAGGGGGTGAAAGAAGCACAGGATGAGTCTCATAAAAGGGTTCTAGTATTTCCATTTCTTATTGCAAGACTTACAAAGAGAAAATAACTTTGAGGTAAAAATGTTTGTCCAAAATAGAGTGCATGCTTGTTTGTTCATTGCAGCACTCTTTACAATAGCCAGAAACTGGAAGAAACCTGAGTGCCCAAGAACAGATGACTGGTTAAAGAAACTTTGATATATCTACACAATGGAGTACTATGTAGCTGTTAGAAAAGATGAAGTCATGAAATTTTTATACAAGTGGTACAACATGGAAAGTATCATGCTAAGCGAAATGAGTCAGAAAGAGAGGGATAGACATAGAAAGATTGCATTCATCTGGGGGACATAAAGTAAGAAATATGAGATTAATACCCAAGAATAGCTGAGATCAGCACCAGGAGGATTACTCCATGACTTAGAGGCCAGTCGGGTATCCTAGAGGAAAGTGCAGTTCGGATAGAGAAGGGAGCACCAAATAAAGGGTGTTTGGAAGATCCTCCCAGGAGGGGAGATGCATGTCGAAAGTGGACTATGGACTGAACATGTTTGCCACTCAATGCCTCTTTTGCAGACCATAACACCCAAAAGGAGAGAGAGAACACAGGGGATTGCCCTGCCACAGAGGCAGGGGGGATGGGGGGATGGGGGTGGGGGGATATTATCCATGGTGGTGGAAAATGGGCACTGGTGGAGGGATGGGTATCTGATCATTGTATAATCAAACCCAAGCACAAAAAATTGTAAATCTACAACTGTACCTCATGGTGTTTCACTAAAAAAAAAAAATAGAGTGCATAATGGCCAGATGGTTCAATGGGCTGAAGTTGGAAAGTTGAGTTTGATTCCTGACATTGGAAGTTTCCCTAAGCACTACTGGGAGTGACCCTCAAGAATGTAGCTTGGAATGGCCCCTGTGAAAAGCTCAAGAACAAACCAAAAGCAAAACCATAGAGAATATTGTCTCCATTGGAGCACAAACTATACTGAATTACAATGTTGCTCTGTGAGTCTGTGACTAACCGTAAAATCATAACTGTTTCTTTTTTCCTTTTTCAGAAAATAATTCAGTGTTTGGGATAAAAAGGAGACTTGAATAACACCTGCTGCATTTTCCCTCTCCCACCACTACCTACAAAATTACTGACAAAGAAGAATCTACTGTTTTGGCTTTATGCCATGCGGATCATTCCTTCCTTTCTTTATGATGATAAATGTGAAGATATGAAATCCAACGTCATCTTCTATTTTTTTTTTTTTTTGCTGACACAGTCCATTTTATTTCTGAGAGAAAATTCTCAGCTAAATTTTCACTCTGTAGTACAAATAAACCAAAGCCTGATGAGATATTTATGGGTAAGCTTTTATTCCTCAATAGAAGGGAAAATGAAATTGGTAAGTTTTCCTACATTTCTTCTGGCCTGGAATTCAAATGTAATGTCTGGAACTGAAGCAACTATCTTGGTAACATAAGTTGACAAGGATAAGGAAATACCAAGAAAAACTATTAGTATATGGCTGACTACTTAAATAAAGTTCATATTCAATGTAAGGAACCTCATCATGTCTCTTCCCTGAAGGAAAAAATAAAATACTATTAGATCAAGTCACTCCATTTGAATTTTCTGTGTTTCTTCATTCAACCACATTCCTAATTGGTACAATGCTATAACATGAAACCTTTCAAATAGGAACTCAATGAATATTTATTGTCCTCCCAAATGAGAAAGAGAGAAAGAAAGCAAACGAGAAAGAGAGAAAGAAAGACATACTACACTAGGAAGCTTAAAATTCCTTTGGAAGATGAGAGACACACTCACTAAAAGTCATCATGCCACAGGCTGCCTTGTTAAGAAGTAGGGGCAAGATCTGTAAAAAACAAACTGCATCAATTGTTAACAATAGTGGAACTTTGGCTAATTATTTCACCCATTTGAAACCTCTACTCTTTTTTTTTTTTCCAAAATAAGGCTGCTTAGAGATCCTCTATTGTAATGTTCTTTGGAAGATGTTCAATGTATCACTGTCTTCCTGTTGTTCATCAATTGCCTCGAGCAGGCCCCAGTAATGTATCCTTCATCCTAGCCCTGAGATTTTAAAAAGTGCCACATTCGAGGCTCTTTCAGGGTCAGGAGAATGAGACCCATAATTGTAACTGGTTTTTGGCATATTGAATACGCCAAGGGGAGTTTGCCAGACTCTGCCATGTGGGAAGGATAATTTTGGTAGCCTGCCAGGTTCTCCAGAGTAAGAACTAGATGATAAGATGTCACGCAACCGCAAATGCAGTTGTGCACTTCCAAGGTTTCATAGTCTCTGGGTCTTGGTCATTGATGGAATTACACGGTATCGGGGGCAGTTGGTGGGTGTAACACCTACATACTGGAAAATGGGGGATCTGCGTGGAGGAGGCCTCAGTCCCAATACGAGCAGGCTTGTAGATCTACGCCTCGGGTTCCGCACACCTGGGCTCCTCTGCATGTTCCTTAATGCGTGAGCTCATCTGAACGTGTGGAAAGTGGTCTTAGGCATGGCTGGATATTGCAGTATCTAATTGACCAGTGAGAATTGTGTATATACAGATTCCTGTTTTAATTTGTTTTAATTAAATAACCTTGAGGTAAACAGTTACAAAGTTGTCCATGATTGGGTTTCTGTCATACAATGTTCCAATACCCATCCCTTCACCAGTGTACACTTCCTACCACCAAATGTACTCAATTTCCCTCCTTCCAAGCCCACACTCACGTTCAGAATGCCTCTATGGCAGACACTTTATTATCTCTTTCTCTTTTTCTCTCTCCTTCTCTCTCTCTCTCTCTCTCTCTCTCTCTCTCTCTCTCTCTCTCTCTCTCTCTGTTTTTCTTCTTTTGATCATTACAGCTTGTGGTACAGGCACTATAAGGTTATCATGTATATTCCTTTACCTACTTTGATCACTCAATTCTTGTCCAGAGTGATTATTTCCAACTGTAGTTGTCATAGTGGTCCGTTCTCTATCCTAACTACCCTCATCCCCTGCTCCACTCCCACCACCACCACCACCATTGTGGCAAGCTTTCAACCATGGGCCAGTCCTCCGGGACTTCATTTCTATTGCCCTTGGGTAATAGTCTCAAATAGTGTTTTTTATATCCCACAAATGAGTGAAAACATTCTGTCTGTCCCTCTCCTTCTAACTCTTCTGACTCATTTTACTCAGCATGATACTCTCCGTGTCCATCCACTTATAAACAAATTTTATTATTTCATCCTTCCTGGTGACTGTAGAATTCCACTATGTAGATGTACCATAACTTTTTTATCCATTTGTCTGCTCTTGAGCACTCAGGTTGTTTCCAGATTCTGACTATTTTGAACAGTGCTGCAATGAGTACAGGAGTGTAGATGACTTTGTTGCTGTGTGTTTTGGGACCCCCAGGGTCTGTTCCAAGAAGAAGTATTGCTGGGTCAAATGAGAGATCAATTTCTATTTTTTTTGAGAAATATCCATATTATTTTCCAAAAAGGCTGGACAAGTCAGTATTCCCAGTAAAAATGAATGAGAGTCCTTTTCTCCACACATCTGCACCAGCACTGGTTGTTCTTATTCTTTCGGATGAGTGCCTGTCTCTGTAGTGTTAAATTCCTGAGCCTTGTTCAGTACTAAGGATCCCTGTGGCTGAAGATAAATGATTGACGTTATAAGTCTGCTCCTAGAGTTGCTCTGTAGTTTGCATCAAGTCCTGCTCTTGCTGCAGCAGTCTCTGATTTATTTTGAATTGAAACACAAACTCTGTATTTTTGATTGTGCAAATGATGCAGAGAAACTAATGTTTTAAGGCATTGTTGAACAAACTCAAGATGACTAAGAGCTAAATCCTAGATGCAGCTGGGAAATACAGCACCTCGTGATCCAGAACTGAAGTTTAGTGACAATTGCTGAATTAAATCATAGGAACCTCCAAAGTGTTTGCTGCTGGATCTGTTCACAGTGTTGTCAAAATACCCTCTGTGCATAAGAATCTGTGCGGATGTGTGTTTGGACACAGACATGCCTGTGGATAAATATATGCATGGCCACATATGGATGTGCACGTGGGCATGTGGATGCCCATGTGCTTAAGCATATACTACTAGGCATGCCTAGGGAGTGGATATTATGTCTGTATGTGGCTACATGCATAAGCACATCTGTATGTGTTTATCCAGGCGAGATTTGGGGAGGATGGGGGAGAGACTTCACATCCAGTGGTGCTTAAGGCTCACTCCTGGCTCTGTATTCAGGGATAACTCATGGCAGGATTTGGAGGACTGCTTGGGATGCCACAGATTGACCCCAGGTAGGTTGCATGCAAGGAAGCACCCAACCCATTCTACTATCTCTCTGGCCCCTTGGCAGATGTTTTGACCAAAAATGCTGCTTTCATATTCACGCAAACATATGAATATTTCTACTATTTCTAATTTCAAATTGAGCTATGAATATCAAAGGTGATTTATAAAAGTCCTCTTCATTCAATCATTTATGAGGTGTAGGGAACATGGAAACAAACAGTATTCACAGATATCAGACTCAGAATCCTCCTTTCACTTTAGTTTTTTTTTCTTGTTTTGTGAAGCTTTTAAATTCTGTTTTAATTTTATTATTTAGAAGAGAAAACATTAGGTTATGTTCCCAGCACTAGGACAAATACACTAGATATTCTCAGTCAAGCTAGCCAATCTTCTTGGGCCTCTATTTTCCTTCCACTTGTATTGACTCAGAGCTCTTTGTGCTTACCTAATGGATAGAATTTATAGTATTCATCGTCATCTACTTTCATTAGCATGCGAATGGATGTTCCTTTGGTAACAGAAAGTATTTTTATTTGGCTCCTCATACTCAATGCTGTGAGGAAACCTAGCATGTTAGGATGGCGATGGCAATGGTGGTAATGATAATGATGATTGTACTAAAGGTGACAATGAGAGTGGACAAGGGATCTAACATTTACTGGGTTCCCACTTTTGAACAGCATTTCTAAGCACTTTGTGTAGTATTTTTCAGTGTAGGGGTGGCTACATTGAAACCTAGAAGGAGATCTACATTCTTCTTACTTTAGGAGAATTTATTCAGAGATAAATTCTGAATTGATTGATCCTCTGTCTTCTCTCACCAACCACAGGTGAGGAAGGGATTAAAACAAGGAGCCCCATCCTACACTGCCCTGTCTGCTTCCACCAACCACCAGAGACCCAGGGATTGGATTATGCACAGAAGACCCACCGTACCAGTACCAGATAAATACCTCACTGGCAGACCTCCACTACCTCCACTACCCAGCCGCAGCCATGCTCCAGGATGCTTTCTGCACCATATTTATTAGGGTTCAAATATGGATTGAACCATGAGAACACCTACAAGGGCGATTAGAGGCCGCCCCAAAAGCCTCTATCCCTCTTGGAAAGCCTGTCAATCTACCGAGAGTATCCTACCCACACAGAAGAGCCTGGCAAGCTATCCATTGCGTATTCAATATGTCAAAACCAGTAAATACAATGAGTCTCATTCCCCTGACCCTGAAGGAGTCACCAGTATGGCAGCATTGAGAAGGATGTGGGAGGAGAGGCTGATAAAATCTTAAGGCCGAACTAGGCTGCCAAACGAAGAAAGACAAAAATGATTGTCTGTACTGTCAATGCATGTTCACTGGCATCAGATGCATCCATTGAGGCTCTGATGATACAAGCACAAAAGATCAAGGTACAACATCGTTGGTCTGACAGAGATGAGAAGGCATCAATCACATCAGGCCATTTACGACACTGGAAAAGAACTGTTCCTCAGAACATGCTACAAAAGAGGTGTCAGAGGCATTGCTGTCCTTGTCAACACAAGCTTGGCCATGAGCACTGATTCATTCAAATGCCTAACAACCCGAATCGGATGATTACACTTGAATAGATGTGGCTCACTGCAGGCAGTTTCTATCTTTGTTGTCTACACACCAGCATCCAATTATGATGAAGGAGAAACTGAGAAGTTCTACATGGAGCTGAAGAAGTTCTATAAAGAAGACCACACCTTCTACAAGATCACTGTCGGTGATTTTAATGCCAAGATAGGACCGAAAAGATCAGCCAAAGAATTCCACATCAGGAACCATGGGCTAGAATGGAACAAATAGGGTGAGAGACTGTCTGAGTTTATCATGTCGACCAAGACCATCCATGGTAATCCAGTTCCAGAAGGCCGAATTTAAACGTTGGACATGGGAGTCTCCTGGTGGATGGTTCCACAACAAAATAGACCACATCATATTCAATTGACAGTTTTGCCTGACTGTTGTCGCTGTTGTCCCAAAATTCCAAACGGGTCAGACCACTGTCTCCTTTGTGCAAAATTCTACTTCACAGAGTGGGGAGAAAAAGCTGCAAAGTTTAAGAAGAGAACTCCCAGAACAACCACCAACTGGGAGTTCTTTGGCACTATTGCTGCAACATGGAAAGATGCCATCATTGACAACATTGACGAGGAATAAGATCGACTGGTTCAGCACCTTCATGATTATGCGAAGAGTGCCAAAAGAGAGATAGCCACAAAAAAAAGCCTGTCTTTGAAAACCTTTGAGCTTATTTGCCAACGTGGCTTGGCGCATGCCTCAGGCAACCGCAAGCAAACGTCGGAGCTCGCAAGCAGTGCAGAGATGCAATAAAGGAAGATCTCAAAGAGGGAAGAGCAGCAGTGCTGGTAGATGCAGCAGAAGCCAGGAAAAGCATTCACAACACCCACCTGTCCTTCACCAACTACAAGAGCATGATGACTACCCTCTGACATGCTGATGGATATATTACATCTTCCAGAAGGGCAATGGAGAAGATTATCCATGCCTTCTACTCAGATCTCTTTGGTACCCACATCCACCTTCCCACATATTAAATTCCACAGGATGGATATGTCATTCCCAACGTTCTCCCTTCCAAAATCTGACACACCATTTTGTTGGAAAAGAAACGAACAGCACCTGGTCCAGACAAGGTCAGACCTAAACACCTGAAGAATCTACCATTGATACTCATCAATACACTGGCTCGGTTCTTCACATGCTACCTGTCTGAATGCAAGGTTCCTTCCCAATGGAAAACCAGCAGGACCATACTACTGTACAAGAAGGGAGACATACATAACATTGGTAACTATCACCTGATCTGCCTATTGTCTGTCATCTCCAAGCTTTTCACTCGAGTCATCCTGAATAGGATTGGCAGAACACTAGATGAAGGACAACCATGAGAGCAAGCCAGATTCCACAAAGGATTCAGCACCATCTACCATATCCACATGATAACCAAGCTCATTGAGGTTTCTCAGGAGTTCAAGATGCCACTCTGTCTAACGTTCATTGATTTAAAGAAGGCCTTTTATTCTGTTGAGACAGAAGAGGTCATCAAAGCCCGAGCCAATCAGAGCATTCAAACACAATACATCAGGGTCCTTGTGAGCTGTATTACAGATTCACTACCAGGATCTCACCATTCTACAAAGAAATGATCATCCATGTCAAGAGAGGGGTTTGGCAGGGTGATACCATTTCACCAAAACTTTTCAGTGCCACTCTCAAGAACGTCATGCGACAACTGGAATGGGAAGGAATGGGAGTGAAGATAGACGATCAGCAATTACCCCACCTCCGCTTTGCTGATGAGATCGTTCTAATAACACCAAACATTAGCCAAGTGGCAGAAATGCTGGCCGACATGAGTGTGAAAAGGTAGGACTATAGCTGAATCTCATGAAGACAATGTTTATGAGAAACAGTCTTGTTCCTGACGTTCCATTCACTCTCAACAGAACGAACATCTCTGAATGCAACAGTTATGTGTACCTAGGTTAAGAAGTCAACATTGATGAATGACCTGGCACCTGAGTTGCACAGGAGGAAGAGAGCAGTTTGGAACGCCTTCAAGAGCGTCAAAGAAATAGCTAAGAGGATGAAGAACCTCTGGCTCCAAGCACATCTCTTCGATTCCACTTTTCTTCCTGCATTAACATACGCCTCAGAGACCTGGGCCCTATGAAAACAGGATGAGAATGCTGTTCAGGTCTCCCAAAGAGGAATCGAAAGAGTTATGCTTGGAGTATCACGTTTCACTCAAATGAGAGAAAGAATTCAGAGTTCTGACCTCTGTCGACGGTCAAGAATCAGGGACGCTGTCTCATTTGCCAAGGTGTCAAAAATCAGGTGGGCTGGTTATGTAATGAGATTTGGAGATGACCACTGGACTAGAGCCGTTACTGACTGGATTTCATGGGATGTCAAAAGATTGCATGACCGCCCATCTACAAGATGGTCGGACTTCTTCGTCAAGACCCTGAATGATCGGTTTGAGGCTCTTTGTGGTCCTAGAATGAGCAGACGCCATTGGGTACACTAGCACACAACAGGGATGAATGGAGACATTACATACTCCTGCTCGAGCAAATCAATGAGTAACAAGAAGTCAAGTGATCACGTGATCAATTGACCCACCAAGTGTTATCAGCATAATTTGCATTTCAATTCTATATCTATCATATTCCTAGTAATCCACAAAACAATACTACTCACTGAAGAGTTTATAAATAATATGCTAACAGAAAGATCCTCAGTAGTGTGAATTGCTTACTTTAGATTCCCAAATATCCTCATGTTCAAATAGAATCTGATTTAGATCACCTAAGAATCTATACATTTTTTTTGCCTTTTGGGTCACACTTGGTGATGCATAGGGGTTACTCCTGGCTCCTCACTCAGGAACTACTCCTGGCAGTGCTCAGGGGACCATATGGGATGCTGAGAATCCAACCTGGGTCTGTAGCATGCAAGGCAAATGGCCTACCCTCCATACTATCGCTCCCGCCCCAGATCACCTAAGAATCTTTTTTATTTAGTTAGTTATTTATTTAAAATTAAAGTTCCATGATTTACAAAGTCACTGATAGTTGAGTTTTAGGCATACAATAATTCAACACCAATTCCTTCACCTCTGTCAACCTTCTGCCACCAGTGTTCCAATATTCCCTCCCAATCCAAACCCTCACTCTAACTCTACCTGTCAACTTGACAGGCATATTACAAAATTCCAAAGGTTGCTGCTTAGATCTCGTGTTTTCAGTTCTGTTGAGTCTGTGTTTTGGCTACTTGATTATGCCTGTCACTCCTGTCACTGGTGCCCTGATGTTTGTGAACCCATTAGTTCTCATTCTCTTCTTAACCCCTGATTTTTTTCTTTGTTTCCTCTCTAAACAGTGGGAACAAGGAGTACCTAAGCATCCCCCTTTTACTACAATACATTTCCTCATTCAGTACTCTATTTTCCACAGGTAAGTGAGGTCATCATGTATCCTGTATTTTTTTGGGGCGGGGGGTGTACTTTACTCAACACTAGATTACCTAAAAAAATTATTAGAAGTACGTTTTGATCATTTCTAAAATGCAGTTAATTGATTTATCATTACTATAATTCAGGTAACATAGTCACAACAATGCTAACATTCATGGGAATTGTTCTCATGTGCAATCCCACACCTCACTATTGCCAAAGTGTTCAAGATCCTCCACCATTGTCAAGGTCAAAGAAATATAATATAAAGTTTGGGAAGATCACAAAAGTCTTCTGACCCAAGTGGAATTATTATGGATTAAGCAAGTTGAGGCTTAGAAAGGTAAAACGACTTGCTCAAGGTGATCTGATGATAGTAACCATGACAACAATAAAAATAGAATCCTACATTTCTGATTCCCAGTCTAAGTTTTTCTTCTATTATCCCTGAGGATTTTATATTCTTCTCTTCTTTTATGTAAAAAGACAAAAGACTTCAAGGTCACATTATGGTATCTTAACCATGAATAAAATCAGTGGAATTTTCTCTACAGAAGCTCAAGTTGCAATTACCAATTTTATTATTATAATTATGCTGTTGGTGCCTCTTTTCCCTGTTCATCCTCAGAATCAGTGGACAGACACCAGGACAGAATAATTAGGCATGCTAAAGTGCCTGTCAGGACTCCACATGAATCCAGGAGACAGAGCTTTCATGGACCAATCACCTCATTTCTTCAAAGTGCTCCATCTCATAATTAAAAATTAAACCGTTTTCCAATGAAATAATTTTGTTCATTCTTCTTGCTCCCGCTCCAGTGCCTGTGGCACCAACTAAATTTCAAATTAAATAATTCAACTGCAATACATTTAAAATAGATCACGTTTAGTGCCCCAATTCTGATTGGCTGCAAAATCAGGCCAATTGAACAATATTCTTGTAGATGTCACTGCCAAGGGTGTGCAAGGCGTGGGATTCCATTAATGAGGACTTTCTCTTCTTTTTTTTATTTTTTCATCTCTAGCACAATGAAAATGTTCCACCTCCTTAACCATCTCATCTATATTTCTTTGTTCTCACGTTTCTCTTCTTTGATCAAAAGCTTCCTTAAAAAAGAAAGAAAAAGACACTATAAATGTAAAACCTCCATTTTACATTTCTAGTGGGCTGTACTCTGCATGCTTTCAACATCTGCTCACTTGCTAAGGCAATAGAGATGCATTATGTCTCTTCCCCTGCCCTGCAAGGGGGATATAGCAGGCAGGATGGATTAAGGGGACTGTGCTGAGTCAAATTCTCTCTTCTCCTGGGGCTGCCAGGTTTCATCTAGCTCAAGCTGCCAGCAACACAGAATCATTATTTCATTTGACAGATTATACTAAAACAATAGCCTGCACCACTAATGGCTCTCACCTGGGGAATCAGCATACCGTTAGGAGTACCTGTGGTGAAGAACTCCAGGTGGGTGGTGGGCCTGAGGTTTCAATGATTGGGCATGTGATCTAGAAGGAGTTATTCGAAAACTCCAGCCTCAGTTGCCTGCCTAGATATCCATTTTTCTCCATTCGCAGTCTCACAATTCAAAGAGAAATTTGAACCACCAATGTCTTTAAGGAAAGGTCATCTAGGATTATAAGTTAATGGAGACGACTCAAGAAGAATATCAATTGCCAGGGAGAGGGCAGGAATTATGGTTTCCCCATGAAGGGAAGGAAATTCAAGTCTTGCCACCTAAGCAGGGACAGGGATTTTGTTTCTCTTATTTCACTGTCTCTCTTCCCTAGAGGATGGTATTCAAATGTGAGATATGATGGCTGAGCTTCAGAGGAGCTGGTTTTAGACTTCCCATTGTTCAATTGGCCTAATTTTGCAGTCAATCAGAATTGATGCACCCAATGTCATCTATTTTAAATGTATTACAGTTGAATTATTTAATTTGAAATTTATTTGGTGCCATAGGCACTGGAGTGGGAACAAGCTGGCTTTAGACTTTGGGAGCTTGTCTGGCTACAGAACACACTGTCTACTTCCAAAGTCAAGTTTCTAGAGGCTGGTGTTTTTCCAAGACTGGGGGTTGCAATTGCATCAATTGCATTGCCCATGACAGGTAGGCACATTTACTTTGGGGGATGAAAGAAATGAAGTTCTTAATGACTTCTGACTTGATTGACATTTCAGAGAAATGTGTGGATAGCATATTTGGGATATCTGACTTTTACTGGTTTGTTTTTTGAGCCTACATCTCAATAAATTCAAAATAGTGTAGAGGTAAAGGGGTGCTGTTAATTAATCCCTGAAGACTTATTTTTATCCCTGCAGGTGTCTGAACACAGATCCAAAGTGATACTTAAGACACAGGTTAGCTCCTGAAAGCTCTCTAGAGTCATTTAGGATCAACAGAAGTGTTACAAGTAAGCACTGCAGCCCTTAAAGATGGAGGGAAACTCCTTTGGGGTAGTGCACTGCAGATTCCCGGGGGGGGAGGGGGGGTGTCCAAACCATGACCCCATTAACTACTATTAGGTGATTCTAATAGTGTTTTCTTATATGTAAGAATGGAAAGGAACTGGAAACACTGCTTTTCCTGTGCAAGTCCTGTGCAAGTCCACATGCTCAAGAAAGTCGCCCATTTTTCTTACTTACTGAAATGTGTTCCAGACTACAAGTTCCCTTGGAGCAAACATAGGGTTAAAATAGGGTTAAAAATAATGGAAACAAAAAGAGAAGCAATAGCTAGTTCCAGAGATTGTCCAGTTGTGATGCTTATAACATGTCCACAAGCCAGGACCAGCTCAGAAAACTGTGAATCCTGGAGTTACATCCAGAAATCTGAAATCTTGCCATTTGTTGCAACATGTATAGAATGGAAGGGCTTCATCATAAGCAAAGTAACAGGGAGAATCAGGGAGACAAGTAAAAATGGGTATTCGTTCTCATCTGTGGATTAGAATAAAGGAAAATATGGCAATAGAGAGTATTGAATAATGAGAAAAACTTGATCGAGATTACAAAATTGATATTATAAAGCAGTGACCGTATTGGTTAGAGGGAAGGTAGAGGTAGACCAGAAGTGGCACAGGAGCAATAGTGGAGGGTCTTGAATATTTTCATCATAGTGAATGTGCAGTAAAATTGTGAATCAACTGTAGCACTGCAGCACTGTCCTCCCATTGTTCATCTATTTGCTCAAGCAGGCACCAGTAACATCTTCATTGTGTTAGCTCTCAATAGTAACGTGTTGTTACTGTTTTTGCATATATAATACGCAATGGAGAGCTTGCCAGGCTTTGCCCTGTGGGCGGTATACTCTCGGTAGCTTGCCAGGCTCTCTGAGAGGGATGGGGGAATTGAACCCAGGTCGGCCACATGCAAGGCAAATGCCCTACCTGCTATGCTATCGCTCCGGCACATTGTGAATCAAATCCATAAATATTCACGCTACCATAACCATGTTACTTAGACTACAAAAAAATCAAGGAAATAAAAGCAAAGAATTCTGTTTTATGGTCATATATGACGCATAAAGGTGGATTTGGAGGCAAGAGGAACCTGCCAGCCTTACCAGGGTAAACATTTGGGAAATCTTGTCAATCAATTGGACACTGCAAAGGGAACCTTCATTGCTGATTTAAGTCTGTTCTTAGAGTCCACAGTAATCGCCAGCATATTAATATTTAAGTCAATCATGCATTTTAATCTTCTTCATTTTTCTTCTTGAAAATATTAATTAGTAATAAAGAAAGCATATGATCTGCTTTCAGTCAGCAGTGAAGGGTTGAGAGTAAGCAGGCAGCAAATTTATTCACAGATTCTACATTATAGGTGTGAAAATTATGCAGCTCTTGTTTGCAAGTTTTAGGTCAGGATGAGGGGGGCAATGTGGAGCAATTTGGAGAAAGGTAGACAATGGAAAATGTATTTTTCCTGGAGGAAACATTTGGATAAATTTCTATCGATGATGTAGCCCACAGAAGAGTGAGAAAGAAGAACCCTAGATTTGGTATTTGGGGCGGCAGGGGGTGGAGTAAAGAGTTGGATTTTAAAAAGAGTATCTCATGCGTGTATGAGTTCTGTGCTTCTGGGAAATTCACTTAACCACCTGCCCAATAGTTTCCACATCAACAGAGGTTATAATAACAGCCCTTATTTCAGAAGATAGTGGTTGTAACTGCAGGAATTTGTGGGTATCAAAATACTATAGCATTAAATATGCTAGATCCCCTGTTGTTAACGCATCTTGTGTATTGTGAGATTTCTGTGGTCAAATAAATTGTAGGATATTAATTCACGAAAGGGTCTGATAAACCCTGCTGCAACTAAAGAAAAAGTAAATATAAAAAAAAGTAAACCTTGTTTAGCGATGAAACCTTGCATTTTCAAGTTGACCTCTAAGTCAGTCCACTATTCTATTTCCCATGTGTTGAGGAATGCAAAGGTCACCAAAAGAATGTCTGTTTGGGCAGACAACAGTATAGGATGGGAGTGGGATTGGCATTCAAGCCAGGTAAAGCCTTTAAGATTAAAAAAACACCACATCCTACCTCACCATAAATGTTTTGCTCCCCTCTCACCGATATCTTGTTTTGGTTTGTTGTCATGAGTCACTGAAAATATCCCTAGTCTCTCTCTGAAGTCCAAAATCAGAGGAAATATAGACAAATTTATCTTAATATGGAACTTCCTTTCTTTGCCTGACAACACAGAGTCCTGAGTTCCACCCAGGCACAGAACAAGTTTCATATTCTGCCTTGGCGACTGGTTTCCCCCTGGGTAATATCCTGCCCCCCTGCCCTCTCCTTTGCCCCACCCCCCCAAATAGTCATGGATAAAAATCTCCCAGCCAGGGATGGAGAAGGGACCACTAAGTAAATGATGGTTGGAGGGATGGTAGATGTGTGCTGGGAAGTAAACTATGGACCAAACATGATGGGTGCTCAATCATTGTATGACTGAGACGCAATCATGAAAGTTTGTAAGTTTGTAACTATCTCATGGTGATTAATTAAAAAAAAGAATCTTCCAGTCAGACTGGATTTTCTTAGATTTTCAATGGGTTTTTTGGGTTTCCTTTAGCTTCACACACTCTAAGTTTCCCCAGTCACCAGCTCCCAGTTATAAAGGAGCTCATCTTCTACTGGGAAAAGCCCCTGAGAGAAGGCTCAATCTCCTCAGTCCTCCACAGGCTACTACCCAGATGCCACTCTGAATCCGTCCAACTGAAGCCAAGACTGTCGGAGAGAAATATAAAATATCACAGTATTGATTTAATGGCCTTTAAAAGTCCCTCCTGAGAGGCTGGGGAGCTCCTTGCTAGCATCTCTCTGCACTGCTGTGATCATAAATCTGTCACAGTTAATCGCTGCCCACGGTCCTGATAGCATCCAAGTCACACCTCAAGGGAGAGCAGACCCTGCGGTCAGTTTTTGAGGGAATCTAGTCTGTGGCTGAGGCAGCTTCACCCTTGACCACAAAGTTTTGC
The DNA here is from genome assembly GCF_029834395.1 of Sorex fumeus. Taxonomy (NCBI): domain Eukaryota; kingdom Metazoa; phylum Chordata; class Mammalia; order Eulipotyphla; family Soricidae; genus Sorex; species Sorex fumeus. Next base: position 12,088,638 of record NW_026606186.1, read on the forward strand.
CCAGTTCTCAGTGTGGGTGTGGCATTTAGCTTCTCTTCTCACTGCAAATACTGAAAGAGGGAGCTAGCGTGAGAGTTGAGGGGGCAAGGATGAATGCCGTTCAATCTCTAGCATCCCATGTGGTCCCTGAAATACCACCGGGAGTAATTCCTGAGTACAGGGCTGGGGATAAGCCCCCAGCACAGCCCCGTGCAGTCCCAACACCAAAACAAAAAATAAATACTAAAAGTGGAGGACTCTTTTCATTTGAGTGTTCACTCTTCGAGCTGCTGGAAGCCAGGATCTGAATTTATTCCAAGTGTTGCTTGAGTTTGCCTGGGCCCTTTTGGGATTAACCTGACCATATTCATGCATTTTTGGGACTGTGTTTTCTTGACTAGCCCTGTCAGCCAGCACTGCCCTTTAGGACAATTGTGATCCACTATGGTGAGCTCCATGGGAAATTTTAAAATTTTCTAGCAGCCACGTTAAAAAAAAAAGTAAAAATCGACTTTAAAAAATTATTTTTTAATACTGAATCACAGTGAGATACACAGTTACAAGGTTGTTCATGATTGGACTTCATTCATAGAATGTTCCAAAACCCATCTCTTCACCAGTGTACATTTACCACCACCAATATTCCCAGTTTCCCTTCACACTTCCCCACTCCATGGCAGACACTTTTCTCTCTCTCTCTCTCACTCTCTCTCTCTCTCTCTCTCTCTCTCTTTTTCTCTCTCTCTCTCTCTCCTCTTTTGGGTATTATGATTATGATTTTCAATACAGATACTTAAAGGTTATTATGTATATTTTATCATGTAGATTAACTTAAAATATTTAATAATCTATTTTAGATAACCCAGCCGAAGACCTCCAGAACCAGCAATAGCCATGATGAGACCACTCTTCACACGTCTGGACAAGCCTCACACATAAAGGAACCAGCAGAGGAACCCAGACTGCGGGTCCCAGGTCTGAGATCTCCAAGCCTGCTCAGATCAGGATTGGGCCTTCTTCACCCAGATCCCCCATCTTGCAGTAGGTAGGCGTCACACCGACCAGCTGCCTCCGGTACCAGGTTGGTCTCATCAATGTCCAAGACCCAGAGACTATAAAACTCAGCTCCCGGAAGTGTGCGGCTGCAAGGCCATGCAACATCTTACTATCTCATTCTTACTTTGGAGAACCTGGCAGGCTAATGAAAGTATCCTGCCCACACGACAGAGTCTGGCAAACTTCCCGTATCATACTCAATATGCCAAATACCAGTAACAATGATGGGTCTCATTCTCCTAACCCTGAAAAGAGCATTAAATATGGCTCTTTTAAAATCTCAGGGCTAGGAAGGAGGAGACATTACTGGTGCCTGCTCAAGGCAATTGATGAACAACAGGATGATCGTGATTGTGATCGAGATAACCCAACATAGTCAGAATAGCATCATAACATGAAACCAGTGTAAATATATTCACTGTGATGTTATCATTTTGGCAGGACTGTAAGGTCCCGTGGGACCTCAGCGAAATTCCAGAGCTAAACTCTGCTAATTACTGACTCTTTCTTTCCTGACCCCATCCCTAGTAAAGCATTGAGATGTAAATCCTGCCCCCTCTCTAGTAGATGCCTGAGATGTAAATTCTGTCTCCAGTGTTGACCCTTCTTAATTGGGATGTAAATCTTGCCTCACTGTTGACTCTTCCTTATCTGCCCCTCTGCTAGTAACTCTTTCCTTACCTGCCTCCACTGGAATGCAGGTGTCCTGAGCTGTAAATCACGGGGAGCTGGGTAGACATGGAAGATAACCAGATGTTTGATTTATGAGATACCCACTAGCCAAAATTCCTATGTATGTAAATGCTGATCTTTGAATCTATAGGCTAAGGAGTGACGTGCTTTTAAATGGATTGATTAAGAAGGTATATGTTGTTACAAATCTATTGGCTATAAAATGTGCCGGCTTTGCTGTAACAGCCAGTGAAGGCCTCTACAAGATCTCCTTTGAAGAAGTTTGGGGTCTTGCCTAACCTATCGGATATGCATGTCTGTGTAGGTGGCTCAACCCTGGCTAGCCAGTCTTACAATAAACCTTGCTTGCTGTTTGCAAGCAAGTAGATTTCATTAACAAGGACGTTAATGAAATCAACTGTGTAGATTGACAGGTTTTCATTCTGAGTTAGTGACATTTCAAGTTCTTTATATACAGAGGTAGCAACCACATTGGACAGTTCAGTTTAAAACCAATAAGGGAGTAATGATTAGCTATTGTTTTCCTTATTCATTCATTCAAATGTGCTGTGATCACTGCGCATGGCAGATATAGATCCAGGTACTTCACTACAGAAATCACAGTTCAACTCTGCCCTCTTGAAATTTATTATCACTTGGATGTTACAGACAATTTATATGAGGGGAAAATTAGCAAAATAAATTTATACTGGAATAAAGGATGTGAAGAAGCAAGTAACAAATAAGTTGATAGTATAGAGAGTATCCCAGAGAGAGGAAAGAATCAAATTAGATCAAGTTATAAAGGATGATTCTCAAAACAAAATCCTGAATGAAAATAACTCATTCATTTCATTTTTCATTATTCTAACAACAGAGCATGTGCTCTCTTAGGACTTAAGTGGCATCAAGTAACCTATAATATTTAACTGAATTTCTGGTGCATGGATAAGCACCAGGCTACAGTGAAAATTGGAATATAATCCCTATGCGTGCAAGAACATATTCTGAGATACTGAAAAAGTGTCTCTTTCATGGTAGGGTTTTGTGTATATTAAAAGGAAAGAAAGAGATGAGAGTGTATCTTCAATAAGAAGGTGACCCACCTTTGAAAGGGACAGCAACTGATCTGCCCAGAGGTTCGAAGTAAGAGCAATAGGTTTGCTTATCCTTCCTAAAATGAATCCCAGTCTGAGAAAAAAATGTGAACGGAGTTAAGCATGAAGATAATATGCCAGACCATACTTGGTTTCAAAATATGCAGAAATAAAATTAAATTAAAGCATGAGTACAACCATTATTTTTAAAATCAGTAAGAGCTACCAGAAATTTCATCATCATTTTAAAAATGACAGTGCTTCATAAAAAATTGAGGAGAATTGTCTCAACAAATAGATAATTTTCAGAACATTAAAAAGTGATGTAGAAAAATGCTTGTCCAACAAATTATGTTTTTATGGTAGCCAATTCTAATTCACTAAAAAGATACTGTTAGGCCATATACTTACTACATTTTTGTTTGCTTCATTACCACTCTCTTTCCTGTGTCTTTGACATAAGGCACTTCAGGTTGGTCCATTACAATAGTGCATATTAACATTAACACAACACATATTAACACTAAGCACTTTGCTGCCATTTTCCCTAAATGTTCTTCATTGATATTCAAACAGCCCTACTGTTTGGGGTAAATAATTACCTTTATTTTGTAAGTCTAGAAACTGAGGTTAGTAAATGATTAAAATATTTGCCTAGGGACCAAGATATAGTATAGCTGATAAGGCATTTAAGATCCATCAGTTTTGTTCTCTTGCGCCACTGGGGTCCCCTGATCTCTGCCAGGAGCAATCCTTGAGTGTAGAGCCAGAGGTAAGCAAGGAATAAACTAGTTGTGGTCCTGTTGGGATCAGGAGTTCCCTAGCCCTGGGAGGCGCTGAGAGACCAGATAGACACAATTCCTGCAGGAGTAAAAATGGGGTTTATTTAGACCAGCATGCTGGGGCTCCACAGCCTAGCCCAGAGTGGGCAGTGGCTGAGAGCCCCGAGCTTCTTCAAAGGGGATCTTATATAGGCCTTCACTGGCCGTTACAGCAAGGCCCGCACACTTCATAGCCTATAGATTTGTAACAACATATACTTTCTTAACCAATCCATTTAAAAGTACCTCACTCCTTAGCCTATAGATTCAAAGATCAGCATTTACGTACATCGTACATCGATTGTCAGCACAAGCAAGGTTATAGCCTGAATCATTAAGCCTTAGGTAATCTCCCTTGACCATCCACATTTTGAGTTACCCAAGTCTGCAGGGTGCTTTAGTGAGACAATACACTCCGGGAAAGGGCAATTTTCCCCAACCACCCGCATCCTGAGTTATCCTTTACCCAAGTCTGCAGGATGCTTTACTGAGACAATACATTTCAGGAACAGTAAATACACCTGAATCCTGTCACACTTGGTTTAGAAAGAAGTTATACCCTGTTCACTTTCCAAGTCCCCTCTCCCCCAGGTGCAAAGCAGCCAAGCAGTTTTACAGAAAGAAATGTTGCAAGTTAGCTGAAGTACGCAAAAATTTGATGCCCAGTCCCAAAACTTTCAGTCCCAAAACAAAATATTTGCTCAAGATCAAAGGAGTGTGGTTTTCAAATTTCTGTACTCATTAAGGGATTCCTGGCAAACTGAGCCAGTGGTTCAATGCAAGAACCCAAAGATGGAGACTGCCAGATACTAAGGTCCCAGGGTTTACACAGGTCAAACTGGAGATACTAAAATGGGTAGCAAAGGGACCCTGAGGACTGCACCCAGTAATGCAATCCTCAAGGATCACCTGGTGCTAAGGATCAAACTACAAGTACCTTAACCTTTCTGTTCTTGCTGCACATATATAAATATATATATGTATATATACATATAGATAGGTAGATAGATATGAATATTGATAGGTAGATATATGGATATATATCTTCATCTCTATAGAGATAATGAATATAGATGTATAATTATAGATATTTAATTTAAATAGCATTTGGTTCTAACATTAATATGCTTCAGATATACAACCTGAGAAATCCACATCTGTATACATGCCATTATGCTTTCTACCAATAGTCCAATTTTTACCCTTCACTTCTGACCCTTCCTTTTTATCTGATTTCCACACCCTAGTCCCCATGCCTTCTAGTAACCATGATGGCCAATAATCAAAACATCCTATGTACATACCCTGGTAAATAAGTTCCAAAATATATGTTTAATACACATTTTAATAATATTCATAAGTATCCTGTACACATATTCTATTTCTGCCACAACAAATTACCATTAGTGGCTTAAAAGAGTGACTTTGGGGTCATGAATATGTGAGACCCTGGATTCAGTCACTGAAATGGAATATTTTCTATAAACGCACACTTTTGTGTAGCTCTTGTTCTGGTTCTATATTCTGTTTCCTGCATCTGTGTACCATATCTGTGCCAACACTTCACTATCTTCAAGGATGCCTTTAATTAAAATCAGTCTGAATGACAGGTTTCTTTCAGTTTAGTCTCCTTTTTTAGAATTTTAAGATAATCTTGTCTGTATTACAAAGTATGCTTGCTGGATTTTGAGAGAATTTGAGTTAAAATTGTATCAATACTGGAAAACTGACATCTTGACTGTGTCACATCTGCCAGTAGAGCAAGTTCTGTCAATTGTTTAGATCTTTGATTTCTTTCTTTAGCCTTGCGTCGTGTTTAAGAAACAGGTACTCTATTGTTTTGTTCAGTCTTTACCATCTTTTTCCTTCGTGATTAGAAGTGGTACTGGGTCTATACACTCATTGTTAGCATGTGGAAAACTTTTCTTTAAAAACATTTGCTTATATTCTATGACAGCTTGTGAAACTCAACAATTCTCAAGTTGTTTTTTTGGTGGTATTGCTTGGGATTTTTATGTGGACAACCATAACATCTTCAAATAAGGAATCATTTATTAATTCGTGTCTTCTATCATTCTCTGATGTGTTTGCCTTTCATTTCATCTTCTTGATTTAATCCATTGGCTAGAACTTCTAGCACTGTTTTGAATAAGATTGCCCAAAATGAAAAGTCTTGACTTGCTACCAATCTTAGGGCAAAAGCAATTAGTTGTTCACAGTTAAGCATTGTGTTAGCTATACTATAGTATTTCAAAAAAAATAGTTTTTATCAAGCTGAGAACTTTTTCTATTTCTATTTGTTGGAGCATTTACAATAAATTTTGTAGGGCTGGAGCAATAGCACAGCAGCAGGGCATTTGCCTTGCACGCGGCCAACATGGCCGACCCGAGTTCGATTCCTCCGCCCCTCTCGGAGAGCCTGGCAAGCTACCGAGAGTATCTCGCCCGCACAGCAGAGCCTGGCAAGCTCCCTGTGACGTATTCAATATGCCAAACACAGTAACAACAAAGTCTCCAATGGAGACGTTACTGGGCCTGCTCGAGCAAATCGATAAACAACGGGAGGAATTTTTATTTTATTATTTATTTAAAATACATTCATTTATATAATGACTTTTTTCTTCTCGAGTGCTGAATTGTAACTCTAAAATAATTCTGTTTCATCCCAGCTGCTAGAATGCTAGGTTGTGTGCTGCCATTTCAGTTTTGTACTAATCACAGGAGTTAGCACAAGCTGCCGCAAGGACACACAGGATTGCTTTCACTTTGCATGCTAATCACAAGCTTGTGTGGTCCCTAGGTTACTCACATTTCTGAGTTACTGGCTACAAACTCAGGGTTCTTGTGATGCCTTCAAGTTTAATCATCTGCTAGAGTGATTCACAAAGGTAGGAAAGTTACATTTACAACTAGAACTTTTTATACAACTCACAATCACAGTCGCAGTATAAAAAATACAACTCTGATCAATCAAATGAAGTGATGTGTTTGAGGCAGTCCTCAGCACAAAGTTTCTCTGGCCTTTATGTAGGTAGAATCAGAGTGCGTTACCCTGCTAACATGCTATATGAATTTATCAACCAGGAAACTACTTTGAATCAAACATTTTGCACTATTATCAGATATTATTATAACTATTAAGATATTATCAGCCATGCCCAATGGATAATTAAAATATGAATTACAATCAATTATTAGTAAGAATTGCTTACAAAAATTTATACACAAACATATGCTCATACTTTATTGTATATAACTGTCATTTCCTAAATAATATTCAATAAAAAGTGTATTTGCTTTTTACTTTCTTACCAGAACAAAACATCTGAGACTTACTCATTTTATCACCCAGAATAGTGATGATAATAGCTACCATTTATTGATTTCCTCCTATGTGCCAGATCGATTACATATATTTTATCTTCATAAAATCCCCAGGAGATAAATATTATAATTTTAACTACCAAGGAGGGAATCAAATCTCTGAGAGGTGAAGTTGCAGATGCCAAAATCACACTGAGTAATTAAGAGAATGGTCTCTGTGCTTTTAATGTTGCAATTATTTCCTTGTATCTTTTAAAACAGGTTCTGCATGACTCCTGCAATCCTCACTCTAGTATAAGTAGCTCGATTGGTTTTCATTAAGCTTGATAAGCAAATAAAACAGACATTGACTTAGAGTTTGTAAGGCCTCTGTAGATAGAGAATTCTTTTTTTCTTTTTCATAGCCTGATAAACCTGATGGAGGTAGGGTGTGCCCAGGGACCTCTTAGGGTGTCAACATGATCGCTTATCGCGCATGTTAATCAGTTCTCAAGTTTTGTATCTGAGCCCTCTGAGAGCCATCTTCATCTCGAGAGTCTCATATCCATTGATCCTTTTGCTTAAGCTGTGAGAGATAGCTGCCCTATCGATAAAATCCCCACCGTTATCCAACCCCGTCCCCAGGTTATCAAAGAGAATGTGATTGAGATGGGAGATAGGAGGACGGCCAGCATTCATTCAACTTGGTGTCTTGTTGGAGGACCCATAGGGAAACAGAGAGTCTGTGACTCTCCATGTGACTGTGTGAGGTTTGTTTCGACAAGACTGGAATGAGCAGCTCTGTAATGCATATAACAAGGGTAGTATGTTGGTGGTGGCATAATGACTTTGATTAGAGTTGATGGACTGGTGGGCTCATTTTGAAAACATTGCCCGGCGAGCTACCAAGAGTATCTCCCCCGCGCCGCAGAGCCTGGCAAGCTACCTGTGATGTATTCGATATGCCTAACACAGTAACAACAAAAGTCTCCAATGGAGACGTTACTGGGCCCGCTTGAGCAAATCAATGAACAACGGGAGGACAGTGACAGTGACAGTGACCATATTAACTAATTTAAAATATATCGCCCTTGGGAAAAAAAATCATTGCCATCCTCATGAATGAACAGGGAAATGGAAGAAACAAGAATCAAGAGGAAAAAAATCTCAGCATGGGGTAGAGAATTAGTAAGAAACTGGATGGAGACTCGTTTTATGTGTGGATCCAGGAAGTGGTGGGAAATCTGCTAAGTGATCCCTAAGCCATTTATGCCTCTCAATCTCACCAATGGGGACAAAGTGTGAACTAGTGAACTGTGTCTGCTCTGATACTGCTCTGAACACCTGTTTTCCGATTCAAGAGTTTTCCTCGACTGCAAGAAAAGGAAGTGGATGAATGATTAACCTAGGGCATTCTGAGGTATTCCACAAATGGAATGTGGTCCTGACTGTGGAACACTGACCTTCAGAGAGCCCATTCCCTGTTCATGTGACCATTCATCACCCTCACCCCTAATTCTTTACCCCCACTACTGCTGAATTTAGTTTGCTGTGTGAAGAGTCACAGAAAGTGTACAAATACATGACTTACTTCTGAGCATTTTTGAAGTACAAAATAATTGTGAACTCACAGGGAAAGGATGATGAGGTGGATACAATATAATATTCAATGCTATAGCTCTTATATACTCTTAATTCTGCGCTCTGGACTCATTCCTGGCAGTGCATAGAGTTATAGTGGGTGCTGGGGATTAAATCTGGGTTGGCCCCATGCGAGACAAAGGCCCCACATGTTGTACTATCTTTCTAGCCCATGGCCTGTAATATTAAAATAATATTAAAACATTGATGCTGGTACTGATAAGCTATGTGCTGTACCATCTAGCACAATACATGGTATATAATAGGAACTCACAACATGTTTATGAAATAAAGGAATACAAATGTGAGCATTCATTATGCTTTCAAAAATATTTATTCAGCAATTACCATTTCCCAAAGCTGGCATTTCTGGTTATTTATCATTTAAGTATTCCTTTTCTTTGTGTATGATGTGTGTGTGTGTGCGGGGGGGTGGGGGGGAGTGAGAGAGAGAAGTTAGAATCCTTATAATGCATATAAACCAGGGCCTGCTGATTGCAATTGGTTTTGTCTTCTTTCCCTTCCTTCCTTCCTTCCTTCCTTCCTTCCTTCCTTCCTTCCTTCCTTCCTTCATTGCTTCCTCCCTCCTTTCCTCTTTCTTTCTTTCTTTCTTTCTTTCTTTCTTTCTTTCTTTCTTTCTTTCTTTCTTTCTTTCTCTCTCTGTCTCTCTCTCTCTCTTTCTCATTCTCCCCATTGGATTCCTTCTTATCTCCTCTCCTTTTCTTCCTTATGGTGATAATGGTGCTGGAAGTGTACCTGGCAGTGATCTAAAGGCATACCCAATGGTACTGCCAGTATTAGAAATCAAACCCAAGCCATCACAATGCAAAGCATGTACTAGTTCACTTTAGTCACACACTTAGTCCTCTTTTTTAAATTGCAATTGGATTTCTATTTCTATGCTTATAGTAATCTTTGTGTCCTTGTGTGAAACTTTTTTCAAGAGAAATTCTCAGAATTGGAATTGGTGGATCAAAGTATTTGTGCATTTTCTAGGATTTTGAGCTATCTTTTCAACTGTCCCTCCATTTATCAGTTTAATAGGCAAGATGATATTTTTCATATTGGCCATATCTATTAGTGCTGGGTTGGGAGCTTTAGAGACTATATCTCATGATATTTGGTCCAAATCTGGTGATTCAGTTCATGGGTCCAGTAGTGTTGGGGCTTACTAGCACCTCACCCGGGAGCTTTGGGGGGGCATGGATCTGTTGTAAGGGGATGATATCAGGTCCTCTGACATGGGTCCAGTAGTGTTGGGGCTCACTAGCACCTCACTCGGGAGCTTTGGGGGAGCATGGGTCTGTGGTAAGGGGATAATATCATGTCCTCTGACATGCAAGGCAAGTACTCTACTCCATTTAAGCAGTATCCATGACCTTGCAAATCAATTTTTAAAAGCCTTTCCTTTGAGAATTTTTGCCCATCACAACTAGTACAATTTTACATATTTTGGAGGAGCTTCAAAGAACAATAAACACAGACATAGAAGTTTCACTCTTTTTGTTATTAGTGGCATCAGGAAAACATCTTGCTATAAGATAGTAGGAGAAAAAACATGATTTGAAGCAATGAAGGATGCTAAGGTCTGTAGTGGACTCAGATAAGAGGAGGCTATGAGATACTTTGTTCAGCTGGTACAATGGCAGAAAAGAGTGGCATTATGGCTTGGATACAATATCTAGATATCAAAAAGTCATTCAGGTTTTGTAGAATTTACTCTATTAGCTACAAGATTCTAAAGCACCTTTTTCTTATCAGACTTTATTTTGTTAAGTGCCATACCCAGCTTGATCAGTGATCAGTTACAGCGGGACTCAGGGGATTAAACCTGGGTCAGCCATATGAAAGGCAAGCACCCATCCTTTGACACTTTGAGATTTAGGTTACTTCCTCAAAAGTCTAGGTGGTATGACCCTCCCCCAATCACACACACACATACACTGACTGACTCAGTCATGTTTGGAATAACTTATTCCACTTGATTTGGTATCAAGTTGCCCATGCTCTAGAATCAAGTCTGTCCTGACTTTGCTGTGCAACATGGGATAACCTATTTACCTATTCTGGACCTTTGTGTCCCTATCTTTAAGACACCCCAAGAGAGCACTTTCCTTTTCACACTGCCAGGCATTATTTTCTTGCACTTTCCAAGTTCTTTTATGCCTCAGGAGTTAGGATGCTTTCTCCAAACACATCCGGTGGATCACACTCCCACTCCGGTCTCACTGTTACTGGCCTGTGAGTCATCTTTTTCAGAGACACCCATTAAAACATTAGTTGTTCTTTCTGTTTTCTCCCATTAGGCATCATACACCCCTTCTTAGCCCTAATCATGCTGCAAATGAACAATTGCTCATGGTAAGTTTTTACCTTAAACTCCATGAGAGCACTGGGCACCTGCCTGATTGCATTTTCTTCCAGTGGCTCTTAACTGTGTTTAGTAGGTTCTGAATGTCATTGAATGAAAGGATGAATACACGAATGAGTGAACTGACACAAATCTTTCAATACTGAACACTCCTTCTGCCCATGACATGGCCTTGAAAGTCACCCCTCATAACTCTTATACATAGAACTAACATTTTCTAGTTTTAGTTAGTCTGAGTTTCCATTTGCAATACTCCCAATTCCCAAAACTACCTTCTGGCCAGAAAATCCCAGGGAGGCAAACTATGTTTAAATGCCTTAATGGTGCAGAAATGTTGCTGACTTTCTCTCAGGGATGGGCTGAGAGGCTTGCTTTAACCTTCTAGGACACCAGAATAAGGGGAAAAATAGGTAAAGAAAAACTACTGCTTAGGAAGACTGGTTCATGTAAGCAAACCCATATATGCACACACACATACACACACACAAACACATACACTGCAGAAACGTGTATGGGTGATTGCTGCATGACTTTATTTTCTTGTTTTTTTTCCAAGGGGGTGGCACACCCAGCAATGCACAGGGGTTATTCCTGGCTCTGCACTCAGGAATCACTCCTGGCAGTGCTGAGGAACCATGTGGGATGCTGGGATCGAACCCGGGTCAGTCGTATGCAAGGCACATGCCCTACTAGCTGTACTATTGCGCCAGCCCCTATTTTCCTTTTTAAGCTGTAACAAAATATAGCAAGGGAAAGAGATTTGTGCATCTTCGGGAGACTTGTGGAAGTATGAACAAAATGTCTCTCAAACTCAGTGGAAGATGTAAACGAGGAAGCTTTTAAGAGCTGCTCTGCTTGCTAACTTTCGGGAAAGTGCTGCTTGTGGCTCACACCAAGGGGAGGATGGGCCTGTCTGCACAGTCCCGCTCCACTTCAACCTCAACTCCCTGGGGATCATTCTAAAGACACAAATGTGACAGCATAATAATATCCCTCCTAGTGACTTCCTTGCTTGATGGTATACTTGACTGTCTCCGTTTGTCCCTAACTTTCTATCAGTTCACTTTTCAAGTGGCTCAGGGCAATTAGAAGGTAAAAACATTCAGCAATTTTGTATTATTTTTGCCTTCTTTTCTTCTTCATCACCCTCCCAGAATCTTTAGAAGACAGTGGATTGGGCGTGTGGCACTGACAACATGTGATGGGGTGTTTGGTGCCTTGGGCTCTACACTGGAGTCAGAGTCTTGACAAATAACCGGTTCAACTGACTAAACTTAAACGATTGCAGAGTTTCTCTGTATTCTCCCAGTATGACCCCAGCTCAGTCCTCCCTCAACCCCACATACACACAAAGAACTTTCTCTGTTACTCTGAAACTTTACTCAATTCATTGTTCATCTTTCTCAGTTTTGTGAGCTCCTGTGACCCCTCTCCTCCCATCAATCATAAGATAAAGACCAAACATTTCAACATAAATTAATGCCCCATTCCTGCAGTCTTTTTGGCTTCCACTTTCTCTTTCATTCTCATTGCTTCATTCTGAAAGGTTTCCTGTTGTTCGTCGATTGCCTCGAGCAGGCCCCAGTAACGTCTCCTTCATCCTAGCCTTGAGATTTTAAAAAGTGCCATATTCAAGGACCTTTCAGGGTTAAGAGAATGAGAACCATCATTGTTACTGGTATTTGGCATATTGGGTATGCCACGGGGAGTTTTCCAGACTCTGCCGTGTGGGCAGGTAACATTCGGAAACCTGCCAGGTTGTCCAAAGTATGAATGAGATAATAAGATGTCGCACAGCCACAAATGTAGCCGCGTGCTTCCGGGAGCTGGGTTTTATAGTCTCTGGGTCTTCTGGGTCATTCTGGGTCATTCTGGGTCTTCGGCTGCCAGAGCTCTGTTCAGGGCGGGGAGGGAAACTCAATCCACCCCCCTCCAAGGGGCCCTGGCAAGGACAGCCAGGTGCAGGGGCAGGAGACTCTGTGCTGTTCTCTTCCGGGAGCTGGGTTTTATAGTCTCTGGGTCTTGGCCATTGATGGGATTACACGGTTCTGGGGGTCAGATGGTGGGTGTGACCCCTGCCTACTGGAAGATGGAGGATCTGGGTGAAGGATGCTCAGCCCCAATCTGAGCAGGCTTGGAGATCTCAGCCCCGGGACCGCATGCTTTGTTTCTCTGCTTGTACCTTCATGTGTGTGGAGAGTGGTCTCAGCATGGTGGTGGCTGGTTCTGGAGGTCTTCGGCTGCTGGAGATCTGTTCAGGGTGGGGAAGAAAACTCAACCTGCCCCCCTCCAAGGGACCCCGGTGAGGACAGCCAGGCACAGGTGCAGGTTGCCATTTCTTAAAATCTATCCCATTATATATTAGTTTTTCTTAATTTTTATTGAGACCACCCTCAGAATTACTTCGGGGTCACCAAGACGACACTTAGATATTTATGGGCAGATTGGGGAGGCTTTCCAATGCTGGGATTAAACTGAGGGTCACTCAAATACTAGTCATATGCTCTACACTTGAACCTTATCTCTGGCTCTATAGTATCTTTATTAATTATTTTTTTTCTTTTTGGGTCACACCCGCCATTGCACAGGGGTTACTTCTGGCTCATGCACTCAGGAATTACTCCTGGTGGTGCTCAGGATACCATATGGGATGCTGGGAATCAAACCCGGGTTGGCCGCATGCAAGGCAAACACCCTACCCACTGTGCTATCGCTCCAGCCCCTCTATATTATCTTTTTCTTTCAGATATTGGCATACTACTGTGTGTGCTGCCTTTGACTTCCCCTCCTCAGAGCTTTTGCTTGGTTCACTTCACCCAGATTTTATGTGTCATCACTAACCTTCCTTCCTTATCGACCCCTGTACTTGCAAGAACAATTGTCTGAGGTCTATCTTTTAACTGAAGCATAAGAGTTCATGAAAGCAGGCCCAGTGCCTGTATTTGATTATATTGTCTCCCTAATTTTGTTCTAAGCCAGAAATAACTGATTATTTGTCATTACCTATACTCGGTTTAACTAGAAAAAATAGCAAATTTTAGTCTTAGATGTGATCAACAGCACAATCATAACATATAATGATGATCACGGTTTGTTATTGTTAAGCAATTAAGTTTTATTCATTAGCCTGTGAGTAAAAATAGTGTAAACCACATAAAATTAGTGGATGGCTGCAATTTCATTTCCTTCCCATTCCCCAGTGACTGGAAAGGAAGGAGAGGTGCAGAGTTCTGTTAGAGTCAGAAAAAAGCAGATACACTTTGAGCATAGCAGAGCTTCCTAATCAGGCCTGGACAACTTGATTCAACATGAATAAAAATATAATTTCAATTTGCTAAAACTGTTATATTTTGGTGTCATTTTGTTGTGCCATGGGTAAAATTTGGGTAGGTAGATATTTAATAAATACGTTTTCTAACAAATTAATAATAACATGATAAAATTTCCTATTTTTGTTCTGGTATTGCTTTGTTTCTGTCATTGTTTCTTCTTTGTCTTAGAGCAAAAGATCCTCCATGTATATATACAATACATGTATATATGTATGCACATTCATATTATAGATATTTAGAAACAAATAGAGACTTAGGACCGAGAGAGAACTTTAAGATAACAGTGATTTTAAAGCATATACTACCTAGCTATCTGCTGAAGGCCAGTCTATAGTGTCCACAAACATTTTTTTGAATAGGTACTATTATTGTCTCTATTTGATTCATGGGGACACTGATGGCCACAGAAGATAGATAACTCTAAATGACTTTATCTTACTGCTTTTAGATAAACATGAACAAAAGTATAGAATGCTAGTGCTAAAGAAATGTTAGGAAACATCAAATTCAGTTTCTTCATGGCACAAATGAGAAAGTGAGATCTGGTACAAGTAAACTGATAAGAGTTTTCTAAAGACAAGAGAATAGGGTAAGACTTAGCCTTATTTATTTTAAGTCAGACATTCCCAACTTATCTGGACAACTGCCCCCTTTTCAGGAAGACAAAATAAAGTGAACTCACAGTGGAAATCTGCCCACATTTTCTTGTTTTTTTTTAATTGACTCACAGTAAGGTATGCAATTACAAAGCTGTTCATGGTTAGCTTTCAGTCATACAATGTTCCAACACCCATCCCTTCACCAGTGTGCCATTTCCCACCACCAGTGTCTCCAGTTTTCCTCTAGTCATCACACCCCCAGTCTGTCTCTTTGACAGGCACTTTCCTCTTTCCTTCTTCTTACCTCTGTCTCTCTCTCTGTCTCTCTGTCTCTGTCTGTCTCTGTCTCTGTCTCTCTCCCCTTCCTCCCTTTCAGGCATTATGGTTTGCAGTAAAGATAGTAAATATTTTTATACTGAAATAGTTTTTTATTCCTTTACCTCTATTCAGCAAGCAGTTTTAGCCAGAGTGATCATTTCCAATTATCTTTGTTACAATGGCTCCTTCTCTATCCCTACATTCTTCCTCCCTTGTACTTGAGGCAGGCTTCCAACTACGGACCAATTCTAATCTTCCTGGCCCTTGTTTCTACTGTACTTGGGTATTAAAACAAAAACTCTGTCTACTTTTAGTGAACACACAGAATTGTATATGAAGCTTCTTTTGCCTCATTGAATCTTTCTCATGTGGTCCACAAGGGAGATATCTCCCAGTTTGGGAAATGCTGTATAAGGTTAAAGTTTGGATGATCTTCTATGATATTAATATTGATAGGTTAGGAATATCTTATTCCTGTTGTCTTCATCCAGTTCTGTGGTATCTCATGAAGTATTAAGATAAGCAAGTTGTGATAAATAACAGGACTAAGTTGTTAGTAATTGCCACACACTTGATACTGAAAAATAATGCTCTAGGAAAGATTGAATTAGAACATATAATTTTGATTTAAGGTATAATAGAACTTTTTACTTCTTGTGTTACAAAATCTCTTCTAGAACTCTTAGGATTTTTACTTCTTGTGTTACACACTCCCATCTAGAACTCAGGATTTTCTGTAACTTCTTGAAGGAAGATTGATAGTTCTTGGTAAAGCTAATGCTAGAGTTAATAGAGGACTCAGTGGGACCACAGAGGACTCAATGGGACCACAGAGACGTAGATTAGTTACTTTTAAATCAGACAAATGAGTTTTTCCCAGAAAGTAAAATGTAAGTTAATTTTGGGAATTGGATTACAGTGAGAAAAAATAGGTAAACAGAAGGACTGGGAAGACAAATCATAAAGCCTTGTAAAATACTAACATCTTTGCAGAATGATAAGTGTAGGTTGTAAAAGTGTGTGCTGGGGTGTTGGTCTGGGAATTGGTCTGGGAATGGACACAAAAATGTTTGACTGTTGGGAAGAAGTTAATAAATGATGGGTTGGGGAGATAGTTAAGGGTTTAAGAACCTTGCATGAGTAAGGCCTGGCAATACATGACATCTGAGCACTATCTAGCCTGTTAGCTGTGTATCTCCAGGAATGGCCCTCGGGCCTCATAAACACTGTTGGGTAGTCCCCACCCCCCAACAAAACTTACAGTCTGTGTAGTTTAGTTGAAATTTAGTAGAAAGTCAAGTGAGCAGATGGCCTCCATGGAGTTTCAAAGTAGGAAATAAGTTTCCGATGAAAGAGGTACAAATAAAATAATTACAACAGAAATGAACAATGGCTACTACTCGCAAACCTTTAATTGATAGTAAAGGTTTTACACATATCATTATATCCTCACAGTGTAATTTTGAAATGACTGCACTGATTTTTTTATTACATAGGTGGAAAAATATGATCTCAAAGACTTGGCCTAATCTTATCATTGCTAGTGGACAGAGCAGAGACCCTTGCCCAAGTCTGTGAGCTCTCCAAGGCAGATACTCTTACTCTTAGATTACAACTCATGTAATGGTGAAATGCACTTTAATGACAGGCAAAATGTGGAGATCCAGAGACAAGGGGCTATGTATTTTGTTAAAAGACCAAAGAATTGGCCACCTCTGGTGTTCTCAGTCGCTAGGCCATATTAGGAAGGCTGAGGAGCTACAAAGATTATAAAATGGGTCCCCAGGTGTCTGCACTTACATCCCTAATGCATTCTCCCTAAAGAACATGCTGCCATCTATTCCAGGAGACAGAAATTCACCATGAAGTAGCAAAGAGAAATTTATAAAAATGTGCACCAAAAGAAAGTAAAAAGGAGTACTTGAAGCTGGTGGTTGGACAAACTAGGGCAGAGAATAATGTATCATTATTATTTAATTTTGCAGAGAGTGCTCAGGTTCCTCCTATTTATAATAAAAGTCACTGATGTAATAAAAACATCTCATCATATCGGCAGTCATTCCTACAAATAGAGCAAATGACGCTTTAGATATTAACATGTGTTATAAATGTCATTGATATATTAAGAGTTTTCAGAATGTCTATCTAAAAATAGAGGGAAAGCCAGAGGGAGCGAGGAGGAAGACACAAAATGACTAATTCAATCAGGAAAGGGGGAACCTATTCTTGCACAATTAGTCTTCTATTTGTGAGCAGCACAAGTAAATACCTCACCCTGATGGTGTGGCTTGAATTGTATTTACCAGAGTTAGAGGCAGGAAGTGGAGGAGGAGAGAAGAGAAAAGGGAAGAGGAAGGAGAGAGAGAAAAGGGGAGAAAGGAGAAGAGAAAGAGATGCAGAGAAAGAGAGGGGAGAAGACAGAATAGGAGAGAGCAGGATGGAGAGAGGGGAAGAGAAGGGGAAGGGGACAGAGGAGAAGAGAGAGGGAGAGGTAGAAGGGGAGAAAGAGAGAGGAGAGGAAGAGAGGGAATGACAGAGAAATGGAGAGATTGTGAAGAGATTTTAATATTTAAAAGCTCAAATAATGCTCTCCATTCATGTCACCTTGGGGAGGCTATACGATTTCTTCTAGAACAGGATTTTGGGGTGTTAGAGAAAATTTCAGAAATCAGAGCACTAAAATGCTAATGAAGAAAACTTCTAAACTTTCCTTTTAAAAGAGAAGTAGAAAGTTCTAGGGGCAAAGCTTGGACATAGTAGTTTAGAAGAAAAATGGGAAACAATAGCAGCAATTTTTAATATCTATTGCACAATTAAGTCTTCTATTTGTGGGCAGCACAATACCTCACCCTCATGTGTGGCTTGAATTGTATTTACCAAAGTTAGAGTCAGGAAGTGGAGGAGGAGAGAAGAGAAAAGGGAAGAGGAGGGAGAGATAGGAAAGGGGAGAAAAGAGAAGAGAGAGATGCAGAGAAAGGGGGGGGGGGGGAGACAGGTTTTGTCAAGTCCTCCTCAATGGATAATAATTGGCTTTACTGATTCAAGTTGCCTGATGTGCCAGACCTCTTCTCAGTGCCATAATCCTTGGTAAATTTTACTTTAGACCCTTTAATTTATCTTCAAAGTCAGATTATCAGGAGTCAGAGGCAATAGGGCATTCCCCTGGGCCACAAACTCACTACAAACCTTTCCTTGACCTCCTTACAGAGTTGGCCACACCTTATATCTGGAACACTCTGAGGTTTCTACCAAGCAGCTGTTCTGTTGCTCTTGCTATTGGTATAAAGTTTTGATCCATCCTCCTTACAATCTACCCTGAAGTACAGTAGACTGTGAAAGCAAGAGAGGCGGGGCTGGAGCAATAGCTCAGCAGGTAGGACATTTGCCTTGCATGCAGCGGTCAACTCAGGTTCGATTCCCAGCATCTCATATGGTCCCCTGAGCACCACCAGAAGTAATTCCTGAGTGCATGAGTCAGGATTAAGCCCTGTGCATCGCCGGGTGTGAGCCAAAAAGCGGAAAAAAAAAAAAAAAGCAAAAGAGACCTCTTCTTCTTTTTTTTTTTTTGGTTATTTAGTCAGTTGTTATGTTTATTTATTTATTTGGTTTTTTTTTATTGGTAAAGCACCATGGAGTACAGTTGTAGATTTACAAATCTTTGTGCTTAGGTTTCGGTCATACAATGATCAGATACCCATCCCTCCACCAGTGCCCATTTTCCACCACTATGGATAATATCCCCCACCTCCGCCCCCCCCACCCTGCCTCTGTGGCAGGGCATTCCCTTTTGTTCTCTCTCTTCTTTTGGGTGTTGTGGTCTGCAAAAGAGGCATTGAGTGGCAAACATGTTCAGTCCATAGTCTACTTTCAACATGCATCTCCCCTCCTGGGAGGATCCTTCAAACACCCTTTGTTTGGTGCTCCCTTCTCTATCTGAACTACCCTTTCCCCAGGAATACCCGGCTGGCCTCTAAGCTATGGAGTAATCCTCCTGGTGTTGATCTCAGCTATTCTTGGGTATTAATCTCATATTTTGTTACTTTATATGCCCCAGTTGAATGCAATCTTTCTATGTCTATCCCTCTCTTTCTGACTCATTTCGCTTAGCATGATACTTTCCATGTTGTACCACTTGTATGTAAATTTCATGACTTCATCTTTTCTAACAACTACATAGTACTCCATTGTGTAGATGTACCAAAGTTTCTTTAACCAGTCATCTGTTCTTGGGCATTCAGGTTTCTTCCAGTTTCTAGCTATTGTAAAGAGTGCTGCAATGAACAAACAAGTGCAGATGTCTCTTTGACTACACATTTTTGAAGAGGCCTCTTCTACTCTACTCCTCTCCTGTTCTCTTATAACTTCCCTACTTCCTTCTCTTCTTCTGCTTCCACCTCCTCTTTTATCTCACTGGTCATTAAAATTATACTCGTTTTCTTTTCTTTTTTCATTACGAGATTTAGCTCACAATGGTTTATATAATAATCCTCAAGGCATTTTGCACCTGCTTTCCAATTTTTCTAAGTATAAAAATTGTGATGATAAAGGCAATACTTAAAGTAAAAAGAAATGAAACAAAATCAAAGTCTATAAACTAGAAAGTGAAAGCTCCAATCATTTCACACCAGGATATTTCTATTTGCCATGTGGTTGGGGAGGACTATTCCATGGCTAGACACAAGTCTCTGCTTTCCTCCTATTTGGATTTATGCCCAAACGTGGCCACTTCCAACCTGTGTGACTTGGGCTAATGATTCAACTTCTCTTTGTTTTAGTTGTGTCAAGTAAAAAAATGGATACTCAATGGCATAACCTATCTCCTGGATCCATTAAGTGAATTCAATGAAATAATGCGCATTAGTCTAATGACCCACAATGAAAACTTGCTATGTTAAGGACTTCTGCATTTCTTTCTAGATGCACAAATATATATGAGCCATAAGTTAATTTTTTATATTTGGGTATAGGAAATTTCTCCCCTTATAATACCTTGTGGGTCTCTCCTGAGGTCTACAGACATGAACTCATATTTTTAAATGCTTAATCCATTAATGAATGTACCTACTCAGTTCACTGAGAGTAATTGATGTCATAACTCTGACATTTGAATGCCTCCCCAATTATAATATGATTTAACTGGTCCATTTGTTATATGAAGTCCTGCTGGGTTCCATGATTCCCTTAGAAAAGATAAGAAAAAAGAAGCGGAGGAGTCATTTTGCTTAGACTTCCTTTTTCCATCTGGGCTTCCCCTGACAGTTTATTCAACAAAGGCTTATCTTGAATCCCTATGTATACAAAAGTGAACCCAGTACAATTGGAACTGGAGACCTTGCAGTGTTATAGAAGCACGTGATAGAGATACGAAGGACACAGTGAAGTGTGAAGCATGACTTAAACATAGTTGAAGGACTGGAGGGATAGTACAGTGGGTAGGGCATTTGCTTTGATGAGGCTGACCTGGGTTTAATTCTCAGCATCCCTTATGGTTCTTGGAGCACCACCAAAAGTTATTCCTGAGTGCATGACCCAGGAGTAACCTCTGTGCATCACCAGGTGTGACCCAAAAAGAAAAAAAAAGAAAAAGAAAAACAACAACAAGAACAACAAAAACGTAGTTGAAGTTGTCTTAAAATTTGAATAGAGATCGTTGAATTTATGTGTTTATTGCTCTATAAGTGTCTTTCACTTTTGGCTACTTTTGAGTTTGGGGAATAAAGATAGTTTGGCCTCCAAATCTCCTAAGATGTGAAGATGACTTGGAATTTAGGAGTGTTTAATTTTAAACACAGTTTATTTCTTGTCGTTGTCCCCTATCCTTAGGCACCAAATGGGGGTCATAGCAAAAGGATAATCTCAGAAATCTTAGATCTTCTATTTCTCAGTCATTCCATTTCCAAAACTGCTTACAACTTTTCTATTTTAAAAATCAAAGGAAAAAAATGATACACTGTAACTTGTAGCAGCAACTAGAAGGAAATCCAGGAAAAAAACAGTAAGAGGAGTGGAAGAAAAGAGCTGCCATTTTTTCTCCTGGTCTGACTAATGCATTTGAATGTTTCATTTTGCTGTATACGGAAAAAAGCTTAGAAGAGAAAGAGGTGAGAGGGGAAAGGGATAAGAAAGATAGAGGGGCATGGAAACCCCAAGAGCTGACACCATAATGTAGAAAATAATTTTTCATCTAGGGTTAGTTCCAAACTTCACCACTAAATTATGTATTGGCTGTTTGCAGGATGCCCGTGTGATACCTATAATAGAATGTGGGGACTGTAGGTTGAGCCTTCTCTCAAGAACTTACTGTGACCTGTTCAAAGTCCTTCTCTGTGCTTTTTTTCTTTCTTTGAAAAAAGACAAAAACAAATTAAACTAAACCTTCTTATTTAGTTCTTCATCTTCCCCTCTCCCACAGGGTTATTTTTAAGCAGCAAAACAGAGACTCGGGGAATGTTTATTTATAACCATTTGAAACATTTCCTCATTCCCTACCCATAGTAGAAATGATATTAGATCTAGATCAACACCAAAAAATGCTATGGATAATGACTGAATTCTGAAGAACAAAATATACTTTCCCAAATAATTATTCTTCAGTTACCAATTGAAGTCTGTATATATCTAGACTGTTTCACACATTAGGAAAATATCTTTCTATCTCCTCCCCCCTCTCTCTTTATATATGTACATATAAATATAATGTATATATCATAATATAAAAAGCTTTCTTGAAAAAAATTTTTTGAGATGACTGCAAATTGCTGTTGAGTCTTCTTTAACCTTCTTAAAAAGCTGGTGGTATTTAAAGAAAAGCATTCATTTGCCAATTAAATGGCAATGGTGCTCAAAGTTTCAAAAGACAAATGCAAAGTAGGGAAGCGTTTGTTTTAACCTTTGGCACAATTGCTTAGGGGGAAGTGCAACATCAACTGAGTTGAATCAAAGGAAAGAAAAATAAAGACTTCCTATCAACATAAGGTATAACTTAAGACACAAATCTACTTCAAATAGCCGGCTCTGGAGAAAGAGAAAAAAGATCCAAAGCAGGGAAGAAGAGATGGCATAAAAGTAAGAAAGATGGGGATGGGGAATGACTGATGAGAAAGGAGAACAAAAAATTCAAATAAATGAAGGAAAATCATTGTCATTACATTTTGAGATACAGATTGAAAAATGATTCAAAGTGATGTAGGCAGGATAGGTAAGGTCCCCTCCTGATGCAATGGCAAAAGTCAACCTTGCAGAAAGCAGGAAAAGCAGAAAGGAAGGCCTGAGAAGACCCTCACCTATTTACAGCAAAATACCCAGAGAAGCTCCTGCAGAAACAAAAGACCAGGAAAGGAATTTCAAAGAAGACCATCACTACTCCCACCCATGCTGGTAACCTCCTTTTGCAATGGACTTTTACCTAAGAAGAAGCCCCACATGGGAGCAGGTTGGAGAAACCCTATAAAGGCCACTTTGAACAAAGGAAGTTCACACATATGCTGCCTGAGCCCATGTGCTGCTTGCACCCATGTGGCTGAGCACATGTGTCACCCCAGCACATGTGTCGCCCACATCTCCCCTCTTGAGATGTGTACTTTCATGCTTAACTGTCTAATGCTGAAATGCGTGTAGGGGCTCTCTTCTCCCTTGGAGAACCCTGGGTTCTCTCTTGAGCACGATACTCTCCACTCTCTCCCACTTTCTCTTCCTCTTTCCCTTCAAAAGCTCCAAATAAAATCTGTGTGACTTCACTTGTCTATTTCTGAAATTCTTTTCTGTGAGACGAGGCAAGAACCCAATAAGCCTGAGTTCCAGGTGACAGAGGCGGATCGGGAAAAGGTGACCATCTTTCTCTCCTCCTGACTCATGTGAGTCACCAATGGGGTCCACTGACATCAAAAGGAGAACTTTCATTCTGAGTGAAAACCTCCAGAAAAGCACAAGGAAGATTATTTGAATGTGTAAGATAAGGCTACATAAATATCCAAAACTAAAAGAAGTTGCTTGGTGTAGCTAATAAACATCAATATCTGAGCAGATTATACTTATTCCCAAGATTTCTACTTATTAAATCTATAACCTTGAGTAAGTTAACTTCCCTATCCCTCAGTTCACTTACAGAAAGCATATGAACATCTGGATTAGAAATAATAAAATTAGAACGTATGTGTTGAGAGTTTATCAAAAATCTTTGTAAAATATGTGTCTTTTGTCAATATTATAATAAATTATTTATATTACCCTTTTGAAAAAGACTGGATTAATACATAGAAAGAATCCTGCATGTATTTGTTCCTTTTGCCCATATTCCTGAAAATGGATCTCAATAAAATAATTCAATAAAAGAATAAAGCTAAGTGCTCATCACTATAGCATTAGCTCTAATTGCCCCCAAAATAGAACAAGTTAAATGTCCATCAATAAGGAAATAATTTATGATAAATTATGATATATCAACATAATAGGGTATTATGCAACCATTACAATGATAATTATGACAATGTAGCATCATGAACAAATGCTTATAATTTAATGTTAAGTGAAAAAGTGACATATACAGTATGACTGTAGCTTTCTAAAAATAGGCAAGCATGTTCTCAAGCACTTGGCATCTTATATGCAAAAATTGAAATATGTATGAATGTGCACTTACAGATTTTTTTCCTTTAACAAATTGTTTCTTAATGGTATTTGAAAATCATCTGTTCAATAACAAAAACATGCAGTAGGAGATGACTAATGAATTATATAACTCACCTCAATGAATTTGTGGTAAAAACAGATTTATGCAGAAATATGGCTACTAGGAGTCTTTAGACATTTATGCAGTCAGCATTTATAAATATTAACCCCATCACTAATGCTTATAAATTCTTTACTATGTACCAGGTACAACAGTCTGGGCAATGAACTTAGTCTATACCAGGGATGTTCACAGAAGCAACAGCTTATAGTAAAATAGTGAAGGAAAGTGCAGCTAAGTAACAGTAACTGGCTAGAAGACACAAAGTTACTACCTAGTTGAAAGGGGTTTGGATCTAGACAGTTTTTTTGAATGGGGGCTCTCCCAGTGCTCAGGGGATCCAGGTGCCAGGGTGGTTCTTAGAGGTCACTCCTTTTTGCCTCCTCTCAATGCCCAGGGCACAATGGGATGCTGAGAATCAAAACAGGGTAAGATGCATACACAGCAGATGCCTAAACCCTTGTAGTATCTCTCCAGCCAGGATCCACACACCCTTATTTCCCAGAGTCTTGCTCCTAAATCTTACATGTACTGTATTCAGACAAAGATAGCTTTGTGACAATATGACCAAGATAGTTACACATCCACATAGTCCCTTACTGGGAAGGGCCCCATGTGTTAAGAACTGTATACTATTCATATCTTTGGGTTTATATTTTTAGGTGAAGTTAGAATGGAGTGTGTGCTAAAGGTTTAAGTGCTCATATGTGTTCCAATTCCTCAATGTATATTTCCAGAGGTTCGAGAGAGAGAGAGAGAGAGTACAGTAGGTAGGGAGTTTGCCTTACACATGTCCAACCCCGGTTCAATTCCCAGCATCCCATATGAACCCTTAAGTCTGCAAGGAGTTTTCCTTGAGCACAGAGTCAGGAATAAACTCTAAACACAGCTGAGAGTGACCCCGTACCCCGCAAATAAAGCCAAACGAAAAGAGATGCATTCTCAGATTCATCTCTCAATCCTTTATCCCTGGACACTCCTGGATTTTATTTCTTTTCCATTCCACACCCTACAACCATTACACCCTCCTCCCATTGTGTCAATCCAGTCACCCAAGCAGAGAAAGTATGACTTTCTGGTTCAGTTCTCTGTTGATGGTGAGGGCACCTCTATGGGATCATAAGTAGATAGTGATCGGGTAAATTCCTGATGGTACCTTATGATGGAGCAAGCTGGTGAATACTTGTTCTCATTCGATATCAACTGATGCATTGAATGAGCTTTCAGCTTGTATACCCTAACTCAAGGACCAAGCTCTACTATAATCAGAGACTGGAGTCCATTGGTGGGCTGAGACTCTACTATGGATTGCCACAATGGATCCAAGGGAAGTAGAAAATGACTTTCCTTCTTTTTTTTTTTAGTGTAGGAGTATTGCTATTTATTCAGCCACTGATTAGCTGATTGAATTGTGCATGAACTCCAATTTACTTTTTTTTCATTTTTTTATAATATTATTTATTGAATCACCGTGAGAGCAGTTACAAAGCTTTTGGGTCTAAGTCTCGGTCATACAATGAAACACCCATACCTTCACCATTGCCCAGTCTCCAACACCAAAACCCCCAGCATACCCCCATGCCACACCCTCCCCCTACCTGTGGGGCAGATGATTTCCACATTACTCTTTCTCTACTTTGATCACATTCAATAATTTGACACCAAACCCACCATTATTATTTGAGATTTTACCCAACACTCAGTTCTGCTGAAAAGGCAACAGTAGACAATTTGTGTTCTATTGCTGGTTATGAATAACATATGATGTCACGTGGCTGCAGTAGGGCCACGTGATTTTGAAATTCTAAAATTTTAACACTTGAATCTGGAGGAATTTCTTCCAAAAGCCACCGGGTTTTGAGATTTGCTCCTGAGTCTCTGGGATCATGGTCTCTGAGCAGCTTGATCAGGAACCAGATAGGCCCTTTGTGGGCAATGACTTGGGGTCTCGTTGGGATAGGAAAACCAGTACCGGCTCCACCCCCATCCTGTGAGACCCAACAAGTTTCATTACTGCGGGCCCAGACCTGACTGTCCAATGGCCTCTGGAGGATGATGGCCACCGAGCCACCAGGGGGAAGTAGGCAGAGGAACAACACCCTTTCCCCTCTGGTGTGGCCCCACGACAGTAACCTACAGCATGGTCAGGACGCATTTCTACCAAAAGCCGCTGGGTTTTGAGATTTGTTTCTGAGTCTCTGGGATCATGGCCATTAAGCAGCTTGATCAGGATCCAGAGAGGCTGTTTGTGGGCGATGACTTGTGGTCTCGTTGGGATGGGGAGACCAGGATCGGCTCCCCCCACATCCTGTGAGGCCCAACAAGTTTTGTCACTGCTGGCCCAAGCCTGACTGTCCAATGGCCTCTGGAGGATGATGGCCACCAAGCCGCCAAGGGGGACCAGGCGGAGTGACAACATCCTTTCCTCCCTTGGGTGACCCTGCAACAGTAATGTACCATGTGGTCCGGATGCATTTCTTCCAAAAGCCACTGGGTTTCGAGATTTGTTTCTGAGTGTCTGGGATCATGGCTATTAAGCAGTTCAATCAGGAACCAGAGAGGCCATGCCTCCAATTATATAGCTGAGTCCGAGGTAGTTTGTGGGTGTGTTTCCCACATACCTAACTTTTGGCCGTTTACTTTCTTGGTAAACTTTGCCCCAAGTTTTTGGGGTCTGGCCAAAGGCACAGCAGCAATTTGGGGGTATCTGGAAGTCTGAAGGCACCATCAGGCTGCTGATGCACTCGCCTCACAGGTACAGATTGACCTGCTGGTGGCACCATAACCCCTATGACTTTCCTTCTTTTAACAAAGACCAGCTATCTATCTATTATCCCTACTATTTATGTATCTTATTTATGGCTAATACCAGAGTCATAAACCAGATTTGGGCAGTAACTGACTCTACATTCTGTTATAATTTTAAAAGTCTTAAATGCTAGGGCTGGAGAGATAGTACAGTGGGTTAGGAGTGATTCTTAAGCCAGGAATAAACAATGAGCACATTCAGGTATGGTCCTCAAACTGTATTGTCCCCAAACAAAACAAAAAAAAAGTAAAATAAAAATCTTAAATGCAGTTAAAGTGCATACTGTTGGTCTCTACCTACAAGAGATTACAGAGGACCCCAAAAAGGGGAGAAGCAAGAAAATGATGTTTCCAACTGAGCCTGAGATCATAAACTCTCTACAACTTTATTCAGATGATAAGACAAAATACATGGATACAAGCGACTATATCTTAACTACTGCCAATACCAGAGTCATAAAGTAGTTTTGGAAAGTCACTGTCATCAAGGAGGAAAACTTGATGGTGGTCTGAATCCACAATTGCCACTAATCCCTGAGGTTGATATCCAAGGATGCCAGATAGTGCTACCAATGTATTCTCTCTCTAGTCACTTCGCTCCTTGACAGATGGGGCAAGATCATTGTTGCTCAGGTTGTTCTAAGAAGTCACTCAATTAATGCCCACAAGTTGTTTTGGAAGCAATGTTGCTAGCACAGAACCAGAAATTGGCAAAGGTTCCTGGTTTCCCAGAACTGGGACTGACGCAGTCTCCTCGACAAGGAAGTGAGAACTTTATGTTTCAGATGCCATATGGGAGCTGGGACGAGAAAGGCTGACATTCAGCTGGGGAAGTTTAGAAACCAGATATTTTAATCTCCCTATGAGCTAAGCACACCTGAACAGCAGGTACTAACAGGTAGAACAAATATATGTGTATATATTTTCCCAGAAATCTGCTTTGAATCTGTTCCTGTTCTCTTATAAAGGTTTGGGTTGGTTCCCAAAGTTGTGAAATGCCACAGGGTGAAGACAACTTCCCTTTGACAAATCAAGCAGGTGCTGTCAGCTTACCCTTTACCCATTAAAAAAAAGAAAAAGAAAGGAAAATAAAACAATCCTGAGCATCATGTGGCATTTGATATTTTTCGAATTTTAAGTATTATAAAATGCATAGGACTCAAAATGAGAAGGGGCCTTTCCTTTCTTGTCCCTACTGAATAAGTGATAAGTGAGCTAGATTGTAATGGAGAAACCAAAATTGCTGACAAGGTCTAGCATGATAAATTCCTTGTATACATATTTGCAATCAACTTCTCTGAAGCATATTTTACAATAATAAGACAGATGCACCCATTTTAAGAATGCTAGCCAATGAGTCTTACATGCATATATACCTGTCACTGTTGCCTCCCAGTCAGAATATAAAACATATCTGTCTTCCACAAATTTCATTGCCACCCTGGTCAATATTTCGCTCACTCCAGGCTACCCTTCATTGATTTTTATTAGAGTGAATTATGTTTTCTAGTACAAAACTTCCTGTAAACAGAATCATATGGAATATGCTCTTTTGTCAGACTTTCTTTGCTTGGCTTAGTATTTGTGAGATGCACTAATTCTATGAATCAGGGTTCTCCATACAAATAGAACTAACAGAATGCTGTATGTGAATGCACAAAGGGAGACGCTTTTTATAAGATGTTGCCTCACCCAATTATAGAGGCTGAAGAGTTTCATGTCTACAAGTTGAGTCCCAGAGAAGTTAGTGCAGTTCAGAGACTGCAGGCAAGTTTTCTGCTTGGGTCTGAAAACCTGAGAATCAGAATTAATGACAGGAAGAAAAGAACCATGTATATCCCAACTCAGGTAGGCAGAGAACAGATCTACTTTATCCCTGCATTTTTGTTTAGGGGTTGGGAATGGTTGTGTAAGGGCAAAACTGACGCCATGACAAGCGGCAGAAATCAGCAAAATCAGCTAGGCTGCAGGTTCAGTTATTGAAACTGAAACAGTCTCAGTTTCCCAGTAATGAAACAATGTGTAACTAGCCAACCTGAACCCACCTGGGAAGGTTACTGGGCTCAATCAATCACAATGCCCCAGAAATTGCCTTTTGTTAACCCTAAAAGAATAAGTAGCATATGCAAGCATAAACTGCTAGTGGAAACTATTGTTTAACTATTGCCTGACCCACTCTGATGCTAGACACTTGCCAAAACGCCTTTGTTTGGTAGCTAAGTAAGATTTCTTTCTGAAACAATAAGGCATGTATTGCTTATGTAATCAAACCCTACATAAACTGCTTGCTGCCTGAAGTTGGGGTTGCTATCAAGAGACCACACTATGAGTGAGATAGTTGACCCCAGTAGACTGGAATAAAACTCCTACTGCTTTTGCATTATCGAGTTAGTGTCTCTGTCCATCTCACTGCATGGGAACTCAGAGTCCCGGGCTTAACAGGTGGTCTTTAAAGGATTTCTGAGCAGGGCTATCTGCTTTATTTGATCCATCAATTCAAATTCTAGTTTCACGAGGTAAAATAGACAGAGATGCTCAGAAATTAAACAGACATCTGGACACTTTGTGACACTAAAGTTTAAATATAAAATTAATCATTATAGCGATGTTCTCTATGTTTTAACAGTTCCTTTGTGTTGCTGACTACACACTCTGAGTATAACACATTCTATTCATCTAATCACCTGTTGAACATCATTGCGGTCTTTGTCAGTTTTCAATAAAGTTGCAAGCATGCTCCTGTGAAGGTTAATGCATGTTTTCATTTATTTTGGAAGAGACATTTTCCTTTCTATAAGAGATTTTAGGGCCATGGTGAGTTCATGTGTGTATGTGTGTTTTTTTTTTTTTTGGTCAGATAATACCAAACCACTCTCTAAATATTTTTGCCATTTTACACTTCCACTACAATGGTCAATAAATAATTGCTAATTTGATAAATTATTTACTGATTATTTCATTATTTATTAATTATAAAAAGGAAATAAGAGGATTTCAAATTTCCATGAAATGATTTCACAAGCATTTATCTGTGAGAAATTGTTTCTTTTTTCTAAATAGAGTTGCAAGAAGAGTTATTATACATATCAAATTGATCATCAAACTGCTTTCAGAAATATGAAGTCCCTAGATTTATGATTGTTGTAAAAATAAATATCAGCACACTAATCTAGATGTGGAATTTAAAATATCATAAATTTGACAGAAATAGATTCAAAGAGAACCATATAAGTAGTATTTTATTAAATAAGAGACACCACTTACTTTCCAACTACAAATAGCTAAATTTGGGAGTGTACTTCTCCCCTTTTCTGTAATATATTTGTAAGGTATGACATTAAAATAAAGCTTACCATTTTTCCATGGGCTAACTGTATCATCATCTGAGGCCATTTGGGTTGTGTCAACAAATAAAGCAGATTGCATAGCTTATAAACAACAGAACGTGTTCAGTAATGGCCTGCTTTAGTTTTTCATTATAGCCTCATAAGGCAGAAGGAGTCCGGGGGATCAATGGAAACTCTTTTATAGAAAGATGTATAATTTCATTCATGAGACACCATCCTCATGATAAATTTACCTTCCCAAGACCACCTCTACTACTATTACCACCTTTGGGGATGATGCTTTCAATTTAGGAATATTGGGGTTGAGAGGGATACAATTCAACAATTGCAACAGCAATTCACATTGTAATTGTGTTCACCCAGTCCATAGGAAACAAAAATTAGAGATATGTAACCAATGCTGGCCATTCCAAAACCTGTCTCCATAGTATTCTATTCTAGCTTAAACTTCACAAGGCAGAAAACCCTTAGAAAAAATAATGCAAAAATACTTTGAGAATCCTTGCATTCAAGGATTGCAAGGTGTATGGTAAATGAAATTAAACTGATCTTTATGCCTTGCAAGTCATCTTGAGTTCAAATAATAGTGATATACAAATATCAACCAAATATCAACATTTGTATAAGGAGTCCCCAAACATGTTATATATTGTCTGACTTGATTAAATGCCTCTTCTTTGAAGTCTGACAAACAAGAACTCTTACTATATCTCATTTCCAAGAGAAGAAAAAGAATCTTAGAGAGACTTAATGAACTTGACCAAGGCCATCAGATGACATGACCATCATAAACTTGATGCTTCTGTTCAAGGACAGTTTGAAGAACTTTATTCCAAAGACCAAGTTTCAATGAATGACCATTATAGTACCAATTGAATTTTATAGTTAAAAAAATTCCTGTTTTTCTCAAAAGTAGGAGTTTTCTGATTTGAATCATTATGCCACCTGATTTAACCTTTTCTTTCTTTTCACTTTTGTGGAGGTAACCTTAGGTTCATGATGGAGGTGTGAATTAAATGTGCAACTCCTGATAACAAAATTCCCAGGTCATGCACAGGACTGTTTATACATAATAATTTCATCAGGGGGTTTGTGAAGCCTGATTAATTACTATTTTTAAAGAAGTCTGATATATGAAGATGAAAGGGTTTACCCAGAGTACACAGGGTTAGTGATAATACATACACTATGTGTAAAAAATCAGCAAAAATGGCATACAGAAAAAAATGGCATACAATGAGGAAGAAGGAGTGAATGGGGCTTAATAGGTGGGGCACCTGCGTACCCTGAGCTTTCTAGGAGCCAGTTTCAAACCACAGCTGATAAACAATCATCTTTTCACTCACTTTCTATAGCCAGATGAATGGATCACGATAATGATTAATCTTAGCAATAGCCTGAATTTCTTCTTGAAGACAAACCATAGGTATTGTTAATTTGGGGTTACTGTATTTACAACAGACATTTTAATGGAGTAATAAGTTACTTTCTTTGTAAAATCATACTTTCAGCTGCCTTTTACATTTAAAGACCAATTTGCATTCTCCTGGCAAGAATGCAGGTACTGTTATTTGGATTTGTGTCGAATTCACAAATTTGAGGTCAGATATAAGTTTCAATGTCTTATACTTTTTTAGTTAAATGAACTTAGCATCCCTTACAATAATTTTCCTGGCCAAAAAATTGGTTTATTGACAATAGATTTAAATGAGCAATTGCTAGGGTGTCTGCTATTTTGTAAGTAGTGTACGAATAAAAGCTTAAAACATTCAGGACATTAGTTTATTTCTAAACAAGCTTGAATTCCTTCCTTCCTTCCTTCCTTCCTTCCTCCCTCCCTCTTTCTTTCTTTCCTCCATCCTTCCTTCCTTCCTTCCTTCCTTCCTTCCTTCATCCCTCCCTCTTTCTTTCTTTCCTCCTTCCTTCCTTCCTTCCTTCCTTCCTTCCTTCCTTCCTTCCTTCCTTCCTTCCTATCTTTCTTTGTCTCTCTCTTTCTGTCTCTCTTTTTCTCTTTTTATCTTTCTCTCTCTCGTAATGCAGCTGCATTAGAGACAAAGAGATTGGGATTAGAAATTCACATTACTTGCTCATTATGTGATATGGGGCTATGTCAGAACCTTAGTTCCTTCTTTAAGAACTGAACTCATTTGTTATAGTCTAAATGCTTATGCTTATCTTAAAATAAATGTGGATTAGATGAGGTCGTGAGGCTGAGCCTCTCATGGTGGGATTAGTGTCTTTATAAGAGAGCAAAGGTTACAAGTCATCACTATACACAGCTCAAAGGCAGCTTCATGGATGCCAGGAAATAGACTATTCCCAGAACCAAACCAAGCTACATCCTAATCCAACTTACATCTTTTAAAGCAGAGTAAAATAAATTTACATTAAATAAGACAGTACGTGGAAAACAGAATGGAGAATTCTCAGTAAACTTAGAATTGAGCTGCCATAAGGTCCAGCAATTCCACCTTTGGGTATAGACCTCCAGGGCATAAATATATTAACTCAATATATGCACAGCATTATTTATTGCAGCACTTAGTACAGTAGCTAAGGTATGGAATCAATTTAGACGTCCAATGATGAATAAGTGAATCATGAAGAAGTAGTATATATACACAGCTGTAAGGAATAATGAAATCAGGCAATTCACTTCAACAGGAATGGAACTGGAAGATATATTAAATGAAGTGATTCAATAAAAGAAGAATGAACACAGGATGATCTTACATATATGTGGTGTTTAGAATTACAGGATACAAGAATGAGATGATTTAAAGAGGGGAATACTAAATTACATTTGACCTCAGAGTATAGGGAGGAAGATAGTACTGCACTGTCCTGTCCTCTCTCTCTCTCTCTCTCTCTCCTCTCTCTCTCTCTCTTTCTTATTGAGTACTATGTTTTGCAATACATGTACTGAAAGGTGATAATGCTTGTTCCTTTGTTCCTCAACCTACTTTCTGCACTCAGTGACAAATATTATTTTGAAGCCCAAATAAGATCAAGTATCTAATCTATGTAGGAGATTTTTAATAAATATACTTGTCCTGTTTTCTCTGTACTGTGCAAGTCAATGATTTCACTTTAGTTACTGTTGGTTGTATATCCTTCTTGATTCTTGGTCAACAAAGTTGGATGTTTGACAGTCCTTCCATAATCCAGGGTGTTTTGGGGAAGGTAGGAACGCTGAAGATGGAAAATGTACACACTCTTAATTCCATTATCATTATTATTTACTTGAATTCAGAAAGACTTCTGCAGAGATAAAGCTCCAGCAGGTAAGCAAGACTGTGATGTATGAGATGTATGAGCTTCCTCCATTTCAGCAGAAGCTGAAGTACCTTTGCATTTGTCTAACATTGCTTTATTCCTTGGAACAAAATTGCAAGAAACTATCACATTCTCTCTTAGGCAAGCTGAAACAGCAGGAGGGGTTAATGTTTTTCACAATGAATTCTGATTTATTAAATATACTTAGCAACTTATGAATATGTATATGATTTCTGCAAACAAAAGGTCACCTGGTTATGAAGTAGGGGAAACAATATTTAAGAATGTAACACCGTAACAGAGCCTAAGGTGGGGAAAGAAGTTCAAGAGGAGCAGCGTTGGAAAGGTCCAGGAGGAGGTATAAGTTGGCAAAAATAGTTATATATCAAGGAGAGGGCAGAAATCAGGGACTGTCCAGATGCCACAGAAAGACGGGGGAATGCAGAAGATAATACAAGAGGGATGAGAGGAGGTGGAAAAGGTAAAGTGGGAGCCCAAAGTAGTTGGGAAACAGAAGACAGAAGAGGCAGGTCAAGGCCACCTTCAAACATTAATGTCTTCAGAGAGAGGATAGGGAGAAATCTTAGTAATGGACTGAAGAAAAGTTGTAAAAGTCCTGTGGCATTTAAACTAATAAATATGTATAGTTCCTATGGGATATATGGTATGCAGTCTGTGGAAGTGCAGCTATTTTTGGTGTATTCAATTAAAGAATACACAGTTGAATCCTGTAGTCAAGAATTCTGTAGGATGGAGCTCATGACCAAGGTTAAAGGAATTCTCACAAGTTGGCATTAGGTTCTAAGACTTAATACTTTACGGATCATGAGTTATTAGCATAATTTTCCACATGGTTTGATGGGCTCATTTAGACACTAAAATAGCCTAAGAAAATTTTTAAAGAAAAGAAGATTGATAGTTTATTAGGACCACCTACGGCCAGGCCCTTTGCATAACCATCTTTCTCACCTCTCCTAAAGAAACTGGTGTCTTTGTCCTATTCAATTTTCTACCCAAAGGATGGGTCATTATTCTATAGTATGTACCACGCCCTTTCAAACTCATTTGAATCTATTCCAATAGTAGAAATCTTAAATCATTACTTTCCTACTTGTAATTAATGTGAGTAATAAAGAAATGGTTTAATCTTAATCTTGAAGATGGATTATATTTAATCAGAGTATCATTCCCTTTTAATAAAATTAGCATTGGTTAATTCAGGGCTAGATAAAAGATCTAATTCTATATCTAGATAACAAAAACATTGAACAGTTATGAAAACCTAGGAATAAACAGGGGCCCCATTATGATACCTATATTTGATTTTCTCAATGAAGTCCTTGCTTGAGATCTTTTCAATAACATGTTCTAATACATTGTTATCATTGTCTCTAATAGGCTCTCTTTCTCTGTCTACTAGTGTTTGTTTCTCCTTTTCTGTCAATCTCTCTATTTAGAGATATAAAATTCGAGCTTGGCTCTATAACTTATAACCTGGAAACACAGATCCTATGAGTAATATTTTGGAGAAACGTTAGATCCTATCTATCCTTTCGAGAGATTCATAAGACTTAGTGACATAAAAATATCTTATATAGTTCTTTTTTTAAATTTTTATTTATTTATTTATTGAATCACCGTGGGAAAGGTTACAAAGCTTTCAGGTTTAGGTCTCAGTCATGCAAATATCAAACACATTTCCCTTTACCAAAACTTATTTTTTACCATGAAGAACCCCAATAAAACCCCACCCCCACCCCTCCCAGTCCCTGTGGGGCAGATGAATTCTAGTTAACACTCTATCTGCTTTGATTAGATTCATTGTTTCAATAAAAGATTCACCACTATTATTTAGTTTACCCCCCCCCCAAATCAGACATGTTGAAAAAGCATTGTGAAGTGATTTGCTTTCTACAGCTGGGTTCAAGAATTAAATATTGGTTTTGGATTTCTGCTATTTTACTTATTGACCCTGGAAGTATTTCTACTGAAAGTCAGATAGTTAAGAAATTGGTTTCTGTGCTCTGGAGTCGTGGCCGTGCTGGAGAGCCGCTAGTGAGGGACAACTGGTGGCCTCGGTAGGGCGTGAAGGGCGGACCGAAACGCCCCCCTTCCCATGAGGTTTAGTCGCCCCCAGTCCCCCGGCTCATACCTGCTGTCCACAAGGCTCCCATGCGGCCGCCATCTTTCTTTCCAGAGAGGAGAGGGCGAATGGGGCAACACCCTTTCCCCTCCGGACAGACCTGATGGCCTGGATTAACGCATAGTCCTTTCACTTTTCTGCTCCAAGCTGCCGGGTTCTGCATTAAGTCCTTGTGCTTCTGGGGCCGTGGCCGTGCTGGAGAGCCGCTCGTGGGGGGCAACTGGTGACCTCGGTAGGGCATGAGGAACGGACCGGAATGCCCCCTTCCCATGAGGTTTTAGTCGCCCCCACACCCCCGGCTCATACCTGCTGTCCACAAGGCTCCCATGTGGCCGCCATCTTTCTTTCCAGAGGGAGGAGGGCGGAAGGGACCAACACCCTTTCCCCTCCGGGCAGACATGATGGCCTGGATTAACGCATAGTCCTTTCACTTTTCTGCTCCAAGCTGCTGGGTTCTGCATTAAATCCTTGTGTTTCTGGGGCTGTGGCCGTGCTCCAAACTTAACTATGATTTTCAGAGAGAAACGTTGGGTGGTTTACTTCCCATGGATCACTTTGTATATAGAGAGATGTCGCCCGGCCGTGTAAGCGGCCGCGCGGTTTTGAGGAAAAGTCCTAGTTCCCGCATACTCCAGCTGTGCTTGTAGAGGCTTCTGGTCACCGGGGTTCCATCTGGGGGAGGCGGGATGCGGTACCTACCCCATCTGGAACTTCCCGATGATCTCGGCTCTTTTTGGAACCTGTTTTTTTTTTCCTTCGGGATCTGTGGATCCCGCCCTCCATGTTGTCCTTCTCTTCGGCTGAATGCTCTATAGTTCTTTAATAAGTAATTTTAAGTTTGTTTATACCAGCATTTCCTAAATTTCATTCATCATCCCTGGGTTTTACATATTTTCAGAATATTTATAAGTTTTTACATACACCCACACACATGCACGCACGGACACACACAGATAGATAAATAGACAGATAGATAAATATATGATAGATAGATAGATAGATAGATAGATAGATAGATAGATAGATAGATAGACACATAGCCACACTCAGCTGTGCTTAGGGCTCACTCCTTCTGTACTCAAGATTCATTCCTGATGGGACTAAGGGGACCATATGAGACACCAGCAATCAAACCCAGTAGGCTGTATGGAAGACAAACATCATGCTCTTTATACTATCTCTCTAGCTCCTAAAATTAATATTTTTGCAGAACATTCTTAGAGATCTTCTGACTAAATGAATCTTTCAGGGAATATTTCTTATAAATAAATTTCCTAAAACTTAAGTATTTTAGAGGTAATTCACCTAATCTAGGTCTTCAAGTAAATAACAAAGATATAAAATGGCATAGGGACTCTGTTCTGCTAACTGTAAAAATCCTTGATTCAGTGTTTTGGATAAAAGAAACCCAAGAAGGAAAGAAAGAAACCCAAACCAAGTCTCATCTCTTTCTAGGACCCAGAAATTTATCAGAGCATTTGACAAAACGTTTAGTTACCCTGTGAACACACAGAACTCCCTTGTCATTCAACAGTCATCAAGGATAGTCTAGACACTTCTCTTTAAGTTTTGGCCTCTACCTTCAGAGGATTGTTTAAATTCTGACATCACTCAGCAAATAGGAAAAGAGGTTAGGATTTAAATTCATATGTCCAAAACAATATAAGCAGCCCAAACCAAAAATAACTCCACACTTGTTTTGAACATTCTGGTATTATTTCCTCCTAGCAAGTGAGGTAAGTAACACATGGTTATAATATTCACCCAATGAAGCATGGAAGAAGACTTTTTGAAAGATGATCAAAAGATGTACAAAGGAAAAGTTTGAGGGAAAGTGCTGTTTAGACTGAAATTTGAGGGGATCATTCCTCATGGATTTGGCTTTTGACTTGAGATTCAAAAGATGAGTAGAGTTTTGATAGGTGGAAAGCATTAGGCAGGAATGTTTCAGAGCCTCTCAGTTCATCTCTACATGCTGCTGTGTTTCTCTTGGGCAATAAACACAATGCTATTAGTAATGGGATTTGCTATAATCACTAACTTATAAATACTTTCTTCTAAAAGAATGTTCAGGCAAAAATGTTCAGATACGCTCTGACTAAGCCTTGTTAGTCAACCTATTCATAACCCAAGGACTTCTGTGAATCTAGAGAAAAGAGACCTACAGGAATGCAAAAGTTATATAAACACACACACACACACACACACACACACACACACCTGTTTCAAATCTTTCTTGTAAGCAGGAAGCATGTATCTGGTAGGAAGTTATCACAATAGATAAGCCTCCAACATATTTAGGGAATGATTCTAAACCCTGAGTTTTATTTAGCTCAGAAAAAAAATCTAAGTGAATATAAGAAAATAGAGATTTTCACATTATGCTGTAGGTGTGGTCTTCATAACAATGGTACTTATGAGTCAGTTATTTTAAGTAGACACTACCCAATAATTATCTCAATTCTTTTGCAATTTACATAGCTACAGAATCCCATTTTCCAAATAAGTAAATAAAACTTCAGAGATGATTATAACCACAAGTCACATCGTTATATGTGCAGATAATGTAAGATTTAAATTCAGCTCTCTCTCTCTCCAATTATTCTTTCTCTCTAATTCTCTCTTTCTCTCTCTCACTTTCTCCTAAAGTGAATAGTTGAGTGAATTCTATCAGTTTAGTTTTTTATTTATTTTTGAAGTGGACTCATCAACCTCATCATACCACCTTCACTGGATGTCCATCGAAGGTGACTATCTAGGATGCGATTCCATTTTATTTCGTGAAATATTCCTCTTTCTAGAGACTAGGAACTGATTTTAAAATTCTCCAGACACATTTTATTTTTCTTCTCATTTTAATATATTTCACTCTGTCTATGATTATGATTACCTCCCCCCATAGAAACACTTATGCTTTTGACTCTAAAATGCAAATTGAT
Source organism: Sorex fumeus (assembly GCF_029834395.1). Lineage (NCBI taxonomy): Eukaryota > Metazoa > Chordata > Mammalia > Eulipotyphla > Soricidae > Sorex > Sorex fumeus. The sequence goes on from NW_026606186.1 coordinate 12,127,068, forward strand.
GGAATTTGTATTAATGAGTTACCTTCACTCTTCCTAAATCAATCCATCAAATATCCACACCATACTTTAAGCTGAGTGCAGCTAGTGATGAAATGTGGACCTATACAACAGTCCACTTGACCTTCAGGAGAAGATTTATAAACCTGGATTAATAAGCAAATAGCAAGATATATACATTTTATAATGCTGAATTTGACAGTGCAAATAATTTTTCAGGAAGGAACATTATCAACAAAATTTTCCAGAAAGTTCCCTTTAGAGAAATTGAGAAATAGAATAAAATGAAGATAATTTTGTTATCAATATTAATCGTGTTACAAATATTAATAATAATGATACATTTTATAGAGCTTCTCAGAGTTTTAGACCAATATCTCTCAACTGAGCATCATTTGGCCTTCTGCATTTCAGGATATCCCAAAGGGACCACAATAAAATTACATAAATGAAGGGGGCTACAGCGTGAGATTTGAGGTCAACCAGTGAGACAGAGGAAATCCTTCCTAAAGAAATGGGGTCAGAAGTGGCCATGGTCAGAAAAAATGTTGCAAAACAATGATCTAAAAACTCTGTTGTATAAAGTATAGTCACAATCTGAAATTTGCTTTTCTAATTTTGAAGACAGGTAAATAGAGTTTAAGTGTCTAGTAATTTAATCAAGTGCTGGAGCAAGAGCACAGCAGGTAGGGTGTTTGCCTTACACACGACCAACTCAGGTTTGATTTCTCTGTCCCTTTCAGAGAGCCCGGCAAGCTACTGAGAGTATCCCACCTGCACAGCAGAGCCTGGCAAGCTCCCTGTGGCGTATACCACATGCCAAAAAAATTAGCAACAAGTCTCACAATGGAAACGTTGCTGGTGCCCACTCAAGGAAAATGAACAGGAGGACAGCACTACAGTGCTGCCGTGCTACCACTAAAAAGCAAACCCAAACAAAGGTTTTTCACTCTGTCTTCTCTTGTCCCTGCTATTCACTCAACATTGTGCTTGTTCAAAGATGATGCTTTATTTGCATTACCATGATCAGATTTGTTTTCTGGTTTGTCTCTCCTGTATCTTTTCAGATAAGAAGAAAGATAATATTAGTCTCATTCTGAGAGGGAGATGAACAGGGGGAGTAGTGAGAAACAATGCATGTGCATTATCTCAACTCATATTCAGTCACTCAAAAGCATTTTATATCATGAAATGTATAGTAAATCAGAATCAAATAAACATTCCTGATCTCAGAGCTCAGAATAGTATGAGACATTAGAACATCATGGGAAGCAATAAATGTTTGCAAGCTGGTGGACTATGCACATGAAAGAATGAAGTGCTGTGGACAAATACAGCATGAGTACCACAACTCTTAAAACCTGAGAGAGAAGAGACAGAGCAACAGTACAGTGGGTAAGGTATTTTCGTTGTATGCGGCTAAACTTCAGTTTGATCCCAGAATCCCATATGGTCCTGTGAGCCCCAAAGGAGTAATTCCTTAGTGAAGACCCAGGAGTAAGCCCTAAGCACTAGTGGGTATGACGTCCCCCCCCAAAAAATCCCCCAAAATGAACAAGAAAACTGAAAGAGATGCTTCTAATGGAAGAACATGGAAAGGTGCCTGAAAAAGGGGTATAGAGTTAATTAGGTGAAAGTGGAGCATAGCAATCAGAGGAGGATAGACTTGCTTGAGACATTCCAGGAAGAGACTCAAAGTGGAAGAACCAGTTCCCCACACAGACAAAAGTTCAGTATTGTTGGTGCTCAGAGGGCAAAGGAGAGTATTACAGAGGTTAAAGAGAGACAGTATTAGAGAATGCATTTTTCTTAAGGCATTTTATTTTTTACAGTTAAAAGGGAAAACCTTGAAGAGTTTTAAAGAGAAGTGGCTTTTGCATTTAAAATAGATCTTGCTGGCTACAGCAGGATCCCTGTATCAAATGAACACTGCAGTGGAGATAGAGAGGCGAAGAAGGAGGCTCTTATAGGGGTGGTGAGTGGGAAGTATGTGCTGCTCTTAACTAGGTAATGTCAGGAGGTTTAAAGAGAAGTTGGTGGATTTTAGAGACATTTAAGACACAAAATTAGCATAACTTGAAGACTGATTGACTTGGGGATCCAAGGGAGGCTAAAGAAATGGCAGAGCTGGTCATCCGGGATTTAAGTCTAGGACTCAACACAGCATGACAAGGGCTGGTGAAGCCAGGGACTTGCTCTTAATTTAGATCTTAACTGTATCTGGGCAATGAGCAGTGAGCAACGTGAATAGGGAGAGAGAAACTGGTTAGGAAATGAGGTCACATCCCAAGTTCTGCTGTGGTGCTGTGGATGTTGGACTTATGAGAATCTGGAAGAATAGAGAAGATGTGGTGTGTGTGTGTGTGTGTGTGTGTGTGTGTGTGTGTGTGTGTGTGTGTGTGTGTGAGTTAAGTTTCCTCTTCTGCCCTAGTTCTATGCGCTGCTCTGTCTTTTGTGTTCTTTGCCAAAAGGAAAGAAAACAGATTGTTCTTGCTCAGAGCATTCGACTGACTCAACTGGTGCCAAGCAAAAAAAAGCCTTAAGAATATAATAATAATTGCCCATGTATACAGAGTACTTTACAGTTTACAAAGTATTACACTTATAAAACTAAGCTCTGTGAGGCAGGCATGCAATTTCATTTAGAAGACAATAAGAATATAAAAATAGGGTAAATGAACAGGGCAAGCCTTCCAACTGTATTTGCATCCTCCAGATTTGATCTCCTGCCCTTTCCCCTGTCCTCCTTCCACTGTATCAGACTTGAGTTTATCTTGAAAGAGACACCAGTACTTTGAAAGACTGTATATGGTTCTTCCCATTTACATTGTCCTCTCAGACTGGGAATAAACTTTCATCACCCTGACAGGACTCGTTAATTTTTTTCACTCCATATGAGAAAACAAGAGTATCACAGTGGCCCAAGGTCTGTGAGCTAAGGGGTATGTGACCTTGGGTTAAGAGAGAGAGAGATTTCAGTGATTTTAGTATGATGTATGTCGATAATTCGGTCATAAATCTCGAGTCCCCAGTTCAAGCTTTCCTTTGAACGGGGCCAGGTTGATAGCAATGAGGAGTGGTTAGGTTAAGAGCAGCTGTCATGCAATCTTCTAATTCAAAATAATTGGAATTCTGTTCTCAAACCACAGAGCCCTGATTTAGCCAACTCAGACTCAACCAGAAAGCATCTGTTTCCATCTCCAATGGCAGCAGTTCAATCCCCACTCCAGCTCACCATTCCTCTCTGCCAACTGGCTGGCAGTTAGAGTGGAAGTCTGCAGGCTTCCAGATCTAGCCCCAAGGCTCCGGGGAGGTTACGTGAAGTTCCCAGATTAGAATAAGGGGAAGAGATGAAAAAGGAAAGGCCCAACCTTGAAGGCTCTCCTGTTGGTAAAGAGAATTCGTGTTTCTGAAGATGTGCTGGGCACTTTGCTTGAAGGTTCTTTTGCTCTTTTGTTTGCCACACCCAGTGGTGCTCAGGGGTTACTCCTAGATTTGCACTCAGGTGTTACTCCTGGTGGTGCTTGAAGGACCATATGAGATGCTGGGGAGGTAAGCCTGGTCAGCCACATGCAAGGCAAATGCCCTGCTGCTGGACTACCTCTCCAGTCCCTTCTTAGAGATTCTTACATTCAAGTTCATTTCATAGTCCAGTAAGATAGAGATAATATCTTTTGGCAGAAGAAGGAATATACTCAGAAAGGTAGTGCATTACAGTTTGTGAATGATAGAACCAGGATTGGATTTTCTGCTGGTGCTAAGACGTTTCCTTCCACCTTGTATTATTGGTTGATCATTTCTATTGTTGAAGACTTTCCATTGGGAGTATTCCTGTCCTAAATTCTCTTTAAAGGCCAATATCAAGAGACACCTTCTTTTTTTAAAGTTCCACGTTGGCCCTCAGTTGAAAGCTTGGGCCTGGTTTAGTCTTCAATTAGAGAGAATTGAAGGCCTTGGAGAAAAAAAATCAAAATTACTGAGCAGCAAACAATGGTTGTTTTTATCTCACCTTGCTTGTGGGATTCTAGAAAAAGACTTCTGTTTGTTATGTTAATGAACCCTTTGTGATTCTCTTTTGCTTATGTATAATTAAGATGGTTTTTAAAAAATATCTCCTCCTGGAGTTTGGGGAACCAAAGTGTTTGTTTGGATTGGTAATAACTAATAACAGAAAATTATGGAAACAGACTTACAAAAGTACTGCAAGAAATGTGCTTCATGATGGTGAAAGATGTTGGCAACTAGATTTCAGAATGCTCAGTCCAGAGATGGAATACTGGGGTGTGTGTGTGGGAGGGAGGATGCACTCGAGGGGGTGAGTCCTGTATCTGCACTCTCTGCTCCCACTCCTGGAAGAATTTACCCTGCACATGTAAAGTGAAATTTACATGCTCATTTACACATAAAGTAAAATGAATATGTAAAGTGAAAATTACATGTAAATGTAAAGTGAAACCCCTTTTCATTTATGTTCATCCCAATAAACCAACACTCTAGATATGTAGAAGTCTAACCCAGAGAGAGGAAGATAGTTAGGCACCTGACCAAAGTATGCTAATCTTCTCCTTTCAATAATAACTGGTTTGAAGCAATAAATACTGTACATGGAATGAGTCAGTAAGCCCCTAGAGCCATACTTTTTCTCTCTTTTTCTGTCTCTTAATCATCTCGGCATCTCTGCTTCAGGCCTGTTCACCAGGGCTAGTCTGCTGCAGAAAGATTTCTATAGAAAGAAAATTCAGAGCACCACATCAGGTCTGTGGGGCAGGATGTTGCAGGTGTTTGTCCTCCTCTTGTCTAGTCAGCCTTTGTTGAGGAATTCCCATTGCCACATTTTAGGAATAATATTCATAATTGGATCAAGTAAAAATGCAAGTTCCTAGAGGACAAAAAAGTCTGAGACTGTTCCAAACAGAATAAGCTAAAACAGATAAACTCTGGGATTCACTATTCTCATGTTTTAAAAATGAGTAAATTCACGATTTAGATTAAGTGGTAGAGTATAGATCTAGTGAAGTCAGTGGGTCCCCACGGATGGAGGCAGAGAGGAGACACTTTCTTCCAATCTTCTTCTGCCACCCCAGGACAAGTGGGGAAGGTTGAGACTAATAAAGTCTGTGATGATCCCCTGCTTGGCATGGGCAAGAGCACCCTCCCCCCATGACCCACCCTCGCCCCACCACCACCAGCCCCAGCAGGTGGCCATCAAGCCACACTTGATGCCCACTTGGTCTTATGTCTTCTGGTTTAGGAGTTAATTCCCACCACCTATTTCTCAGGAGTCATGGACCCAGGCTGGAGTGAGGAATTACAATTTGCAGGAAGAGAAAGTCAGTCCTAGGCATTGCCCAGGCCTTTCTGTGGCCTTATCTTATCTCACAGAAAGGAAATTCAGGAGGCGATGGAAGTGAAGTACAAACAGATTTTGGTTGGAAGTTTTGAGAAAGGGAAGGTGGGAGTTACATGCTCAAGAGAGAAAAAGGGCTTCTCCAAAGAGGATAGAGCCATAGTACACATCTCAAGAGGGGAGATGCTTTGACATATGTGTTGGGGAGCCACACGTGTTCAGCCACGTGGGCACAAGCAGCACAAAGGTTTGTTCAAGGTGGCTTTTATAGAGTTTTTCCCAAGTTGTCCCTCATGGGGCTTCTAGCTATGAATTCTTTGTTAGGTTAGTTGCCAAGGAGGGTAGAGTTGGGATGGTCTTCTTTGAAAACACCTTTTCTTGACCTTTGTTCCCACTGGAGCTTCTCTCAGAGGATGGGTTCAACCTTCTCTGGTCTGGGATAGCTCTGGGTAAAGGTCTTGGTTGCTGTAGTGACAGTAGTTTTTAATGGCGAGTCCTGACAGCCTTAGGGCTAGGTGGTTTTCACTGTATCACTGTATCACTGTCATCCCGTTGTTCTCCTCGAGCAGGCACCATTCGTCCTAGCCCTGAGATTTTAGCAAGTGCCACATTGGAGACTCTTTCAGGGTCAGGGGAATGAGACCACCATTGTTACTGGGTTTTGGCATATTGAATAGACCACGGGGAGCTGGCCAGACTCTGCCGTGTGGGCAGGATAATCTCTGTAGCCTGTCAGGTTCTCCAAGAGCAAGAACTAGACAATAAGAAGAGGTCTTATTGTGGTCTTATTGTCTTCCTGGAGCTTGGTTTTATAGTCTCTGGATCTTGGCTGTTGATGGGATTACATGGTGCCGGGGGCAGTTGGTGGGTGTAACTGTCTAGCTACTGAAAGATGGGGGATCTGGGTGGAGGAGGCCCAGTCCCAATCTGAACAGGCTTGGAGATCTCAGCCCCAGGTCTCACACACCGAGATACTCTGAAAATAAATTTTTTTCAGAGTTTCTCCTTTAGTTGTTACTTGCTTATTTAATGAGCACAAGATATTGGTTGATGGATCACTTTGAGGATCTATATATCAGATATGTATTAAATGTATGCAATTGGCCTAATGTAATTCTAGGTGCTAAGCAATCAGTGAGGCACGGGCTTTGGTCTCATGGAACTTGTTTTCTACTTATGTAGTATACAATATTTAAGTAAGACAATTATATGGAGAAGATAAATTTAGATTGTGACAGTGATAGGATGGGCAACCAAAATGGGATGATTAGGGAAATATAATTTAAAAAGTAATAAATAATTGATAAAGTTTATCATTTGGGTGCCAAGAAGATAGTATTTAGGATCCAAATGACCAAAAGGAACCAAATAGACACAGACCTTGGGGTAAATGGGTTCCAGGCAGAGAGAACAATCGAGGCACTTTTTTTTGCACTGAAATAAATTCAGCTTGTTTCTGTAATATAAAAAAGCATGGGGAAGCTATTATTATATAAGAAAATGGGGAGTGGGTTTAAGAGCTGAGGTCAGAGAATAACCTAGGTCATATCTTATCATACCTGGTAATGAGAATGGGTTTTATTCCAAGTATATGTCATGAGGGTAAACTTTGGAAGTTTTGTTATAGAGAAGTGATGTGATCTTTGAGTACTGTGAAGTATGTACCTTATTCAAAGAATGATGTGCATAATCACCAATTGATTATTGCTTCCAGGGGTCAGAGCATTTCCTAAATTCGAGCATTCTCACTTTCCATGACACAGAATTCACGGGCTCTATTTCTTAAGATTAGAAGGAATTTGGATTGTTTAAATGAACACCATTAATGAATAGCAATTATTTTTGATGATGTGAAGAATACTGAGTGAAAGAAAGATTGGAGTTATGAAATTATTTTTGATACGTTATCAAATTATCAAAGTTAAAACTCAGGACTCTAGTTTTTCACAGTTCCTTTCCCTCCATTCTATACCTCTCCTTAGTATGAATTATTGGAACATGATTGTTTTTATGGATTCAATGCAAAGACAAAATCCAATAGGTTCACCATTACAAATCACAAAGAGGGACAATAGACCTTATTTTATTCAAATACTATTATGCTTGCATCTCCTCCACAAAACCTTTCCAAATACTCCTATATAGTATTTGCTTGTAAATATATCTTATTTTTCAACTTTAATTTAAGCTTCTAAAATGCTCTATCACTGTCTGGTTTATATTTAGATAGATTCTTGCTTCTGCCACTAGCCTGAAAATATCTCAAAAATTGGGAACTTTTGTTTATTTTATATCCATCACTGCACCTTTTTTTATGAGCTGAGTTTTATCAGACTCCCCTCCCCACAATTCATATATTGAAATCCCAACCCCAGTAGCTTCAAATGTGATCATTTTTGAAGGTGACTTTAAAAAGAGGTGGTTTGGGTAAAATGAGTTTGTATGGATGGATGGGGCTTAATCTGACGGATAGCTTAATAAGAAGAGAAGATTAGGACACACAAAAAAGCACATTTAGGGAAAGAGTTGATGAACACGTGAGAAAACATCTATGTGCAATCCAAAGAGGCAGGTCTCAGAAGAAACAATCCTGCTGCTATCTTGATCTTGGATTTCTAGCCTAATTCATAACTGTGACAAAGTGAATGGCTGCTGTTTAAGTCCTCCCCCTTCTGTAATAGTTTTGTTTTGGCTGCCCTTGCAGACTAGCAGAGATTGTCGCAATGGGTATGATTTGTCCAACTTCCTGCGAACTGGTGAGGTAAGCTGCGCATGGGCAGCAACTTTTAAGCTTTGTGCCCAGGTTTCTAGCACTAGGCTTTGAAGAAGATGAGTGAATCTAAACATTAATAAAAATGGCTAGTCCCATAGAGCTTAAGTGATTTCCCAGGCTCTCGCATAGCAGCAGAAGTGCCTGATTCTTCCCTACTCCGATTGGGAGAAATGTCAGAGAGGGGTCTTGAGATTCAGACTCAAGGTAGCAGTATGAAGGATTTAGGAAGCAGTGAGAACATCGACTACCAACAAAAGGATGGTCAATGATTAGAAAGTGAGATCTAGGCTCGGATATGTTGAAATGTGCACAGATGGGAAATACACAGTTCCCAACATGACAATCAGGAGAAGTTTTCTCCCTGTTACAGCGGGTTCCCACTTTCAACCCACTTGATAAGCTTTTACCAAAGGAAGAGGGTGGTATTTCTATGGTTGGTCAAATCTATGTCACTTATTGGGATAAAATTAGACAATTAGAAGCTTTTCAAAGCTCTCTGTGCCTACAAGGGCAAGGAGCAGATATTAACATCTTTCTTGCGGGAAATAAATCAGTATTTTCACAGGCAACCTGCTATATCTTTCTCACCCTGCTAGGTTTGAGTGTTGGTCCAAGTTATATTGAAGGCGCAGGAAGATATTTGCTTAAATTTTGAAGCTGTATAATGGTGCCAACCCAGTTTTCTTCCCACCTTTTTTTTTTAATTTTATTAGATCACTGTGAGATAGTTACAAGCTTTCATATTTGGGTTACAATCACACAATGATCAAACACCCACCCCTCCACCAATACCATTCCCCACCACCAATATTCCCAGGATACCCCCCCCCCCTTTCCCACCCTCCTCTGCCTCCATGGCAGACATGATTCTCCATAATCTCTCTCTCCTACCTTTTTTAATTGAGTTGATATCTCTGTGATGTACAGGGGTACCACACACTTGATTTCATGCTTGCTTCTGACATGACCAAGAGATCATGTGTTCAGTTAAGATGATGACCAATGGTCGGTTGCACATTTTGTTGTGATGTTACACACTTGAATGTGATGCTTGGTTGTAGTACTTATGGGGGGTTACATTTTTACTGAGGCATTGGGGAGACCAAATAGCAGAGCTGTAGGGATCACTCTTAGGTATTTGGGGTGCACCCCTTCTACTTACATCCTCACTCTACTACTAAAATATCTCTCAGCCCCACAACTCAGCTTTTTACTTGAGAGACATTCATTATGCTCTAAGAGACTATATTTATACAGAGCAAGAGATTTGGTTCTCAGGTACTCACTGTTCTTTGTATTCAAATCACAGTGTGTAGGAATAGGGACACATCTGAGGGCCTTGTCTCTTACATCCCCTAGAGCTATTCCATCACCTGGCAGCCCCCAGATCCTCCCAACACCACCGAGTTCCATGATGTTTGCACAGTGACAGTTGGACTGCATGTCTGTGGGCGGTTTAAGATCCTGTGAATTACGCAGATTCTGGCTCTTCTATCATCAATTATTCTGGTCCTTCATGTGGGCCTGCGTAGGCTGTATCTTGTGATTTCTGGTTCTTGCCCAGCAGGGACTCTCAGCAGCCTGACCTTTTGAGTCACTTCACAGAGTCGCTTTTCTTAATTCTCAGTGCCCCCTCCTAATTTTCTTCTCCGAATTGCACAGTTATATTCTGAGACTCTCTTTTTCCCTCTCAAGTGTGAAGTTCATCACCTGGAAAGACAAACCAAATGTGACTTTTCTCCTTTGAGTTTCTTAATCATCTTTAAGCTCTGATTTATTCTCCACTCCCATCCCACCCCAAATGGAGACGAGTGCAATGTTCTCAAAGGGTAAAGGAAAGAGAAGAATTTCCCTTGTTTTAAACGCTGAATTTCTTTTAAAAGTAGAGACATGCACATATTCACACACCTAACATAAAGAGCAGTTCATAAATTAAAAATCAGTTATAGGGATAAAAAAATAAAAGAAAGTGTATCAATGTATTTCTAGACATAGATGCAATTTCATTCCACAGTTTTCTGGTGGAAATAGACTCCTGAGGTCAGCTGCTCTGAAGCATTCTGTCCCCGTTCTAATAAAGATCCAGTGGCATTTATGCAGAGATGTGCTTGCCAGGTAATTTTGCTGCTGTGACTTCATTTCGATAGCTCCCCAAAGAAAGAATAATGCCAATATCTCCAAATCTGGAATTCTGGAAAATAAGGGTTACTATATTCCCCACTTCCCCAAATCACAGCGGAGACAGCCACTGAATCTAGAGGGGTCAGCAGGTCCAAGGTTGAGTACCCATCCATTCTATACATAAACTTTGGAGAATTAGTTTGCCCAGTCAGTGGGAGGAAAGTGATTTGTCCTATTCTTTACTTCTCCCTTTTTCAGAGATTTCAGACAAATTATGAACATCTGCATCTCTGTTTAATTATGACTGCTATCCTTACATTACTTTATTTGTTACAGGGTCAGGAAAGCCTTGTGCCTTGTCACTTGTTTCACTTGTCACCCCTTTGCTCATTGATTTGCTCAAGTGGGTGCCAGTAACGTCTCTGTTCATCCCTGTCGTGTACTAGTGCAGCCCAATGGCATCTGTTCGCTCCTTAGGACAGAAATCACAAAGAGGCAATGTGGTGCAAAAGTGAACTTTTTACCCAGGCAAGGAGACAGTAAGTGGGTATAACCCAGACTTACTGCCAGAGGAGTATTTTACTGACTCTTTTTTTGATTACATTTATATCAAGAAGACATTTATTAATGACTTTTCTCCCTGGAACTGGAAACTCCCATTTTATTTCCTTATTAGGATCTATGGGAAGTGTGGGGGGTGGGGTCTGAGGTGCGGATGGTTCCAATAGCAATTGCAAATGGTCATGATGTAGGTGTGTTATTTACTAATCCATTATAATTTAGTTCCATTGAGATTGTAGGTCAGAATGACTGTCCTTGAACACCCTCTAGGATTCTGCTGGTTTAAACACAGGGGGAAATCCACATCCTGAGATCCATTTGTTGCTGAGTATACGTCACCCTGATGTTGAAGAACAAATACAACTCTATATTCTTCATTCTACCAGTTATTTAATGTTAAAAGGTGAAAATAAAAAAAATTGGTAAAAAATATTAAAATAGTCTTTGCCTCTTAAGTGCCTTGTGTGCATCACACAGTTGAATCTGTGTTAGAAATCGCCTTTAACATTGCCTTCTTGATTTTACTCTTCACTCTGGTAGCATTGTAATTTGTGAATATTTTGGACTTTTAGAGATATTAAAACTGTTGATTTCTAGGCTGGAATGCTAGCACAAAGGATAGGACAATTGCCTTACATATGGCTGACCTGGGTTCCATTCGTGGCACCCTATATGCAAGAGATTCCCCCAACCCACAAGGAGTGATCTCTGCTAGCAGAGCCAAGAGTAAGCCTTGAGCACTGCCAAGTGTGGCCCCAAACCAAGAAAAAAATTTTTAATAGCATTTCATTTTATTCTAGTAAGAACTATAGTAAGATAGATCTTACTGTATTTTAGTAAGATCTATCACTGGATTCCATGCCAGGCTGAGAGCCAGTGAGAGCCCCACCCCAAGGGACTCGGCCCTGGCAGCCAACCTCCACTGCCCAACCACTGCCACACTCCATGTCGCTTTCCAGATGCTCAGGCTGAGCCTCACACATGAATGAAGTCCCACGGAACCCAGATAATGTGAAACTTTGTGACCCTGGATTCTGTACTCAATGGGACCCGGAACAGACATCCTCTGCCTGCTTCCCCCAGTTTCCAGTGACCCCGGACTCACACCCATAAGCCATGCCCTGCTGGCACCAGATAAGCTCCTCATCGGCCACCCTCCAAAACTGATGGATGCTCCTCCCAGATGGGAGTATAAAAGGAGGCCCCCAGAACCGTGCCACCTGACTTCTCACCAGGCTGTGGGGCAGGTGAGAGCCCTCCCTACCCCAAGGGACCCAGCCCTGGAGGCCGACCTCCACTGCTCAACTACCACGCTCTGGGACGCTTTCCAGACCATGTGGCTGCTTATATAGTTCTTACTAGAGACATTATAAGACACTTCCTACCCATTTATGCATCTCAGAGAGCCTGACAAGCTACGGAGAGTATCCCGCCTGCATGTGCAGAGCCTGGCAAGCTCCCTGTGGTGTATTCGATATGTCAAATACAGTAAAGACAATAGGTCTCCTTTCCTTGACCATGAAAGAGCCTCCAATCATTGGGAAAAGATGAGTAAAAAGAAACTGCTAAAATCTCAGGGCTGGGAGGAATAGAGATGTTACTGGCGCCCGCTTGAGTAAATTGAAGATTAATGGGATGACACTGATACAGTGATACAGTGAAGATCTATAGTAAGAGTAAATTAGTAATATATGTTTCTTTACATTTATTTAAATAGTGACCTTTAAGTCTGTGGTCTATATTGGTAAACATTCCATGAACAATAGAAAAGGTTGCATGCTCAATATTTCTGGATTAGTGAGGTTTGTCAGTGTTGATGTCATTTGTATAGTATTATCCTTTCCGATTTTTGGTTTTGTTATCTATTGATTATTAAAGAAAAGTAATAATAAATTTCGTTGAGATAATGTTATGGGATCAATGTTAATTTCCTGATTTTAATCACTCCATTGGCATTTATATAAAAGAATATTTTGATTTGGAGGGAGATACACAAAATAATGTTTAAGTGCAAAGGGTAATTATGTATGCAAGATATTCTCAAGTGATGCTGGAAAAAGGATTTATAAATTTAGGTGTTTGTGTGCATATATAAGTATATATGTGTGATGCATATATATGTATATACATGTGATAAAGAAAATAGAAGGGAAAGAGTGGAGGAAATAAATGGAGATATTGAGGACTGTGAAAATACATTAATATTTGGGGAATCTGGGTGCTGAGAACATAGATTAATTAAAATATTTATCAAATTTTCTGTACCTTTTCAATAGTTTTAGAATTTAAAAATGCCTCTGTTTTAGTCCATTTTGTCTGATATTAACATAGTAACTTCAGATTTCTAAATCTTAATGTTTGCATGGTATTTTTATTTCATATTTTGACTTTCAAATAATCAGATTTCATACTTAAAGCACCACGCAATAATACTGCACCTTGAATTTTTATTTAGTTCAGCAACCACAGCCTTTTCATGATAGTGTTGAGTTCATTTAGATTTACTATTATTATTCATATAGTTGAGTTTAGACTCCAATTTCCATTTACTTTCTTATTTGTCCTTTCTTCTTCATTTGGGTTAATCAAATATTTTCCAGCATTTATTTTTAGTTCTACTGATTTTTTTAAAACTATATCTTTCATTTAAAAATAGTTCGCTGTAGGGATTTAAATGTGCATTCTTGGTACATACTATCCAGAGAAATAGTACAGGACAGTGCGTGATGATAATATTTGTGTGAGGACAATACTGTTTTGATTCCTGGCACTACATGTTTCCCCAGCACCACCAGGAGGGATTGCTGAACACAGAGCTGGGAATAAAGCCTGAGCATTGCTGGATCTGCCCACAAAACAAATATACATTCCTTGATTATAGCCAATTTAGTGTTTTTAGTTTATGTTACCATTTTCACAAGTAACATCAGTTTGTGATAGTTTTATTAACCACCCATCAGTCTTTCTAATGTCATATGTCTTTTATGTATCTGTGATATACATAGTATACTTTTACCTGAAATAGTCATATTTATTTAAAATACACCAAGTTTCAGATTTTTTAAAATTTACTCATTTGTTTTTTGTATTTAAGGTCATATCTGGTGGTAGTCAGGGATTACTCCAAGTTGTGTGCTCAGCTATCACTCCTATGAAAGTTCAGGGGATCATATGGGAAGCTGTGGATCAAATTTGGTTGAGTGCATGCAAGATGAGCACTTTAACCAACTCTCTAAATACTCTCTAGTACTATCTTTCTATGAGCTGGAGCGATAGCACAGCAGTAGGTAGTTTGCCTTGCACGCAGCCTGCCGGGTTCAATTCCTCTGCCCCTCTTGGAGAGCCTGGCAAGCTACTGAGAGTATCTCGCCTGCACAGCAAAGCCTGGCAAGCTCCCCATGGAGTAGTCAATATGCCAAATACAGTAACAAGTCTCACAATGGAGATGTTACTGGGCCCACTCAAGCTAATCGATAACGGGAGGACAGTGCAACAGTAGTACTATCTTTCTAGACACTAAATACACTAAGATTTTTAGTTGTTTGTTGTGTGTGTAAACATCAAGCAACTAGGAATCCTGTGCCTGTGTTCAGTGGTCTTGGTTCACTGCCCCACCCAGGATGGCAGAAGCCACGGGCACAAGAAGGAGGAAACAAAGGCCAGGCTGGTTTGTGATCAGGTTGTTTATTCCATTCTCCTCACACCCCTGTTCCAATCTCACTAAGCCTCTCATTTCCCATCTCCTCCAGTATCCTTCACTCATCTCTCCTCTCTTCAACCTGCTGCCTTGGTCTCTCTCTAGTCTTTCAAATTCCCAGCATTGGGGGTAGCGACCACACCCAGGTCAGGGAGTACAGTCAACATCCTTAGTCCAACAATCATTTAATTAATATCTTAATTAGCATCTTAATTCTACTTCTTAATATTATTAGTCATTTTGAGTGGACTCAGCAAGAGATACATTAAGCTTATAGGATGGCTCTCCTGGGGCATCTCACTATAGATTTCAGACTACAGTACTCAGGCCAGATTAATCTTTCCTAACCCTAGCAGGGTCCTAATCTAGTCGTTACTTTTTGGATCATGACAGAATTTGTCCATACCATGCTCTTAACTTATAGTTAAATATTATGGCGCTTTGGCCTGGCACATTTCAATGCCAGGGTAGCTCACAGCTTGCCCTGGGTCCATCTGGTCCCACGTTGGGTCCCTGCTTTTTGGGAGCTAGGAAGTAAGGGCAGCTGAGGTTTAAGTTGAGAAAACAGATTCTCAGGAGTAAATATTATTCAGAGTCAATTAACTCTTAACTTACAAAAGCATAGCATTAACTGTCTTTCTGTGTCTATACAAAAAGGACATTGCTCTGAATTAACTATGTAAAGGATTTAAGCACTGTAGTATTGTAGCACTGTCCTCCCGTTGTTCATCAATTTGCTCGAGCAGACCCAGTAACATCTCCATTGTGAGACTTGCTGTTACTGTGTTTGTCATATTGAATACGTCACGGGTAGCTTGCCAGGCTTTGCCATGCGGACGGGATACTCTTGGTAGCTTGCTGGGTTCTCTGAGAGGGGCAGAGGAGTTGAACCTGGGTCAGTCGGGCCGGCCGTGCACAAGGCAAACGCCCTACTGCTGTGCTAAAGGACTTAAGAAGAAGAGAAAAGCAATATCTACACGTTAACAGAGTGATTAGGAGATAAAGGTGATTGACTGGTTGGGGAAGCAGAGCAGAAAGAAAGAGGTTACAGAGAAACAGAGGAATGGAAGCACTGCGATGGGAGTATCCCAATAAACCTAAGCTCTCTGTGGCAAGGCAGAAAGGATAAACCAATGTTATCCTACAGTTCTGGATGTGTTTTATGTGGGGTCTATACACAAAACTTCTTACTCCTGGCTCTGCACTCAGGGATTGCTCCTGGAGGAATCAGGGGAGGTATATGGGGTGCTGGGGATTGAACCTAGGTGGGTCTCATGCAAGACAGAGTAAGCACCTTACTGTCACTCTGGTCCCTATACTAAGATTTTTCTAAATGCCATGATTACCCTATTCTTGATTCCTAGTTTTGTTATCTTTTTGTAGATGTCGAATTCCATAACCACTATGAACTTATTTTACATTTCTCCAAACTTCAGCCTTCTGGAGACAAATTAGGATGATTTAAAAACTGTCTAAATTTTACTTTTCCTCTCTTCTCAGCCATGAGGGCAGCTGCTTTTAGTTGGGGGTTGTCTCATACCTAAGGCAGGAAGATGGTGGCCATAAAGAAGACTAGAAAAGTCACTAGACTCCATCAACTCCCAGTTCAAGCTGGTGAAGGTAAGTGTCAAGTATGTGTGGGCTATAAGCAGACATCAAAGATGATCTGGCAAGTTAGGCAAAGCTGTTTATCCTTGTCAACAACTTCCCGGTGTTCAGGAAATCTGAATTTGAGTACTCCACCATGTTGGCTAAGCCCGCATGTCCATCACTGCAGTGGCAATAACACTGAGTTGGGCACAGCCTGTGGGAGATACTACAGAATGTGCATACTGGTGATTATCGATCCAGGTGATTGTGATATTAGAAGCATGCCAGAACAGACTGGTAAAAAGTAAATCAAGCAAAAGTTATTCTGTAATAAAATTTAAATATTATTTTTCACAAAAAGCCTTCCCAAATCCTAAATTTCACCTTCCTTCTTAAGAGTACTTTTGCTGTATATAGACATACAGGTTGACAATGGCCTCCTACAATTGCAGTTACTTAAAGATGTCCTCTAACTGTCTTTTATTCACCAATAATTCTTATGAGAAAAACAATAATCTTGTTCATAATATCTAATATGTCATTAAATAATTTCTTTGATGTATGACTATAATGTCCTTAGATTCTAATTTATTTTTTCATCTTTTGAGAGCTCACTGATGTTCCTATAAGTTTATATCTTCTACTAAATTCAGAATATTTCTTCAATTTTTTTCTATTCCATTATCTCTCCTCTATTTGTGGGACTCCAGTTATTTACATATCATTCTACAAGCCATTGAACTTCACTATATTTTTGTAGTCTTTATTTTCTCTGTATCTCATTTTAAATAGTTTCTATTACCGTGTTTGAAGTTCACTAACTCTTGTTCTGTATTATGCCAAATTGTGGATTTTTCATTTTAGATGATACATTTATAGTTTTAAATTTTTCCATTTTGTTCTTCTTTATAATTTGTGTTTGTTTACTGGGATTCACTTATTATGATGCCACATTCCCTTCAGTACTTGAATATTTATTATAGTTGCTGTAAAGTACTTTTGGGAAATTAATTTGAATAACTTGGTTATCTCAGGTTTAGGCCACATTCTTCAGATTCTTACCTAATTGATTTTTAAATTTATTTATTTATTATTTATTGTTTTATTAGTGAATCACCATGAGGTACAGTTACAGGCTTCCAAACTTTCGTGCTTGCTTTTCAGTCATACAATGATCAAGTACCCATCCTTCCACCAGTGCCCATTTTCCACCACCAATGGTCCCAACATCCCGACTAACACCCCCACCCTGTCCCCTCCACCTTACCCTGCCTCTGTATCAGGGCATTCCCTTTTGCTCTCTCTCTCTTTTTGGGTGTTGTTTACCTGAGAGATATTTATCAATATAAAAGTCCAGTATGTATAAATATTTTTATTGTTTTTTACTGTAGAACGCATGGCTGCCCACCTACGAGATGGTCAGATTTCTTTGTCAAAACTCTGAACAAACTGTTTGAGGCTATTTGTGTTCCTGGAGCAAGCAGATGCCATTGGGCTAAACTAGCATGTGACAGTGACGAACGGAGATGTTAATGGAGCCCGCTCAAGCAAATCAAAGTTCAATGGGATGACAAGTGATACAAGTGATGTATAAATATACTAGACTTCACCGATGCCATAGTTAAGAATCTGAATTTTGGCATCCTCCTTTACAGAGTAGCACATTATTTATTTTTTCTCTTTTCCCAAAAGGTTTGTGGGATCAGAGCAATATTATAACAGGTAGGAAATGCACCTCACACACAAATGATTTGTTTTTAATCACTGGCATCCAAAATGGTCCCCTAAACTTCCCAGGAGATCCCTGAGAGCAAATCCAGGAGTAAGTCCTGAGCGCACTGAATGTGACACCCCCACCCCCAAAAAATAATGATAACTTATTTGGTATAGAAAAAATCAGTCTACAGCTTGCAATGATTCTCTTACTGCCTCCATAATGAAATCCAACTTTAGGGCCAGAGATATACATGCATCTGACTCGGTTTCCATTCCCAACTCCCAACCAATATGGTCTCCTGAGCCCTCCAGGAGTGATCCCTGAGTGCAGAGTCAGATACCAATTAACTTGTTTTTATTTTTGAGGAGCTCACTAATGTTCATTGGTTTTATTGAATGAGGCTAAAGATGCAGGTAAATTTTTCTTGATAAATTTGTAATTTATTTTTACCCAATTTTTCTGCTAAGATATTAGCTCACTAATATATTCAGTAATGCACACCCTGAGCACTTCTAGGTGTGCCCCTCCCCCTAAAAAAAGTCTAATTCTGTTTAAAAACTCAAACTATTGAAAATATTGTTTTGGATTTAAGCATAATGTGATGTCTTTCTAATTTTACCCCAACGGGCACAGCAATAATTTGCTGTTTTATTTTTTTAAATGGTAGTTCTAATTTTCTGCAAGTAGCTTTTATGGCTGACACCAGATTCTCAAAGGTCTCAGTATTGTTTGGTACTTCATAGTTTTTGTTATGCTCTCTTCTTTGAATTATTTGAAAAGTTATAAACAGGACTTATGAGGAAAAGTATAGAAATAGGTTGGTTTCAAATTTTACTTCTGCTATATGTCCTTACACAAATTACTTACCTTCTCTGTGCTTTAGTTTGCTTACCTATAGAACAACGATAATTATATGAATTACTTAGTGGATCCTTATAGCACAGCGGGTAGGGCGTTCGCCTTACAAGCGGCCAACATGGCCGACCCGAGTTCGATTCCTCCGCCCCTCTCGGAGAGCCCGGCAAGCTACCGAGAGTATTCGATATGCCAGACACAGTAACAACAAAGTCTCCAATGGAGACGTTACTGGGCCCGCTCGAGCAAATCGACGATCAACGGGAGGGCCTTTACCTTTACCTTTACCTTACTTAGTGGATCATTGAGAAGATTAATCAATTATCATGTAAAAATAATCTATAGTGTTTGGTAAAGATACGCTGATATAGAATCAAATCTTTTGGAACCATTCCGTTGTTTCATCATAACCAGAATATCTGTAATCTACTTCAAAGTAAATTTTTTTCTATTGGTATTAAAAGCAAGCTGATACTTTACATTTTAAGGAGAAATATGAGGCAATAGGTGTGGTGGAAGAAAGTGAGTTCATGCAGATAGGTCAGGAGCAGGAAGCATCACCACATAAAACTTGTGCAACTACAAAGATCAAACAACAATTGATTTCCATGCATTTCCATGTACGGCTGCATTCTCTATCAATTAAGAAGTGTTCCCAAACCTTTAATTACTAGGTCCCATATCAGACCTAGTAATTAAATAAGAGCTATTTTTTAAAAATATTGGTTTCTCCAACAATATTTACAATACTAGAAGTGTTGTAAATCAAGACAGAAATCTTGATGTATACTAAATCAAGAAAGGAATCTTGATGTACACTAAATCAAGAAAGGAATCTTGATTTATAATACTATTAGTAATACTGTTTCAGGCATACCATGTTCCAACACCACACCTAGCACTTCAATGCCAGCCTGGGTCCTTAAGTCCTTTCCTTTTTCCCCCCTCCACCCTATTGGCAAAACCAATTCTGCCTTTTATGAGAGTCATTATCATCTCAATTGATCTCCCTTTAAATTGGTATAGCCCTAACTTTAAAGAGTTAGGATTTATTTGTAATTTAATTAACGTGAATGGCAGCCTCAGCTGCCTCCAGAGGAAAGGATCTATACCTCTGCATTGTGGACCAGTTGTCAGGCTCAGTCACCTGCAAGGCTGTGTGTTATATTGTTTTTGGAATAATAAGATAGAAACCAAGAACCTAAGTGGTTGCTGGAAATCCGTCTTGACTTAGGTTTGCCTATTCTTTATATCTTAGCCGCAAATCCATTTCATATTCCAAGAGCAATTCACAGAGCCCTGCAGCTCCCAGAGAAAACTTGTTGAGAAACAATAAAGAGGAAGGAGTTTCAGCTTTAGAGGAGAAGGAGAATCATCTTCAATCCTGGGCTTCTGCTTACTCAGCCGCAATAGGAAATTCTGTCACCATACTTCTCTCAGTACATAGAGATAATGTCTAGAAGAACAATGATAAAAGAAAACAGGAGCATATTAGACCGTATGAGTTCTGCAAAGGTATATAACTAGACTGAGGCAATCAAGAAAATAATGCTTAGCTAATGATATTTTGAGACAAAATGAAGGCAGGCAAATTTTACGAACTTATTATTCAATAGAAATACCCTGATAGGTAACCTCCACTGTCCTCGTTTCCATATATGTTAACTGAGGCTCACAAGTAGAATCCAGCTCATACAAATGATCAAGATTTCAGAGAAGCTGTGGATAGTGTGCTCTTCGCTACAAAACAGCTTCCTCTCACATCCAGAAAGGGAACAGAATGTGTGGAAGTAATGTTTACACCTTGCTTCTCCCCTCTCCCCCGCCCCCCCCCCCCTACTGTTGCCAAATGCATAGCTTTGCATTTGACAAAAAGGGGGGTGTGTGTGACTGGAGCAATAGTACAGCGGGTAGGGCGTTTGCCTTGCACACGGCCGACCCGCGTTCAATTCCCAGCATCCTATATGGTCCCCTGAGAACCACCAGGAGTAACTCCTGAGTGCAAAGTCAGGAGTAACCCCTGTGCATCACTGGGTGTGACCCAAAAAGCAAAAAAAAAATGCTTTCAAGAATTTTAAAAGAAATAAAACAAAGTGTCATTTTAACCTGCTCTTTATTTACTCTCCCCACAACTCTGCAAGGGAAACAGAGTGGAGTTCATCACGCCCACTGGAATAACATGGGTATGATGACCCAATGAGCATTAAGATGAAGAGAAAACCCAATGAGCGTAACTGTTTTTAAAAATCAAGCATTTCTTGGCCTGGAGCAATAGCACAGCTAGGGCATTTGCCTTGCATGTGGCCAACCCGGGTTCAATTTCTAGCATCCCATATGGTCCCCTGAGCACTGCCAGGAGTAATTCCTGAGTGCAAAGCCAGGAGTAACCCTTGAGTACCATTGGATGTGACCCAAAAATTTTTTAAAAAAAACAGCATTTCTGGAGGATTTTGGATTCCATATATTCTAATTACCTTTTCTCTTCCTAATAAGAGTCTTAAGGTAGTATTCCCTGAAAATAATCTAGATGGTGTCAAGGGTAGGAGGTAGATGTAAAAGCTTTATTCTTTAACCCCCAGTAGAAGCTGTCTCCTTCCATCTCAACTGAGAGAGATTCTGATAGATAAATACTTTCTCTCAAAACAGTCATCGGGTCTCCCAGTTGGAAATTTTGTACTGACAATATTCAATCCTTGGTTCCCCCGGTTTCCTGATGTGCCTCTGAACAGCAATCACATAATATTGGTGAGGTGAAACTCAGCATTCTCCTGTTCCCCTTCGAAAGCAGAAATATCCTGAAGAGTCCTGTGGAAGGCTGTATTCTAGAGAAGAGTCCAATCTGAATCTGAGACATCATGGATTTTTACCAAGGTCTAGGATTTTATTCTGTTTTCTTCCATCTTGATTAATTCCACCATTAATGACTCCCAAGACTAGGAGATGCAAGATGTTCTGTCGGGGACAAAAAAAAATCGAAGTTTTTCTAATTAAATAGAACATCTTTGCGGCACGAAAGGTTTTGCAAACGAATGTAACTCATACAGAATTATGTTGGCAGGAAAATCTCATGGGAAAAACCTTCTAAAAATCAGGAGCAGATGAAGAGAGACCTGACGTAGAGGAAAAGAGAATTCAAAAAAGCAAAGAAAATGAGAGATTGGCGTATGTATATTTGGAGAGCGAAAGACAGACATAAACAATGGCTTAGCTTGAGCAGATACTCCAGGATATAAAAGACAAGGATATAGAGAAAGTCATATTTAAGGAAATATTTGGCTATCTTAGTGAATGAACTTACATAAATATTCAATAATATCTTGCATATATTTGAACACCTATATCAATTAACATTAACTGTCTGTAGCACTGTAGCACTGTCCTCCTCCCGTTGTTCATCAATTTGCTTGAGCAGGCATCAGTAATGTCCCCATTGTGAGACTTGTTTTTACTGTTTTTGGCATATCGAATACTTCACAGGGAGCTTGCTAGGCTTTGACATGCGGGCAACATTAACTAATATTTGATAATTTATATGTTGAACAAATGGCATGATAGACACTTTGTTTCATGGATGAACTGGAAGGAAAACATGGAAAGCTTCTCATTAGAGCCTAATAGAGAGACATTAATGAAACAAAAATAATTGTCTAATCTTATATTACAGTTACAGTGATAGATAAATCTATGGGGCTAGAGAGACATGTTTAACACTAAATTTCACAGAATTGTGATATAAGCAGTAAGGAGCAACAGATAAAATTTATTTTTCAAACATTTAATTTTGGAGAAGTGAGTTTGATTAAGCACACAGAGTAAAATGTATCTAGAACCTATATTTATATATATACTATTTAAGCGAGTTTTAGATAATTATTCACATTTATTTAGAAATCACCTAATTCTAGAATATTTAGAATATTTTGAACATGTAGTGTAGGATGGGCTAGAGCGATAGCACAGTGGTAGGGCATTTATTTTGCATGTGGCCGGCCCAGCCAACCCAGGTTCGATTCCTCCGGAGAGCCCAGCAAGTTATCGAGAGAATCTCGCCCGCATGGCAAAGCCTGGCAAGCTACCCGTGATGTATTCAATATGCCAAACACAGTAACAAAAAGTTTCACAATGGAGACATTATTGGGCCGGCTCGAGCAAATAGATGAACAACAGGAGAACAGTGCTACAGTTATATAACACTGTTTTGTCCTTCCTGCATAACCTCAGGTAGTTTAGGTTTATTGGGTTGCTCCCATCACAGTGCTCCCATTCCTCTGTGTTTATTTGCAAACTTTGTGTTCTGCTGACTTGTAAATATTGTTTTTCTCTTCTTCCTATGTCCTTTGCATAGTTTATTCAGAGTAATGTCCTTTTTGTATGGACACAAGAAGACAGTATATGCTATGCTTTGGTATATGTGACTCTCAGTTATTTTTCTCCTGGGAATCTGTTCTCTCCACCTAAGTCTCAGCTGCCCTTACTTCCTAGTACCCCAAAGGAAGGGTCCCGATGAGGGACTGGATGGAGCCAGGGCAAGCAGTAAGCTATGCGCTACCCTGGCATAGACATGGGCCTGGTCAAAGTGCCTAATGCTTAACTATAAGTTAAGAGCTTGGTCATGGACAAATGCTGTCATGATCCAAAATGTAATAACTAGATTTGGACCCTGCTAGGGTTAGGAGAGATGAATCTGGCCTGAGCTCTGTAGTCTGAGTCTGTGGCAAGATGTTCCCAGGAGAGCTGCCCTACAAGCCTCACTGTATCTCTTACTGTGTCCATACAAAAATAACTAGTATTAAAAAGATGTTGATAGAGTTATTGGACTGAGAAAAGGAGAAAAACACCTTAAGAGGTATTTATGCCCTTGAGCAGTCAGGAAGGGCTTTGGAATACCCCTAGGTGATGTTTCAGCCCTTGCTCCTAGCAGTAAGGAAGGGCTTTCTTATGTTGATTTGGCTACCTGATTGAGTGCAGTGTCAACCCAGAGTGCTGAGGAGTTGGAAAGACAAGAGGGTTGGAGGTATGATAGAGCGAGCTGGGTGGCAAGATGGACCATGGAGAGGCTAGCAAGGGGGACAGAGAGAGAAGAATGTAGAAGAATAATACAGGAACAGGCATTTGGAGAGAGATAGCCCAGGCTGCAAGATGGAGCACGGAGAGATAAGCAGGAGAGACAGAAGGAGACAGGAATGAAGGGAGTGTGAGGCTAGGATGGGGGGCTCAGGAGACTGGGGCAGCCTAGTGGGGAGAATGGAATAAACAGCAACTGATCAACCAATCAGCTTGGCCCTCGTTTCGTCCTTCCATATGCCCCATGACCTGGGTGGCAAGGGGAAGAGCCCTCGGGGCCTCTCCCTGGCTGCCCCTCTGCGATTTTATACAATGTAGTGTGTATAGAAAAGGAAATAGTAAAATAAATAGCATCAATACGCAGACCACATCATATTAATTTAAATTTCAACCACTTACAATGAGAGAGATAAACTGAAGAAGTCCCACCTGCTAGAGACCTCACAAGAATACTCCTTGAATTTTTATTTTGTTTTGGTTGTGGGTCACACTGGATGGTACTCAGGGCTTACTTCTGATTCTGTGCTCAAGGATCACTCCTGAAGGTGTTCAGATGACTTTATGCAGTGTTAAGGACTGAACTCAGATTGGCTGCATAAAAGGCAAAGTACCTTACTCTATTGTACTCTATTGTATCAGCCCCAATCCTTGATGTTCATGGTTCCCCAGATTACACCTCATTTAGATAAGACAAGTGAGACCCAAATGATTAAAAAACATTTCCAAGTATGAATCGCTGTAAGTATATAGTCAAAAATTGTCACCAGTTTTATTTAATCCCATATTATTTCTATTCTTGTATGGCTCAACAGCGAAAAGTGGAGGAAAAATAAAAGAATTTTCAATATTACAAACCATAATGCCCAAAATCAGAGAGAGAGAGAGAGAAAGAAAGAAAGAAAGAAAAATGCCTGTCAAAGAGGCAGGCAAGGGCGGGGGGTTATGGGATGGAACCTGGGGATACTGGTGCTGGAAAATGTACATTGATGGAGGGATAGGTGTTGAAATACTGTATGACTGAAATTAAATCAGGAATGGCTTTGTAATACTCTAAAAATAATAATAAGAGTTTTTAAAAAAATATTCTAAAAATATTTTCAAAATGTTGAAATTAGGAAATAGGACACAAGAATAGGACAGGTAGTTTTTCTTCTATCCATCCTCCCCACCTCTCCTTTTTATTAGGTAGGTGATCAGAATATTTTTTGTGTGTATGTTCCTTAAGGATTTTTCACATTTTCACTCTCACTTTATCTTAGGTATAAAGAACATTAGCAGGAAAAGTAGCACACCTGGTCTTCCTTTTTTACATATTTCTTTCCTGTTCACATCAGCATCTGACGCTGCCATACCTTAGCCACTCATTGCCATGGTCCCTAAATGGAAGTGATATGCTGCTAACTCACAGCTGTTGCTATGGTGACTATGATGTCATAAGGTGAGGCTCTATGTGTTCAGAGAATGCAATGATGAATTCTTTTTAATCTAAGATATTAACTTCACACAAACAAAACAAAGAGTTTAAGGCATTAAGGTAGAAAGGAAACCAAGTTATACAGAAGCCAAATATTAGTGACCATTTTTCTTGGTAGAAAATAAAGTTAGACTTGACCACCTCCATATGGTCTTTTCCTGCTCGAAGATTTTGTAATTATGGAAAGATCAATCACTAATTCTTCCAGAAAGATGCAGCATTGCTGAGCCCAGGTTGCAAAGGCTATGATTTAAGTAGAACTCTGAGTTGAGAGCAGGGTGCTGTTTTGGAAAATTCACCAAGGTTTGGACCCACTTCCACAGAATATCTATAAGAGCTTTCTTTTACCTAGTTTCAACCCCACCATCTTCTAAGTAGGAAAAAAAAGCACAAGTTTCTCTAAAATCTGCTTGAGAAAACATGTTCAGACCCCTTGGAACACTGAGATGTACTGGTTCCACTTAAATATTTTATTAGTGTTTAACACTTGTAAAGATAGGTCATTTCACTGCACAGACTCAGGATAAGCTTTCTATTGCCTTTGGGAATAACAATTTTATTATCGTTTGTAAAAAATTGAGGGGTATTAGGAAAAATTAGAATAGAAGATATATAGTGGCATATTTCATTTTTGAAAAGGTGGAATTGTTCTTATTAAAATTCCTTTTAGAAATACAAATGGCCAAAAGGCACGGAAAACTGCTCTACATCACTAATCATTAGGAAAATTGAAATCAAATTAATGTACCACAAAGACTGGCACACATCAACAATAACAAGAACAACCAGGGCTGACATAGATTCGGGAAGAAATGGAACTTTAATTCACTGCTGATGGGAATGTCAACTGATGCAGCCTTTCTGAAAACAATGTGGACATGCCTAAAAATCTAGAATTGAGCTTCCATTTGACCCAGCAACTCCCTCTTTTGGAGTATACCCCAAGGGACCAAACACAAAATGGGGAAAAGACTTTTGTACCCCTACATTCTTTGAAGCACCATCCACAATAGCCAAAATCTAGAAATAACCCAAGTGTGCACAAGTAGACGGCTGATAAAGAAATGATGGTACATATATAAAGTTGAATATTACTCAGCTATCACTGTCTGTCACTGTATCACTGTCATCTCGTTGTTCATCGATTTACTTGAGCAGGTGCCAGTAACATCTCCATTCATCCCAGCCCTGATATTTTACAGCACAATCATATTCGTAGTTTTGGTTGTAGTCCCAGTCATCATAGTTCCATCATCCTAGTCTCCTCATAGACCCCTCTTACCTCTTACAACATAGTTATACTCAGCCATAAGTAAAGAAAAATATCATTCAATTTTATGCTATATAACAAGATCTGGTTAAAGATCTGGTTAGAGTATCATGCTGAGTGAAGTTAGTCAGAGGGAGAGAGACTGACACTGAACAATCTTATATGTGGGACATAAACATAATCATACAATAATGAGTTGCAATGGAAACTAGGAATATGAAAACTGGTATTCAATAGGGAACATTCCACTTGGGGCAGGGGAAGTGGCTGAAACAACTATGGTGGAGGGAAGCATTTAGCTGAGAGAAGGAGGTGGTGCTGAAAGTTGATAAAATGTTATGTATGAAACCCTACCAGTAATAATATTGTAAATCAT
Source organism: Sorex fumeus (assembly GCF_029834395.1). Lineage (NCBI taxonomy): Eukaryota > Metazoa > Chordata > Mammalia > Eulipotyphla > Soricidae > Sorex > Sorex fumeus. The sequence continues at coordinate 12,153,910 of NW_026606186.1, forward strand.
GGTTCAAAACTTATAAAAAATCAAAAATACACCTCTCACAGAGGCAAACTGTTGGGTATGAGGCAAATGAATGTTGGGGGACATTCAGGAGGAGGGGGAGTGGGCACCAGTGAAGGGGTCAATGTTGAAGCATTATATGTTTGAAACTCAATCATGAATAACTTTGTAATATCGCAGTTACTAAATAAAAAATAAATTAAGAACTTTCTTTCTAATACTAGACTCTAGGACCTAGAATTTAGGCCAAACATTCCATAAATAGAAAATATTTCTATGTGTACATTATTCCATTTATCTATGATAATTTATTTTAATGCAAATTATGACAATTGGAGAATGAAGCAAAATATATAGTCATTCTTAGGAAATACATTGTTATTAGTGAGCATTGGTAATTGAAATTTGACAATAGGATGTGAAGTGGGACTTTAAATCAGCTGAACTTGTGCGGTTGGTTGGACTTGAAGGAATATCATTTACAGGAAGAGTCTAAGAGTCACTTTTAAGTCTGTGAAGATATGTTCTATCTTAAAGGAAAACAATTTTCTTGTCTTGACCCTAGAAGTCAGGTAAAGGACCACCATATTTACATTAAAGAATATGGACTCCAACTAGAACTTCTCAACAATGAAACTTCTCAGTGAGTTAGCGTGAAATCTTTGGAAAAGCTGACTTAGCTGTCGCTGGAATACCTCTCCAATATGACAGTATAGATGCATTGAGATGAGAACAAAACAAACATTTGGAAAAGAAAGAGTAATGAAGGAGCACTGAACTAGATATCTTCAAGATCAGCTAGTAGTTCTCTGATCTTAGCAGGATATTATACTTTGGTAAGACAAGTTTTAGTTTCTCCAGAGAGCAAAGTTTGAAATTAATACACATACTAAAATGTCTGCAGTGAAAATTCCTCTGTAAATGTAAAATTTTCTTTTTCTCTTAAGTTCAGTTCATTTGCTTAGGTTTTTATACTTTTTGGGCATCTTTAAGAAATATGGTCTCTTGCTGACCATAAAATAATTTTATTTTATAAGTGATGTAGGAGAGAGTCAGATAAGCAGCTGGATAGGGGATAAAGAAAAAAATGCTTATCCCTGATTAAAAGCAATTCCATATGAATTCATTAAAGTAGTCATAATCATATAAGTCTCCATCTGTTGATAGCCTCAAAGCCATCGTGTCAATGGAGGTCAAATAGGGGAATCTCAGCAAAAAGAAATCTTTCTAGAAAGAATTATTACAAGTAGCTCCATCTAGTAAAATGAGCCTCATAAGAAGGGTTTAAGATAGAGGATAATATTGGTCAACTATGGATGAATAGAAATTTTATGCCTCATTTATCACAGATTTGTTCATCTGTGAAATGCTCTAATGTGTTTTTAAAATAGTATGGGTAGACATTACAAAATAAGCACACAATTATGCTTATAATCTTCAATCTTAAGTCAGTAACATGCTGATGGACAAATATATAGGCAAAACATAAGTTAGGAACATGCTGATAGACAGGCTCTTGGAAGCATGATCATGACCATCTGATTTAGAAGGGGAGCTAAGCATTTTTATTCATGGTTCCATTACCTTCACTTGTCACTTCAAGGTTCTGATCTACAATCAACTTAACCCCACTCCAGTGCTATTCCCACCAAGGTTTTGATCTTGGATCATTTTCTTCCATGGCACAAAGTTTCCTCTTCTGAATGTGTACAGTCCCCTCGAAATCTATCAGGATTCATAGAGTAGGATTATAATGTAATAGCTTTAACTCTCCGATGAGAAGTTACCACTCTAGAATATAATGACCACTCAATGACCACTTTGATTAGTTCCATAATTTTTTAATCTTCCTATAATTTTCAACCTTACTTCCGATTCTTTTAACTGAAACTTGTATGGTCTTAAAGCACAACTGTGGACTCTGTATATTTCTTATAAGTCTTCATTCATTCTACATACTGGTCTCAAACACTGAACAGTTGGTCAATTATTTTTAAGTTTAGGTTGCAAATCAAATACTTTAAACTTTTAAGATCTGTGGTCTCTTTTATAAAAGACTCAACTATTTTATGTGCAAAAACAAGGATGGATAACATATAGAACAATAGGATGACTTTAAAAAATTATACTTTGGGATGGAGCAATAGTTCAGCAGGTAGGGCATTTTCCTTGCTTACATATGACCCAGGTTTGATCCCCAGCATCCCATTAAGGTCTCCTGAGCACTGCCAGGAGTAATTCCTGAATGCAGAGACAGGAGTAACCCCTGAGCATCGCCGGGTATGGCCTAAAAAGTTAAAAAAAATAGCTTTGAAATAATAAAACTGTTGTCAAAAGAAGCAGAGAGCCAAATATGACCCATGGGCCATGGATTGAAGATTTCTAAACAGAAAGTTTGCATTACAGTTTGTATGCATTCAAATATTTGACATCAGAGTCAAAATCTTGTAGTGAGTCTTTTACTTTATCATCTACAGTACTTTTGTTATGGCAGCAGAGTTGACAGAATCTTTACAGAAAATCTACCATATTTAATTCTCTAGTCTTTCATATAAAGTTTTCAGTTCACTGGTTTAAGATAAAGGTTATCATTGAACAGTACTTAAAGCAAGAAATTAAAACAGAGTACTTTTCAAATACAGCAAAACTTCCATTAATAATAACAAAAAATAAGTGTTAATAGAAGGTAAGTAAGCTACTAATTACTTTTAAAGAACAGTTTTAATGTGCTAATCACAGTGATACTTAATCATTATTGTATTCAATCTTTAAAATCTACAATATACAAATTTAAGCCACATACATCTCTGAATAAGAATTCAAGTCCAGCTCATTATGTCTCCAAATTAATCTGGATCATGGAGGACGAAAAGTGAATTTGTTCAGTTGAGGAAGAAGCACTTGAAGTAGAGTGAATAACTTCTATAAATATACAAGAGGCAGGGAAACTTGGTTAAAGTATCAGAGACCATGTGAAAGCAAAGAAGCCTGGAGGAAGAAGGGGAATGGGCTGATTATGAAAAGTCTTACCTGCAGGGGAGAGTTTGTCCTTGCAGCTTTTTTAGACAGAGCTGTTTGGTGTGGGTAAGTTACGTAGCAAAAGTAGAGAATAAGAAACCTCTGTCTATGAGTTTCTCCCCCTCTTTAAAGTTTTCCATTGCATTGTAATACCCTTTAATATGTCAGCAGCAACTGGTTCTGGCATAGATAGCCTCATTTATTGTTCAAAGTCTTGATTGGAGTGAACAGAGCCTTTTCTTTTCTGGGATGATGCTCTAATGCAGTTGCTCACCTCTGATATTTATTCAGAGAAATTAAACTGCCCAAATATTAGTCTGCAGGGGTTACCATGAAATTGGAAGTCTGGGTATTCTCAGAGATACCAAAAGAAGTTAAGTTATTTGAAAGTAAGCATAAGAATGCAGGGATATACTCCATTTCAGAGCAATGCAAGTGCTTTGATGTGTCTTCTTTCTGAACTTCTGTCTAGGATTCTGAGTAGTCATCGGTAGATATGACCAGTCTGCATTATTTTATGCTATCTAGAAAAGGAAACTGAGGTCTCAGGAAGAGATTAGTTTCCCCAGGGATATATATATAACTGACTAGAGTTATACCAGGAAGACTGTGTGATCTAGATTCTGGATATATTAGACTGGTACAATTATATGAATAAGGTTGATGAACCTTTTGGCTTTACAGAGAAATCTGCTTTAAGACTTCGGCAGAACAGAGAATGTGATCAGTTCTGAAACTCATGCTTAGGCAACAGATTGGCGACATCTTTGAAGAAAGTTAAATACTTAGAACTACAAAGAATGATACTTTTGATTCAAAATATAGAACTATTTATTGTGAATTAGAAATGATAGTAAACGTATTTGATTCAATGGTCTCCGATAATTAGCTCATCATCTTATCACTTTTCTTCCCACAAGGAAAACCTTACAACTAAAGTTTGTACTCATAGGAATCTAAAGAAGTATAACTTAAAATGAAACTTAAAAGCACAACTTTAATTAATGTTTCTTTGTTTATTGTAAAATTACATAAAATCTTTAGTAAATTTGACGATAGGTGTTTTTCATTGTAATATGACCTTTGAAATACTTATTACCCCATAAAATTTGCTCTGCACACCCCTTGAGGTATATTCTGAGAAGGAGCAATTTGAATCGTGTAATAATTAAGATCATAACATCTCAAAATTGCTATTGGTTCTTGAAATAACTTTTTGGAGTAATACCCAATGCAGATATTTGAGTTCAAGGTCCTTTAAATACAAGTGATGTCCTTTCTAATTTTGAAATCTAGAAGCATGGCAAGCTACCCATGGTGTATTCAATATGCCAAACAAAGTAACAAGTCTCACAATGGAGACTTTACTGGGCCCCCTCGAGCAAATTGATGAACAATGGGAGGACAGTGCTACAGTGGTACAGTGGGACAGTATACAGTGGTACAGTGATTCAGTCAGTGAATCTTTCAACCAATACATTCCCAATGGTCTATTATTTCATCTATCTTACAATAATAATAATTTTTATTCATTTCAACTATTGTGCATGCATGCATATACTTACATGAAAATACACATCTATTTAATAAAATAAGTGATACTAAAGATTATAAACTTTAAGTCCAGGAGATGGCATTTAAAATTCTAGTCTACGCAGCTGATGAGTTGTGTTAGTTTAGGCATGTTTCTTAATCCTAATTTCCCTTTGCAGTAAAAGGATTCAAAGAATATGGGGCAAGCATTTAAAGAGGTAGAGGATTTGTATTTCTTTCACAAGGGCTGTAGCATAACAGCGTGTGTATAAATGGCATGTATGGGTAAGTGTATGTGTGAGCGTGTATGTTGTGTGACTCTTACAATTCATGCACAAAGATATAGGCTCCATAAAAACATGTGGACTTGAAAAGAGCCATGTCAAATGTCAGAAATACAGCTTACTATGGGCCAAGGTTAAGATATAAATGGGAACAACAGTCCACAGACAACCTTTGTTTCTTTTCTTCTTTGTGTCAGCAAACTTCTGAGAATTTTGTCTGCATTTCTCCCTCTGCTCAGACATATATACCACAATCACCTTCCACCCTGCACCCTGATACAACTGATGGTCAGCTTTTTGAGCACAAATAAACTTTGTGTAAAGACAACGGATACAACAGAGACAAGGACAAGAAGAACATGTCCACCAACATCACCTTTTTTAGACTCAAGGAAAAATTCTTTTTTTTAATTTTGTGTCACAGCCAGCAATGCACAGGGGTTACTCCTGGCTTGTGCACTCAGGAATTACTCCTGAGGTGCTCAGGGGACCATATGGGATGCTGGGAATCGAACCCGGGTTAGCCGTGTGCAAGGCAAATGCCCTACCTGCTGTGCTATGGCTCCAGCCTCAGAAAAATTCTTTATACTTCATTGACAGTAAAAAATTGACCAGACTCTTGGAATATCTTCTAAAGTCCGACTTACCCAATGGCACCAATATTGGTCCTACTTTCTCATGAAAGATTCTGCTCCTCGGCTCCACAAGAAAATGGCATATTAAGCATCTGAAACTGATTTTATTTTTTTCTCAGAAAAAGATGGTACCAGGGAGGCATCAAATTTCAGAAGTTATTTGTCCACACCCAGCAATAGGAATTTCAACCAAATCACTGCTACTTAGAAAAACATGTTCAACTACTTAGAAAAACACTTTCCCTCAGCAGTTCACAGCAAAGTATGGGAGAGAAAAATCTTTACTATCCATAAACTTGGTGAAATATATTAATAGGATCTGTATTCCATTTGATAAGTGTACATATAGAATACAATTCTATTATTAAAATCATTTCCCTGTTTCTTTCCCCAATATGTTTTACTTAAGTTGAGCAGATGGGGGTCTCTTATTTCCTGTCTTTGTCAGTTCTGGAACTCTGGGGATTTCAAATGTATCTTTAGCTTAGCGAGATGCTTGTTATGCAATGTCTGCTTTCTGAATTCTGACACTTAGAGTTGTGTGAATCTCTCCTATACACAAAATGCTTTAGGAAAGTGTTGTTGAAAAACTTAATCTACACCAAGCTATGTTCCTTATACCCCCACTATTTGAAAAAAATCTATTATGAAAATGAGGAAAATATTGCTTGTGGTTATGAATTCACTGATTTTATAAACATGTTAGCACCCACCTCATGATAAGAATACAATCAATCCACACCACTGTCAGTGGAAAGTCTGCACAAGGTTCACAAAGTTGATGAAAGTGAGGCCTTGGTTGTCTGGAATGGCATGCTGAGCCATTGGCAAATGAGGATTCAGGCTGAGTTAGGCCAATTAACAATTGAAAAAGAGAAAATCAACAAGGAAGATGATGAGAAACTTCAAAAGAGAAATATTTGAATATCAAAGGATTATGAGAAGCCGTGGGGGAAAATGATGAATCTCTCAAATATTTTCACAAAATTACCTTCCTCCTAATCATGATATGAAAGTTAAATGAAAAGTGAAGGATTTCATTTCATTTGATCACACAATTTTGTCAGAAAAATTACTGTTAAAAAAATCAAGACCTGGCTCATTTTCTGATCATTTTATGAATTAGCATGCAGTTAAAATTATCAAATAAATTCTGACTATATAAGCTGAGATAAACTTTTATCCACAGTTTCACTTGCCAAACTGCATTTCTTGCATGCTTCTTTCTGGAATTGTATTTCTATCTGAGGTAGATTCACTTTTGAGTGGACATGATCTCCAGGGGCACATTCTCAGAGATTAGACGGTATCTGTAATCTGAAAGCAGGATACCCGTGCTTCAGATTGTGGTACTCATGGCATAGCACGATAAATGGGTTATTCTACTCCCCCTTTTCAATGGTTCTACCTCTAGAAAATAGAATTAGTAACAGTCCTATTTGAGCAGAGGGCTGGGAACAAAAGAGGGAGAATACTATCGAGAGTCCATTCTTTATGATGAAATGTGTCTAACTTTGTTGGGTGTGAGAGATTTATGTTTGCTTAGCCAATATGGCAAAATTCATTCCTTTTATCTCCTGTAAACAGGGACCTTCTCCTTTTGTCCTATTTGTTTTCTTTATTTTCTTCTTTATCATAAACTATCTCTAAGAGTTACCCATGCCTTTTTCTCATGTAGTGAGTGCTTCACTATAATTCTTACAATATGTGTGAATATCTCTACAACTTCTCTACTTCACACCTATTTCAGGGACACATGTGCCACCAACGCTATGAAGAAAAAGCTCCATACTGAGCTCTATATACCTTGTACTTGCACACTGGTTAGGACACCTGTAATCATTGTCCCTGTGTGAGTCTTGATGAGATAGACGAACTCTTTAGCTTCCTGCAGGTAGAATGCCCTGTACTTTTTAACTCTCGCAAAAGTGGCATGCTCAGGGCTGGAGCGATAGTACAGTGGGTAGAGCATTTGCCTTGCATGTGGCTGACCAGGGTTCGATTCCCTGCATCCCACATGGTCCCCAAAGCACCACCAAGGAGTAATTCCTGAGTGCAAATCCAGGAGTAATCCCTGTGCATTGCCGGGTGTGATCCCAAAAAAGCAAAAAAAAAAAAAAAGTGCCACGCTCCCTGGAGTGAGTTATACTAATTTGTTTCTCATCATCTTAGGGAAAGTTGTCTTGAAATATGATGAGGACACATTTCTGCTCCATCTTTGCCCATTGATAAATATTCAGTCCTAGTTGTCTCTCAATTCAGATCAACCTGAATGATCACAATGCCATCTGGAGAGCTTCAACTAAGGTTACAGGAGTTGTTAATCATCTTTTTGATGCCTGTCTCTAATCCTATATTACTAATCGTCACTACTACCACCATCACTGGCATCCTTGTCCTAAGTTATCACTTTACAGACAATACACTGAGAAACACTTTTCAAATGTCGCTGTGTAATTCTTGGAAAAATTAAAGAGAAACTCTTTCCTACTTTAAAATATACTCAATCAGACATAATCAAGGCTAAATGGAATTAGACAACCTCCTGGTACTATCCTTGAAAGTAACTTGCAGGAATTCAAACCCCAGTTTTCCTAACTTCAAATCAACACTCTTAATCATTACAGAGAACAATTTGTTTTGTGCCCATGCCCATTCCACTAGGCTCATTACTAACAGACCTACAGGGTGAGCACGTCTTTTTCCAGGTTAAAAAAAATATCCATTCATTCCTTAAATTTTTGTATATGTCAGTTAAGCTGGATATATATTGAATTGCTTTATAAGCCATATAATAGTCGATACACAGGCATAGTTAGTAGATGTAAGAAAGTGGCACACAAGCATTGAGAATATTGGTTTTAAATACCACCTTAATACTCTTTTCCTGGCACCAAACTATCGTGGGTAAGTTCCTCATATGATGTCTCCATTATTGCATAACCTCAAATGATTATTGTAAGAATTAAGAATTTCATATCTATTCATTCATTTATTTATTTTTGTGGCCCACACCCAAAACTGCTCAGAGGTAACTCCTTGCTCCTCAGGGTGACCATATGGGATGCCAGGGATTTAATCCATTTGGCTGCACACAAGGCAAGCACCTTACCTGCTGTACTATCTTTCAAATCCTGTGAATTAGCACATACTAAATACATATTAGACATCATTATCTGATACAATTTTGAGAAAGAAATTCAAATTTCAGAGGCTAGAGTGATAGCACAGCAGGTTGGGCATTTGCCTTGCATGCAGGTGACCCGGGTTCGATTCCCAGCATCCCATATGATCCCCTGAGTATTGCCAGGAGTAATTCTTGAATGCAGAGCCAGGAGTACCCCCTGTACATTGCCAGGTGTGACCCCAAAAGCAAAATAATAAAAAAGAAATCAGTTTATTTGATCACTTGACATCCCATTACTCATCGATTTGCTGAGCGGGCACCAGTAATGTCTCCATTTGTCCCTCTCGTGTGCTAGTGCAGCCCAATGGCATCTGCTCGCTCCAGGAACATGAAGAGCTTCAAACCATTCATTCAGGGTTTTGACAAAGAAGTCTGACCATCTCATACATAGGTGGACGGCCATGAGTTCTATTGATGTCTCATGGAATCCAGTCAGTAATGGCTCTAGTCCAGTGGTCATCTTCAAATCACATTACATGTCCGGCCCATCTGATTTTCGATGCCTTGGCAAATGAGACAGTATCCCTGATTCTTGATCATCAACGGAGGTCAGAACGGATTCCTTCTCTCACTTGAGTGAAGCATGATACTCCAAGCATAGCTCTTTTGATTGCTCTTTGGGTGACCCAAATAGCATTCTCATCCTGTTTTCATAGAGCCCAGGTCTCTGAGGCATATGTTAGTTCAGGAAGAATGGTGGAGTTGAAGAGATGTGCCCGGAGCCATAGGTTCTTCATCCTCTTAACTATTTCTTCAATGCTCTTTAAGGCTTTCCCCGTGGCTCTCTTCCTCTGGTGCAGCTCAAGTGCCAGGTCATTCATCATGTTGTCTTCTCGACATAGGTACACATAACTGCTGCATTTGTAGATGTTTGTTCCGTGAGAGTGAATGGGACGTCAGGAACGAGTCCATTTTTCATGAATGTTGTCTTCATGAGATTCAGCTGTAGTCTGACGTTTCCACACTCACGGCTGAAGTCAGTCAGCATTCGTGCCACTTGGCTAATGGTTGTTGTTACTAGAATGATGTCATCAGCAAAGAGGAAGTGGTGTAGTTGTTCAACCATCTACCTTCACTACCATTCCTTCCAATTCCAGTCATAGCATGACATTTTCGAGGGTGCCAATGAAGAGTTTTGGTGAAATGGTATCCGCCTGCCGAACCCCTGTCTTGACATGGATGATCACTTACTTGTAGAATGGTGAGATCCTGGTAGTGAATCCATAATAGAGCCCATGGAGGATACTGATGTATTGAGTTTGAACGCCCTGTTTGGCTAGGGCTTCGATGACTGCTTCAGTCTCAACAGAATCAAAGGCATTCTTTAAATCAATGAACATTCGACAGAGCAGCATCTTGAACTCCGAAGAAACCTCAATGAGCTTGTTCACCATGTGGATATGGTCAATCATACTGAATCCTTTTTGGAATCCAGCTTGCGGTCCTTCATCTAGCGTTCTGCCAATCCTGTTTAGGATGAAACAAGTTAACAGCTTGTAGTCAAAAGACAACATGGGGATCGGATGATAATTGCTAATGTCATGGCTGTCTCCCTTCTTGTGCAGTAGAACGCTACTGCTGGTTTTCCATTGGGACGAAACCTTGCATTCAGACAGGTAGTGTGTGAAGAACTGAGCCAGTATATTGATGAGTACTGATGGCAGATTCTTCAGGTATCCCAGTCTGACCTTGTCTGGGCCACGTACTGTTTGCTTTTTTACTGATGAAATGATGTGTTGGATTTTGGAAGGGAGATCGTTGGGAATGACATATCCATCCTGCGGAATTTGGTATGTGGGCAGGTAGACATGGCTATCAAAGAGCTCCGAGTAGAAGTTATGGATAATCTTCTCCATTGCTTTTCTGGAAGATGTGATAGATTCATCAGGACATCAGAGGGCAGTCATCTTGGTCTTGTAGTTGGCAAGGAACAGGCGGGCATTGCAAATACTTTTCCCAGCTTCTGCCGCATTGACCATCACTGCTGCTCTTCTCTCTTTGAGATCTTCCTTGATGGCTTCTCTGCACTGCTTTGTGAGTTCGGATGTTAGCTTGTGGTTGTCTGAGGCTCATGCCAAGCCACATTGGCAATTTAGCTCGAGAATTTCCAAAGACAGATGTCTTTTTTGTGGTGCTCTCTCTCTCAGCATTCTTCACACAATAATGGAGGTGCTGAACCAGTTGATCATATTTTTAGTCAATGTTGTCAATGACGGCATCTTCTGATGCTGCCATAATAGTGCCAAAGAGCTCCCATTTGGTGGTTGTTCTTGGAGTTCTTTTAAACTTTGCAGCCTTTATCCCCACTTCATGAATTAGAATTTTGCACAAAGGAGACAGTGGTCCAATCCCATTTGGAATTTTGGGACAACAGCGACATTGATCAGGTGAAACAGTCGATTGAATATGATGTGGTCAATTTTGTTGTGGAATTGTCCTCCAGAAGACTTCCATGTCCAGCATTTATATTCAGTTATTTAAAAAAGAAATCAGTTATTAAAAAAATTCAAATTATGTTTTTTTCATGATGGCGTTTTTTTGGCCCCAAGTAATTCTTTGGTATCTTATTAGGAAATTAAAAAATAAATAGGAGAAACATCAACATCACTAACATAATTACCAAAAACTACAAAAGCAAGTCTTTATTTTATTTAATTTCTTGAATAAAAGTATTAAGCACATATGTTTAGAAATGTAGAATCAGCGTCCTTCACGCCCTACCGAGGTCACCAGTTGCCCCCCACGAGCGGCTCTACGGCCACGGCCCCAGAAGCACAGAGACCAATCTCTTAATTATCTGACTCTCAGTAGAAATACTTGCAGGGTTAATAAATAAAATAGTAGAAATCCAAAACCGTGCGGCCACAATACATCATTTAATTCTTAAATCCAGCTGTAGAAAGCAAATAATTTCACAATGCTTTTTCAGCATGGCTGATTTGTGGGGGGGTGGGTAAAGTCTAAATAATAACGGTGCAACTTTTATCAAAACAATGAAGCTAGTCAAAGTAGACAGAGTGTTAACTAGAATTCATCTACCCCACAGACATGGGGGTGGGGGTTGGGGGGGTTTATTAGGGTTCTTCGTAGTGAAAAATAAGTATTGGTAAAGGGAAATGTGATTGATATTTGCATGACCGAGACCTAAACCTGAAAGCTTTGTAACTTTCCCCACAGCAATTCAATAAATAAATAAATAAAAGAAATGTAGAATCAGAAAAACCTATTTTTTTCCCTATTGCCTTATCACTTAAGTAGGCTGAGCACTTTTGGCATTCTCTGTCTTATCTTGGCTGCTGAGAAGTATGCAATCATATTCTATTTATACATGTGTTTTAGTTCCAGAATCAAACCCAGGGCCTCACTCACGTGAGCCCCAGGTACTCCATCACTAAACTGCATCCCTAGGCATTCTTAATTTGAACCAAAGTTATTGATTAATAATTTTAGGATATGCATAATTCAAATTTTCTCCAATCTTCAATATTCATGTGATTTTAGAATTATTTTAATCTTAATAACTTCACATTTTCTTCATTTAATGCAACTATTTGGTAAATCTTTATATGCTTTCTCAATTAGAGTCGGAAAAGAGACTATAGTAACAATCACATTCACTGCCTGCACCCAATATGCTACCCCTTATTTCCTAGCAAGGCTTTATTTAGGTAGTTTTAGATGAAACTATAAAAACTATTAAAAAACTATTAAAAAATCAAAGCTAGTTCGTATTTAAAGCGGTAGTCCCATATTTTAATCAGGAACTTTTTTAATAATAGTGGAAAGGATATTTCTATAATGAATAGGCTTGTTTGTGAATATGGTAAGAAAGTGAAAGAGTATAATGGGCATATGATTATTAAGAAGTAGGTTTATTCTTCAAGATCATTTTTGTCCCTTGAGAGTATATCTCTCTTGCTTGTCTCTATGAATTTTTGCTTGCTTGGCTTTTTTACAACCTGGAGAAACCTATGTTCTCTTAAATATATACTATCTGCCTTTCTCTCTCCTCACATCTAAGTAATTTTTGTTCAGTAAAAACTGTCTTGCTTCATAAACAAAAGAAAAATTAAGAAGTATGTGATTCTTGCTAACCTCATCTAACAGTGTACAGAGTTCTTGGTGAATACTATTGAGAATTCCTGTATGAATACAGTTGAGAGGATATTCAAAATGTGATGAGGGAAATCAGAAAGAAGGGTTGGGAGACTTCAACCAGATCAAAATGACTTGAAAGAATTCTCATAAGTGAGCTTTGGGGACATATTCAAAAATGGAACTTAGTTAATCAAGTGTCTGAAGAAGCCTGATCAGTTTAAACAAGAAGAGAGTCTTTGTCACCATAGAAAACTGCCAATATCCAACTATTATATATTTTTTGGCCTACGTAAACAAGAATTTCTTGCTGTTTAACCTAATCATATCTAAGTATATGCTTCTCTTTTAGCAACCTTAATTCTGAAGTATAGTAAGAAAGGTCAAAAAAGATTTTTAACATTTCTTTGAAAATTTAAGTGACATTTTCTGAATGTCTTCTTCCTTATTGACTTGTCAATAATGATAGTTTATTTAGTTCATATTATATCTGTCTGAATCATCTGTAATGTGACATTAGAGTGGATTCCTCAAAGAGCTATGACTTCCAAATATATTTCATATTAATTTATTACATAGCTCTCCATAACAGATTTTATTGATTAACTGTACAGTGTAAAATATTATTTGGTTAAAGCTTCACAGTACTTTTAAAAAATATGATAGCTACAAAATAATCTATTCCTCTATAAAGGTACTTTAGGGGAAAAATCCATGATAAAGAACTTCTCAGGATTAAGAATTGGTTCAGCTTGCTTCACATAAACACAATGGACTTATTTTTCAAATAAGTTTTCATTTAAGAAGCAGAAAAAAGGAATTTAGTTCATTCCCACAAATATTGAGATCCAATATGAGTAAGGCTGAGGACAAAATGCTAAAAAATAATCATATTTTGTACCAAAGAGGGGCAGTCCATGGACTAGAGATGGAGAAATCGTTTTTGGCAAAATGTGATATGTGTTTATGTTTATTTTTAAATTCATCTTCATGCATCTGAAACTATACATCCTACACCATCTTTTACTATTATTTGTAAGTTAAGCAAATAAACCAAGTGCTGTGACCCAAGGAGAAGAGTTAACAGGGAATCTAGAAATAGATATGAAATGTCACAAATAAATTAGCAAACAGACCAGATATATAGTATAGGGGTTAAGTAGCTTGCTCTGTACATGGTCTAATGTGGTAGAATCTGTGAAACCACATAAAATCCTCTGAGAACCATGAAGAATATTCCTAAGAGCAGAATCAGGAGTAAGCCCTGAGAATGACTAGGTGTGGTCCAAAATCCAAGATTCAAAGTAGCAAATGAAGGGTAACTTATACCTCTAGCATTAAATGTATTTGTTCTAATTGCATAACCCCAACAGGTGCCTTTTGTTTTCATACATGTATGAAGAGAGTCATGGGATTTTGGATTTATATCATATCTCAGAAAATGCCTTTTCCTGAACTTTGAGTTAATACTAGAAAGTAACGGAGGTTCAAAGAACTGAACAGTCAACAGAATGAGAACCCAGACCTTTGACTAAAAACACTCATTTTATGCTCTCAGACATCTTGCTTGAAGTACATAATTCTCCTTCCATAATTTTACTGGCAGTATCCTATTCTAATTTCATTAGATGTGAAACTTCTTAGAAATTCTCTGTCTCATAGGTTAGTATTTATTAGCTAAGTTGTTGTGAATTCTCTATATCCTCTACATTTTGTGGGCAAGACAGGAATATAGGACTTGAGTGATGTCCACGATGTATATCTTAGGTCCATCCCTCTATCTCTTTTGGTTTATTCTGTTCTTGCTATTCCCAGGATTCCACATTCCTCACATTGGAAATCAGTGGATGGTGTGTGACAAAGCAGAAGAAAAACTTGTCCTGTGATGGCAAAACTGATGCCATGGCAGGCTGCAGCTGACGTTACATCTCAGCTAGGCCTTAGTTTCTGTTCAAGTTCAAAGCAGAACTTACATTTTCTGATAAACTCCCAGTTGATTAATTTTTCTAGATAACAAACTGGGCAGTTGGGTCTGGTCAGTCGTGAGGGATCACTGTACCCTCCTTAGACACTGCTACTGTTACTGGAAACTATTGTCTAATTGCTGACCACTGTTGTAATAGGGCTGATGCTAAAAATAACCCAGTATATAAACTACTTCTTAATACTGAACCCTATACTTGTAATTTAGAATCAGGGTCCTTGTCAAGACTCCACTCCCTTGGATGAGTCTTGGACCCTAGCTCAAGCTAGCAAAAAAGTTCCTTTGCTTTTGAATTATCGTGGGTGGACTTGGTCTCTCCATGACTGGGATCCAAAACTCGGGCACAACAGTCCCTCATTTAGTCAAAGCAAACAAAGCTATGCCAGGATTAATATATATGTATAATGGCTGAAGCGACCAAGCATAAAGATGATGATGTAGAAGAACTCTAACTAGGCTGTAAACATTCAGAACCCATGTGTACTACTCCACAGACAACTCTCAAGTCTAATTCCAGAATGATGTTACAGGTCACGACAAAAAAAAATTGTGAGAGATGGGGAAAAACAGAATTTCATAGAGGAAGAATAATTTTGTCACATATATTCACATATAGTATGCTTTATAATGAACTATGAATCTTCTCAAGTTTTTCATAACCAACTCATCAGGTTATGGATCTATACCCAGAGCATGGTTGAGAAAATTCAACTACAGAGGCCAAGTTATTATCAGAAATATCCCTGGAAGTTGGAGAGTTGCAGGAAAAGAAACATTTATTCAATGGATCAGCAAATATTTGGTAAGCCATTATGGTGAAGCTCTGGATAAACACAATAACAGACTTGAGAGGCAAAGTGTTACCCATTGGTAAGCCCATCCCAAGAAGAGTTAGGAAGCTTTATACAATTAGATAATTAAAAAAATAGCATTTTAAAAGTATGACCAACTTGAAGATTACCTAATAAAGCAGAACAAAACTTAAAGCTAGATAAATTTTGCATTTCTTCAAACATTTCTTTAAATTTTGTATCACTTAATAAATTAGTAATTGTAGTAAGCATAAAATATCCTTTTATCTTTAAAAAGGATTTTATTGTAATGGGATAAAAACATAGCTGGGTAGAAAAAATAATCAATGCAAATAGTTACAGCTTAGGAAAATAAAGTGATCGGTGCCCCCATTAATGTGCATAATGTAGTCTTTGGACATAATGTGACAAAAATAGCATCTAAGAACTAATCTTTCAAACCCAAACTTATAATTATGCAAACGTCTCCTCAGGACATTAGTTCATATGAAAAAAATATATTTTAAATATGTCCTTTGACTTCTTCTAAAATGGCTTAAGGTGACTTAGCAGTTAAAACAAGTGCGGCAAATAACATTTAAGGTTATTTGGAAAGGCATTTTCAAAAACTAGAAAGAATTGGCTCTTTCAGGCCAATTGAGTTGAGAAGATTATGGTATGAGTCCAATTAACTTATTTTCTGGCAGCTAAGCTATATATATTAAAAAAATAACATTGTGAATTATCCACTAAGATAAAAGAATCAAATTAATCTATAGGGAAAAAATTGTGGCTATTAACCCAGGAAGAAATGTAGAATATACACTCATATTTAGAGAAAACAATGCAAACTGAAACATTAACTGCACTTTATCTACAACCAGAGGTTAAAAAAAGATACTAAAATGTTCTGGGTGATTCACTGACTAGCCTTCTATAAACGCAGAGGGTATTGGCATTAAATCATAACTCAGGGCAGACAATTTTGTGTGAGGCTGATATAATGGTGTCCAGGCATTTACCTGGCTTTCTGATGCCCTAATACAATACTTCAGTAGAATTTGGAGACTCCGGATGAATAAGTGTTTAGCATGTCCATTAAGTTTATTTCAGATGACAGGTATTTTTAGCAAGCTTTGAAAAAACATGCTCACTTCCTTTCTTTTATGGTTTCAATTTTACTGAAGTATATTTAACAGATAAAACTGTGCATACAAAATATGTTTATTTTGATATGTTTGGACATACAAATTCATTTTTGTACCATTGTGAGAATCATTGTTTTCTTTGCATTTTGGTTAGATTAGGATTTCTAGTCCCATAAATTTTAAACATATGACCTAGCCACTAAAACTTTAAGTACATACCACCATTTTGTTAGACACCAGCTGTTAGATGCTATTAACATTATGTTTGAGAAAAGATCTCTGAAACTTGTTACTCCTGTATCATAATAGCAAATAATATACTCACTGAACACATTCCTACTTCCTCCTCTATCCCATCCCCTGGGTAACCACAATTCTGTTCTCTGCCTCTGTCAATTGGATTAACTCATTACTCAGGAGGAACCATGCAGGTACTTGGTCTCTGCAACTTGCTTATTTCTCTCAGCAGTTAGCAAATATTTGCTTTGCCACTATTGCAAATATTTATAAAAAGGTATGCAATCTCCTCAAATTTATTGCATGAATTCCAAGCACAAGCTTAACAATAAAAAGCTAAGACAAGATGACAAAAATAGTCACATCACAGTTTATAGTTTTAAAAGTAAGCTTCTATTCATAAAGTATACTAACCATTAATTGGTATTTAGTCATCTTTACAAGAAAGATCATTTATCAAAAGGATGGCAATATTTTCCTTTCCACACTTTTTCAATGTGACTTTGCAGCCCTTAATGTCTAAAGGGGAAGTCAATTTGCCACTAGTTGTAACAATGACTTCTTTGGGACATGCTCTAACAAATATGCTTTAGTTGAAGTGACACAGTGTTGATTTTGCACTTGGATTTTAAGAAGACTTTTTTTTTCCTAAATGAAGTCTCTTAGAACCCCCACTGATATCTGTGCGAATAAATAGTGTCTTGTCTGCTGGTTGATGACAGACACCCATCTTAGAAAAACCCCAAATCAATCAACCAGCCAATGTTAGCTAACTTGCAGAAGTAAAGCTACCTTAACACTTGCAGTTTACAAGTATAATGCAGGAATAGGCATGAAGAACAGCCCACACTGGAAATTATCAACAGAATGGAGCTTAATTTGCTCATATAAAGAATTGTAAGCAAACTAAAAAAATTAAGCCATTAGTTAGCTCTGAATATTTTTTCTCCAATAAGTATAGCACATTCTCTCATTCTCCTAAAGAGCCGTGAATAAAATCTCAGGGCTAGGATGAAAGAGACGTTACTGGGGCCTGCTCGAGGCAATCGACGATTAACAGGATGATGAAATGAAATGAAATGAAAAAAAAGTATAGCACTGTATAGCACTGTCCTCCTGTTGTTTGTTGATCTGCGAGAGCAGGCACAAGTAACATCTCCATTGTGAGATTTGTTACTTTTTTTTTTTGCATATCTAATACATCATGGTTAGCTTGCCAGGCTTTGCCTTGCAGGCATGATACTTTTGGTAGCTTGCCGGGCTCTCCGAGAGGGGTGGAGAAGTCGAACCGGGCTTGGCCTGGGTCGGGTGTGAGCAAGGCAAGCACTTTGCCACTGTGCTATCACCCCGCCCCCAATAAGTATTTATGTAATAATATATATTATATATTGCAATACATGCTATATTGTTATATATTATAAATACAAATATATGTAACAATATATATTATATTTAGAGAGAGTGAGAGAGAGAGAGGGAGGGAGGAAGAGAGGGAGGGAGAGCGAGAAAGAGAGAGACAACCAATATGAGCTTTTTATATTTGAATAGAACTTTACAAGACATTAAAAGGTATTTTGAACATATTAGAGAACTTACTTCCTAGAGTAGGCCTTCTTATTCAAGAAGCAGTATTAAAGTTTCCTTAAATTGCAATGAGGGTCCCAAGAGTTGTGACATGCCCTACTCTCTATTATAGATTCTCTGTCTTCGGAGCATTGTCATAATTCTGTTGTGCCCTCCAAGAATTCTAAGGCAGTTTTCTCTAGTAGTCTACATGAAAAATTTTGATAATACAAATATTATACATATCCATTTTTGTGCAGTTTAATTCTGTACTCTCTACATAAAGAGTAAGACTTTTAATTTGCCTATAAGCATTTTATTTCCCTGAGGGAGTATATGTTTCTATTATCATGGAGAATACATGCTTTATTTGTATCATGCTACACACACCTTTTCATGTTGATCATGGAGTCATGAAAAATAATTTGTTATAGGTAACATAGCTTAAAAATCATAGGTCCAGGTAGGTTAATCCAGGTCATTTGACTCTAAGCCAAGAACCCTGGGTACGCTATCAGAGAGACTGGGTTCAAATATGCACTTAATCTAAGGTTGGATAAATTGAATCGTCTATCCTTACAACACTGGGGTGAAAACCAACTAATTAAACTGCTTGTAGCTGTTATAGTGAAAGAGGAAAAAGCTCTATAAATGCTTAATAATCATGTCGACAGAATTGGAAGATACTATTTGCTTCTCTCTGTATAAAGCCTGCTCTTTAGATGAAGAGAATTCATTCTCTAGAGTCATCCATCCAGCCTCTCACTAAATTCACTCGCACTACATTTCTTTAAGGATTTATAAGACAGAAAAGAAAATAGCAGCAAGACAGATGAAAACATTTCCTTGATGCAGGCGTAAAACTCTAAGGACTAGAGGCAGGAAGGGTAGCTACAGACACGGGTAGACTGGAGAAGATTAAATGTGTACATGTCACTAATCACTATATTCAACCTTTAGAAATGCTGTTTGTGAGGAAAGGCATTTTCAGAAAGTATAGAAAGAAATGTGAAACAGTGCTGAGCCACAAAGTTCACAGGAGAAAAGGTGATGGTTATTAAGTTCCAAGTGGCTTGCAGCCAAATGTGGAGTGCTCCCATGTCCACTCAATTTAACCTGACCTTGATAGAAAAAGCTATTTTGCTTATGCATATGAGTAAAGGGGTTTGTAAGGAACTGAAATAGAAAAGCACCCAGCAGCTTCTCAACATTTTGTTTAGTTCTGTTACAAAGCAGTTACCTATACATTTCTGAACTAGTTTTGTTCACAGTCACCTGGTTCTCTGTGCTGTAAATCTCTTCTTTTTCATTCAATTAAAACTAGTGAAATAAAACGTTATTTTTCTTTTCCTCAAGACATTTTGCACAAAGAAAGAACAATAGATGTAAACACATACCCCCAAAGGGTGGGTGGAATGATGTGGGAAGGGAACTTCAAAACCATCTAGCATCCTGGTAGTACTTTTCTAGTCAGGTAACTGAAGTTCTGGGGCAGGATCTAGTTGCTCTTACCTCACACTTTAAGCTCTTAAGAAAGAGTTATCAACTGCCATCTCCAGCACTGATTTAATCAACCAAAATTCCAAAGTCAACTATTGTGTTTACATTGACTTTGATTTGCAAGAAGGCCTCTCACTAGTGAGACCATATAAGGCCCTCCTATCCCTTTCTGAGGATTTATGTAAAATCAGACTCTCCAAGAAAGACATCATTGTATGTTCTCTGTTCCCATTAGTCAGAAAAAGTAAGTCCACCTACAGCTACAAATCACTTTTTTCTTTATACCCTCTAGAGTGAAACCCTTTAGATAACACTTCTAACATCAGTTGCTCTCCCAGATGTCTTTCTTTTACACGGTAACTTACTTTTGTCAAGTGTATTACATTGGCCATCCCTTGGTAGGTGATTCATTGATTCTTAAGGAACACATAATCTGTCTCTGTCTCAATCTCTCTATTTCTGTCTGTCTCTCTGCCTCTTTAATTTTACTACCCCATTTTTTTCTCCTGTCATCAAGGTCTTTCTTGATTGTCTTATAAATTCAATGCCTTCCTGGAGTTGGCTTTCTTAAGGCCTGCATGGGACAGAATATTGTTCCTTCTACATTCCTTGTGCTTCCTCACCCCATAAGCACAGACCTCATCACATGTATAAGTTCATAAAATAAATAAGTTAGCAGTGGCGGCATGGTCTCTCTCACCTGCCACATGCATTCAGTGGCCATGAGCTGCTTCCCCAATCCCTGCCTCCAACTGCCACCAACAGACGCATAAAGGAGAAACAGGACCACTAAGCTGCTTGGTGATCAGTGGCCATTTATTCTATTCTCCCCAAGCTCCTGTTCCAGTCTTACTGAGCTCCCCATTCCAGTCTCACACTGCCCCTCATTCCCATCTCCTACTCTCCTCCATGCTCCTTTCCTGTGTTCTGTCTCAAAGCCTTGGTCTACACCACTCCCTCCAAAAGTTGGGGGAGCAACTACAAACAGGTACACAATCAACATATGAAAGCACTCCCTTCCTTTCCAGGGAAGCTCTTCTAAGATAAAGATCTCCTGCATCTAGGATATCTGTTTATGGGCATCTTGGGATGTGTTTTTTATTTCCTTAGTCCAACAACCATTTAAACATTCATCTTAATTCTACTTCTTAATAATATTAATCATTTTGTACAGACACAGTAAGATAGTTGTAGATATAGCTTGTAGCTCTTCTGAGGGCATCTTATTATAGATCCCAAACTACAGTGCTCAGGCCAGATTAGTTTTTCCTGTGTTAGATAATGCATTTCCAGTGTTTGTTCTTTCTGAATGACTATAGGGAAGGTCACAGCTTGTGACCATAACACTATTGTTGACCAGAGACAGTAACATTGGGGTCTGGGCTTAATTTTCAGTGTGTGCTTCTCCCCCCCACACCCTCTGTGGCACGGACTTACCGGGGTAAATAAAACTTTGCTTTTTGTGGAGGAACTGGAGTCAAGGAAATCCAACCAGTGCTTAAGAGGACCAACTCTCTTCTTTGTTTGTTTTTATGTTATCTCTGGAAGTGCTCAAAGATTACTTCTGGTTCTGCACTCAGAGATCACTCCTGGAAGGCTCTGGGAACCATATGGAGTGATGGAGATTAAATCCAAGTTGGTCATGTATGAGGCAAACTCTCTACCTGCTGTACTATCCACCTGACTCCAAGAAAGCCAACTTTCTAAGATTAGAAAGGTTTGGGATAACTACCATTGGATGTCAGAGCTCTCAATTGTGTGATTTCTCCCTCCATCACTACCCCGCTCTGTCAATTTCTTTGATATAAGATACTCCAGACCCTTAGCCCACCATAGTTGTCTAATGTTGTCTCTCCCAATTCTGCTCACTATGTCACAGCTGTCATTTATCACCAAGAAACCTTTAATTGCTTTAAAAAAAAAAAGCCCACCTCATTTTCTATGATGTTCGTTCGTTCCACTATTCTTTTTCCATTTGTTGCATGCTTTTCCATCACTTCATGACCTGAGCCTTCTCTTCTACCTCATGCTTCTCTTTGTTCTTTGATTTTTTTTGCACATTGTCTCTGTTATTCACACTTCTTCGTCCTGTTTCTTCCTTCTCCTTCTCCTACATTTAGCAAGTTTGTAGATCTGGATGAAAGACAGATGTGCTTGCTTCACATGCTGTAGTCTTGAGGAAGTTGCCAAATAGAATCACGATTTACTCCTATTTAGAATGGGTCAACAGTAAGTACTATGCAAAACTTTCTTTCATGCCAACATGAAATGACATGTGTGAGGAACTTAGGTCTTCCTCTCATTGCATTACATAATACCTTTAAAATCAATTTTGGCTGATGCAATAATTACCATCATTTTTATGATGTATATCAACATAGTGGCAACACAATTTAGTTCTCCTTCTGCTTGCCTAAATTTTTATTTTTTTCACTCTCTCTTCCTTCTCTTTTTCTGCAGGTTGACATAAAGTGTCTGAATTCTGTTATCACCATGTTTTCATAAACTTCTTATTTCCCCCTTTCTTACAGTTTCTACACGCAGGGTTATAATTACCTGCTTGACCTTCTTTCTTCTTCATTAAAATCAGAGGACCTTACTTATCTATCATTTTGTCTTTAATACAGTTCCAGCTGTGAATTTATCAGAACCAACTCCAGAGTAAGGCCAGTACGTTTCCTCCATCATAGCAAGGAGATAGTCACTCATAGAAATATACACTCACAGTAGCTAATCAGCAAAACTGTGGTAAATGTTTAGAGAGTTAATTTCTTTCTCCCTTTTATCCACACTTTCACACCAGCTTTTACTTTGCACTGTCTCTCTTCTCTCTTCCTCTCTTCTATACCCTGATTTATACTGTCTGATCCTTTACAGATCAAACTTCTCTCTCTCCTTTTCTTATTCCTCCCCCATCCCTCCCACAATACTTCTTCCCTTAAACCTTCCCTAGCCCTTGCTCTGTCTAGTTGCTTGAATCTAGCAAACTTCATTTCTCTCTTCCTTTTCCTTTATTGATTTATCTGGGGTCATTTTGTTCATGGAGGGAAAAGATTTCTTTGATACTCCAAAGGATTGGTTCAGGCACAAAAACCATAGACAGTTTTGTTTGATCTGGACAATTTTATTCCCATTCAATTCCCTGGGTTTTCAAACAGCTGTAGATCTCTGAACTGAAAACATCTGAGCCAGTTCATCCTCCCTCAACTGAAAGTGCTCAGGCATTTTAGAAAAGTCTTTAACAAACTGCTCAGCGAACAGAGGTCACATCTTTAGTAGGACCCTGAGTTCATCCCGAAAAGGTAAAACTGTTAAATTAAGAACTTATCTAGGAATGGGTTTTAAAATAAAAGATACAAACTAAGGACTAAACTACTTCCTTCTTCCTGTAACATGTTTGATATGTTTTCTAGATCTAAGGTCAAGACCTTTGAACACTTTTAACTACCATTTGCTCTACATTCATCATTAGCTGTGCCATTGTTCTCTAATTAGGATCCACTAAAATAAAATTTTCTTAAGGAGTTTCAATCCTGAAGAATACATAAATTTAGGCATAAGCAGTTTTAAAAATTCTGGAAATTGATACATAAGCTCATTTAAACAGTTGGTAGTCTAAATTTTTTTTTATTTTCTATTTAACATCTCCTCACTACAAATGTCTGTGATTCTTCAGAGGTTTAATGTATATTAACTAGTGTACTCCATTTGTAAGATATGATATTTGACTCAATATTTTCTCTACTCATCAATGTATAATGGGCTAGAATCATAGCACATTGGGTAGGGTGTTTGCCTTGCACACGGCCGACCCAGGTTTGATTCCTATATCCCTCTCAGAGAGTCCGGCAAACAACCGAGAGTATCTCCCCCTCACGGCAGAGCCTGGCAAGCTCCTCATGGCATATTCGATATGCCAAAAACAGTAGCAGCAAGTCTCATAATGGAGAAAGTACTGGTGCTCGCTCAAACAAATTGTTGAACAGCAGGAAGACAGTGCTACAGTGCTAACAATGTATAATAAATTAAAATGAAAACAAAGAAAAACATTCATAAGCAGGCCAGATTTGTAGGTATTGTCTCTGCCCTAAGAAATATAGGGTCATGCTGAGCTGGGTGAGAACAGGAAAAGAAGGAAGAGCTACTTGGGGATATAATAAATGCATAATATTTGGAAACTGGATGAGCTACTTCATCTTCTCTGAAGAAATTTCCAAAGAAAATTTGTACTAATTGACAAATTAAATGTCTGCATGAGTTTACTCAGCATTCTCACTCCTAGGAATATATTGTACAAATGTATTGACTCCTGTAAGAAAAACCATATGTGCTATGCATTGAGATTACTGACAATGAGAAATAGAAATAACCTGAATGCCCAATAATAGAATAAATTATGTGATCCATATGTATTAAGATACCTTGTGTCTGCTAAGAAAATTAACCTTTATGTACTAATATGGTACATATTTTTACTAGAAGACCAAATATTCATGTCACACGGTGTTTGATACCATTATGAAGGTTTTTTTTAATGGATCTGTGTGTCTAGTCACAACTCTGTTCCCTATAGTATTAGATAATTAGGATTTTGGTTGAGGAACACTAAAAGGAACATTCAGAAGTGTTGGAGGGCAGAAAGGAAGTCATGGTCATTTTGTAGCATAGATCAATTCTTCAATTATTCAGTCAAACCCTAATATAGATGCTGCTGTGATGGGATTTCACAGATGTGTCTAATGTCTCTAATCAGTTGACTTTTAGTTAATCAAAAGGGAGATTATCTAGCATGGGGTTGATTTAATCAGCCCTCTAAAAAGAGAATTAGCTTTATTGAGGCCCATAGCCAAATAGCCACTGGGTGTGCAATTGGTCTTTCTTTCTTCCTGACCACTATATGTGCTCTAGAAGTTTTAGCCCAGGCCTGCGGGTGAGGTTCAGTCAGCTTGTGAGATCCCCTTTCCACTGCCTGTTCTACAGCTTTATTTAATCATCACCTACAATTGCATGCACCAATTTCAATAACCTGTTTAGATGCATATATATGTATATGTGAGTATATATATATATAAATTTTTCTCTAGTCAACATTTGTACCTTATTCACATCTACTGTTAAAAATAAAATAAAAATAACTTTCACACTCTTAGTAGGAATCAGAAAAGTCATTAACAGTGGTTATCTCTGTGGACTTGTGTTCTGGGATTAGGAGACAGACACAGCTATGGGAAGGGATGTGTCACAACCTATTTTCACTTAGTCCAAAGTTTTAAGTTATTTAAAAGATCACTCAAGATGTGTTCTTAATTGTGGAAAAAGAGCAAAATAATATTTTTCATAATAATCAATTTTAAAAAGGTGTGGGTGGTGCCTGCCAAGTAGTGAACAGGGGCCTGGGGCAATACCTGGTGGTACTTGGCCACAACGAAATTCTACCCTTTTCATTAAAAATCGATTTTTCTCCCAACCTTGGCCTCTGTTACCATCTAAGCACTTTCTGTTCCTAATACTTGAATATTTTAAAAAAATATGTGAACTGGAGCCTGTGTGATCATTCTAAATTTTGCTATAATATCTGAAAGTGCTGCACAAGCATATGACTTACCAATAGTTTTTGTTTTCCAGAGGAAGAATCCTATAAGGATGGCCTATCAGAACACTTCATTATTTTTCATTGTTCAAACACAGGTTTTATTTTATAGCAATTTCCATTTATTAAACAAGTATTTATTGACTGCTAAAAAGGTTGAGGTACCAAATTAAACTACTAGGGAAATAAAGATGAAAATGGTGAAATAAGAGCTAGAAATAGTATACTTCTCTTGCATGTAGCCAACCAAGGTTTAATCCCCTGGCATCCAATATGATCCCCCTGCCAAGCTTCACCAGGAGTGAACCCTGAGCACAGAGCCAGGAGTATGCCCTGCGCATAGCTGAGTGTGGCCCAGAAACAGAAACAAACAAAAACAACAAGAAGAGGATGAAATAATAAAGGTTTTATTGATCATATTGGCTATCTCCAGAAACACTGAGATAGCACGGTTACCATAGTTGTACCATTGCTACTAATATCAAAGAACTCTTACGAAAACTTAAAGCTATTGCAATGTAGCTGAGCAAATCTTGAGAAGATACACACCACTACTTTGGATACTTGAAGAAATGGACAATTGAACTATAGACTCTGAAACCTCTGTTAATCCAAGTCATGTACTCTTGCATAAAAATAACACGCTGAGACACAGTAGAGTAAAAAGTGCTCCAGATATGTTTGTTTTTATAGCACTTGATTTGGACTAATTCTTCTAGCAATTGGAAAACATTTAAAAAATCCCTTATTCATTATCTTACATATAAATAGGTGAATATTACCGCTATCTTTATAATATTATGATTAACAATTGTTATTCATTGAGAACTTACTATGTGTCCTAAGACTAGAATAATAAGGAACTGAGATTTTCACAACTTATTAAATATGCTTTGCTGAAATGAAGCTTATATTTATATTTGATTCATGATCTACTGTAGGATAACACTGTTTTGTCCTTCTTGCATAGTCTCAGGTAGTTTAGGTTTATTGGGTTGCTCCAATCACAGTGCTCTCATTCCTCTATGTTTATTTGTAACGTCTTTCTTTGTGCTCTGTTAACTTGTAAATATTGTTTTTCTCTTCTCCCTATGTCCTTTGCATGGTTTATTCAGAGCAATGTCCTTTTTTTTATTAGTGAAACACCATGAGGTACAGTTGTAGACTTAAAAATTTTCGTGCTTGGATTTCCATCGTATAATGATTGAGTACCCATTCCTCCACCAGTGCCCATTCTCCACCACCACTAATCCCAGTATCCCTCCCACCTCCCTCATCCCCCATCTCACCCTGCCTCTGTGGCAGGGCACTCCCTTTTGTTCTCTCTCTCCTTTTGGGTGCTATGGTTTGTAAAAGAGGCAATGAGTGGCAATCATGTTTGGTCTAGAGTCTACTTTCAGCATGCTTCTTTCATCCTAGGAGGATCCTCCCAACACCCCCCATTTGGTGGTCCCTTCTACATCTGGGCTGCCTTTACCCCTAGAGTGTGAAGCTGGCCTCAAAGCCATGGAGTAAACCTCCTGGTATTTATCTCGGCTATTCTTGGGTGTTAGTCTCCTATTTTGTTACTTTATGTTTCCCAGATGAATGCAATATTTCTATGTCTATCCCTCTCTTTCTGACTCATTTTGCTTAGCATAATACTTTCCATGTAGTACCACTTGCATGTAAATTTCATGACTTCATCCTTTCTGACAGCTACATAGTATTCCATTGTGTAGATGTACCAAAGTTTCTTTAATCAGTCATCTGTTCTTGGGCACTCAGTTTTTCCCATATTCTAGCTATTGTAAATAGGGCTGCAATGAACAGACAACTGCAGATATCGCTTCGACCATACTTTTTTGCATCTCTGGGATATATTCCCAGGAGTGGTATTGCTGGGTCAAATGGGAGCTCAATTTCTAGTTTTTTGAGAATTGACATCTCCCCCGAATGTATGATCATCTAATTTTTGATAAAGGAGCAAGAAATGTGGAGTAAGGAAAGCCTTTTTAACAAATGGTGCTGGCAAAACTGTATGGCTACATGCAAAAAACTGAACTCAGATCTCTGCCTGACACCATGTACAAAAGTAAGATCAAAATGGATTAAAGACCTCAACATCAGACCAGAATCCATAAGGCACATTGAAGACAAAGTCGGCAAAACCCTCCATGACATTGAAGCTAACGCTGTCTTCAAAGATGTCATGCCACTGACTAAGTAAGTGAAAACAGAGATAGATAAATGGGACTATCTTAAACTAAGAAGCTTCTGCACCTCAAAAGAAACAGTGACCAAAATACAAAGACAATATACAGAATGGGAAAGGATATTCGCTGAATACACATCTGACAAGAGGTTGATATCAAGGATATACAAAGTACTGGTTGAACTCCACAAGAAGCAAACACCCAACCCCATCAGAAAATGGGGTGACAAAATGAACAGAAACTTCCTCAAAGATGAAATCCAAATTGCTAAAAGGCACGTGAGAAAATGGTCTACATCATTAATCATCAGGGAAATGCAGATCAAAACAACAATGAGGTATCATTTCACACCACAGAGACTGGCCCACATCCAAAAGAACAAAAGCAACAGGTGCTGGAGCGTATGTGGCGAGAAAGGGACACTCCTCCACTGCTGGTGGGAATGCTGACTGGTTCAGCCCTTTTGGAAAACAGTATGGACGATTAGCAATGTTCTTTTTGTGTGGACACAAGAAGACAGTATATGCTATGCTTTTGTAATGTGACTGTAAGTGTTATTTTCCTCCTGGGCATCTGTTCTCTCCACCTAAGCCTCAGCTGCCCTTACTTCCTAGTACCCCCAAAAAGCAGGGTCCCGACGAGGGACTGGATGGAGCCAGGGCAAGCAGTAAGCTATGTGCTACCCTGGCATAGACATGGGCCTGGTCAAAGCGCCTAATGCTTAACTATAAGTTAAGAGCTTGGTCATGGACAAATGCTGTCATGATCCAAAATGTAATAATTAGATTTGGACCCTGCTAGGGTTAGGAACGATTAAACTGGCCTGAGTTCTGTAGTCTGAGTCTGTAATAAGATGTTCCCTGGAGAGCTGCCCTATAAGCCTCAGTGTATCTCTTACTGTGTCCATCAAAAATAACTAGTATTAAGATGTTGATAGAATTATTGGACTGAGGAAAGGAGATAAACACCTTAACAGATATTTTGCCCTTGGGCAGTCAGGAAGAGCTTTGGAATACCTCTTACATTGTGTTTCCTTTGAACCTGGTGGGCCTGATTCAGGAAGGGCTTTCTTATGTTTATTTAGCTACCAGACTGAGTACAGTATCTGCCAAGAGTTCTGGGGAGTTAGAGAGACAAGAGGGTTGGAGGGATGAGAGAGAGAGCAAGGTGGCAAGATGGACCGCGGAGAGGCTAGCAAGGGGGAAAGAGAGAGAAGAATGTAGAAAAATACAGGGGTAAGCACGTGGAGAGAGAGAGAGAAAGAGAGAGAGACAGACAGACAGACAGACAGAGGCAGAGAGAGAGAAAGAGAGAGAGAGAAAGAGACAGAGACATACAGAGAGAGAGAGAGCCCAGGTTGCGAGATGGAGCACGGGGAAATGAGCGGGAGAGACAGGACACAGAAATGAGGTGCGAGATCCATCTCCTAGAAAGCCGGTTTTCTCCCCTGATCTGCATGCGACGGGCACGGAGGCCCAGCTCTGGGCAACAAAGCTGAACGGCTCCAATTCCAACCAGGTACAGCCTGCCCCCAAGGGCCTGGGACGCTCTCTGGGCATGCACAACTAGATCCATCTCCTAGAAAGCCGGTTTTCTACCCTGATCTGCGCGAGACAGGCACGGCCCAGCTCTGGGCAACAAAGCTGAATGGCTCCTCATTCCAACCAGGAGATGTTCCCAACTCCTCGCCCAGTCCGAGGGACTCTTTCTGGAGCCGCGGACGCATTAGCGGCCACGAAAAATTTTCCCACTACATATGTCATGTCATAGGAACCATAAGCTACCTTCTTAGATGGAAACTTCTCTAGTTTAGCTCAGCTACTAGAAACACAGTAGCCAATAACTCATAAGCCTATCTTAACTCACACTGCATATCAAGCAGAATAGTAACAGTAAACGTGAAGGACTAAACCACACTTGTCACAATGGTAAAGCAAGACAAAAGCCAACCAAACTTTCTTATTGAAGAGTCTAGCCCAGATGACACCAACAGTACTGTAGTGTTAGACAACCTCTCTGACAAGGGATTCAGAAGGGAGCTACTTATGATGCTTAGGGAACTAAAAGAAACAATGGAAAGCAATACCAATAGAACACAAGAGGATTTGAAGGCAGAAATGGGGAAAATACAATCGGAAATGTCAGACCTGAAAAATCTCGTAGGCGATTTGAAAAACTCAGTGGAAGGCCTCAGGAGCAGAGTAAGAGGTGCTGAGAACAGAATCAGTGAGCTCGAAGATGAAGTTCAGAGACACTCCAGAAAAGAGCAAAAATGGAAAAGAGACTCACAATTCGGGAACAGATGGCAAGAGAAGATCGTGATGAAGCCAAGAGGGGTAACATAAGAATTATTGGAGTCCCAGAGGGACAGGAAGAAAACCTTGATGAAGAAGAAACTGTCAAAGACATCATTGCTACAACGTTTCCAGAGCTGAAGAAAACTTGTGACCACATTCAGGAGGGCAGAAGGGTACCAGCTAGAAGAAATCCGAATAAAAATACCCCAAGACACATTCTGATCAAAACGACCAAAACCTTAGACAGAAACAAAATTCTGAAAGCAGCAAGATCGAAGAAACAAATCTCTTACAAAGGAGCATCCTTAAAATTCACAGCTGATTTTTCTGATGAAACCCTCGTGGCCCGAAAACAGTGGTGGGACATAGTGAAAAAACATAGTGAAAAAACTCAATGAAATAAATGCCTCCCCAAAAATACTTTACCCAGCGAGACTATCATTCATAATAGAAGGAACAACACACAGTTTTACAGACAAACAACAGCTCAGGAACTTCATAGTCTCAAAACCGTGGTTGCAAGAACAACTAAATGGGCTACTTTAAGGCAAGAAAGGCCCTTCAAATACACCAAATTTCAACAGAACAATGGGACAAAATCCCATAACAATAATCTCTCTCAATGTCAATGGGCTAAACGCACCAATTAAAAGACATAGAGTGGCAGGATGGATTAGAAAATTGAACCCAACATTGTGTTGCCTGCAAGAAACACATCTCAATAGTCAAAGCAAACACAGACTCAGAGTCAAAGGCTGGAAAACAATCCTACAGGCAAACAGCTCCCATAATAAAGCTGGGGTAGCCATCCTAATATCAGACCACATCGATTTCAGAGTGAAGAAGGTCATAAGAGACATTGAAGGCCATTTCTTATTGATCAAAGGATCTGTACAACAGGAAGAACTTACAATAATAAATGTATATGCACCTAATGAGAGACCAGCAAAGTATTTAAAACAACTACTCATAGATTTGGAAAAAGACATCAATAGCAACACAATACTAGTGGGAGACTTCAACACCGCTTTGTCACCTCTTGATAGATCAACCAGACTCAAGCTTAGCAAGGACATACTTCATCTGGGGGAAACAATGGAAGAAAGGGACTTAGTAGATATATACAGGACACTTCATCCTCAAAAAGCTGAATGCACATTCTTCTCAAGCGTACATGGAACATTCTCCAAGATAGACCACATGCTGAGCCACAAAACATGCCTCCATAAAATTAAGAAGATAGAGATCTTAACAACAATCTTCTCAGACCATAATGTGCTGAAATTAGAAGTAAATCACACACAAAAACAGAAAACTAAATCAAACACCTGGAAATTAAGCAGTGCGCTATTGAACAACAAGTGGATTAGACAGGAAATCAAAAAGGAAGTCAAAAGATTCCTAGAAACAAATGAAAATGAGAACACGAGTTACCAAAACTTATGGGACACAGCAAAAGCTGTGTTAAGAGGAAAGTTTATAGCTACACAAGCAATCCTCAGGAAGGAGGAGCGAGCATACGTAAGTAACCTAACCTCACAGCTTAAGAGCTTGGAGAAGGACCAAAAAAAAGGAGCACAACCCGAAAAGGAGAAAGGAAAAAATAAAACTCAGAGCAGAGATTAACGAGACGGAAACCCAAAAAACAATCCGAAAGATCAATGAAACCAAGAGCTGGTTCTTCGAGAAAATTAACGAGATCGATAAGCCTCTAGCAAAACTCACAAAGAAAGGGAGAGAGAAAACCCTAATAAACCAAATCAGAAATGAAAAGGGAGTCATTACAACAGAAACTACAGAAATTCAAAGGATCCTCAGGGAGTACTTTGAGAAGCTTTATGCCACGGAACATCAAAACCACGAGGAAATTGATGAATTCGTAGACTCCTACAGACTCCCAAGGCTGAACCAAGAAGACCTGGAATACCTGAACAGACCTATCACCATCAAGGAAATTGAAATGGTAATAAAAAGTCTCCCAAGGCACAAAAGTCCTGGCCCGGATGGATTCACTAGTGAATTCTTCCAAATCTTTAAAGAGGACTTACTCCCAATCCTCTTTAAGCTGTTCCAGGAAATTGAAATATCAAAAACACTTCCGAACAGTTTCTATGAAGCAAATATCACACTGATACCAAAAGCAGACAGAGATACCACAAAGAAAGAGAATTACAGACCGATATCCCTGATGAACACAGATGCAAAGATCCTCAACAAACTACTAGCAAATAGAATCCAACTACTCATCAAAAAGATCATACACCATGACCAAGTAGGATTCATCCCAGGGATGCAAGGATGGTTCAACATTCGGAAATTAATCAACATAATCCATCATATCAACAAAAGAAAAGATAAAAAGCATATGATTATATCAATAGATGCAGAGAAAACATTTGACAAGATCCAGCACCCCTTTATGATGAAAACCCTAGCAAAAATGGGTATAGAGGGGACCTTCCTCAACATAATTAAAGCCACCTACCACAAGCCTACAGCAAGCATCATCCTTAATTGGGAAAAACTGAGGGCCTTCCCTCTAAGATCAGGGACGAGACAAGGATACCCACTCTCTCCACTGCTGTTCAATATAGTACTGGAAATACTTGCAATAGAGATTAGGCAAGAAAAAGATATTAAGGGCATTCAGGTAGGAAAGGAAGAAATCAAGCTCTCACTATTCGCAGATGATATGATACTCTACTTAGAGAACCCAATAACCTCCACCAAAAAACTCCTAGAAACAATAGACTCGTATAGTAAAGTTGCAGGCTATAAAATCAATACCCAAAAGTCCATGGCTTTCCTATACGCAAACAGTGAGAGAGAAGAAAGCAACATGAAAAAACAATCCCGTTCACAATTGTGCCACAGAAAATCAAGTATTTAGGAATCAGCTTAACTAAGGAAGTAAGGACCTGTACAATGAAAACTACAAAACGCTACTTCAGGAAATAAAAGAGGACATGCGGAAATGGAAAGATATCCCCTGCTCATGGGTCGGGAGACTTAACATTGTCAAAATGGCAATACTACCGAAAGCATTGTATAAATTCAATGCAATCCCTATAAGGATACCCATGGCATTCTTCAAAGAAATGGAGCAAACACGCCTGAAATTTATATGGAACAATAAGCCCCCACGAATAGCTAAAGCAATTCTTGGGAAAAAGAAAATGGGAGGAATCAACCTCCCGAACTTCAAACTCTACTTCAAAGCAGTAATAATTAAAACTTTGTACTGGAACAAAGGCAGAACTGCAGACCAATGGAACAGGGTTGAATACACCGACATCTCCCCTCAATCATATGATCATCTAATCTTTGATAAAGGTGCAAGTAATGTGAAGTGGAGTAAGGAAATCCTCTTTAACAAATTGTGCTGGCATCACTGGGCATGCCATCACATGCAAAAAAATGGGCTCAGAACTTTGCCTAACACCATGTACAAAAGTAAGATCAAAATGGATTAAATACCTCAACATCAGACCAGAAACCTTAAGGTACATTGAAGACAAAGTTGGCAAAATCCTCCATTACATTGAATCTATAGGTATCTTCAAAGATGCCACGCCACTGGCCGAGCAAGTGAAAACAGAGATAGATAAATGGGACTATCTTAAACTAAGAAGCTTCTGCACCTCCAAAGAAACAGTGACCAAAATACAAAGACAGTCTACAGAATGGGAAAGGATATTCACCAAATACACATCTGACAAGGGGTTGATATCCAAGATATACAAAATACTGGTTAAACTCCACAAGAAGAAAACATCCAACCCCATCCAAAAATGGGGCAATGAAATGAACAGAAACTTTCTCAAAGAAGAAATCCGAATGGCTAAAAAACACATGAGAAAATTCTCTACATCATTAATCATCAGGGAGATGCAGATCAAAACCACAATGAGATACCATCTCACACCTCAGAGACTGGCCCACATTCAAAAGAACAAAAGCAACCGATGCTGGCGCGGATGTGGTGAGAAAGGGACACTCCTTCACTGTTGGTGGGAATGTCAACTGGTTCAGCCCTTCTGGAAAACAGTATGGACGATTCTCAAAAAATTAGAAATTGAGCTCCCATTTGACCCAGCAATACCACTCCTGGGAATATATCCCAGAGAGGCAAAAATGTATAGTCGAAGTGACATCTGCACTTGTTTGTTCATTGCAGCACTCTTTACAATAGCCAGAAACTGGAAGAAACCTGAATGCCCAAGAACAGATGACTGGTTAAAGAAACTTTGGTATATCTACACAATGGAGTACTATGAAGATGTTAGAAAAGATGAAGTCATGAAATTTTTATACAAGTGGTACAACATGGAAAGTATCATGCTAAGCGAAATGAGTCAGAAAGAGAGGGATAGACATAGAAAGATTGCATTCATCTGGGGGATATAAAGTAACAAAATATGGGATTAATACCCAAGAATAGCTGAGATCAGCACCAGGCGGATTACTCCATAACTTAGAGGCCAGCCTGGTATTCTAGAGGAAAGGGCAGTTCAGATAGAGAAGGGAGCACCAAATAAAGGATGTTTGGAGGATCCTCCCAGGAGGGGAGATGCATGTCGAAAGTGGACTATGGACTGAACATGTTTGCCACTCAATGCCTCTTTTGCAGACCACAACACCCAAAAGGAGAGAGAGAACACAGGTGATTGTCCTGCCGCAGAGGCAGGGGGGAGGGGGGGATGGGGAAATGGGGGTGGGGGGGATATTATCCATGGTGGTGAAAAATGGGCACTGGTGGAGGGATGGGTATCTGATCATTGTATAATTGAAACCCAAGCACAAAAAATTGTAAATCTACAACTGTACCTCATGGTGTTTCACTAATAAAAAACATAAAAAAAAAGAAATGAGGTGCGTGTGAGACTAGAATGGGAGGCTCAGAGAGACTGGGACATGTGCATAGGGAGAATGGAATAAAAGGCAACTGATCAATCAACCAGCTTGGCCCTCGTTTCCTCCACCATCTGCCCCATGATCCAGGCCACACCAGCTGGGGGAGCGGCCTGGGGTCGACCCCGAACGTGGGTGGCTAGGTGAAGAGTAGTCATGGACTCCCCCTGGCCGCCCTCTGGAGATATTTTATAATCTACCGTACTAAGTGCATATATTGTGGTCAGCAAAGGAGTCCAGTGAGAAAGAAATTTAGCCTCTTGGAGATAAGTGGACGAGAGCCAATGCAAACAATGAGTTGTAATTCAAGGCAAGTTGGCATAAGAATCCCAAGAGACACACAGCAAAGGAAAGCAGAACATAGAAGTGCCAGCTCTGACTGACCTGTAAGTCAGATGTTACATGTGTTTACAACATAGCTGGCATCTTTTACAACAGATGTCTAGGTGACAAACATTTTTAGAATTACTTTATAAATTGGCTTATATGCATGTCCTCGCATGCACAAGTCAAATGTTGCTTTGAAAACTTCTTAACTCCCACTTTTATATTAGGGCTACTTTTTTTCACAACCCCTGTCTAAAATGGAGAGATTACTTCATAAATATTAATTAATATCTCATTATTATAGAATTAGTTTCAGATTCTAAAAGAATTTTGTTGAAATAATTCTCTATGAGTGCATTACCTTACCCAGAGTTTAGTGCCCTTGTCCATAAGAAGGAAAATTAAAGTCAGAGATATATGCTATGAAATTAAGAAAGAAGAAATGAAATGATAAACATCAGGGACATGGTAAAAAAATGTCTAGTAAATGGTTACTATTTTGGGTTTTTCCAAGATGTCTCTATCCCCAGCAGGTGACACAGCCTGCCTTCCCATTCTCAGACTCTGGAATTTTATTATTGCCAATTTTATTTCTTTATTCCACTTTATATGTCTTGTTTCCCAGTTGTGTACATCATTTTTCTTTGTCCCTCTGGCTTAGTCACCAATACTGAAGGAAGCTACGAGGTTCTCCAGTGGATGGTCTGTGTATTGAGGATGAGGGTCATATAATCTTGTTCAAAACAACTTGTTCTTCCTAGCAATTTACTCTCTGTCATCCCCTCCCAGATGTAAGCTGGAGTCTGGAAGTTACTTGAACATTATGGCTGTTATACTACCAAGCTATAATTTTCAGGCTAATGGAAGATGTATTGGCAAAAGTTGACATTAAGTGGAACTAATTGCACTGTAACTGCTAAATAACTAAGAAATAACTACCCTGTAATTTATGGTTCAGTGTGGACTATTCAGTAACTTTGGAGCTCTTTGTAGAGAAAGGAACTCAGTGATACATGAGCTGCCAAACTTCCCACCATTCAGAGGACTCTGGAAGCTGATACAGTGAATTGCATAAACATGCAAGTCTGCAGTTTATAAAAGCAACCTGCCCTACTTTATGGATAATGACTTCACTTTAATGATTAGTGGATGAAAATAGTGGCTAGTGGAGTCTTAGTTGTAGGTTCATTGTGGGTTGAAATCCTGATCCTAGTGCATATTTAAGCAGTAAGTCTTTTATGCTATTATTATGTTAATGGGGAAGATATTCTTCTATGGACAAATGAGTTGAAGAAAGTAAGGACACATGATGAGACCTACACACCATTACTTTCATGTGCATAATAGCCTCGTGTCTCATAAGACTACAGATCCCAGTCCTTCCAAACCTCTTCTGCAATTGTAATGCTTCTTTATATAGGCATCTACCAAATTATCTAATTAACTTCTTTGTCACTCAGTTTTCTTTTTCACTTTATCTGAGGCCCCAAATCCTAATTGTCCACAACTGAAAGTGTTTCCTAACAATGCCCCTTCATCTTCCTGAATGTCGTCCTTTGATTTAGAACACTGTATTTCAAAACTGTGATTCATGCAACAAAAACCTCAAAAGATACATTTCTTAATATATGTATATATAATATGGCTAAATATATAAGTACTGAATACTATATCACACTCTAAGAATTTTAAACCTCATGGCTCTAAGAAGTCTTACATCTAAAGTGTGTTAAATTTTTAACTTGAATTAAATTAGCATTGCTAAAACTACAGTTATTTATGTATGTGTATGTGTCTGTGCATGTATATGTGTATATATGTATGATTGAGGAGGTATACATAATATATATACACACACATATATATATATATCTTCTATATATTTTTTTTCTTTTTTGCCATCATCACCCCATAAACCTTTATAGTCTTCTGGAAAGAACTGTTTTTTAGTTTTATTAAATCACCGTGAAATAGTTACAAGCTTTCATGTTTAGGTTACAATCACACAATGATCCAACACCCATCCTTCCACCAGTGCACATTCCCCACCACCAAAATCCCCGTTATACTCCCCCCTTTCCCACCCTCCCCTTGCCTCCATGGAAGATATGATTCCCCATAATCATGTTTGGTCCTTTATCTACTTTCTGCACACATCTCCCATCCCAACCAATTCCGCCAGCCATCCTTTTCTGGAAGTTGGACACTACTTCCACTACCCAGCCGTCACCACACTCCAGGACGCTTTCCGGACCCGCGTGGCAGCTTCGGCCGAGAACCACGCATGACTGAAGACCCACAGAACAAGATAAGTGGAACCCTCTGAGACCTTGGACTCCAGGCTCAGCGGACCCAGGGACAGAGCTTCTCTGCTTGCTCCCACCACCACAGGTGACAAAGGGATTTTAATCAGGAGCCCCACCCTGCCCTGCCCTGTCTGCTTCCATCAACCACCCAGGGATCGAATTGCACACAGGAGACCCACCCTACCCAGATAAATACCCCATTGGCATACTTCATAAGACACATCATAAGACACTAAATACCCATCTTCCAGAATTGCCCTACCATATTTGATAGGGTTCAAATATGATAACACCTACAAGGGTGATTAGAGGTCGCCCCAAAAGCCTCTATCCCTCTCGGAAAGACTGGCAAGCTACCGAGAGTATTCCGCCCGCATGGAAGAGCCTGGCAAGCTATCCGCTGTGTATTCGATATGCCAAAACCAGTAACTACAACTGGTCTCATTCACCTGACCCTGAAGGCTTCACTGACATGGCAGCACTGAGAAGGATGAGAAAGGAGAGGACAACAAAATCTCAAGGCCGATGTAGGCTGCCACAACGAAGGAAGACAAAAATGATCGTCTGTACTTTTAATTCACGTATGCTAGCATCAGATGCATCCATCGAGGACCTGATGGTACAAGCGCGAATGATCAAGTACGACATCATTGGTCTGACCGAGACAAGAAGGCACGAATCTCACCATGCCGTTTTCAACACTAGAGAAGAATTGTTCCTCGGAACATACGATAAAAGAGGTGTTGGAGGCGTCGGTGTCCTTGTCAACACAAATTTGGCCAAGAGCATTGATTCATTCGAATGCCTAACAACCCGAATTGGACGTTTACATTTGAATAGATGTGACTCACTGCCTGCAGTTTCTATCTTCGTTTTCTACGCACCAACATCTCATTATGATGAAATAGAAATCGAGAAGTTCTACATGGAGCTAGAGAAGTTCTATAAAGAAGACCACACCTTCTACAAGATCATTGTGGGTGATTTTAATGCCAAGATAGGACTGAGAAGATCAGCTGAAGAACTTCACATCGGGACCCATGGCCTAGAATGGAACGAACAGGGTGAGAGACTGTCTGAGTTCATCATGTCGCCCAAGACCATTCATGGTAACTCACAGTTTCAGAAGGCAGAATCTAAACGATGGACATGGGAGTCTCCCGGTGGACGATTCCACAACGAAATAGACCACATCATATTCAATCGACGGTTTTGCCTGACCGATGTCGCTGTTGTCCCAAAATTTCGAACGGGATCGGACCACCGTCTCCTTCATGCAAAATTCTACTTCACAGAGCTGGGAGAAAGGGCTGCAAAGTTCAAAAAGAGAACTCCCAGAATGACCACCAACTGGGAACTCTTTGGTACTATTGCGGCAACATGGGAAGATGCCATTGTTGACAACATTGACGAGGAATACAATCGACTGGTTCAGCACCTCCATGAATGTGCGAGGAACGCCACGAGAGAGATAGCCACAAAAAATCGCCTATCTTCGAAAACTCTTGAGCTAATTCGCCAGCGTGGTTTGGTGCATGCGTCAGGCAACCGCAAGCTAACGTCCGAGCTCGCAAAGCAGTGCAGAGATGCGATCAAGGAAGACCTCAAAGAGAGAAGAGCAGAACTACTGGTAGATGCGGCAGAAGCTGGGAAAAGTATTCGTAACGCCCGCCTGTCCTTCGCCAACTACAAGACCAAGATGACTGCCTTCCGACGTCCTGATGGATCCATCACATCCTCCAGAACGGCAATGGAGAAGATTATCCATGACTTCTACTCAAATCTCTTCGACAGCCATGTCCACTTGCCGACATACCAAATTCCACAGGATGGATATGTCGTTCCCAACATTCTCCCTTCCGAAATCCGACACGCCATTTCGTCGGTAAAGAAACAAAGAGCACCCGGCCCAGACAAGGTCAGACCTGAACACCTGAAGAACCTGCCGTCAGTACTCATCAATACACTGGCTCGGCTCTTCACTTGCTACCTGTCTGAATGCAAGGTTCCATCCCAATGGAAAACCAGCAGGACCATACTACTGTTCAAGAAGGGAGACAATCATGACATTGGCAACGATCGCCCGATCTGCCTATTGTCTGTCATCTACAAGTTTTTCACTCGAGTCATCCTAAATAGGATTGGCAGAACACTAGATGAAGGACAACCATGCGAGCAAGCCGGGTTCTGCAAAGGATTCAGCACCATCGACCATATCCACATGATAACCAAGCTCATTGAGGTTTCTCGGGAGTTCACGATGCCGCTCTGCTTAACGTTCATTGATTTAAAGAAGGCCTTTGATTATGTTGAGACGGAAGCGGTCATTGAAGCCCTAGCCAATCAGGGCATTCAAGCCCAATACATCAGGATCCTCCGTGGATTCACTACCAGGATCTCACCATTCTACAAAGAAGTGATCGTTGATGTCAAGAAAGGGGTGTGACAGGGTGATACCATTTCACCGAAACTCTTCAGTGCCACCCTCGAGAACATCATGCAACGACTGGAATGGGAAGGAATGGGAGTGAAGATAGATGGTCGGCAACTACACCACCTCCGTTTTGCTGATGACATTGTTTTAATAACACCAAACATCAGCCAAGCGGCACAAATGCTGGCCGACTTTGACTGTGAGTGTGGAAAGGTAGGACTACAGCTGAATCTTACGAAGACAATGTTTATGAGAAAGAGCCTCATTCCTGACACCCCATTCGCTCTCAATGGAACGACCATCTCTGAATGCAACAGCTATGTGTACCTAGGTCGAGAGGTCAACATGACAAATGACCTGGCACCCGAGCTGTGCAGGAGGAAGAGAGTGGCTTGGAACGCCTTCAAGAACGTCGAAGAAATAGCTAAGAGGATGAAGAACCTCTGGCTCCGGGCACATCTCTTTGATTCCACTGTTCTTCCTGCATTAACATATGCCTCAGACACCTGGGCCCTGCACAAACAAGACGAGAACGCTATTCAGGTTTCCCAAAGAAGAATAGAAAGAGCTATGCTTGGAATATCACGTTTCACTCAAATGAGAGAAAGAATCCAGAGTTCTGACATCCATCGATGATCAAGAATCAGGGACGCTGTCTCATTTGCCAAGGTGTCGAAAATCAGATGGGCTGGTCACGTAATGAGATTTAAAGAGGACCGCTGGACTAGAGCTGTTACCGACTGAATTCCACGGGATGTCAAAAGACCACGTGGCCGCCCACCTTCCACATGGTCAGACTTCTTCGTCAAGATCATGAACGATTGGTTTGAGGCCCTTCATGTTCCCAGAGCGAACAGATGCCATTGGGCTACACTAGCACGCGACAGGGACAAATGGAGACGTTACTGGCGCCTGCTCGAGCAAATCCACGACTAACGGGAAGTTAAGTGATTAAGTGATTAAGTGATCCTTTTCTATTCCAGCTGACTTCTCCCCCTTTGCTCATGAGGCAGGCTTCCAGCTATGGAGCAATCTATCTGTCCTGTGTATCTACTATCCTTAGGTGTCAGCCTCATGTTATGTTGTTTTATAATCTACACATAAGTGCAGTCTTTCTATGTCTGTCCCTCTCTTTCTGACTCATTTCACTTAGCACGATACTCTCCATGTCTCTCCATTTATAAGCAAAGTTCATAACTTCATCTCTCCTGACAGCTGTATAGTATTCCATTGTGTAGATGTACCAAAGTTTGTTTAACCAGTCATCTGTTCTAGAGCACTTGGATTGTTTCCAGATTTTGGCTATTGTGAACAGTGCTGCAATGAACATATAGGTGCAGATGTCATTTCTACTGTGCATCCTCAGGATATATTCCCAGAAGTGGTATTGCAGGGTCATATGGAAGCTCAATTTCTAGTTTTTGAAGGACTGCTGGAAAGAACTTTTAAAAAACATTGGCATCCAACTTAGATCCTCACTCTTTTTCTTAGTTTAATTTTGTTTGTTTTAGATCACATACGGCTATGCTCTGGCTTTATTCATGGTTCCACACTTAGGAATTAGGGATCACACCTGGTGGGCTCAGAAGATCAATGGGGTGTCAGTGATATACACCTGGATCAGACAGATGCAAGGCAAGTGTCATACCCACTGTACTATCAATCCAGCCCGAGATTACTCACTCTGTAGTATACAACTTTACTTGGATGCAATTTTAGCTATTCTTTTCTATAGTCTACCAACATCATCTTGATAAAATTAGTGATTCTTTCAGGTTCTTAATGTGATCTATTACAGATATCTACACACTGCTTTATAATCATTTGCCTTCCTGATTTAAACCAGGATTTTTAAATTGAGATTCAGTTAAGAAATTGAACCTAATGGACTTTTTAGGAGGCTGTTCTGTGCATTGAAAGATATT
Source organism: Sorex fumeus (assembly GCF_029834395.1). Classification (NCBI taxonomy): domain Eukaryota; kingdom Metazoa; phylum Chordata; class Mammalia; order Eulipotyphla; family Soricidae; genus Sorex; species Sorex fumeus. The sequence goes on from NW_026606186.1 coordinate 12,195,867, forward strand.
TAATAACATCCCTGGGCTTAACCTACAATTGTCAATGGTGCCAACATTACCCTATCATTCCTATTCTGACAAAAACATCTCCAGATACATCTAAATATCTCATAGGGTACAATATCACTCCCTGTTAAGAACCACTGATTCAAACTCTGGTACTGCCAGAGGTCAGACTTTATTTAATTAAAGGACTGAGATTTACAAAGTTATTAACAGTTGAGTTTTAGGCATATGATATTTTAAAATTTACTTTTATATTTTTATTTTTTATTGAATCACAGTGAGATACACAGTTACAAAGTTGTTTATGATTGGGTTTCAGTCATGTTACAATTCCAACTGCCATCTCTTCACCATTGTACACCAGTACCAATGTCGTCAGTTCCCTACTCCTGTCTGCCTGTAGGGCAGGCCCTTTTCTCTGCCTCACTCTCTCTATCTCTCTGTCTGTCTTTCTGTCTCTCTCTGTATATCTCTTAGTATAAATCTCTCTCTCTCTCTCTCTCTCTCTCTCTCTTCTTTTGGGTTTTTGGGCATTATGTATAGAGAAGGGATAAGTATGGCAGTAATAGAAATAATCACTCTGGAAAAGAACTAAGTCTTGAAAGTAGGTAAAGGAATAGGATATAATATTCTAAATCCAATCCCACACCAAACATCTACTTTCTTCCACCGGTGTTCACAGTGATTCCTTTTATATAAGTTGTAATATGTAACTTAGAAAAATTTTAAAAAATGATATTATATTCAGCATGCCTAATCTAAGGACTAAATTAAATGTTTAACTCCTTATGGATTAATTTTTTTCTCAAAAAGTAAAATATTAGAACCTAGAGGTCAAGCATAACTTTAAAAAGTTGATGTCTTTGATAGTAGACTATTTTAATTTTTTTCTCAAAAATCAATTACATTGAATTTATATTCAATATAATTGAACAATTATGTCATAAAATGGAAACATCACTGTGAATAGTATTTTTCATTTGGAATCATAGCAACCTCCTCTAGGAGGTTCAGGATGTATGTCCTGTTTTTCCTGGGTTATATTTATTTTAAGTTATTTCTTACTTTCTTGTAACAATTGCATACTCAGAACTATGCCTCTTATTGATTTCATTGTGTCTTTGCCAGCAACTACCCTTAAAACATGCTGACCCTACTTACCTTCTGTAACAATAACAAGCAGAGACATGAATATATTTCACTTACTTAAAAGGAAAGTGAGAATAAATAGAACTTAAGAAGCTTCTATTCTATGAAGAAAAATGTGTGGGCAGTACTGCACAAATATTGGGATAAATTTCTTCTTGGTCAGAATTTCAAAAAATCCTCTTCATTTTAAAGTTTCAGACTGAATTATTATAAAAAAATAAATGGCAGTGTTGGTGGAATGGCGACTTGAGGGAGGGATGGGGTCACATTTTGGGTATACACAGAGGTAGGAAGAGTAAATTAAAGTTGTGGGGCAAGGTGGAGTAGAAGAAAACAAGGAAGGAAAAAACTAGAATAACAAATTAGAATGAAGATATAGAAGAGATTATTTATCCCATTATATTATTGCCTTGTGATGACACAACCTTTTTTCCAAATAGGGTTTTATTTGAATGTCTATGTTGCTCATGTAAAGGAATTCATAGTTCTATATTATTAATATTCATATTGATATTTGTCATATGACATCGTTATATTGAACAATGGATGTTAAAACTGACAGGCAACAGAACTTCTTGTGTTCAAAGTACTTCTTTATAACACAATGATTTTTGTCTCTAATAGGAGGTAAGCAGACCATAAATAATTTTTATCTTGTTTTATGTAAGGCTCCTACTATGAAACTTCTTCTACTAAGGTTTCTTCTGTGGAATTTGAGAGAATTCTCTCCTTCATTTGCTACTAGATTCAGCCTCATAAAGCAGAAAACTGGCAATAAGCAGCACATCCTCTATATTTTCTATATTTCTATACATATGGTCCCAATTACTTAATACAATTTTAGAACTTTGAATTCAGAAGCTTTCTCAGGATTTTGATATATACAATAGGAGTGCTAGACCTAGCTCAATGTACCTTGAATTTTAATTTAAAAGTCTATAACTTGATTTTATTAAAATGTAGATTCTAATTCAGAATGTCTAGGATGTGGCCCAGAACTCTGCATTTCTATCACTCTACTCAGTCTGTGATATTTGTTTAATAAGATTATATGAAAATAAAACCAGGAAAATAACTATGCATATGAAAGCTGTGAATTACTATCACTTTTGATTATACATTAAAATCAGAATATATTCAAAAAGATGTGATGAAATTTATTTTTAAAGAATTAGAGTTTTTGAGTTTGAAAAATATGCGTTTCAATCTTTTAACTTTTAGTTGATTACCTACTATAAGAATTACTACCCATCTGACTATAGGATTAAATCAGAAAATGAATGATAATGTCCTATTTTTGATTCTGGTACATAATAATCAATCAATGAGTATTTGTGCTTATTACGTTGCTAGACAGGGCACAAGGTATAATATTAGCATTGCCTTCATTTTGCACAATTTGCGTGTTTCAAGATAACTTCAAATGGGACCTAGAGTTTCAAAGAAAACAATGTAATTAAAAAGATTGGAAGTCTGATAAATGGCATCTTTTTCCCTGGTAACTAACTGCTACAACAGAATTTGTGACTAGAATGAGCATGAGAGGAAATTTGATAATTATAACTGCTCATTTATTTTCAATGGGTAATAAAATATTTCATGACTACTAGATATATGTAATTAAAACTTATAAATCCAGAGGCATTCATTTTATTCAGAATCTTTGAACTTGTATTGAGTTCAGTCTTCCTTGGTGATTCCTGTGATAGAAATATTTTGTTGTAGAGTAAAACTGATTATGTGGAGGAAGAAGAGTATGGAAAATATATAGACAGAGTATTGCTTATATCTCAGTGTACACTTTCTGTACACTTTATTTTAGTATAAATTTTCAGCTTTTCTTACTTTTCTTTTTTCCTTTTTTTTTTTAATTGAATCACCAAGAGATACAGTTACAAAGCTTTCATCATTGAGTTTCAGCCATACAATGATGGAACCATGGAGGAATGGTTCGATTCCTCCATCCCTTCACCAGTGTGCTACAATATTATACCTCTTTTCTAGAAATGTTTTGTCATCAGAAGTTTTAAAAATAGTCTTTGTTGGGCTGGAAAGGTTGTCAATGAACTAGAATGTATGCCTTGTACTGGGAGTCCTGGTTTTGATCCCTGGCAGGACATTATCCCCTCAGCACTTCCAGGATCGCTAAATAACCCACACCCTCCCCACCCTCATCTGTAAGCACTCAGCTAGGAGCACAGTCAATGTCTGTTGCAGCAGGAAATAAATAATATATCCTTTGGATAAAGGGGTAGTAAACTGTGGTTATATGGTCAAGTTTTGTCTTTAACATGTTTTTCTAATTAAAGTTCTATTGAGGCAAACCATGATCATTTATTTACATTTTTCTATGGATACTTTCACCGTACAATAGCACAGCTGAAGGTATTTTTGGGGAGAGGGGTGATGTCACATCCGGCAGTGCTACTTCTGGTTCTGCACTCAGGAATCACAGCTGGTGGTGCTCAGGGAACCATATGGGGTGCTGAGTACTGGAGTTAGTAACCATATTGGGTGCTGGCCACTGAAACTTAGTCAGCCAGGCACAAGGCTTATCCACTCTACTCACTCTGGCCCACAGTTAAGTTTTTCTGATAGAGATGCAATGGGGTATTGATTACAAAACTGGTGATGTTCATCATCTGATCCTTTACTATAAAAGTTGGATGAACTCTGATGTAAAGGAAATTATGGCTAACATTTGCTAACATTTTTTATTATTATTATTAGTGAAACACCATGAGGTACAGTTTAGATTTACAAATCTTTGTGCTTGGATTTCGGTCATACCATGATCAAATACCCATCCCTCCACCAGTGCCCATTTTCCACCACCAGGATAATATCCCTCCCCCCCAGCCCCCCCAACCCCCCATCCCCCCCCCACCACTGTGGCAGGGCATTCCCTTTTGTTCTCTCTCTCCTTTTGGGTGTTGTGATCAGCAAAAGAGGCATTGAGTGGCAAACATGTTCAGTTCATTCTATTTCTTCACAATGGACTGGAGTGATAGCACAGTGGATAGGGTATTTCTCTTGCACACAGCTGACCCAGGTTCAATTCCTCCATCCCTCTCAGAGAGCCTATCAAGCTACCAAGAGTATCTCGCCCACACAGCAGAGCCTGGCAAGCTCTCCATGGCATATTTGACATGCCAAAAACAGTAACAAACATATCTCACAATGGAGACGTTACTGGTGCATGCTCGAACAAATCGATAAACAACGGAATAACAGTGGGACAGTGCTATTTCTCCACAATAATATTTCATCCATAAGTTTTTTTTTAATTTTCTTTTTTATTAGTGAAACACCATGAGGTACAGTTGTAGATTTACAATTTTTTGTGCTTGGGTTTGATTATACAATGATCAGATACCCATCCCTCCACCAGTGCCCATTTTCCACCACCATGGATAATAACCCCCCACCCCCATTCCCCCATCCCCCCCTGCCTCTGTGGCAGGGCAATGCCCTGTGCTCTCTCTCTCCATTTGGGTGTTGTGGTCTGCAAAAGAGGCATTGAGTGGCAAACATGTTCAGTCCATAGTCCACTTTCAACATGCATCTCCCCTCCTGGGAGGATCCTCCAAACACCCTTTGTTTGGTGTTCTCTTCTATATCTGAGCTGCCCTTTCCTCTAGAATACCAGGCTGGCCTCTAAGTTATGGAGTAATCCGCCTGGTGCTGATCTCAGCTATTCTTGGGTATTAATCTCATATTTTGTTACTTTATATCCCCCAGATGAATGCAATCTTTCTATGTCTATCCCTCTCTTTCTGACTCATTTCGCTTAGCATGATACTTTCCATGTTGTACCACTTGTATAAAAATTTCATGACTTCATCTTTTCTAACAGCTACATAGTACTCCATTGTGTAGATGTACCAAAGTTTCTTTAACCAGTCATCTGTTCTTGGGCATTCAGGTTTCTTCCAGTTTCTGGCTATTGTAAAGAGTGCTACAATGAACAAACAAGTGCAGATGTCACTTCGACTACACATTTTTGACACTTTGGGATATATTCCCAGGAGTGGTATTGCTGGGTCAAATGTGAGCTCAATTTCTAATTTTTTGAGAATCGTCCATACTGTTTTCCAGAAGGGCTGAACCAGTGGACATTCCCACCAACAGTGAAGGAGTGTCCCTTTTCGCCACATCCGTGTCAGCATCGGTTGCTTTTGTTCTTTTGAATGTGGGCCAGTCGCTGATATGTGAGATGGTATCACATTGTGGTTTTGATCTGCATCTCCCTGATGATTAATGATGTAGAGAATTTTCTCATGTGCTTTTTTGCCATTCAGATTTCTTCTTTGAGAAAATTTCTGTTCATTTCATTGCCCCATTTTTGGATGGGGTTGGATGTTTTCTTCTTGTAGAGTTTAATCAGTATTTTGTATATCCTGGATATCAACCCCTTGTCAGATGTGTATTCGGCGAATATCCTTTCCCATTCTGTAGACTGTCTTTGTATTTTGGTCACTGTTTCTTTGGAGGTGCAGAAGCTTCTTAGTTTAAGATAGTCCCATTTATCTATCTCTGTTTTCACTTGCTCAGACAGTGGCGTGGCATCTTTGAAGATACCATTAGCTTCAATGTCATGGAGGGTTTTGCCAAGTTTGTCTTCAATGTACCTTATGGCTTCTGGTCTGATGTTGAGGTCTTTAATCCATTTTGATCTTACCTTTGTACATGGTGTTAGGCAGAGTTCTGAGCCCATTTTTTTGCATGTGATGGCATGTCCAGTGATGCCAGCACAATTTGTTAAAGAGGCTTTCCTTACTCCACTTCACATTAATTGCACCTTTATCAAAGATTAGATGATCATATGATTGAGTGTATTCAACCCTGTTCCATTGGTCTGCAGTTCTGCCTTTGTTCCAGTACCATGCTGTTTTAATTATTACTGCTTTGTAGTACAGTTTGAAGTTCGGGAGGTTGATTCCTCCCATTTTCTTTTTCCCAAGAATTGCTTTAGCTATTCGTGGGGGCTAATTGTTCCATATAAATTTCAGGAGTGTTTGCTCCATTACTTTGAAGAATGTCATGGGTATCCTTATAGGGATTGCATTGAATTTATACAATGCTTTTGGTAGTATTGCCATTTTGACAATGTTAAGTCTCCCAACCCAGGAGCAGGGGATATCTTTCCATTTCCTCATGTCCTCTTTTGTTTCCTGAAGTAGCGTTTTGTAGTTTTCTTTGTACAGGTCCTTTACTTCCTTAGTTAAGCTGATTCCTAAGTACTTGATTTTCTGGGGCCCAATTGTGAACGGGATTGTTTTTTTCATGTTGCTTTCTTCTCTCTCACTGTTTGCATATAGGAAAGCCATGGACTTTTGTGTATTGATTTTATAACCTGCAACTTTTCTATACGAGTCTATTGTTTCTAGGAGTTTTTTGGTGGAGGTTATTGTGTACTCTAAGTAGAGTATCATATCATCTGCGAATAGTGAGAGCTTGATTTCTTCCTTTCCTACCTGAATGCCCTTAATATCTTTTTCTTGCCTAATCGCTATTGCAAGTACTTAAAGTACTGTATTGAACAGCAGTGGAGAGAGTGGGTATCCTTGTCTCGTCCCTGATCTTAGAGGGAAGGCTCTCAATTTTTTCCCCATTGAGGATGATGCTTGCTGTAGGTTTGTGGTAGATGGCTTTAATTATGTTGAGGAAGGTCCCCTCTATACCCATTTTGGCTAGGGTTTTCATCATAAAGGGGTGCTGGATCTTGTCAAATGTTTTCTCTGCATCTATTGATATAATCATATGCTTTTTATCTTTTCTTTTGTTGATATGATGGATTATGTTGATTAATTTCCGAATGTTGAACCATCCTTGCATCCCTGGGATGAATCCTACTTGGTCATGGTGTATGATCTTTTTGATGAGTAGTTGGATTCTATTTGCTAGTAGTTTGTTGAGGATCTTTGCATCTGTGTTCATCAGGGATATCGGTCTGTAATTCTCTTTCTTTGTGGTATCTCAGTCTGCTTTTGGTATCAGTGTGATATTTTCTTTGTAGAAACTGTTCGGAAGTGTTTTTGATATTTCAATTTCGTGGAAAAGCTTAAAGAGGATTGGGAGTAAGTCCTTTTTAAAGATTTGGATGAATTCACTAGTGAATCCATCCGGGGCAGGATTTTTGTGCTTGGGGAGACTTTTTATTACCATTTCAATTTCCTAGATGGTGATATGTCTGTTCAGTTATTCCAGGTCTCCTTGGTTCAGCCTTGGGAGTCTGTAGGAGTCTAGGAATTTATCCATTTCCTCGAGGTTTTGATGTTCCGTGGCATACAGTTTCTCAAAGTACTCCCTGAGGATCCTTTGAATTTCTGTAGTTTCTGTTGTAATGACCCCCTTTTCATTTCTGATTCGGTTTATTAGGGTTTTCTCTCTCCCTTTCTTTGTGAGTTTTGCTAGAGGCTTATCAATCTTGTTAATTTTCTCGAAGAACCAGCTCTTGGTTTCATTGATCTTTCGGATTGTTTTTTTGGGTTTTCATCTCGTTAATCTCTGCTCTGAGTTTTATTATTTCCTTTCTCCTGTTCAGGTTGTGCTCCTTTTTTTGGTCCTTCTCCAAGTTCTTAAGCTGTGAGGTTAGGTTACTTATGTATGCTTGCTCCTCCTTCCTGAGGAATGCTTGTAGAGCTATAAACTTTCCTCTTAACACAGGTTTTGCTGTTTCCCATAAGTTTTGGTAACTCGTGTTCTCATTTTCATTTGTTTTTAGGAATCTTTTGATTTCCTCTTTGATTTCCTGTCTAATCCACTTGTTGTTCAATAGCGCACTGCTTAATTTCCAGGTGTTTGATTTAGTTTTCTGTTTTTGTGTGTGATTTACTTCTAATTTCAGCACATTATGGTCTGAGAAGATTGTTGATAAAATCTCTATCTTCTTAATTTTATGGAGGCATGTTTTGTGGCTCAGTATGTGGTCTATCTTGGAGAATGTTCCATGTACGCTTGAGAAGAATGTGCATTCAGCTTTTTGAGGATGAAGTGTCCTGTATATATCTACTAAGTCCCTTTCTTCCATTGTTTCCCCCAGATGAAGTATGTCCTTGCTAAACTTGAGTCTGGTTGATCTATCAAGAGGTGACAAAGCGGTGTTGAAGTCTCCCACTAGTATTGTGTTGCTATTGATGTCTTTTTCCAAATCTATGACTAGTTGTTTTAAGTACTTTGCTGGTCTCTCATTAGGTGCATATACATTTATTATTGTAAGTTCTTCCTGTTGTACAGATCCTTTGATCAATAAGAAATGGCCTTCACTGTCTCTTATGACCTTCTTCACTCTGAAATCGATGTGGTCTGATATTAGGATGGCTACCCCAGCTTTTTTATGGGAGCTGTTTGCCTGTAGGATTGTTTTCCAGCCTTTGACTCTGAGTCTGTGTTTGCTTTGACTATTGAGATGTGTTTCTTGCAGGCAACACAATGTTGGGTTCAATTTTCTAATCCATCCTGCCACTCTATGTCTTTTAATTGGTGCGTTTAGCCCATTGACATTGTGAGAGATTATTGTTATGGGATTTTGTCCCATTGTTCTGTTGAAATTTGGTGTATTTGAGGGGCCTTTCTTGCCTTAAAGTAGCCCATTTAGTTGTTCTTGCAACCACGGTTTTGAGTCTATGAAGTTCCTGAGCTGTTGTTTGTCTGTGAAACTGTGTGTTGATCCTTCTATTATGAATGAGAGTCTCGCTGGATAAAGTATTTTTGGGGAGGCATTTATTTCATTGAGTTTTTTCACTATGTTTTTTCACTATGTCCCACCACTTTTTTTGGGTCACGAGGGTTTCATCAGAAAAATCAGCTCCGGAAAGAGTCCCTGGCACTGAGCAAGGAGTTGGCAATGTCGATGGAGCTAGCTGTGCATGCGCAGAGAGTGTCCCAGGGCCTTGGGGGCGGGCTGTACCTGGTTTGAATAGGAGCCGTTCAGCTTGGTTGCCCAGAGCTGGGCCTCCATGCCCGTCCCGCGCAGATCAGCGGAGAAAACCGGCTTTCTAGGAGATGGAGCTAGCTGTGCATGCGCAGAGAGGGTCCCAGGCCCTTAGGGGTGGGCTCCATCCATAAGATTTTAATTAAAATATTTTATTAAAATTTATTGATTGGTTTGTTGAGATAGTATAACAGCTAGGGCATTTGCACACAGCTGATCCAAATACAACCTCTGGCACCACATGTAACCCTCGAGTCCTGCAGGGACTGATGGATGATCACATAGACAGAAATAATCACTGAGCACTGACACCTGTGGGCCCAAAACTAGAGTGAAATAACTTCTTGAAGGACTTCTATTTGCTGTAAAATATTGCAGATGCAGTAATATTTGTCAAGACTCATTGATTATCAACATATATTATAAATCCAGTAAAACTGATATGCTTATTACTAGCTAACTCTACTTTTTCTACTATGCCTTCCTACTGCCTTTCTTATCTCCCTTAATGATATCATTAATATCTCATTTAAGTACCTTTATATGAAATATCTCATAATCCCTGACTCTGCTCAGACCACGTTATTTCTGCTTTCAAAATTTTTCTCAGTTGTCTGGGGATGTGATTCAGCAGATATATGTTCACATGCGAAAGACCATGGGTTTGATCACTAACAATCAAAATTTTCTCTTAAGTTTTCCTGGACAAAATAATACACAATGTCCTATTAATCAATTATTTTGAATAGAAAATAACAAATATTGCATAACTTCAATTTGGGATGTAGATGGATATTACTAATTATAAGTTTTACCTAATTATTTAGTAATTTAATAATGAATTGTTAAGTATCTAAAAGAAATATAACTTTAATACATATATAAACTTATAAATCCTAATTATAAGGCAAAACAACTGAGATCATTATGAATACAACACTTAGACAAAGGATCAGTAAATCTAGGTTTAGATCTTAACACTACCACTGAATGTTTTATCTATTTTTTTTATTTACAATATTCAGGTGATTATAGGTATATTAAAAAATCACTAGGAAATTAAAATAAGGCAAGTTTTGTGATGACACTTTGTGTAAATACAGGTAATCGCACATATACAGGGTTATAATAATAATGTTAATTTGTGATTACATGTTGCGCAAATGCATTTAATCAGTAATGCCAACAACTTAACATTACAAAATGATAAGGAGGAAAAAAATAAGAGTATGAAAGGTTAGAAGAAGAATTTAAATATTATATATATAGAGAGAGAGAGAGAGAAAATATACATAGTAAAGAGCAGACCAAAGCTGGAAGACCCAAAAGATACAAGGTCAGATTTCTCCTATATAGTGGGGGAAACAAAAACAAAAACAGGTACAAAGCAAACACAGTATTCCAGCTCTGTCTTGGGGACTGATAAATCACTTCTCTAACTCAGAAAGCTAAGTATTTGCTCCTTCATAATGTATAGGTTATCATTAAGACAATTAAATGGGATTTAGATAAAACAGAAAGTGTTTTATTTTCTTCTGAATATCTTTTATTGAAATAAAAATATATGGATTGAGGGCTAATAGATACGGGCTTCTTCAGTCACACCAGTATTCTAAAATTGATTGTGGTAAGATTGCACAACTACGTGAATTTACTAAAAAACAGCAAATTATATTCTTGTCACTACTGATATGTGAATATCAACTGTGCTGTTCACCAAACATGTGCAGTAGTTTGTTTATATGGGTCGATGGGATGGTTGCATGTTTTTGCCCGCATTATAAATAAGCGTGATACTGCTAAAACTTTACCAGAAAAAAATATTCAGAGCCATCAAAAATGGGGAGAAAAACTGAAACTTTCTCAAGGAAGATATACACATGGTCAAAAAACACATGAAAAATGCTCTACACCTCTAATCATCAGGGAGATGAAAATCAAAACAACAATGAGATATCATCTCACACCAAAGACACTGGTACACATCAAAACCATCAAGAGCAATCTGCTCTGCCATGGATGCGAGAGAAAGGGTGGTTGGAACACTGACAAGTCCAGCCTTTTCTGAAAATGATATGGACATCCCTCAAATAAGTTAGAAATTGAACTAACTTATGATCCAGCAATACCACCCCAGAGACCCAAAACCAAAGCAGAAATGCCATCTGCACCTATATGTTCATTGCAGCACTATTCACAATAGCCAGAATCTGGAAACAACCTGAGTGCCTGACAACAGATGTTAAAGAAACTATGGTACACTACACAATAGAATACTATGCAGCTGCTAAGAAAAACGAAGTTGTGAAATTCGCTTCTAAATGAATGGACATGGAGAGTATTATGCTGAGTAAAGTGTTTCAGGAGAGAGATAGACATAGTCTATCTCATAGTCCAAAATTATTGGACTCATTTGTGGAATATAAAAAAAGCATAATATGAGACTACTACCCCAGGACAGTAGAAACAAGGGCCAGGAGGATTGCTCCACAGTTGGAAGCCTAAGTCAAGTGCTGGGGGAAGGTGGTTGGGATAGAGAAGGGAACACTATGACAAAGATAGTTGAAAATGATGGCTCTGGGTAAGAACTGCATGCTGAAAACGGTTCACTGTCACTGTCCCGTTGTTCATCGATTTTGCTCGAGTGGGTCCAAGTAACGTCTCCATTGTGACACTTGTTACTATATTTGGCATATTGAATATGCCTATCGGGGAGCTTTCCAGGCTTTGCCCTGTGAGCGAGATACTCTCGGTAGCTTGCCAGGCTCTCCGAGAGGGGTGGAGGAACCGAACCTTGGGTTGGCCAGGTCAAGTGCACACAAGGCAAACGCCCTACCCACGGTGCTATCGCTGAAAATAGGTAAAGGAACAAAATTAATAACATCTCAGTATCTGTATTACAAACTATAATGCTGAATGGAGAGAAAGAGAAGAGAGTGTGGGGAGGGGGAGAGAGAGAGAAAGAGAGAGAAGGAAGGTGTCTGCCATAGAGACAGGATGTGTGTGTGTGTGTGTGTGTGTGTATGTGTGTGTGTTTAGGATAGTTTGGCAGCAGGAGGGGGGTGGAAGAAGGGAAAAATGGAGACACTGCTAGTAGGAAAGGTACACTTGTTGAGAAATGAGTTTTGGAACATTGCATGACTGAAACTAGAAGAATAGCTTTGTAACTATATCTCATGGTGATTAAATTTAAAAAAAAAAACTAAAGACCAAAAAAAAAAAAAAACTAAAGAACAAAAGCACCAGATGTCACTTACAGAAGGAGGTCTATAACTGGGTATTTCACTTTCTAATCATAATGAAAAATATTGAGAAATCAAATTTTCATCACACTAGACTTATGAAATCTTGTTGTCCTTTGTTACTCAGCATATCATCTACCCAATTCAGAGAGTCAAATATATCCAGTTAAAAACTAAAGTGAAAAATCACAAGACTTCCCACAGAAAAATGAACAATGGTAGGCTCCGTACATACCTGAGAACAGGCCAGCTAGTAGACAGATCCAAGAATAATTTTAAAGAAGGACAGAAAGTAAACAATCTTCACTTCATCTCCAAAAATTCAACAATTAAAAGACACTCTTCCCCTGGAAGACAACGGAGTATAGAAAAAGTATCATGAGTTTTCAATTGAAAGTTTTATCACTGACACATCACACCACAGAGGAGGGAATCCTATAAACGTTTTAAAGGACTCTGACTCCTCAAATTGTTATTGCTTGATTATTGCCCCTACCTCCCTTGCTTTCTTCTTGCTGCTTGTCTTTTTCTCTTGGGTTGCAAATATTAAGTGAGATAATATATAGGAGTATGCTCCGTGAATCACAAAATATTACATTAAATATTAGTTATGATTTTCTGATCTGTGAAAAAAATACATCATTCCCTACCCTGTTAACCTCTCAGAATGAGAGAATTCCATTCATATGGTAACATGCAAGTAAAACCACTTTATAAAATTTAAATATGACTATCTAAATGATTAGCATTATTTTTAAGCATGTTCTAATTAATAATATATATTGTATTTACTGCTCTACTCAAAAACTTGCTAAATTTTAAAATTGTACTACTCATTTCATCTGATAAAAACCATTTCTCTCTCAAACAGGGAGAAATATGTATCTACATGTACATTTGTAAATGATAAGCCAAGTATAAATTGCCTCCTAGAATCTAAAATATTGTTTTAAATTTTGTTTATCATTGTATTTATAAGCACTGCTTATAAATATTATTTATACGATTTTATTTTAAGGAAGCACCCAAGGCACACTACCGAACTGTTAAAGAATGCCATGTTGAGCTCCAACTACTAAGCCTTATTATTTCGATTTTTTGATCTGACTTTGAATTTCAATATAAAGTTGAACCTTTAAAGACTCACAGTATATGGTACCTCTTTTCCAACCCTTATTCGATCTGAAATGTAATATAGAATTAAATCTTTATTATAGTTAAATGGAATTTAGGTGCTATTTGGTATACTTCATAATATTTACCATTCTGACATCTACCTAGTTAATTATAAATAAAACAAGATTACTCAGAGTCTCCCCATTGATTTGGAAAAAGGAGTACATGACATTGTCTGTTGGTCATTTACCTACTCTAAAATTTGGTTGATATTGTCCTTCACGCCCTACCGAGGCCACGTGTTGCCCCCCCACAAGCGGCTCTCTGTCACGGCCATGGCTCCAGAGGCAAAAGGACTTCATTCATAGCCCAGCAGCTTGTGGCAGAAAAGTGAATGGACTATGCGTTAAAATACGGCACCATGCCTCCCCGGGAGGGAAAGGGTGTCGCTCCCTTCTGCCTTTTTACCCCCCAGCAGCAAGGTGGCCGCCACCTCAGAGCTTATTGGAAAGCCAGGTATGAGCCAGCGGTGACGGGGCAACTGCAGTCTCATGGGAAGGGGGGCAGTACTGGCTTGTCCTTCACACCCTACTGAGGCCACAAGTTGCCCCCCAAGAGCAGCTCTTCGGCACGGCCATGACACCAGATGCACAGAAACCAATCTCGTAATTATCTGGCTCTTGGCAGAAATCCCTCCATATTTACCTAGTAAAATATCAGAAATCCAAAACCATGCAGCCGCAATAGCTACAACACGACATCATATGGTTCTCATAACCAGCTATAGTAAATAAATTATTACACAATGTCTTTTCAGCAGTTCTGATTGTTGGTGAGAATTTCTAAACAATAATAGTGCATCTTTTGTCGAAATAATGAATGTAATCAAAGTAGAGAGAGAGTTAAATAGAAATCATCTGCCTCACAGGCATTGGGAGGGTTGGGAAGGGGGGTATATTGTGGTTCTTGGTGGTGAAAAATAAGTACTGGTGAAGGGAAAGTTGTTTGATCATTGTATGACTTAATCTTGGAAGCTTTGTAACTTTTCCCATAGTGATTCAATAAATAAATATAACAAACAAAATCACTTAATCACTTAATCACAAATAAAATATCATAGATAAAAAAACTAAAATTTGGTTGATAAAGATAATAGAGTTGTTTCAGAGTTTCTATTTTGCTTTTCCAAATTAGCAGTCTCCTGCTCCCGGACCTGGCTGTCCTCACCGGGGCCCCTTGGAGGGGGGCAGATTGAATTTCCTTCCCCACCCCAAGGAGAGCCCCGGCAGGTGAAGACCTCTAGAACCATCCACATCCATGCTTAAGACTACTCTCCACACATTCGGACGAGCCTCACGTATGACAGAACTGGCAGAGGAGTCCAGGCATGTGGGACCCGGGGCTGAGATCTCCAAGCCTGCTCAGAGACTGGGCCTCCTCCACCCAGATCCTTCATCTTCCAGTAGCTAGGCGTTACACCCACCAACTGCCCCCCGCGCTGTGTTATCCCATCAATGACCAAGACCCAGAGACTATAAAACCCAGCTCTCATCTATTTCTTACTCTCGGAGAACCCGGCAGGCTACCAAGAGTATCCTGTCTGCATGGCAGAGTCTGGCAAACTCCCCGTGGCATATTTGATATGCCAAAACCCAGTAACAATGATGGGTCTCATTCCCCTGACCCTGAAAGAGCCTCAGATGTGACATTTTCTAAAATTTTAGGGCTAGGATGAAGGAGATGTTACTAGTGCCTGCTTGAGGAAATCAGTGAACAACGGGATGACAGTGATTCAGTGATACAGTGAATTAGTATACTGCAACTTGTAATATAAAAACCTATCTAAACCTATAAAAACACTGACAAGAAAAAGAGAAGGGATGAATATAGGATATAGAAAATAAAAGAACATGGGGAACGATAAGACTGATAGCTTCATGAAGAAGTTTTTATTTCCATGTGTCATATTTGGCAGTCCCCAGTAGCACTGCAACTGAAGTTGATTTTCTTTAGAACAAAGAGAAATAAAACGAATGCTATAAAAATACACCTGTCTCTTTTTACACCAAATAAAATGAAATTGCGTTGACTGATCCAAAGCACTTTCTTTCTTCTTTTCTTTTTATTTTATTTTTTAAAAACATATTTAGCATCACTGATTTGATTTTTAATTTAAATTGGAACAATGGTTAAAAAATAATGTTGCATTTCCACATTCTTTTGAAGTTCTCTGGGGAAAATATTCCTTTTTAATGACCATTAAAAGCATACATCTAAGACATGATAGTGCATATATATAAAAATAAACATGCAAAGGACTGGGAAGACAAAGCATTGGGATTCAAAATGCAAGAAAATAAAATACTATCACTTTAATACACCTTTGTGGATGTGGAAATTAATATGAGTATGGGCACTTTAAAAAATTAGAGCCAATTTTTCACTAAAGAAATGAAGAAATTGAAGTAAATATTTTTTGATCATCTATCATGTGACTTTAACTGTACAATGTGCCTTTTAACCCTGAAGCTTCCATAAAGTATGAGTCATTTGGTGGCATCTCATTTAATATTAACATACTCAGGAGTAGGTTATTTCTATTTTCAGATCGGGCAAGATTAAGCTAAAAAAGTAATTGAACCATCATAGCAAATCGGCTGCTTAGAAATTGGGAATATTGAGAATTTCAATTTATATCAATTTATTTATTTATTGCTTTTTGGGTCACACCCAGCAATGCACAGGGGTTACTCCTGGTTCTGCACTCAGGAATTACTCCTGGCGGTGCTCAGGGGACCATATGGGATGCTGGGAATCCAACCCTGGTCGGCCCAGTGCAAGGCAAACGCCTTACCCGCTGTGCTTACTTCAGCTCCCTATTGAGAATTTTTAAATATTAATCAAGCTGACCACAAAGCTCAGACAATTTCTATATTGCCAAATACTCTGTTGATGATTTCTAGTCTGTTCACCTATACTGTGTATATGCAGAAATGTTCCAAAGCTAACATGTTACTCTGCTAAAATATCCTCTGCTAAAATATTACTAAGTCCAATTTTAACCGTTTCTCATGGAAAACTGAATTCTACAGGCTGCTTCTCCTTCAGCTGAAATAGATTGAGTTTCTTTGCAACTTCCACTCATTGATACTAATGGAGTCTTCTAAAACAACACAGAATGTCATTTCTAGATTGGAAATAGCAATTTAGTTGCTATTCAGCCTTCACTAAGATATTTCCTGACCTCTTTAATCATTAGTTCAATGTTCCTTTAAATGTGATGGCAGTGAAGGGACCACTCTGTGTTTTGTAGAAAGAAATGTACCCATTTAGCTCTCAATCATTCCCTGAGCACGGCATTAAGATTTTAAAGTTTCACTATAGATTCATAAAACAAATTCTCTAACACTTGACTTCTCTGTTTATAATCATTTGCATTTCCCAATTGCTAGAGAAGTGATATAAGATGCATGGGGAAAAAATGACATTTCATTGACACACAGTGGACAATAAAATGACATAATTATGTCCAACAAGCATGAATATTTTAGAACTATGCCCTGAGAATGTTAAATAAATCTCTTAAAATTCTGCCTCTGCAGCAAGCTTTTGGTTCTATTTCACTCTACTTTCTGCTTGTTGGTTATTAAATAGAATTTTGTCAGTAGAGTCATGGGGCTATTCCTTACATTTTGTCATTGATTCTGTCTCTATCATTTTCAAGGAAGTCTTATTGCTTCCCACAAACTATTATTAAATGCATTAAAAATATTTAAACTCAGTTTTAACATTTACAATTTTGCCTTCTTCCACTTAAGAGATTTACTGAAATCATATACACATGGACAGATTTTTTTTAAAAAAATTACTATCTAATTTTTCAGTTTAAATTTTGCATTAGTTAGGTAACATGGTTCACATCATTGGATATCTTTCAGAAGGGTATTTTCACATCTCCCCACAAGCAGCTTGCCTCACCATACCTACCACCAAAGACTGCTCACAACACCCGTCCACCACTGTCTACTGGCCCCTTCTCATTGTGTACCCTCTGCTTTTTTCTTTAGCATCCTCCGTTCTGCAGTCAGAATTCAAAGTTAACTTTGGATTGGTCTTGTCTGCCCCACTTGCTTTGTTTCTTTATATACCACATATGAGCTAGATCATCTCTTTCTGATTTCTTTTGCTTAGCATAGCACTCTCCAGCTTCACCTAGGTTATAGCAAATGGCAAAACTGTCTTCTTTTATAGCTGGGTAGTATTCCATTATGTATGTATACCACATGTTTACCAACTATCTGTTTGGGGACTTTTAGATTACTTTCATGGATTTGTTATTGCAAGTAGTGCTGAAATGAGCATAAGAATATAAATATCTTTTCAAATTATTATTTTTGAATATCATAGTTGTCTTGGGAGTAGAATATTACTGTATTTTTATGGTAAATCTGTAGTAAATATCCTGAGAAAGTCTTATACTCTTCCCCAAAGAGTATAAGGTCAATTTATGTTTCTACCAATAGTGTAGGAGAGGTTTTTTCTCCACACCCTCACCAACACTTGTTACTTTTGGTCTTTGTTAAAAAAAAAATCTCATTTTTTTTGTCCTATTTGTGTGCTTTTCAAATTTTTTTTTAAATTTGTATTAGTAAATACCATCAGGAAAAGTTGTAGACTTACAAATTTTGTGCTTGGGTTTCAATTATACAATGATCAAATACCCATCCCTCCACCAGTGCCCATGTTCCACCACCACGGGTCCCAGTGTCCCTCCCACCCCCTATACCCCCATCCCACTCTGTCTCTGTGGCAGGACATTCCCTTTTGTTCTCTCTCTCCTTTTGGGTGTTGTGGTTTGCAAAAGAGGCATTGAGTGGCAATCATATTTGGTCTATAGTCTACTTTCAGCATGCTTCTCCCATCCTGGGAGGATCCTCCCAACACCCTTTATTTGGTAAAAGCTATTCTCATTAGTGTGAGTTGATATCTCATTGTAATTTTTAATAGTATTTTCCTAATAATATATGATGATAGGCTTGCCTGTGCCTTGGGCCATCTTTTTTATTTTCTTCAAAGAAATGTCTGTTAAGATCTTTTCTGCACTTTTCATCTATCACCACAGAGACTGGCACACATTCAAAAGAATAAAAGCAACTAGTGCTGGCATGGATTTGGGGGAAAAGTGACTCTCCTTCACTGTTGGTGGGAATGCCCACGGGTCAAGTCTTTCTGGAAAACAATATGGACAGTCCTTCAAAAACTAGAAATTGAGCTTCCATATGACCCCATAACATATCCTTAGGGTGCAAAAATGCACAATAGGAATGATATCTGCACCTATATGTTTATTGCAGCACTGTTCACAATAGCTAGCATCTGGAAACAACCTGAGTGCCTGAGAACAGACGACTGGTTAAAGAAACTTTGGTACATCTACAAATGGAACACTATGCAGCTGTTAGGAGAGATATAGCACTGTCCTGAAGCACTGTCTTCCCATTGTTCATCGATTTGCTTGAGCAGGCTCCAGTAATGTCTCCATTGTGAAACTTATTTTTACTGTTTTGGGCGTATCATATACGCCATGGGGATCTTGCCAGGCTCTGCCGTGTGGGTGTGATGCTCTCAGTAGCTTGCCAGGCTCTCTGAGAATGGAGGAATAGAACCCGGGTCAGCTGTGTGCAAGGAAAATGCTCTACCTGCTCTGCTATGGCACCAGCCCTAGGAGAGATGAAGTCATGACATTTGTTTATAAGTGGATGACCATGCAGAGTATCATATAAATAAATAAAGAATATCATGCTAAGTGAAATGAGTCAGAAAGAGAGGGACAGAGATAGAAGGACTGCACTCATTTGTGGAATATTAAATAACATAATATGAGATGGACACCCAAGGACAGTAAACACAAGGGCCAGGAATATTGCCCCATAGTTGGAAGCCTGCTTTATGAGCTGGGAGAGAAGGCAGCTGGAATAAAGAAGGGATCACTAGGACAATGATGATTAGAGGAATTGTTTGATATGGGAGATGTGTGCTGAAAGTAGATTAAAGACAAAACATGATAACCTCTCAGTATTTGTATTGCAGACCATAATGCCCCAAAGTAGAGAGAGAGTATGGGGAAAATTGTCTGCCATGGAGGCAGGGAGAGGATTGAAAAGAGGGGGTATACTGGGGACATTGCTGGCATAGAATGTGCACTGGTGGAGGGATGGGTATTTGATTATTACATGATTAAAACTCAAACATGAAAGCTTCTAACTGTATCTCATGGTGATTCAATAATAAAAAAAATTAAAATAAATTAAAAATAATTTTAAAAATCTTTCCTGCACTTCTGATGGGGTTATTTTGTCAATGTGTTGAGTTTTGTAAACTTGTATCACATGATCACTTGACATCCCATTATTCATTGATTTGCTTGAGCGGGCGCCAGTAACATCTCCATTTGTCCCTGTCACGTGCTAGTGTGGCCCACTGGTGTCTGCTCATTCTAGGAACATGAAGAGCCACAAACCGATAGTTCGGGGTCTTGATGAAGAAGTCTGACCATCTCATAGGTGGGCAGCCATGCAATCTTTTGACGTCCCATGGAATCCAGTTGTTAATGGCTGTAGTCCAGTAGTCGTCTCCAAATTGCATTATGTGTCCAGCCCATCCGATTTTTGACACCTTGGCAAAGGAGATAGCGTCCCTGATTCTTGACCGTCAACAGAGGTCAGAACACCAGATTCTTTCTCTCACTTTGAGTGAAGCATGATACTCCAAGCATAGCTCTTTCGATTCCTCTTTGGGAGACCCAAATAGTCATCCTGTTTTCATAGGGCCCATTTTTCTGAGGCATATGTTAATGCAGGAAGAACAGTGGATCTTTCAGGGTCAGGGGAATGAGACCCATTGTATTTACTGTTTCTGGCATTTTGAATACACCACGGATAGCTTGCCAGGCTCTGCTGTGCGGGAGGGATATTCTCCGAAGCTTGCCAGGCTCTCCGAGAGGGATAGAGTCCTTTAGGGCGGCCTCTAATTGCCCTTTCAGGTGTTCCCATGGTTCAAACTTGTTGTATAGCTAACTCGTTGTAAAGCTAATATATTATTCCTTAATTGATGTAATATTGGGAAAATATTTTTCTTTCAATCAGAAGAGTGTATTTTCACCTCCTTGATAGTATCAGGAAATTTCTTAGTTTTATGTAGTCCCGATTGTTCATTTTTTTATTTTCTCCTTTATTATTGGATTGAAATTCCAAAAGATACCACTGAAGCTATAAAATAGTGAAGAAACCAGCACCAAACCCAGTAATCACAAAACAAAGTTGTGAACTCAAGTCTAAGGAGAACTCCAGCTTATAATGCCAGTGAGCCCAACTGAGATGATGCTTGAAAGATTGGGTCCCCAAACAAGATCAGAAGTTTGGTTTTGCAGTTTATCTAAAGGGAGAAGTGGCATTTTCAAGCAGCTAGTGAGAGAATACAGAGAACTTCTCAAGCATGTCACTAGCATACTGTTTTAATGAATATAAATCTGGAGTTTAATTTGAAATCTGGGAATGTGTTGCTTCAATATTATTTGTTCTAAGTATTGCTTGATTATTGGAGTTTTTTTGTGGTTCCATACAAAATTAGTATTTTTTGTTCGATATCTTTGAAGAATGTCGTGGATTTTTGCTGTGATTGCCATGGATCTATTAATTGCTTTAAGTAGAATGGTGCTTTATCGATGTAATAGTTTCAATTTTTGAATACAAGATATCTTTTCATTTTTTGTATCTATCTCTTTGTTTCTTTTAAAAATGTATTGCAATTTTAATTTTACAAGTGTTTTATTTTTATTTTTGAAGCAATTTTAAACTTTAAATTGAGTTTATTTAAAATTTTATTAGCACATAGAAACACGACAGAGTTTTCAGCATTGATTTTGTACCTGTTAACTTTTTATACTTTTATATTGTGTCTGTTAAGTATCTTGACATTTGTAGAATTTTATATGTATGTTATTATGTCACCTACAAACAGTAAAAACTTTACATGTTATTTTCCAAGCTGAGTTCATCTTAGTTATTTTTTCCCGTCTAATTCCTCTCTCTAGGACTTCAATTACCATGTGAATAATTGTGATGAGAGTAGACATCCTTGCTCTGATACTTGATCTTGGAGGGAGGTTTATTCCTATTGAACATTATGTTACCTTTACTCTTGTTACATATGATATATGTATGCAAATATATATATATATATATATATAAAGATAGAGTCTGGGTATGTGTGTATAAATATTCTTTACATTCCATTTTTATTTTTGAGGGTTTGGGGACTGCACCCAATGATACTAAGTGTTCGTCTATGATCACAAATCATTCCTGGAAGGACTAGGACTTGATTCAGTATCTGTACATGCAAGGCAACCACCTTAACACTATGCTATCTCTCTGGTTCTAACATTCTATTCCAATTTTATTGAAAATTTTTCCTATAATAAAATTCTGAGTCTTTCCATGCAGATGATAATAGTAATGGTATAATCCTTTCTATGGAATATATTACATGTGTTCTCTTTTATTTCTTCTTCAATTAATAAAACTTCCTTTTGTTTTAGTGAGACCCACAAAAAGCATGTCATTTTTTTATTTCAAATACTTTTTGTTTGTTTTACCATCCTTTATATTGTCTCTTATTCTAATTTACCTATTTCAATTTTACTTTTTTCCCTTTTTTTTCCACTGGGGTTTGGTATTACTAGTCCTATTTTTCACACTCTTGATTGCAAAGTTAGATTATTTATTTAAGATTTTCATGTTTCATGATATTCACCTAAATTGTTGTGAAATTTCTCTCTCCCCACTTTTTGGGGGGGTGAGAGATTGGTGTGGAATACCCAGTGATGATCTGTGGTTACTCCTAACACTGCACTCAGGAGTTAATCTTGGTGGGCTTAGGTGACCATATGGAGTGCTGGGGATTGAACCAAGGTTTCCAGCATGGAAGGCAAACAACCTACACACCTGTACTATTGCTCCAGCCTCTGAAATTTCTCTTAATAGTGCTTTTTCTGTATCTAATAGTCATGACTTCATTTTTGTTTATTTTAAGACATTTTTAATTTTGCCCTTTGATTTTTTCCTTTGATCCAGTAGATTTTTCAGTCTATGCATATTTGATTTTTTTCCCCCTAGCTTTCTTTTGGTGGTTGATTTCTAGTCTTAAGTCATTGTGATCTGAAAAGATACCAATATGATTTCAATTTTTGTGAATCTATTAATACTTATTTTGTGATAGTGTATTGCTAATCCTCCCATATATTGCTAATCCTCAAGTATTTTATGAATACTTGACAGTAATGTGTATGTACTTAGTTCTTGGGAGGGATGTGGAGTGCCCTACAGATATCTGTTAAGCCCACCTGGAAAAAGTCTTGATTCAGAGCTATTGTTTCCTTGCTAAATCTCTGTCTGGATGATCTTTCCTTTATAAGACCCTGGTGTTAAAATCTCCTTCTGCTATTGTATTGATATCAATATCGTTTTTAAATTTTTTTTTGTGTCACACCCAGTGGTACTTGGGGATTACTCCTCTCTCTTTGCTTAGAAGTCAATCTATTGATATCAGAGGACCATATGTGAGCTAAGAATCAAACTGGGTTGTACTCCATACAAGTCAAATCAATTGCCTTAACCTTATTCTATCTCTGACACCACCAACTTTTATTTCCTTAGGTTTGTTATATGTATTTTAGATGATCTTTTATTTGATACATTTATTAATGAGTGCAAAATTCTTGTTGATATATTTATCTTTCAGCCATTATAAGATAACTTTCCTATTTTTTGATCAACTTTTTATCATGAAATTTATTTTATTTAGCAAAATATTGTTTATCATGAATAAAATGTTGTCATTTTATCATAGGATTGATTCTTAATCTTTTACTTTGAGTTTCTGTTTTGATGTCCAGTAAGTTTCTTGTAAATAATTGTAAGACTATGTTAGTCTTCTGATTTAAATGGTCACTGTTAGTGTTTTGATTTGTGAGTTCAAACCATTGACATTGAGGAAAATTGTTGATAGAAAAGTATGAATCTATTATATGCTTTATTTGAGATTTATCTTGTGTGTTTTCATTCACACTTCATTGTCTTCTTCTTATGTATATTTCTTCTATTTTTATTCTGAGGTTATCATGAGTTTTACATGTCAGGCTCTAAATTTATAGACCAAGTTCATGCTAAGAAATACCAGTAACTGTCTTTCTGTCCTATATCTGATACATTTAGCATCGTGTTGCTCCTAGTGGGTTTTTTATTCATTTTACAGAAGTATTCTCACTAATTTTGGAAGGCTTGTATTTTAGAGACAAACTAAAATGTTTTGTGTCTGTTAAGTTCTTTTTCACTCCTTCAACTCGAGACATGACCTAGTTAGGAATAATATACTTAGTTGGAGATCTTTTTCACTCATGACTTTGAACATATTAAGCTATTCCCTTGTAGTCTACAAAATTTTAATAAAAAGTCTAAGGATATTCTAATGATGACTCCCTTATATGTGATTCTGTTTTTCTCTTGCTGTTTTTAGGTTTATCTGTTTATGTTTCAATTTTTATTACTATATATTCTCAAATCTATTTGAATTTATTTTTGTTGAAATTATTTGAACCTCCTTAATCTGTATATCTTCTTTCTCAATTTGGGGAAATTCTCTGCTGTTCTACAGATAAGCTTTATATTCCACCTTCTTTCTGGTGACAATAACTATTGTTTCTCTTGATTTTGTCCCATAAGCATATTATGCCATGCTTATTTTTAATTTCTATTTTAAATGTATTTTAGGAGTGGCAGCACAGTTGTAGGGTGTTTGCCTTGCATGCAGCTGGCCTGGCCGAGCCTGGTTCAATTCTTCTGCTCCTCTCGGAGTGCCCCACAAGCCACCGAGAGTAACTTGCCCGCATGGCAGAGCCTGGCAAGCTACCCGTGACGTATTCGATATGCCAAACACAGTAACAACAAGTCTCACAATGGAGATGTTACTGGACCCTCTTGAGCAAATCGGTGAACAATGGGAGGACAGTGCTACAGTTCAGTGCTATATTTCATTTTGCTTATTTAGCTTTCAGTTTATGCCACTATAATATTGAGCTCCTTTCTTGAATTTTGCAGTATTGTTAGTACATTTATTATTTCTGTGATTTCTTAGATTTTTTTTCAAAATTCCACTTTTTCTTGTTGAAGTTCTCATTTTATTCACCCCTTGTTCTCTAGATTTCAGTAAGCATCAATATGAGCATTGCTCTGAAGTTTTATAGCTGGTAATTTATATAGCTCTATTCCATTAAGAATTTCCCCAGTGCTTTTTCTTGATTCATCCATTGGGAGTAAATTTTTCTGTTTCCTTATCAAATTTAGTGCTCTGCAATTTTCTATGAAATAAGCTAAATGGCTTTTCTTCCCTGATCTAATGCAATGATATTGTGAAGTTGAAGAATATAGGAGCTTGACCAAGAGTGTAGGCATTTCATTCTGTTGCTTTATATGGAATCTCATCTATGTGGTATACAAAGCACCTAGAAGCTGATGCAGTGTAGCAGCACAATTGTCCTACATATAGTGTGGGTGCTGAGGACATGGCATGTGATGATATTACCACTGTAGCTTGGTTGGAATACCCGCCTCCCTGGGTACTATGGATGTTCAGCTGAGGGGGAGGTCAGTTCTCATTTTCTTCTCACAGAAGGGTCCTTTAGGTTTGCCTTTTTGTATATCCTGGCCTGCATTTGTCCCATCAGTTGCAATTCAACTCCGACTCGCTAGGTTTTTAAGGTAATTCTTCTCTTGAGATTCAGGTTTATGAAAGGTGGGCAAAGAGCTGCAATGCCAAGCCACAGGAAGGTAGTACCACAGGTATTTATAGTATAAGACTTAGTATGGGTTGGGTTAGCCTTTGGTTTCTGCTGGATTTAGAGTAGGTATTTTGTGGACTTGGGCATAGAAGGTATCACTAAAAGGACCCCAGAAGTCTGAGTTGCAATATTCATCTGATTTTAACAGTTTTATTGCTCTTGTGCCTTTGCTGTGGATAGGAACAAACTGAAAGGCCTGCACTGATACTTAGGGAATGAGCTGGTACTTCAGGGGGCCGAAAACCATCATGGCTGGAAAACCTATGTTACCCTGATGAGGAAAAGGTGGGTGTTTGGATTCTAGAAATAAGTTCTAGAAAGGTGCTATGATCTCCCAGCTCCACACAATCCTTAAGACCCATTGCTTATTGGTCTCTATAAGAAAACAATTCTCAAACAGATTGTGTGGTATGGATCAAGGGATGGAGTCTGAAACATTTTATTTCCATTGCACATGACACGAACACTGCATCCAAGCTTGCTATTAAAAAATCTAATAAGAGAAAGAATAGGGTTTAGGCACAAGTTTTTGAATTTATAATATTCAATCATTTTCAAAAGAATGAAACTCAGATCTTTTAAAGGCATCTGTAACTATCAAAAGGCTATCCATTTCATTCTAATACAATTTTTAAAAATATTTTTTGACAAACATTGTAAGGTCTGCGTTAATCTGACCTCTACTTGTATGTTCACCCATAATAGTCTCTCACATATTCATACTATGTCACCACACTGGCCTTATTTCAAATACCAAATGAGTTTAGAAATTGTGCATAAGTAGTGTTGTAGAGACTATTTTATCTTTTTTTAATGTTCTTTTCACCTTCGGTTAACTTTCCTGTACATAAACCCACATATCTGTCATTTTCCTAGAGAGGATGTCCCTGTGTAACCCAGTATAAACCAAGAAAAAATGAAATCACAATGTACTGAATTATAAAACACTCACCACATATATTGTTCATTATCTTCATGCCATTGGAAAAACTTTACATAAAGACTGTGAAATAAATTTTAGCTTGTTTTAGCAAAATATTTTTTTACTAGTGTATTCACATGCATGTATTTTGTGTGAGGTGTTAACTTCTACTTTTATGAAAATTTAAGGTGTGATGTGAGGTTTCAGAAACATTTCAATGGGCCATGAGATTACATGTACTCTCTTCCAAAGGAACCAGACTAAATAAAATTTTATAATGAAGGATATGTACCAAACTGTGCCTGATCCTTTGAACTGTGGTGGGATGTCTTGGATCTCATCTTGTTATGACATTTAAGGGGTGATGAAACAAAAAATTAATGACAGAAAATTATATGAACTTTATCAGTGAAATGGTTTATAGAGGTATATTTTATTTTTATTATTATTTGTAAATCTCTGTAGAAGAAAGTTAGTGTCAATTACCTTCAGTCATGAAGAGGAAGATAACTCTTGTGCAGTCATTTCTAAGCTTAATGACAAATATAGCCTTAATCTCAAAGTAAGGCTACAAGTTCAGGTTCAGATGGTATATCATAATCAACCAGAATGGCACTACCTTATATTTTTAAATAAAGTAAACAATAAAATTGTAAGAAAATCATATGTAGTATAGATCAGATAAACTTATGACCAACATCAGATCAGGTTGTGTATAAACATGAATAAAATATGCAAATAACTAACCACCAAGTTTCAGATCCTAAACAAAAAGGCTTATTTTTTTCCTCAGACTACATGTCCATTAGAAAGAGGTAAATTGTGTGTTCTGCTCATTAGAGACAAATAAGGATGCTAGCTAATGAAAAAACACAAATCTATATATTCTCCAAAGATTACCTTGATATTGGAACGTCTGACATGACACTAGTCATTAAATGATTCTATCTTAAAATGACTCATATCATTTATGTATAATTTTTTGAGGAGAGGGGTGGCATGGAGGGATCAAGTTTATTAAGTAAGTTTAAGCAGAAAATGCAATAATTCCATGTGCCATGAAGAAAGTTAATAATGGATGTATTTTTAAAAGATGCCAAGGCTACAGTCTGCTTCCCTGATACTGTTTAGTTCTTTCTTCTTAATACTTATAAGACATATTCATTGTCATTCCACCAAAGAGATAACTCAAGAGCTCAACTAAAAATCAATCACAATACCTTATCTAGTATCTGTGGTCACCTGAAAGCAAAGTTTCATCAGTGTTTGTTTCTGTTTCTTTTCCATAAGTCAAAGAGGTAGTACTTTTTGGTTCTGAGATCTGGATTAAAAATAATTAAAAATTAAAAAGTTGATCTATATTTACACACATCTTATGTAACCAACTTTCCACATTTTTTCACTATTTCACTTCACTTCTATAAAAGGAATGTTAATACTTATTTTTGCTGATGAAAAGAAATGCAAAAAAAAAATTCAGATTTTGTTTTGCAACAGCATTTCTGGAAGCAAAGGCAACCTGAGCAGTGAAAATGGAACCACTAGGCTCCTTCCTCAGGCGCTACTTGCTGTATTTATGATATATTCACACTTTATTAATGCCAGTGTCATTTAAGGTTTATGTGTTATGTAGTCAGATTTGGTAAGTAATTGGGGGTGTCTGGGAAAGGTAAAATAGTTTTATATTAATAAATGGCAATTGCTTTTCTGTTTTATGCCACTTCAACTCTTGAAAGGTTAAATATGAATGTTCTATTTTTAGACAGCAGAGCATACGGTTATCTGTATTTAATGTAAGAATATAGTCTATAGGAATAAATAAATCTACAGAATCACTTAAATAATCATTCCCAGTCATAAAGGAGAAGACACAACAGTTGGTGTATTATAATTCTTCAATCCTACGGGATATGTGTGCCAAGACCTTCTCTGCGGGTGCAGCGTGTTCACATATTACTGTCAAGTACTACTTCCTGCTGGGTCCTATTTCTATGCCTTCTAATTGCCCATGGTTCTGCCCAGATTCGTTTATACTTTCATCTTTATAATCTTCTTTGTCATCAAAAGAGGGTATTGGAAAAATATTCTATTCAGTTTCTGAGTGTCCTTTTCAGCCTTTTTCCAATTTAGGAATTTAAGAACCTTAGAAATAATCTTAGATAGTTGTGGTTTATTTGTGTATCACTTTGTTCATTAAGTGTCATTTAAGGTTTATGTGTTATGTAGGCATTAAGTGTATCACCTATCTCTTTAAGTCTAATCATTTCTGTATTACAATATAATTCTTACTAATATTTTTTGCTTTGTTTTTTCTTGATTTTAAGGCCAGAATCAGCTTGCTCAGGAATTATTCCTGGATATGTGCTCAGGCACCACTCCTGAAGTGCTTGGGAGATTATATGCCAAGGATGAAACCTGTGTCAACTTCATGCAAGACAAGCACTTTACCTCCTGTATTATCTCTCTTGCCTTCTATCAGGAATATATGTAATATGTTATATACTATTTAGCCTATTATATATAATATATAGCATGTATTATATAGTATTATATATATGTATATTTTTGAGGAGCTAGAGTGACAATACAGTGGGAATGGTATTTGTCTTGGACGTGGCAGACCCTGATTCAATCCCTAGCATTATATATGTTTCCCTAGCATTATATATGTTTGTAGCACAAAGCCAGAAGTAAGTTATGAATGACACTGTTTGACCCCAAAATAAAAACATTCTAGAAACAATTTTAGATTAACTTCCCTGTTTGCTTTCTTCTCTTTTAATCTTCTACAACTTTAACCACAATAATTTCAATTTATACAAGTTTTGAGGACTAGTCAAGA
This sequence comes from Sorex fumeus, assembly GCF_029834395.1. Classification (NCBI taxonomy): domain Eukaryota; kingdom Metazoa; phylum Chordata; class Mammalia; order Eulipotyphla; family Soricidae; genus Sorex; species Sorex fumeus. Next base: position 12,224,967 of record NW_026606186.1, read on the forward strand.
TATTAGTCTTTGTTCCTCTATTTTGTACAATTGAATGCAGTTACAGGATATCAATTATTAATTATGTCCTTATTCTAAAGCATCCTAATGAACTCTGATTTTTGGAATAACTATGATTTTTATCCTTACTGCATATCTAATTTTTGTTTTTTTGGATTTTTTTACTTGCTTTGCTATATTCACTGATGTTTTCAATAATAACTTTTGACAGATTCGGTTGAAACAGTTTTTCTCTCAATCCTATAGGTTTCTGAACATCTTGACTTTCTTTATTCCTTTCTATTTATAGTCAGTTCTTTTCTGAACTCATCCCTTTCTTGTAGTATCTTGGCCAAATGTTGCCAATGTGCCAACTACATCATGTGCCAAATTACAAGAGACTTATGATTATAATGATGATGATGATAATTACAATGATGGCAACTACACTAAAATTGCAATGCCTTAATGCAAGGCATTGTGTGAATAAAGCCTTTCTATTCATTAACTATTTCAGGCCCAAATGGTTGCAGAAGTGAACCCAGATTTCAATTGCCACTGCAGAAATGGGAAAGGGCCATAATCAAGTTTGACTTTTCTTTCAAACTTCCATCCATAAAACATAATGCTTCAAAATATAACACTTCTTTTCATGTTTCATCAGTATATTCTGTAATTATTATAACCTTTGTGGAAGAAAAGAAGCATAACATTAAGAAGTGACTTATAAGCATAATCAGAAGACTTATTTAGCAGCCAGCTACACAACATACTATGTTGCTGAAGGTTATTGAGAAAAATTCTTTTAGTTCCTCCCTTTTTCCCTTATTGTACTGGTCAAGGACACTCATCTTTGAGAATCATAAGATTAAAAATTATTTTGCAAATTGTCTACTTTGTTGGAATTTTTTAATTTTCTGTTCTGAGAGTCCACATATGAAATATACGCATTAACTAGAAAAAGCTCTGGACACAAATACAAACATGGGACTCAGAGAGCAGTAAGTTTTAACAAAAGTGTGAAGTTGTTCATTCTATCACCAGGAATAATCTAAAATGAGAATGCTGACACAGATATATAAGCAAAGACATTCTATATATATATATTTTTTTATATATATTTTAAAGACCATGGCTTTTATATTTGTAGTTATATAATTTTGAAAAACTATTAAATCACCTTGTATTTCAATACTCTTAAAATGATATTATCTGGTAGATATACTCATAATGAGACTTTAGGTCATCTTGATTTCTATTTTTATTTTTGTTTGTTTGTGTGGTCAGGTCATGCTCAGGGCAAACTCAAGGCTCTGTGCTCATGGATCAATTTTGGTGGTACGCTAAAGGACTATATGCAATGCTGGGAATTGAAATAGAGTTGGCCATATGCCAGACAAGTGTCTAACCCTGTAATTCTACTCCTTCCTGTTGTTTTGTGGTGTCTAAGTCTGAGTTCAAGGTATCACAAAGGTAAAATAAGTGCTATACCAATAAACTACATCTATCCTTATACTCATAAATATATTTATCTCTAGAGATTGTTTAAAATGTTTGAAAAGTATTAGTGTTAGCTACTTTACTTATATTATTAACTTTAAATGATCTGTCTCCCTGTCTCTCTCTCTATATCTATCCATCTATCTATCTATCTATCTATCTATCTATCTATATTCCCAGCTTTCTTGAAGGAATGTCACTTTCTATAGAAAGCTAAAATTTATCCTTGTCACACTCATATGGAGCATTTATAATTTTTTGCCCTGTGTGCAGAAGGAAAGATATGATTTTTGATGACAAATTTAGATGGAGATTGTAAATACAATATTTAAACCACTAAACTAGGTTATGGCACAATATGTAAAACTGAGTATCTGAATTCTATTTCCCCAGCACCACATTTCACACTTAGTGAACATTCTATAAATGTTAGTAGAATTAAATGGGCTCTCTAGTTTGGTAAAATAGTGATTAAATGTGGCTGCTTAAAAATGAATTACTTAACTATACTGAGTATATTTAAAAGTTCTTGCTCTATTTGTATTTTATCCTATATTTCTTATATTCCAATCTGACTCTCCTCTCCTTAGAGCCTTCTATAGCTCTCCTATTATTACCATATAAAATCAAATCTGGTAGTTTGGAGTGTTTTAATATTTCTTCTTTCCTATTTCCTGAAAATAAAGTTGGTTGAAGAGAATAAAATAAATCATTAAGCATATAGTCTCAATCTTTATTTTTTTAGCTTGTTAAGTAATTTGCCTTCCTTAGTTCTTAAAAACCTAATACCTAATCTAGGAGGTAAGTATTAGTATTATTTCTATTTTACAGATGAGACAACTAAATTAATTTGAAAAAGTCATTTGTAGAGGGAATGTTTTTTCTATAGGATTGGGCTTTGAAGTCTAAAATTGGCTATTAAGACAACTATTTTAGGTAGATAGGAGCATATACTAAATAATGAATTCTTAGTTTTAATATCCGGGGGGAAAAAACATGAAAAATCTGTTCAAAGAAGAACCTAATCAGAATTAAGAATAATCCCTCAGGTGGAGAAAACAGGGAACATGAGTGAGAGAAAAATTAAATAGAAAGTAGCATACCAAAAGACCTAGACCTAAAAGAGAGACCAAAAATGTGAATGAAAGAGAAAGAGAGGGGGAAGGAAGAGATAAAGAGAGAGAGAGAGAGAGAGAGAGAGAGAGAGAGAGAGAGAGAGTGTCTCTGTAAAGAACCCTGAAAACCATACTAAGGTTAGTAAGAATGTTGGGTTTTCAATCAGAAAGTGTCACTTAGTTTTACACTTAAAATTTTGGCAAATTTTAGCAGTGTCACACTGATTGGACAGAGGTCATAAATCAGAAGGCAGTGAGGAGAGAGATCAATTTGGAACAGTTCAAGAGATTGTCCAACATAAGGTGGTGCTGCCTTTGTCTCATTTGATAATAGCAGAGATAGGTAATTGTAAATAGCTTCCAATGACATTCACAAAAGGAGATTTTTTTTTTAAAGGCTGGATGTTATGAGGAAGAATGAAAAACTCATTCAGAAAATGTCTATATTCGTTTTGACATGAGCAACTATGTATAGAGATGATGAGTGGGTTCAAATGGGGAGTGGGCGGTATGATGAGTTGTCAATTCCAGTTTTGGAAAGTTTCATTTCAGAAACTAATGGAATGACCATATGGAGAGAACTTGCACTTGTCCTGGCATGACCCTCCAACTATGAGAGCAGGCTTCCTTCTTGTCTGAGTCACAATCTAGCATCAGACCCTAGAGTAGCAATGGTATCACTCAGTGGAACACACAAATCTCTTGTTAACTAAATATTTTGACTATGGTCAAACTGTGTTCAGTGTGCTTATTGAGACTCTGTTTAGTTTCCTCACCTCAGTACTTATATAGAAAAGCTCCATCATGATTCACATTTTCATGATCCCTAAGACAGGACAATGAGTCATTTTTGACTAGGGCTTTATTTGGGGGGAAAAATAAAACCCTTACCAAACCAGGGCATTGCTTTTGAAATGGATCACCTATGAGCAGTATAACATTGCTTATTTAATGCTGAGGAACTGAAGGTAAATCTCAGTTATCCATCATAGTAGATGTCCATGTGAATAGTTGAATTGGAAAACGCATCTGTGCTAGGTCAGAGAGAACTTCAAAACTCTGCCAAAATGTTTTGTGTCTGATAGCTAGTTTGCTATACTGCTGCAGGTTGAGCTCATTTCTCTAGCTTTGCTGTCCGATGAGTCATTCTTTAAAACTTTACCTTTACACTCCTCCCACTATGTTAATCAAATGCTCTAGAAGTGCTTTTGCTATTTGACTATGAGTGAGCAAGGCCATTTCTTATCAATTATTCCCAAATTTTTAGGACAATGGCCTATCATATTGAAGGCCAGTGATCTATATTTCTAATTGAAGTTATTTTTGTCTTGATATCTCTTTTATCAGAGTGCATATGTGCTCAGAAAAATCCATGCCCATTAGATGTTGTCCTATTTAACAATCTCAGTGAGTCATCAAAATTGTCTGCTAAATTCATATTGCTTTTAAGTACAAACCAGCTGTGAAGTTTACAAAGGGGATGTTGTGTACATCATTTTATTTGATAAAATAATCTGAGTCATCTTTTTCTCTATCTTTCCAACCACTCCAGCTCTATGATCTCCCAGCCGCCACTTCACCTTTTGTCCCTTCCAAATCTGGCTTTTTTCCTGACATCCCCTTACACTTATGCTCCACTGAGACAGAAAGACACAAATACAGTTCCAGCAGAAAGCACAAATATGGAACAAGAACAACATGTCTGATAAACAGATTGAGCACGGCATGGCCTGGGACTTATGACCACATCTGTTCAACTAGGCTATTTGTTTAATTGAAATGTATTGATGCCAAGTCAGCAAAATTTGATGATGTTCAGGTCTCTGGGGATGAGGAAAGTGCATTGCTGAACATAAGTTTTCGTTTTCATTGGGTAGTCTTTAGTGAAAAGCTTATTTCTATCTGTAAAGAAATATGAACATATTATAAATATACAATTAATTATCATTAATAGCTTTTCAAAAGTTATCAAAAGCCACTGTTAACTAATATTAGTAGGAACATATAATTAGTCTATCACTATGTGCCAGAATTTCTCCAGGTCTTAAATGAGATCTTACATTCCTGACTAACCCCTTCTTCCCATATCAAATCATCAAAGAGTATCTACTCCAATAATACTCAAGGCTTTCTTCTAATAATTTTTCTTTTAAAGAACACAGGTAAGTCACTGAATTATGATTAGGTAGCAAACATTGGGCTATGCATCTCAACTATGAAAAAGATAATATATTATATATACAAAAGTTATAAATAACAAGAATTCATGAGATTCCTTGCCTCCCCTCTACTGTTTCTGTAAGCAGTGATTTGCCTGTGGCACTCTTGATGCTATTCTAAGACCTGAGGTTAACAACAAAATTAAGAAATGGGCTCAAGTAAGTTTGTTTAGTGTAATATTAAATTAAAACATGTTGTCCCACAACTTCAAAAATAATATATGAAATATTTTATGTTTTAAATAACTGTCACCTAGACCAACTTATCTTCACATCAGAATGAAAGCACATCTCCTTACTTCTAAATATTTACGTAAAATATGATGTATGTATAATAAAAATACACATATATACACATGTGCACATATGTAGGATAATTGCTTTGTCCTTTCTTCCTTGCCACAAGGAGCTTAGGTTTATCAGGTCACACACATCAAAGTGCTCTGAGTCACTCTCATTCTTTTGTTTATCTGTAACCACTTATCTATGCTCTCTTTCCCAACCTGTTAATCGGCTTTTTCCCCTAATCTGTTTCTGTTAATTTGTAAGGTCAGATCTTTCTAGGACAATGAACTTGTATTGTAAGTTAATATTGCCTTACTCCTCTCTTTGTCTTTTGAATAGTTTACTTTAAGGCAATGTCCTTTTGTATAGACACAAGAAGAAAATTAATATAATGCTTTTGTAACTTGGGATTTATTTGGATTTGAATATTATTCATTCCGGGGCATTGGCTTTCTCAACTTAAGCATCAGTTGCCCTCACTTCCTAGAGTCCCCAAAAACAGGGTCCCAACAAGGGACTGGATGGAACTAGGGCAAGCGGTAAGTTATGTGTTATCCTGGCATCGAGATGGGCATCGCCAAAGCGACACAATTCTTTTTTTTTCTTTTTTTATTAGTGAAACACCATGAGGTACAGTTGTAGATTTACAATTTTTTGTGCTTGGGTTTGATTATACAATGATCAGATACCCATCCCTCCACCAGTGCCCATTTTCCACCACCATGGATAATATCCCCCCACCCCCATCCCCCCATCCCCCCTGCCTCTGTGGCAGGGCAATCCCCTGTGTTCTCTCTCTCCTTTTGGGTGTTGTGGTCTGCAAAAGAGGCATTGAGTGGCAAACATGTTCAGTCCATAGTCTACTTTCGACATGCATCTCCCCTCCTGGGAGGATCCTCCAAACACCCTTTATTTGGTGTTCCCTTCTCTATCTGAGCTGCCCTTTCCTCTAGAATGCTCGACTGGCCACTAAGCTATGGAGTAATCCTCCTGGTGCTGATCTCAGCTATCCTTGGGTATTAATCTCATATTTTGTTACTTTATATCCCCCAGATGAATGCAATCTTTCTATGTCTATCCCTCTCTTTCTGACTCATTAAAGCGACACAATTCTTAACTATAAGTTAAGAGTTTGATTATGACAAATGCTGTCATGATCCAAAAGTGACAACGAGACTAGGACCCTGCTAAGGATAGGGTAGACTAATCTGGTCTGAGCACTGTAGTCTGAGATCGGGATGACCCAAGGAGAGAAATTCTATAAGCTTAATGCATCTCTTACTGTGTCCATATAAAATGATTAATATTATGAATGCTTATATTTTTGTTGGACAAGGAGAGGAGAAACACACCCATGGGATTTTGACCTTGCTGAAAGAGAATCTGTCCTAGAATTAACATCCCCTGAAGGAAAGAACTTTATCCCTATTAATTGTGACCACACCTATGTGTAAGCCCAGCCACTGATGGTTTTGGGATTTAACTAGACTATAAGAGTGGGCTGGAGGATCGAGATGAGATCCAGAACCAGAGCCAGGAAAGAGGGATTCTAGATTGGGGCCCAGGAGAGAAGGAGAGAGAGACAGGAGTAAACGGGGATGAGAATGGAATAAACAGCATCTGATCAATCAAAGGGCTTGACCCTCGTTTCCTCTACCATCTGCCCCATGGCCTGGGCAACTCTGGCTGGGAGAGAGGCCAGGGCCTCCCAGAACCTGGGTGGCCAGGTGAAGAGCCTTTGGGGCCACCCCCTGGTCGCCCTAGGAGTTTTTTACACACAGATACTAAAATTACAAGTCATTGTCACTGTCCTCCAGTTGTTCATCGATTTGCTCGAGTGGGCCCAGTAATGTCTCCATTGTGACAATTGTTACTGTGTTTGACATATCAAATACATCACGGGTAGCTCGTCAGGCTTTGCCATTGAGGACGAAATACTCTCGGTAGCTTGCCGGGCTCTCAGAGAGGGGTGGAGGAATAGAACTCGGGTCGGCCATGTTGGCCGCTTGCAAGGCAACCGCCCTACCTGCTGTGCTATCACTCTAGCCCACTAAAATTACAATGAGAAACAAATTTATAAACTTTAAATTATATAAGCTATACTTCTATATCTTGTATGTTATTTAGGAATAGAAACATAGCTTAAAATAAGAATTTTACATAATACAATCTATAATGATTATAACTGTGAGATCCTATAGTAGCATTGTGCTAAATATCCTGAATGAAATTGCTTGCAGTTGTGCAAACCCAAATATGACTCGAATCAAAGATTATGCTTGTGAATAAGTAAATTTCTTAAAACATTTCTGACACCATGATTTACAAAGATATTGACAAAAGATTTTCAGGCATACAATGCTCAACTCCAGTCCCTCTACCGTGTATATATTATTCCACTAATGTCCCTAGGTTTCACTCTTAAACTGGTCTCCTTGACAGTAACATTTTTGAAAAAGTTTGTTATGATTAGGTTTTCCATGCTTGCAGTATCATTTTCTTTGATAGTTTGAGATATAAAGATACTTCATTGCTAACCCACAGCTGAGCCCTTGTCCCTGTTTTACCTCCAGACAATTTCTTCTTGTCTTTACCTTTCATTACGCTCCTTCTCTGGCATCTATATAATCTATGCACACATAATGTTCTTCACTATTCTTTGTACAATAGTCAGAATATAGAAATAACCCAAGTGTCTAATTGCTGCTGAATGGAAAATGAAGTTGTGGCATTCATACCCTATGGAATACTACACAGCCACAAGGAAGGATGAAATCATGCAATTTGAATGCAACTGAACTATTTCATGTTAAGTGAAATAAGTCAAAAGTACAAGAACAAGTACCAGAAACCGTCACTATAGTTTATATAATAGTATGACAAAGGAATAGAAGCTGTCAAAGCTGGGCATACTCTTTGATCTAGGTTATAGAAACAGGTAGCAAATGAGTATTTGGCACTTTTCAGCCTGAATGAACAATTTTGGCGGTGAAAAACTACATCTAAATTGTAGGTCTGTGGCTCTCTGTCTATATGATTTTAAAACTTTGAGATAATGGGTTAAGTTTTAGTAGAAAAGGAAATAGAATAAACTTGGAAGTCCTCAACAATGACTGCAGATAATGCTTCTGCAAGTATTACAAGTTTGGATTAGTGGAATAGAGAATTTTGCAGGGGAGGGAATTGAGATACCTCAAAAGAAGAAAAAGTTGCACTATATGACTAAGAAGCAATATTGATACTTCGAGATAAAGTGTTTTATTCTCATGCCAATAAATATAGATATTAAATTCCCTTATTATCAATAATAACAGCAAAATAACTCAAGTTTATATATTATTGGTTAAGTACGCTGAGAGCTTGTACTTTAATATATTACCTCTCAATTTTTAAGTCAATCTTAGAAACATAGTTGCAATTATTCTCACATTATTTTGTGGGGTGACAGAAAGTATCAAAAATGATCAGAACATTACTAGGAATTATTAAAGATCTAACTAGACATTAATTCTTTTTTGGACTTGGGAATAAGAGGTAATTTTGTAGACAGACATTGAGTACTGGAAGCATCTAAACATAATAATCTAAGACAATGTTTCAAGCTAAGGCAACAACCTGAGAGTAAATATGGGACTAGAAAATGAATAAGGTTCTTGAGAGTTTGGGAGGGCAGCAATGGATCTACCTCCTACTGAAATTACATTGTAAGGTGAAATGCAAAAAAAAAGCTACTCAGACATATTATTTTGAAATCTGTCTGCATTTCTCCTTCCTGTCTCTAGGTATAGGATTCATGGAGAAATTGAAGGAACATTTTCTATTACTGAATTGGATGAACATCTTACAAAACAGCTGTATCTTTATCAAAAGACAACATAACATTAATTTCTCACTGGTCTCAAGAACTCATGTAAAATGTATGGGCTGATTTTTAATTTTCTCTAGTGCAGGTGGCATGCCGTGGTGGGGGTGGGGGTGTGGAGGGAAGGAAGTTTGTAGCAGAAACACTTAAGTCACGCAGACCCATGCATGGAATGACCTTGCTTGCATGCCAAACTTCAGGCGGAACAATAATGAGAAGGTAGCAGAACTAATCAATTTGGAACAGGGCCCATTCCCTCCATCACTCGGGCCACTTAGAATGCAGGCAGTGTCCTGAGTTTTTCCCCCAAGCTTGCCTTTTGAGCACAAACACAATGCTTTCTCTTACGTAACTCAGTGGAAAAAGTAGGTTTGCCATCTGAAAAATAGAAGCAGAATTAGTCTCCATGCTAATATTATTATTCCTTTTTGATACCCCTTCTCTTTTTCAAATTGTTCCTTTTTAAGACCAGTTAGAAAAGGAGAGTCAATCGCACTCACTTGTGGGAAATTAAAAAAAACACTGCCTGAGACTAATACCCAAGGACAGTAGGAACAAGGGCCAGAAGGACTGGTACACAGTTGGAAGCTTGCCACAAGTGTGCTGGGAGGGCAGTTAGAACAGAGAAGGGACCAATATGACAATGATGTTTGGAAATATCACTCTGAACAAGAACTGAGTGCTGAAAGGAGATAAAGGGATATAATGATAACCTTTCAGTACCTATATTGCAAACCATAATGTTCAAAAAGTATATATAGAGAGAGAGCTAGAGAGAAAAGGTAAGTATCTGCTGTAGAGGCTGGTTGCAGGGATGGGAGATGGAGGGAGGGAAACTGGGGACACTGGTAGTGGGAAATGTACACTGGAGAAGGGATGAGTGTTGGAATAAGGTATGACTGAAATCCAATTATGAACAACTTGGTAATTGTGTAACTCATGTTGATTCAATAAATAAATAAATAAGAATATTTTTAAAAATCTTATCAAACCAAATTCCACACTCTTGTTGGCCTCTCTAAGCCAACTATGTACCCTCAGAACATTTGCACCATCACTATGAACAAATGCTACATTTTCCTGAATCTCAGTTAATCCACTTAACGGGACTTGAGATAAGATCAAATGGTAGAGGAGTATAAAATGCTTACCAAATGTTCTTAAGGACTGTGTTTTAATCTTTCTTCCCAGGCAAACTTGTTTTTGAAATACAATTTAGCACTAACTCATGGGTCAAAGGCATTTCTTATTATTTCAGAGTCTTGAATTTTTCTTTTATAAAATAAGAATCACTGAGATTTCTGTGAAGACAGACTGACATAATATTCATAATATAAATATTTAGTTGATTTTTACACATCTCTGTACTTTCCGCATCTCTTTTTTTGAAAGGTAACATTATGTGTGCAATACCAAATCTTAGGATTTGAAAGAATACTTAATTGCATATTCAGGTCAAAGCTGATCCAGTGGTCATCATCATCATCAGTGTCTGATGGTCCACTTTAACAGATGATCAGAATCACAGTCTTAGTTGTTATGTTGGGGGTTGTACTTGTGGACATGCAAGACAAGTCCTCTGTTAGTGAGTCGCACTCCCAGCTTCAAAATGAACAAATGTTCATCTTTCATAGGGGTCTTCTGGCATGAGCTCCATCTTCAGACCCTACAATCTTTTTTCTCTCCCAAATTGTTGAGACCAGACATTTGAGGAGATTGATAATCCATGGTAAACAAATGGTATCAAGTAGTTCCAGTCAATGGCATTGCTCAGTCATGCCCAGAGATCTTATGCAATGAGCACAATTGTTCCCAAGATCTGCTAAGAATGTATATTTGATTATAAATAGAAAACTTTTTCTGCTTCAAGATTTCCAAATTGTGACATTTCAAGATAAGAATACAATAAAAACACTTGATACTTCTGTCCACCACTAACTGTCAGAGTGGTAGTCTGCATAGTGTCAATAGGGCTAGGGATAGAAAAATGTTCCAGTTTTTTCTTAGCCTTTGAGAGAGAGATTTTAGCACTATCACATACACACATCTGGATTGACATTGGAGTACTCATGCCTCCATCATGACCAAGTAACAATAATATATATTCTTAAACTTTATTTGTGGAATTTTGGTGCTGCTTTTAGGGACAATATTGAAATATTAGAAGCTGAGCTACTGCCTAAACACAAAAATAGAGAGAACTTGTAGAACAAATGTATCATCAACCTAGTGTCTTAAAAAGAAGGGTACTTGGTGTATATGTCAGTTCTCTCCCCTCCCCTAATCTATTATATGCTATCCTCAACATACTTATGAAATCAAATACTTTTTTGAGTGTATTTTTATAGCAAATGAAAATGCTCAAAACTTTAGTTGATAGTGACAACACTCCTGGGGATTTACTGGACTAAAACAAGTCTTCCCAGTTTAAATAAGTGTACAGTTTTACTGCCTTGTGTCCAAAATCACTTAATGAAAATATTTGGAGTTAGCATGAACGAGGCTGGAGCATTAGCACAGAGGGTAGGGCGTTTGCCTTGCACGCGGTTGACCTGGGTGCAATTCCTCTGCCCCTCTCGGAAAGCCCGGCAAGCTACGAAGAGTATCTCACCTGCAGGGCAAAGCCTGGCAAGCTACTCATGACATATTCAATATGCCAAAAACAGTAAAACAAATCTCACAATTTGTTGTGAGATGTTATTGGTGCCCACTCAAGCAAATCGATGAACAATGGGAGGACAGTGCTACTAGCATGAACCAGGTCTTATGTGGTAATCCTAAACTACAAAAGTGAAAGAGACAGATATTGTTTTGCCTTGCTATTGCTTAATCTAGTGGGGGAGACTGGCAAGAAATCAAACAATTGCAATTCCCTATGTGAGAAGAAATGTGACGAGCAAGTACAGGATGGTAGAAGACCACGGAATAGAGTTTTCTCTTTCAGATTTATGGATCAGATTGTCTTTGCCAAAGGATATGAGGTCTAGGGAGAGGTCTGAAAGATGATTATAACACAGACACACTTAGCCCTTCCAAAAATAGACTTCCTCTCCATCTGCATGGAGCAAGAAAGTAACGGGCCTTTAGGAAGGTTAAAGGAGAACAGGCTGGTGCCTTTGAGCTGGTGAGATGATGCTAGAACAATACAATTGTCAGCAATGTTGCAAGTCACTTTGAGATGTTCTCCTATACTCAGTAGGAAATAACTGTGGTGTTTATAGGTGGTCAAATACACATTTTCTTCTTTTATTACAATAATTTAGGTAACACGGTTACAATACTATTCATGTTTATAGTTTTGATATCCAGTTACAGCTCCTCACCACCACCAAAGTGCCAATTTCCTTAAACACTGTCCTTATATATCTTCTAGCCACCGTTCTCATTCTCCCACTCCTCTACCCACCATTCCCCCCACTGCTTGGAAATAGCAGTTTTGTAATACTAGGCCAAGAGTTTTTCATTGTTTAATAGTATCTATTTCCTCATTTTTTTCTCTAGGTGAGTAAGGTCATTTAGTACTTTTTCTTCTCACTCTAAACTCATTGCACTAAACATAATATCCTCTAGTTCCGTCCAATTTGCAACACATTGAAAATTTTATCTTTTTATAGCTGTATAGTATTGAATTGTGAATACTACCACGCCACTTTTTTCTTTGTTATCCATTCTTCTCTTTTTGGACATTTAGGATATCTTGTATCCTAGTCATTGTATTAAGTAATGTATTGTATTAAGAAAAGGGAAAGAAAGGTAAAGGCCCTCCCGTTGATCTTCGATTTGCTCGAGCGGGCCCAGTAACGTCTCCATTGGAGACTTTGTTGTTACTGTGTCTGGCATATCAAATACTCTCGGTAGCTTGCCGGGCTCTCCGAGAGGGGCGGAGGAATCGAACTCGGGTCAGCCATGTTGGCCGCGTGCAAGGCAAACGCCCTACCCGCTGTGCTATCGCTCCAGCCTGCGATAGCACAGCGGGTAGGGCGTTCGCCTTACACGCGGCCAACATGGCCGACCCGAGTTCGATTCCTCAGCCCCTCTCGGAGAGCCTGGCAAGCTACCGAGAGTATTGGATATGCCAGACACAGTAACAACAAAGTCTCCAATGGAGACGGTACTGGGCCCACTCGAGCATTGTATTAAGATAGGTGGGAAAATATTATTTTAAAACTAACTATTTGATGGGTACTTGATCATTGTATAACTGAAACCCAAGCACAACAACTTGTAAGTCTACAACTGTACCTCATGGTGTTTCACTAATAATAATAATATTTAAAAAAAAGGCCTTACAAAAAAAACCCTAACTATTTGTTAGTTTCCAGGGCAAGTACCGAGAAGAGGACTCAGAGTCATGTGGAAACTGTCTCCTCCTCCTCCTCCTCCTCCTCCTCCTCCTCCTCCTCCTCCTCCTCTTCCTCCTCCTCTTCTTCTTTCATTTCTTCATTATCATCTCTATACTGCTTTCTATGAAGACTTAACAGACAGCATTCACATTTTGAAAAAACAAAGTTTGCATGACAGAAGAATGTAGTCAGTAAAAAAAGAGATGATAGACAATAAATGATAAGGTTGTGAGGGAGAGAGATGGCAGGAAGAACACAGACATTTGAAGTTCATAAAAGAAGTGTGTTTTGTATCATATTTATGTAGTCCCTGCTGCATTTCTTAAAAAGTATTATGTGAAGGACTAAGGAAGAGATGATGTATTTAAATAATTTCTCAATGCTGAATAATACTTATTTTATCTCAGTAATCAAATTAATGTGCTGATTTATTATTCCATATCTTGTGTCCTTTATTCAAATTTACATTTGCTGAATAGTGAGCAGATGCAAAACACTAATATACACATAAGAGAGCTAATGAGAAGAGATAGACCTTGTTCTCAGGTCTACATGTGTTTGCCACAAAGCGAAGTAAATCAACAAATTAGATTGCAACCTCTAAATAATGTTACACAGTATGGCAATGCTTATCTCTAGAAGTGGGACATCAGAAAAGATCTTTCTGGGATATGTCATTTGTCCTGAGAGCTTAGTTCTAAAAATTCTTCTTACTATCTGGGTAAAGTATATTCTAGAAGCAGGAACACTAATGGAAAATGCCTTAAGTGAGACTATCTTATTTGATATTACAACCCAGCCCTCCTGCAAATTGATATTTATCTCGTTCATACTTTTTTATGCAAAGAATTTGATAATTTCTAAATCTTATAACCTTTACCTTTTCATCTTCTTTATTGTCTTTCAACACTTCCTCCTATAATATAAATTTTAAGAGGGCAAGGAGATTTATTTGATTTTTTAACTGTTATATTTTCAACATGTAGGAGAGTTTTCTAGCATATACCTAGTCCATATTTTGAGTAAGAACACAATACCGTAAATAAAACAGAGGAGCAGAAATAAGAGCAATGTTACTAAACCAACACAAATGTAGGACTTGAGGCTACGACATGAAGTAGAGATGAAAAAGTAAATCATGCGGAGATATTCTGGCCAGTGAAGAGTATGGTTCTTATTTTGAAATCTTTACTGAGGTTTTAAGTGGGGGAATAAAGGAATTGGATTTACTTTTCTGCATGAATGGATTTTAGCGAGTGAGGATAGCAGAAGCTAAGAGTTCTGCTAGGGAGTAAAGCTATCAGTGACCCATAAGTCCATTTTCTTAGCCATAATGGATTATTCAATGTTCACTATCCTTCAAGTACAGTTTGCATTAGCTTTACAGTAATGTATTATGGGGGTTCTGCCAACATTTTCCTGGCATGGTTAGAGGTAACAACAGCCTGGAGCCTGGTGCAGAGCTAATCTGGGGGAGCATCTTTTATGCCAAGAAAGCATAAACATACTTCAGAGATGCAGCCTTGATTAAAAATACATGGACACTCTGTGGATCTAAGCTGAAGACATATGGCCTTTGATTGCCTGGCATTTTCAATTCATACAAGAACATTATGGTGCTGCATTATGGATGAGAAGACACATTTCACTATCTTAAACAGAGGGACTTTATGTGCTTTTCCTTTCCCCTCCCCATCCTCCATCATTTCCCCACCCCTTACTCAGAGATTGAACTATTCAATTAAGTTCTGATTAACCGTACTTCCAATTTTGTCACAGCAGTGCCATCCACAGCCTGGTTGTTTTCTTCATGGAGACAAAAATAAGCTCTGTCTACAAGATGAGAAAGAGTCCAAGCTACCAGTTCTCCTTCAGAAAAAGTTCCTTGCATTTCTCTTTCATTCTCTACCTCTAAAAGCAACTATTTTTTTCCCACTAAATCAATATTGAGTAGGTGAATTAACTTTCACAAAAAGCACCTCTCATATGAGCTTTCTCTATGTTTTCACTCGTGTTGTTGCAATATTCCACTGTCTTCCTCACCTCCAGGAGACAGACTAAATATAAAAATGTTTAATCATAAAAATTGCAAAATAATGGAGCTTAAAGAGTCCTAACTTTTCAATATGTTCTTCTGTTTTTTTTTTATAGTAACACTAGACATGTTCTGTTACCTATAACTCATTGATATATATAGTTGATGAAAACACTGATTGGTACTGTCCTAGAATTAGTTTTAAAAGTCCAGTAGCACTGTAGCACTGTCCTCCCGTTGTTCATCAATTTGCTCGAGCGGGCACCAGTAACGTCTCTATTATGAGACTTGTTGTCACTGTTTTTAGCATATTGAATATTGAATACGACACGGGGAGGTTGCCAAGCTCTGCCATGAGGGTAGGATGCTGTCAGGCTCTCCGAGAGGAACAGAAGAATGAACCCGGTCGGCCGCATGCAAGGCAAATGCCCTACCCGCTGTGCTATCATTCCAGCCCAAAATCCAGTATTCAGGAAAATTCCTCAATCCTGAGAAAACTTTGGTAGTTAGCTACTCTAGATGACTGAAGAAAATTAAAACTTATGACCTGAAGTGCTAAAAGAATAGACCCAAATGCAGAAGAAATGATAAGCAATTGTTTAGTATCAAAGCAGTGGTAGAATAAAATGGTTATAGCAAACCACATATTTGGCAAAATTTTGGTCCTAGAAACATAAATCAGAAAATCAGGTCTGTGTTTTAAAAAGCAGATCCAGCAAGGAACCAATGCTTATTGAACACTGCAATCTAAAGTTTGTAAAATCAAAACCTTATTTTTTAAAATTAAAAAAAAATCTGAATATATTCTTTGTAGTAGGAGTCTGCTGTGAACTTTATATGAGATCACTTTTATCTTTCACAATTCAATTCACTAGGTTTAACAATACCTGTTTTGCATATTAGAATCTTTTGGGGTGAGACTCAAGTATTAGTTAATTTTTATGCTTCCAGTATGTAACTTACACACTGAATTTAATTGATCTGGATTACAGCATGCATATGGGGGTTTAAACGATATTTCTAGGTAAAATAGTGTGAATAGTTTTCTTCCCAAATTATTGCTCTCCCTGACCGCAGGCCAGAATATGACCTATTTGGGAATAATGCCTTTATAGATAGAAATTTTAAGATGAAGATGCTTTGATTTGCCAATGTAAGATGAGGTCATGTTAAATTGGGTCAAACTCTATATCTAATGACTAGTGTCTTTCCAAGGAGAGGATACACAGTAATACTAAAAGCCAAGTGACAATGGAATCAGGACATGCACTAGGAGACAAAAGAAATACATCGGAAAAATATAGAAGAATCAGGAGCAAATAAACAACAATAAAACCCCTAAGGAGAGTCAGGTACTACCCCAAACTGAGAAGTCAGGTACTTCCCCAAACTAAGAATGATTCTTCAAATTGCTAAAAATTTACTTCAAATTCAAACTCCTGACTTTTTGAAATGTGGTGAATACATATATATATATATATATTTTGACATCTTATTTGAAGTAATAGCCCAGTGGGTAGGGCGTTTGCCTTGCACGCAGCTGACCCGGCCGACCCAGGTTCGATTCCTCCACCTCTCACAGAGAGCCTGGCAAGCTACCTAGTGTATCTTGCCCACACGGCAAAGCCTGGCAAGCTACCTATGACATATTCAATATGACAAACAAAGTAACAACAAGTCTCACAATGGAGACATTACTGGGCCTCCTCGAGCAAATCAATGAACAGGAGGACAGTGCTTATTTGAAGAAATTGATTGAAAAAGCCATAATGAATTAATCTAAGAGAACATTCTAATTTGCAGCTAAATTTGCATACTACTGTTTTAAATAGATATAAACCCACATCACATAAGGTCATCTTGATTGGTACTGTTTGCCTTCAGGCCAGAAGGTTCTTCTACAATTACCCTCACAGTTATCCTCCAATGAATTAAATTCTTACACAGTAGTGAAAGGAAACATACTGTATTCACGTGGACCTTCTTCACTTAACTACTTTTTAAGGGTCTCAGATGACCCTTTAGGGTAAAACAGACACCTCACAAGTCAGAAATAATGAACCCAGCCCAGGTATAACTTTAAGATGTGTCCCCTTCCCTTTAAAATATTGCTCTCTGCAAATTCCAAAGAGAAGATTTTCAAAGAGAAAAGCACAATCATTACAGTTGAGAAACTGCTCTTGAAACTTATTAGCTCGTGACTCATACTCCTGAAAGGAGCTAATACCTTAATTTCATATTTCTCTGCTCAAATGCAGACCAAGGCGTAAACTGAAATGAAACTTTACACTAATGGCTTCTTAATTATACCCATCTAAAAGCAATTACCTGAGTTTTAGCAGATAAAAAGTTAGGGTTGATGGGACCAGCAGATGAGAAATAAGATGAAAGGTCATCTACAAAAAAAGATCAGTGGAGAGAAGATAAAACACAGTGAGGAGAGAGAGAAAAATATCCAGATATAAAGCAAAGGTTGATAAATTTCTAATAATAGTACTGCCTGGTTTCTAAAACAAGTATGCCCTGTTCTCCCCTAACTGTTAGAAATGAGGCTAAAGAAAAATGTTTTATTTCAAGGTAAAAACGAACTAGTTCTGAGACTTTGCTAATAATAAATTAAAATTTCTTTATGCTGTATTTTGAGGCAAATTTTATAAATTGCAGTACCATAATTTGATGGTCGAAGTAATTAAATAAATATTTTTGGTAGTCTCTCAATCACAAGGAGATTATACATCATGGGTTCAGTTTGCAAAATGTTGCATAGCATTATTTATGCAAGCATGTGTGTGCATGTGATGTCCATGCAAAGGAAGATAGTTACCAATGTTTTCAGGTTACCTACTTTGAGCAGAATCTTTTGATAACCATCTACTTTATTCCATATATATTTCTATTCTGTTTGGATAAGTTATAATGAGCATTTATTCATTGTAATTTAAAGCACCAAAAATAAAAGCCAAATATAAATGAGCTGTTCTCATGGAAAAGGCAAGTTAAATTGATTGCTTTCACCCCCATTAAAAATTTAACTGATATGGATTTTAGGGGTAAATTTGACAAGCTTTTCAACACAGATCCAAGCCTAATACAAAATCCCACAGGTGAAAATCCCTCACATGGGAATAAACTTTATTTTGGTCTGCAAGATCACTGAACATTTTAAAATTTTTGAATGTCTTTGAATGTGTCCTTTAATTTAATTTCCACATTCTTCCTCAACCTTTGCCTCACTCTCATTCTCTCTCTCTTTCTCCTTCTCTCTCTTTCTCTCTATCTCATGTGCATGCTCATATGTACACACACACTGAATTTGTTTTAATTTTAATTTTCGTTAAATTAAGCATGTGGACTTGCAAATCTGTCATATAGTTTTCATACATAGTCATATGGTTTGCATGTATCAATGTAGTAATCTTTGAAAACAGTACCAGAATTTCAAGTGATTAAATATTTTTCTACATTTCATAGGGACTCCACACCACACTGTTTTCACTTGGGTGCTCCGGGGGGGGGGGGGGTGGTGAGAGCCCTCCCTTCCCCAAGGGACCCAGTCTGGCAGCCGACCTCCACTACCCAACCGCTGCCACACTCCAGGCCACTTTCTGAATGCTCAGACTGAGCCTCACACATGAGTGAAGTTCCATGGAACTCAGGTAATGCAGAACTTTGTGACCTTGGACTCTGTGCCCAACAGGACCCAGGAGCAGAGATCCTCTGCCTGCTTCCCCCAGTCTCCAGTGACCCTGGGGCCACACTCATAAGCCACTCCCTGAAGGTGCCAGATAATCTCCTTATCTGCCACCCTCCAGAACTCATGGCTGCTTCTCCTGGAAGGGAGTATAAGATGAGGCTCCCATAACCATGCCACCAGACTTCGTGCCAGGCTGTTTTCACTCAGGGTGCACCAGAGGGGGCTTGGTGAGAGTCCTCCTCGCCCCAAGGTATCCAGCTCCGGCAGCCAACCTCCACAACCCAACCGCTACCATGCTCCAGGCCTCTTTGTGGCCGTGAGACACATCACAAGACACTTCCTACCCATTTTCCATACTTACCACATCATGTTTGATGGGGTTCAGACAGTAGGCAACTAATCAAAGAGAGAAAAAATATATATATCTTGGAGAGCCTGGCAAGCTACCAAGAGTATCCCGCCCACACGGTCAGAGCCTGGCAAGCTCCCTGTGGTGTATTCGACATGCCAAAAAACAGTAATTATAACAGGTCTCATTCTCCTGACCGTGAAAGAGTCTTCAATCGTCGGGAAAGATGAGTAAGGAGAGGCCTCTAAAATCTCAGAGTTGGGACAAATAGAGGTGTTACTGGTGCTCACTCAAGTAAATCAATGAACAATGGGATTACAGTGATAGAGTGATACATTTCATCTCCTACTTCCATCATTTGAGTCACAACTTATTTCAGAGTCTCTCATTTCTTTATTTTCAAATGCTTCTTCTGTATGTTCTTTGTGGCCAGAAATCAGTTACACATTTAGCACAGTGAGCTCAAAACCAATGTTCAGTTATCACTGGCCATTGAAAACTCTGCATTTTTGCAATGCTTTTAGATTCAAAATCAATAGGAAGAGTTGGTTTCACATCAGTTAACAGTCCACGCTCTGCCACAGCATTAATATTCATTTGCATTTAGGTGATTGAATTCAAGAGACAAAAAATTTAAAAAACTAAATCCACAACTTTCTACTGACAATGACAAAATTAAAAACAAACCCTAACATATGTTAGTTATTTCCAATGTTCTCTATTCTATAAGTTGCTTTGTCAGTTATAATTCATTTTAATTTTCACAAGAATCCTCTGTGACAAGTATTATTCTCGTTTCTAAATGAGAATATTGACACTAAGATAAATACAGTTCTAATGACAGCACAGCTTTTAGGAATTACAGTGAGTCAAAAACGAAGTGAGTTGGGTAAAAAAGTATGAAGCATTTTTCTGAACCAGATTCCTGAACCAGATGACGTGACCATGGTGTGCTAGAGTAGGCTGTTCCTGACTTGAAGGATATGTCTGTACTCACACCTTAATTCAGGGTGTAACTCGAAATCAGTCTTGATGAGAATGTGTATGGACTACTGAAAGTCAGAATCTGCCGAGAATCTATCAGGAACAGGATTGGGGAGGGGAATGAGGGATTATGGGGAGAATCACTCATTAAACACTGGTCCGTCATAGCTCCTAATATAGAATGGGGTGACTTTGCTCATCTTTTATTTCTTTTTATCCTTTTTCTGTCAGGACCCTATTAGTTGTTATGCATAGGGTTGACAACAGAGGAAAAAGGAGAATGTCTTTAGATGCTGAGAAATGCACCAATAAATTCTACATGTGCAACATAGAAGAAAAACAAGGATTCTTACATCCATCAAGCAGCACCAAAGCAAGAAGAAAAAATTTACTGTAAAGTAGAGAAAATAAGGAATGGGGATTTTATAAGCACATTGTAATGAATAGGCGCATTTCTAATAAGAATTATCTTGGTAAACCTTACTTATTTTTTAGATTTTCAATTATGGAAAACAAAAGTCAAATAGAAATGACAATTAAGACCTTTTGTATTATATACGTATGTATATTTGTCTGGTTTTATTATTTCATTTATTATTTATTATAATAAATAAAATCATTTATATTTTATTATTACAGTGACATACACTAAGAAATAAGTGCTGGCTTTTAACTGTGCAGGATATGATTCTTTTCTTATACAAATAGTCAGATCTCATCTGTTACTTTCATTTTATCTTCTAATTCTCAGTCAATGACATTTTCTTGAGAAATGCGTTTTATGATTACTCATACTAAAAATAGTCCTAATCCCATTTACTCTGTACCATATTGCATTTCATACACATGTGCTTGCATGTATATATGTGCACATACACACAGAGACACAATGACACACAATCTATTGAAATCAGTGCCTCAGAATGTGACCTTATTAGAAATAGGTCTATTGAGTCACAATTAAATTCAGCCATTTTGAGTTGGCTCTAATATAGTGCTGCCTTATAAAGGGTAAACTTGGAGAGTCACATGCAGAGGCAGTGTTAATAAATAGGGCAGCACCAAGTGCAAAGATATCAGATATTGTGGTAACGTAGTAACAAGTCATGGAACACTCAAGGTTGCCAGAAAGCCATCAACATCACTTGAAAGAGGTTTGATTGAGGTTCTCCCTCAAAGATCTCAGAATTAACTAATCCCACTGTCAGCAAAATTCAGAATTTCTAGTCTCCGTAATAGTGAGGTGATACTTGTTTATCATAACAAAACTAGTTGGTGGTGCTTATACTTTCTTAAGGAGTGAATACTCTGCCATTTCATCATTCTATCACTGCTACTGTTTATTTACTACTTCCTTTCTTCCTACACTGGAGAGTGGGGACCTCTGGATCAGTGCTATATCTATGATCAGATCTATGATCATTGACTGCCACCAAATAAGCATTCAGCACATATTTATCAATTATAATAAGGATAATATTGGCTTACTTGGATGAAGAAAAATCTGGAAATAAAATTTTAGGCAAGCCATGGCTAAGCAATTTGGTTATGATTCCAATCTCTAGCTTCTCTCTCTCCCTCTCTCCCTTTCTTTCTCTCTCTCTCTCTACTCTCTCCTTCTTCCTCTTTCCAGCATTTCTTATAGGAACTAGATAGCTCTTAGGTCATATTAGACTAGATCACATCAAACTTCTTCCGTCATAAATAAGAAAAAGTGACAAAACAATGGAACCCAATCAAATTGAAAAGGATTTCAAATAATACTTGGTGAAATTTAATGTAAAAGATATTTTCTTCCTGGATATTCCTAGGCCATTTTAAAAATCAGCTTGAAAGTACAAACCTAGAAGATGGTCTGAGTTTACCTTCCTTGACCTAAATTTGGGTGAGTTATGAGCTTATCTTTGCCTTGATTACCACATCACCATGACCAGAAAACAAGGAGGAGATATGTACGCATGTATATTTGTGTTGTACATGCATACATAAATTATATACCATCAATATATAAATTATATACCATCATAACACAACAAATTCTTTATTAATTAACCTTCTGGTACAATTACAAACATCCAATATTAAAAAGTTTATTAGGGAGGAGTGTTAATGCTGAGACACTACCAAAAAAGTCAATCCTAGTGTGCAAATAAAGAAACATTTTGGAAAGTTGTTGATGTAGCATGGATTTATGATGCATTTTTAGGTATACAGTATTATAATTTCGTTCCTGTGTAATGACATTATGATTAGCCCCAGTCTAGTTTCCATCCACCACTATGTATTGTAGGATAACACTCTTTTGTCCTTTCTCAGGTAGCTTAGGTTTGTCAGGTCACACCCATCTAAGGACACTGAACTTGTATTGTAAGCAATGTCCTTTCTGTGTGGACACAGGAAGACAATTAATATTATGTTTTGTAACTTGGGAGTTGATTGACTCCAGAGATCCAGAGTTAGAGCCAGAAGGAGAGAGGTTCCAAGATTGGGTCCCAGGAGAGAAGGAGGCAGAGAAAGACAGGAGTGAAGAGGATTGGAATAAACTACTATTGATATAAACCGGCCTGGCCCTCATTTCTTCTTCCGTCTGCCCTTGGCCAACAGCCGTTCTGATCCAGGCCACACACAGCGGCTCAAGAGCACCGAACGCAGCCGGTGAGACAGTGTCATCCAGTGAGCCCTTGAACACACAACCTTCGGCGTGAGAAGATTTTACAATGTATCAGAGCAGAATTTCTACCTTATTTAACCACACACTCCATCCCAACCCTCAATAAAAATATCATATAAGTCAGCTATCCGCCATCTAGATTTTTGTGTTAAGAATGTAAAATCACCAATCTGAAAATATACACACATCTTTAAACTCATTGCAGCATTATTTCCAATAGCCAAGGTTTGGAAACAACCAAAGTGCCCTCAGATGGACGAGTAAATAAAAATAGGTGGCAGTTAGATACAATAGAAGACTGTTCATTTATAAAAAGACATTTCAAACACTTGTACCGTTACCCTCCATGGGCATTCACAGGCCAAATACTTAACCAGGTCTGCACTAATGTCTGCTCTGTCATTCTTCCAAGTCCTACTCTTTCAGATTCATTGTGTTGTTTACTTAGCATAAGTCAAATTTAAATTAAACCGACATGTTCTTTTTTCAGTTTTAGATGACTCATTGAATGGACTTTTAGGGCCCTGACAGATTTTCCATACCTCAAAAGCACCTGAAGTGACCCTTTAAATATGCAGAAGTTCATATAAATACATGCAGATTTCTGAGTAAGGGTCTTAATGTATAAACCTGTCACTATGCTTAGCACTATCAATAAAGCAGAAAGAGAGAAGATGGAGTTTTTTCTTCAGATTTATTCTTTTCTTTTATTGTTGTGAAGGGAGGACTGTTCCCTCCACAAATTGGTTTCTTCTTCCTATTTTTTTTAAGTTTTCTTGATTGATGTTCTGGGTAAAAGCTTCCAATGAACAAATTTTCTTCTAAAAGCTGTGCTTATGTGATTCTCTCAAACCACAAGCATTTAAAGGCTAGAATGCACTGGTTTCTAGGGTATAGAATAAGAGGATTTAAGAACACAATTAGTAACTTGTTCCAGCAATTAGAGCTGAGTTTAATTACAAACTAACCTCTTGATAGACCATTTGACAGTCGGTGCAAAGTGAGAGAAAGAGATCAGAAAACTGCTAGAAGCAGCAGCAAACGAACTTTCCCCCACATATTTATTTTCTCTCACAGTATCTTCATGCCTGGTGTTGATTTTATGAGTGAAAATGTAACTGATTTTGTTCCTTAACATGGTTTATTTTTTAACTTGGCAACCGGGTTTTATTTTGTTAAGCTTTCTACTGCACCTTTGTGAGAACCGAGTTGGGATTCTGGATTTACTGCTCACCTGACTTTAATGGTACCCAACATGCTTCCTCCTTCTCCCCAAAGACATGTCTGTCTTTTTAAAGGAGAAGAAGGCAACACGGGTGCTCAGACCTTAAACTTTAAAGCACAGCAGGGCTAGAGAGATGATCTAATCCAATTAAAACGCATTACAGACATGTGCACTTGAGCACTGGAGAGCTCATTGTGCAAGATCACAGATTTGGCCTAGGCTGAGACCTCAAAGCAATTCTACACATTAAGTACAACAGAGACCAATCCTAAAACAAAGGAAAGATGTATACTTCCTGTGGTTATGTTGAAGTCATTCATTTCTTTCCTGTTAGCATTTCCAAAAATGGAGCCCTCAAAAAGATGAATAGGAGGCTATTCTTTCAGCACTGCATCCCCCCCTTTAAGTACTGGGACTCAGATCCATTTACTGGGCATGTGATACGGATAGAGCTTTATGCAGAGCTGTGCTGGCCCTGAGCACAGAGCCAATTACTTCTGAGGCAGAAGGAGCTGAGCAGGAGAAAGCATGTGGTTAAGAATTAGGAAAGCTGGCATGGTGCCCTGTTCTGCAATTTACTAGCCATAAGCAGACCCACTCACTGCAAACCAACTTCCTTTGACTTCTCAATGGGAAGTATAATGCCTTATCCCATGTTGCATTTCTTCAGTAAACATCACTGAGTATCCTCTAAGTGCCAGAAACTATACTAGGTTCTAGAAATATAATGCATGCCCCAAAACCCTAGATCTCAAGAGTTTAAATGCAATGTCAAGAGCTCACATGTGGGCTGGAGTGACAGTGTAGAGGGTTGCCTTGCACACAGCTGACCCAGATTTGATTCCCAGCATCCCATATGGTCCCCTGAGTACCGCCAGGAGTAATTCTTGAGTGCAAAGCCAGGAGTAACCCTTGTGCATCGCTGCTTGTGACCCAAAAAGAAAAAAAAAGAGCTCACATGCTACCTGGAAAGGTATCTGATAAGATGCACATTTGAGCAAAGTAAGGAAGAAAGTGAAGCAATGTATCTTATGACTACCCTGAAAAGCACTGGAAATTGACGAATGACTGAAAGGTTCCTAAGCATGTTTGATGGGGAGCAAGAAAAGCAAGATTTTTTTTCAAGGATCAAATGCTTAGTGTTAAAAATAATAATGAAGTTATGTGTAAAGATATATGCTAATATTATGTTATGTCACTTTCCTTGATGGAATTACATTCTGTTAAGATTATATGAAAAGATATCATAATTTTCTGAAATTCCACTCAAATTTCTAAGGTGATATATAATATATTTTAATTCTTTTATTTTGAAAGTTATTTTATATAAAATTTGAATTCAGGGAACATTGTGTTTGAGAGAGTAGATAGTGAGTATGAGAAACTTGGTTTAAATCTTGCCACTTTTTTTAGACTGTTTTCATTTAAGCCCTATATATCTTGGTTTTCTCTTCTGTAAATTAGGGGTTAAAAAAAGATGTTCCTGCAGGCATTTTGTGAAAGGTAATAATATGCTGTGTGTCAGGGTCACAGCATAGTGGAGGGTCCTGGGAATGGTTGAGTAAAGGTTAGGTCTCACAATAATTTAATCATGGTGGTGTGTTCATTTGGCCCAATTCTATTGTAACAATGTGCTCTCCACTCTCATTGAGAAGTGCCCTTAAGCCAAGAAACCTGTTAGAATGATCAGCCCCCACAACTAACTTGCTGCAAACATTGCAAAAACAGCTTCCCTTCAGCTTGTCATTTTAAAATGTGCTGCTACCTACTCCCTAGTTCTGTTGCTAAAAGAAAAAGAACAAAGTAACTTCTACCACCTCCCCAATAGTACAAATTGCTGGTGGCTCTAACCCACTTATATGTACAGTCATATGTGGTTTGCTGTGGTGGAGAAGATCAATTATATATGCATCTATT
Organism: Sorex fumeus; assembly: GCF_029834395.1. NCBI lineage: Eukaryota > Metazoa > Chordata > Mammalia > Eulipotyphla > Soricidae > Sorex > Sorex fumeus. The sequence continues at coordinate 12,251,145 of NW_026606186.1, forward strand.
TGTTCACAGGGTTGATGCCGGGGGTCATAGGCTGATTTTGTTACTTCCTTTGCAGTGTCTTTGCCTTCCCCTAAAATGTCAAAGTCTGTAGAACAAATGACAGTTTTCTCATACCCATTTTATTTCATCAAAATATACCAGAGTTTTTTTATAAGAACAAAATATTCAATCTGCTTGTCAAGAGTCCCATTACATACTTTGTTTCTTATTCATATGCTCTGATAAAATGTGGTATCCCTATAGTCCTAACAGTCTAGGGAACGTAAGAGGGAATTATTCACTTTAGAAGCAAATCACTGCAGATAATGGCTACTGAATTCTTTTGAGAATGCAATTAAAATCATGAATTTTGGGTTTGTTACATCAACTACCTATGCAGATATCAGACCATACATAATTCACAAGATAATCAAAAGCCATGATTCTTATGAAAACAACTTTGGTCCCTAACGTAATAATTTACTACTTGGTTGGATCTTCATTTCCCATTGTTTTGGGCTGCTTTATAGGTCATAGGGTGACTTGGCCCAAACACTGAGGGTTTGGGTTAATATTAGCCTGGGAAATGGATGAAGCAAAAGATGAAGATGGTAAAGACTCCCCTCCCTGCCTACAGCCTTGTGTCATCAGTAGTTTGGGGAAAGGTTTCTTTGACTCAGCCTTGAAGAACCTTGTGGGTTAAGCCTTAAGTCAAAAGGAAGCAGGTAACTATGTAGTTCCTTCTTAAAATGAGGTTGTGTGGCATGACACCACAACCATCAAACATCTACTTCTTTGTTTCAACTTCCTGCACATTATGTACTTATTCTACTTAATTTAATCAAATGAATGCATCATACAGTAAGTGCAAAACACAAAGGTGCAGTATCCCATCCAAGGTGGAGTTACAGGTAAATTATTTGTTAACATTAATAATATTATTCTTTTGACCTTATTTAATATATTATTAATTTATAATCTGTGCTGACAGTCACATTAAAGAACTAAGATGTGCAGACATTATTTAATTAAATCTGAGCAACTCCATGAAATAGACTTTGCCATTCTCAGATCACAAATGGGAATAATGAGGCAGAAATAGGAAATAATCTATTCGAATTCACCCATCTTCTACATGGCCAAATTCACGACTGTTTGACTGCAGTCCTTGACTAAGGATTACTATGCCACTAAGACTTATTGCCTCCAATATATGGTAGGATACTTCTCTATTCAAAATCATATTATTTGGTTTACCACAGCAATCATGGATTGTAGATTTTGTTATGTGTCTCCTTTTAGAAAATAGAAAAGAAAAAAAACAATTATTCTTGGGCAGTAAAAAGAATTAAACACAAATTCACCCAGTGAAATTGGTACACTCACCAAATTTACCCACTCACAAAAGTAGAACAGTCACCAAGATTCAATTACCGAAATCTTGCTTTTCAACTTGAGCGCAGACACACATACGCTATGGAAAATATACAAAAGAAAAAAATGAAGGGCCTGGAACGATAACACAGCGGGTAGGCATTTGCCTTGCACACGGCTGACCCAGATTCGATTCCCAGCATCCCATATGGTCCCCTGAGCATTGCCAGGAGTAATTCCTGAGTGCAGAGCCAGAGTAATCCCTGAGCATCGCCAGGTGTAACCCAAAAAGAAAAAAATATAAAGAAAAAAAAAAGAAGATTCAAGACAAGTAACTGAATGATAAGAAATTTTCTAAACCCTCAAGGGATTAAGAAAAATATTTGACACTGTAGAGATAGTGAAACTATCGACTACCTAGTTTCACCCAGACCTAGTTGAAACTTTGTGATTATCCCTCTTAAATGTTTTGAATTCAATTTTACCTTAGTCATGAAAAAGAGGAGCTGGAGTGATAGTACAGTGGTAGGGCATTTGCCTTGTGCACAGCCAGCATGGCCAACTCGGGTTCGATTTCTCTGCCCCTCTCAGAGAGCCTGGAAAGCTACCAAGAGTATCTCGCCCTTATGGCAAAGCCTGGCGAGCTACCCATGATGTATTCAATATGCCAAACACAGTAACAACAAGTCTCATGATGGAGATATTACTGGGTCTGCTCGAGCAAATTGATGAACAACGGGAGAACAGTGCAGTGCAGTGCATGAAGAAGAATATTTTTCCTAGCTGTAACATAAGAAAAGATAAATGATCACCATTTTATTGACAAATATTTATTCCTACAGTGTCTAGCATCAGACTGATATATTTTATAAGGAAATATCTTCTATGTTGTTAAGTTCTCCTTAGTTTTATCCTAGTTGATAAGCTTTCTAATCTAGCAAGATCAGGAAGAAGAGAGAAAGAAAACATTTCCCAGAAAAGGAGTAAAAGTGTGTATGCATGTATCTGTTGAGAGACAAAGAGAGAGAGAGAGAGAGAGAGAGAGCGAGAGAGAGAGAGAAAGAGAGAGGGATAGGGAGAGGAGAGGGAAGAGGGAGAGATTTTTAGTTTGAAAAAGAATACCAAAAATTTGACAGCTACATAGTACTCCATTGTGTAGATGTACCAAAATTTCTTTAACCAGTCATCTGTTCTTGGCCATTCAGGTTTTTTCCAGATTCTAGCTATTGTAAACAGTGCTGCAATAAACAAACAAGTGCAGACATCACTTCAACTATACTTTTTTGCCTCTCTGGATATTTTCCCAGGAGTGGTATTGCTCGATCAAATAGGAGCTCAATTTCTAATTTTTTGAGAATCTTCCATACTGTTCTCCAAAAGGGCTGAACCAGTTGGCATTCCCACCAGCAATGAAGGAGGGTCCCTTTCTCGCCACACCCACACCAACACCGGTTGCTTTTGTTCTTTTGTATGTAGGCCAGTCTCTGTGGTTTGAAATGATATCCCATTGTTGTTTTAATCTGCATCTCCCTGATGATTAATGATGTAGAGCATTTTCTCATGTGCCTTTTGGCACTACATGGAAAGTATCATGCTAAGCAAAATGAGTCAGAAAGAGAGGGACTGACATAGAAGGATTGCATTCATCTGGGGAACATAAAGTAACAAAATAGGAGACTAACACCCAAGAATAGCAGAGATAAGTACCAGGAGGTTTACTCCATGGTTTGGAGACCAGCTGCACACGCTAAGGGAAAAGGCAGCTCAGATAGACAAGGGAACACCAAATAAAGGGTGTTGGAAGGATCCTCCCACGATGGGAGATGCATTCTGAGAGTAGACTATAGACTGAACATGATTGCCACTCAATGCCTCTTTTGAAAACCACAGCACCCAAAAGGAGAGAGAGACAAAGGGGAGTGCCCTGCCACAGAGTCAGGGTGGGATGGTGGGGACGGGGTGTGGGAGGGATACTGGGATAGTGGTGGTGGAGAATGGGCACTGGTGGAGGGATGGGTATTCAATCTTTGTATAACTGAAACCCAAGCACAAAAATTTGTTTTTATTTTTATATTTTACTTTGTTTTTGTTTTTGTTTTTGTTTTATTAGTGAAACACCATGAGGTACAGTTGTAGACTTACAAGTTGTTGTGCTTGGGTTTCAGTTATACAATGATCAAGTACCCATCCCACCACCAGTGCCCATTCTCCACCCCCACCAATCCCAGTAGCCCTCCCACCCCCCCATTCCCCATCCCACCCTGTCTCTGTGGCAGGGCACTCCCTTTTGTTCTATCTCTCCTTTTGGGTGCTGTGGTCTGCAGAAAAGACATTGGGTGGCAATCATATTCGGTCCGTAGACTACTTTCAGCAGGCATCTCCCATCCTGGGCAGTTCTTCCAAGCACCCTTTATTTGGTGCTTCAAGCACAAAAATTTGTAAATCTACAACTGTACCTCATGGTGTTTCACTAATAAAAATTTTTAAAAAAAGAAATTAAAATCATTTAATACAAAAAAACCCAAAAAATTTAAAATTGTCATTTTAATAACTTCTATTCAATATGAGTTTCATTCTTTTTTTCTGATGGTGGATTTTAAATGATATAAGTGAGATTAATGAAGAGCATTATGTGTTTACTGTAAGCCAAAAGAAAATAAATATTGAAGGAAGACTGAGGTATACCATTTAGGGTGTCATCTCAACTTTTGCTCCAAATCTGCACGTTGACTTTGTTGTCTGTTTCTCTCTTTCTTTTTCAGTTTCAAAGAGTTTTGTGCCCTGGGATGAACCACGATTGCTCTAAACAAAACAAAGTGGTTGCAATATCAAGAATTTCTTCAGCTCAATTTGAACTTATGCCTTGGCTCTTGACTATTTTCAAGACTGGTGTTTGGAGTGAGTAAGGTTGACAGTAGCAAAGGTAATAACAATCATTTTAATAAATGCCATTGTTGAAGTTATATTGTCCAAGCAACCACACTGTCATTTATCTTGCCTGGTCCTCATAAAAATCTTGAAATGATATAACCTTTCACAATTACCATTCTGCATATGACCTATTATACCTGTGGAAAGATATTTTTATTCAAGAATGGGTTTAAGTTCTCAGATGATCTGTGCCATTGGCCTGACTCCCATTTTGTTATTTTTTTTTTAATCCTCTATATAAAGGCACTAGGAGAGTCAGCCTGATATTTCCTACTTCCCATTTAAGGTATGAATGTTCAGATATGTCCTACATTTTCGATTCCTCTGCCCCTCTTGGAGAGCCCGGCAAGCTACCGAGAGTATCTTACTCGTACAGCAAAGCCTGGCAAGTTACCCGTGACGTATTCAATATGCCAAACACAGTAACAATAAAGTCTCACAATGGAGACGTTACTGGGCTGCTCGAGAAAAATCGATGAACAACAAAGGGCAGTGACAGCGACAGTCCTACATTTATCACTTCCCAATATTCGTAGCTATTTTTTTTTTCAAAATGGGGAATTACCTGCAGATGGAAACTATTTCAGAATATACTCTATGCATATTATCAGGTAGCTCTTAAGTTGCCTTTTCTCCCCATAGAATTCTCTGATTCTGTGAGACACTTGTTGCCATGTAGAAATAAATATAACTTTCCCTATCTAGAGTACCTCTTAAGATTCATTTATATTTAGGCATTGTTTTAGTGCCGATTGTAAGCAATGCACACCATTTATATTAGATGGGAAGTTGTTTTGAGCCTAAAGAACTATACTATTACTTTCTTCTGTTCTCTTCTTTTTATTTCCTTTTCCAAAGCCATGCAAATGATGAGGTTCAATAGCTGGGTTTCTATTGATGATAATTACAATCATCTTATTCACACCTTGCCTTGTCTTATTATCTTGAATTTTATCTTCCCTTGGTTTTCTCAAACTGCAGGAGTCATATTTGATTTTTGCACCAAGGAGGAAGGGGAGAAAGAAATTAGTGTTACAAATCACCTATGCCTAGGATCCATGCAAAATGACTGCAATCATAATATTTCATGGGACAAGAGAAAGAAGGATGATTAAAACAGACTCTGGAAACTTACCATCTAGCTTTGAATATTAACCCAACCATGAATTAGTTGTGTGACCTTGTCAAATTATCTTACTTGTCTGCACCTCATTCTTCTCATCTGTAAAATGAGGGCAATAATAATGTCTTCTCTATGTATTATTAAAATTCTTAGAGGAAATAAGCCATGAAAATGACTTAGAACTGGTGCTGGGCATATCAAAAATAATAAATATATATGAACAGGTGTTATTTTATCCAAATGAAACACTGTGAGCTACATTTTGCAGTATGACAAATGATAGAAAAAAAACTTCAGGCATATTAAAACATTTATTTATAAACAATGGAACCAGTGTTTAGACTCTGTACTTGAATGCTGATCAACTAAAAGATCTGAAAATAATAGCAGGATACATTGTGTGTTCAGTATATGCCTAGTAATGTGCTATAAAACCTCTGCAGACATGACTACACTTCACCAGCAACAATAAAATAAAAATCATTTATTCTTACAGTTGTTCAAATTTTATAAATTCAAACCTTTATAACCCTTAGAAAATATGTACCCTGTGTTCCATCCAGAAACAAGTTAGTGGTGTACTAGGAATAAAACTAGGTGTGTCTGATACAGAAACCGCAGTCTTGGTTTTCAATCTACCAAAATTAAAAATTCTTCATAATTAAAAAAAAGACAAGGAGGAGGACAATTAATTCAAACAGCAATATGTGTGTTCTGGGGAGGGGCTGGCAAAAGAATGAATGTAAGCAGCAATTTTGAGGAGTGCCATTTAGAAGTGAGATTATAGAATCTGTTTGAAGATTTCCCCAGAGGACACATTAAAAAGAGGGCTTGCATGCAACTTAACAAGAGGTTAGATGAAATGCACCGGGCTCTGTGTAGGCGGGATATATACTGCAAATTAAATCCACGTTGGAAATGTTAATAAATGCATACACATGTTCTTGTTTGTAATGTGCTCCTTGCTTTTCTCATTTTTCCATGTTAGAACAGAGAGGGCATCTCTGTTGATTCTCCTGGGATCTGCTTTCCCCCCCACTCTGGTTACTTTGCTTTCTCTCTCTCTCTCTCCATCTATTCTCATCCCAAGGTCTTCTGAATTTCCTAGCTTGAGATGTTCAGGTTTCAGCAGTGTGACTATGCATAGGGAATAAAGAACAAGGAGAAAAGACTCTTGGGGCTTCCATAACCCATATCACTAAGGGTAGCCATAGTGATATTTAAATCAATAGCATCACATTACTTCTTCACTTAAAGATCCTTGAAGGTCCCCCTGGGTCCATAAAATGAAACCCAAACAATCTTGCAAGATGTTCTAAGCATCCATTCCCACTGGATCATTCTGACTTTTATGCCTTCCACCTTTTTACCAGGCATGCCATTTCCCTCTGGACACCTTCATCCATTCTTTCACATCTAAATAAAACATGATCTGCTTTGTAATTTTTCTCCCTGTCATTATACAAGAAAAGTGGTGACTGTAGAAACCTGGTTCCCTTGTTTCTACAGAACTTCACATTTATCCTTCAAACATCATTAATATGAATACTGATAAACATTTGTCATTAATGGAATCTTTAACCTTCAAGGAACAAAACTAAACATTTATGTGAGTTTTCTAATTCATCTATAAATAAAATAGGCAATTTTTACCCCCGGCTAATATTGAGAACCATACACTCAAGAAACATTTAGAAAGTGTCTTAGTGCTTGCCAAAAGGTGGCAGAGTCAGAACTCAGATTTAGATTCCTCATACATTTAAATTCACCATTTATGCAATTAACAATTATCTTTCACTTTCATTTTATTCTTGCTTGATGGCTACTCCCATATGAGACTCACTTTACCATTAGTCCTTGGAATATCTGTAGAAGATATATATCCTTAATCTTCTGAAGAAGGCAGATTAGTAGAACAAAGAAAGTAGTAAAGTTATCCAGGATATGTTGAAATGGTTGTTCACTTGTCAGCTGTGTATACCTTTGAATAAGTTATTGAATCTATCTAAAACCCCTTCCCTATTTCTCTATAACAGGCACAGCATTGCCCATTTCATTGGGCTGTGAAGAAAAGATATATATATATATATAATCTTCAATATTACAGTTAATATATATTAACTGTAATATTGAATATCTGGTAACCACTCTGTTGGATCATTTTCTTCTCTTTCTATTGGTCTTGGAGAACTGATCCTGAAGACAATTTATATATAAGGAAATAGAAGATTATTTTAATCTCAAGATCTGTGTTCCCTTAAATAGATGTCAAGAGATCTAGATGGTCACTCCTTATAAAAAATGAATTAGTTGAGTTTCTAAACGTCCTAGCAGGTTGAATGCTTTCTCATTCAGTAAGGTTGTAAGGAAAGGAGGAAATAGGACTATTTGGAATAGAGAAGAGGGTAAGAACTCTCTGCACAGATGGGAAGGAAGGCAGACACACTCCTTGGGGAAATGAGGAAGAAGGTAAACGCGTTCCCAGAAATCCATTTCTTGAGTTCAGTGCCAGGAGTTTGTTCCAAAAGACTCTGAAGTTAAGATCTGGCTATTGGCATATTATCACTATGCAAAGTTGGAGAAGTAAAAGAAAATAATATCTGACATTTCTAGAACTGCAGTGACACAGAGAAGAAAGTAGAATGTTGAGGTTCTGAGAACCCTATCCGTACAAAATCTCAAGGGGTGGATGGGGAGAGGCCTGATGGCTCTCCCCCTCACCACCTGGATTTGGGGGTCCAGGTCGCTCCCCAGCTGGGGTTGTCCGGGCCATTGGGGCAGACCCAAGGGTGGAATCCCATTGGTGTGTTTCTCCTCTCCTTGTCCAACAAATGTATAAGCATTCATGATATTAATCATTTTGTATGGACACAGTAAGAGATGCATTAAGCTTATAGACTTGCTCTCCTGGGGTCATCCCAATCTCAGACTATAGTGCTCAGGCCAAATTAATCTATTCTATCCCTAGCAGGGTCCTAGTCTCGTCGTTACTTTTGGATCATGACAGCATTTGTCCATGATCAAGCTCTTAACTTATAGTTAAGAATTGTGGCACTTTGGCCAGGCCCATCTCAATGCCAAGGTAGCACATAGCTTACCACTTTCCCTGGTACCATCCAGTCCCTTGTTGGGACCCTGCTTTTGGGGACACTAGGAAGTGAGGGCAATTGAGGCTTAAGTTGAGAAAGCCAATGCCCTGGAATGAATAATATTCGAAGCCAATTAAATCCCAGGTTACAAAAGCATAATATTAATTGTCTTCTTGTGTCTATACAAAAGGACATTGCTTTAAAGTAAACTATTCAAAAGACTTAAGGAGAGGAGAAAGGCAATATTAACTCACAATACAAGTTCACTGTCCTAGAAAGATCTGACCTTACAAATTAACAGAAACTGATTAGGGAAATAAGCTGATTAACTGGTTGGAGAAGAGAGCATAGATAAGTGGTTACAGATAAACAAAAGAATGGGAGTGACTTGGGAACACTGTGATGGTTGTGACCCAATAAACCTAAGCTCCTTGTGGTAAGGGAGAAAGGACAAAGCAATGTCATCCTACACCTATTCTTTTCCTAATACTCACCAATTCCAAGACTTGACTCACTGAATCATTAGCTAAGAACAATATAATTCACAGCACATACCTGGAGAACAGATAAAGAGTTGGTCTATTAGCACTGGATATATACACTGTAAACATTTATGTGATCAGTCTTTGATGTATATCCCTGTTTCCATTTCAACTAAACACTGCTTTAGGGCTTGAGGAGAATCAAGATACTAAGTCAAGGTCTCTTTCTGACTCTAGATGACTCATTTTATTTATTCATTAAAAAAAATGTTGGGACACAATGTATATACCTTATAACTATGGAGAATTCTTTGAGGAAAAAAATCACAGTAAATTAAATAAATGATGTGATGACAAAAACAACAACAACAATAATAATAATAATAATAATAATAATAAAAGGTTGTTTTTTTAATAAAAGAGATCATCTTAAGGAGGAAGAAGGCTTATTCCTATTATCTTAAGAAGGATGAAGTTTAATGCTTAATAACACCATGGAAGGAAATATCAAGGCAGTTACCCAATCAGAATATTCTTCCTTGATAAGCTAGAAGACTTCAGGAAAAAAAAGTCTTTTCAGTTCTCATTTGCAAACCTTCAACCTATTCCCACTTCTATATTGACCTCCTTTCAAATTTATGCTCCTTTAAAAAGCTTTACAGATGCACTACATTTTACCTTTACAAAAACTTCTACATTTAGAGGGGAGTTGGAGGCAAGAGAGCTGGAGAGAGGAGAGAGCAGAGCGGCAAGATGGACCCCGGAGAGAATAGCAAGGGGCACAGAGAGAAGAATGTAGAAGAATACAGGAGCAAGCACGTGGAGAGAGAGAGCCCAGGCTGTGAGTTAGAGCGCTGAGAGATGAGCAGGAGAGACAGAAGGAAACTGGAATGAGGAGCAGAGTGAGACTAGAATGGCAGGCTCAGAGAGACTGTGGCAGGCCTGTGGGGAGAATAGAATAAACGGTATCTCATCAATCCACTGGCTTGGTCCTCATTTCATCCACCTTCTGCCCCACGGCCCAGGCCGCCCCGGCTTTGCGAGTGGGCCGGGGCTCACCCTGAACTCGGGTGGCTAAGGGAAGAGCTGTTGGGGGGGTCGCCCGGGCCTCCCTCAAAGATTTTTATACAGCTGGTGTCCCTGGAGCGAGCATGAGCTACCAACTAAAGGTTGTACATCTATGACTGCCGAGGAAACTGACCGGAGAATGGCGGCATTCCCCTACTGAAGTACTCCTGCCAGAAGTTGTGATGCTCCTATTCCAGTGCTCCCCAACTGATCCAGTGCTTCCTGAAATTTATCGGACTCCTAATAGCTGCTCCCCTGGGACTCATTGCTGCAACCACTACTGATGCTGTTACAGGAACACCTTTTCAGTTTTGATCCAGACACTTCATTTCTTCAGAATGGGATTTAATGACTCTCATCATTGGTGACTCTCATCATCCCTGGACAGTGCAAGACAACTGGACGCTTTACTACAAGCACTGCTCTGGGTCCAGGGTTGGACTGAAATCTTACTACAACTAATGAGACTGTTTTGTATTTGGGATTGTTTCTCTGTTTCAAATTTTGTGTTTTTGTAAAAAGAAAAAGGGGGAGATGTAGGATAAAAGTTTTGTCCTTCCTGAATAGCCTCAGGTAGTTTGGTATATTGGGTTGCTCCTATCACAGTGCTCCCATTTCTCTGTGTTTATTTGCAACTTCTTTCTTTGTGCTCTGTTGACTTGTAAATATTGTTTTTCTCTTCTCCCTAAGTCCTTTGCATAGTTTATTCAGAGCAATGTCCTTTTTGTATGGACAGAAGAAGACATGCTTTTGTAATGTGACTCTCAGTGGTATTTCCCCCCTGGGCATTTGTTCTCTCACCTAAGCCTCAGCTGCCCCCAAAAACAGGGTCCCGAGGAGGGACTGGATGGAACCAGGGTTAGCGGTAAGCTATGTGCTACCCTGGTATGGAGATGGGCCTGGCCAATGCGCCATAATGCTTAACTATAAGTTAAGAACTTGGTGATGGACAAATGCTGTCATAACTATCCAAAGAGTAATAACTAGATTTGGATCCTACTAGAATTAGGAATGATTAATCTGGCCTAAGCACTGTAGTCTGAGTCTGTGGCAAGATGTTCCCAGGAGAACTGCCTTACAAGCCTTAATGTTATCTCTTACTGTGTCCATACAAAACAACTAGTATTGAAATGTTGATAAGAGATATTGGACTGAGGAAAGGAGAAAAACAGCTTAGGAGGTATTTTGCCCTTGGACAGTCAGGAAGGGCTTTGGAATACCTCATAAGTGATATTTCCTTTGAGCCTGGTAGGCCCTCAGGAAGGGCTTTCTTATGTTGATTTTGCTGCCTTACTGGGTATAGCTGTCAGCCTTGAGTGCAGGGGAGTTGGAGGCAAGAGAGCTGGAGAGAGGAGAGAGCAGGGTGGCAAGAAGGGCCGTGGAGAGGCTAGCAAGGGGGACAGAGAGAGAAGGATGGAGAGGAATACAGAAGCAGGCACGTGGAAAGAGAGAGCCCAGGCTGCGAGATGGAGCATGGAGAGATGGAGAGAAAGGAGGAGACTGGAATGAGGAGCAGTGGAGACTAGAATGGCAGGCTCAGAGAGACTGGGGCAGACGCATGGGGAGAATGAAATAAAAAGCATCTGATCAAAAAACAAAACTTCTACATTTATTTTCTTTTTCCAACAAGCCGGTTGGAGCCATAGCACAGTAGTAAGGCATTTGCCTTGCTTGCAGCCAGCCCAGCAGAGCCGGGTTTGATTCCTCCGACCTTCTCGGAGGCCGCCTTTCTCAGAGAGCCCGGCAAGCTACCGAGAGTATCTCGCCCACACGGCAGAGCCTGGCAAGCTACCCATGTCTGTATTCAATATGCCAAACACAGTAACAAGTCTCAAAATGGAGAAGTTACTGGACCCGCTTGAGCAAATTGATGAACAAAGGAAGGACAGTGGACAGTGTTCCCAACAACATCCTGTTCCCCTTCTGACATTCCCAAAAGCCTACATAAACAGAATTTCCATTTGATCACCTTGTTTTGATATCCCATCCTCCAACTATTGCTTCATTTCCTGTCTCCTTTCACAATTATTCCATTCAAACTCCCTTTCATTCATTCCATAAACCATGCCATTTATATTTTTATCACAATCAGACTACACTATAAGTGGTCAAAGTCCTATAAGTGGTCAAAGTCCTATGTTCAAAATCAGTAGACCTGATGGAGGGATGGGTGTGGGAACACTGTATGATGGAAACCCAATCATGAACAGCTTTGTGATGATCTATCTCAAGGTGAATCAGTATAAAGGCAAAAAAAAAATTCTGATTCTGGGTTACATCCCAATTTTTCTAAGAAATTAAAAGAATAGTAAAAGTTAAAAACAAACCAGGTGCATATGCTGCCTGAGCCCATGTGCTGCTTGTGCCCACGTGGCCAAGTTCATGTGGTGCCCGAGCACTTGTATGGCCCACAACTCCACTCTTGAGATGTGTACTTTAATACTTTCATGTCTAATTCTGGGATGTGTGTAGGGGCTCTCTTCGCCCTTAGGGAAGCCCGGGTTCTCTCTTGAGCACATTATTCTCCTCTCTCTTCCATTTTCTCTCCCTCCTTCCCTTCAAAATCTCCAAATAAAACCGTGTATTTTTTTAAAAAATCATTAGAAACTTCCTTAGGAGTCTGTGAGTGACTTCTTTAAATAATCTTGTCCTTCCATTTTCACAGATTTCAAGTTTAAAGTAGATAAACTAAATTTATATGCAAACTGAATGCATTTTTCTCCCCCAGACCTTTTCTTCAATCATTTCCTTACTTAGTGAATGACTCCAAGTTAGACCTCAATTCTCAAACTAAAGATATAGAATCTCTGTGATTTCTCTCTCCTCTTCTCTTACTCCCACTTCTTCCTCTTCCTTATTCTTCCTTGTTATCTCCCTCTCTCTTTCTCTGTCTCTTCATCTCTAATCCATTATGAATCCATTAGTCAGTACAAAATCTTATACAAATGAATCTTGAGTCCATTTTTAACCTTCATGGCTTCTATCCTCATTGAGAACAGCTCCAACTCTCATTGGAATATTGTATCACATCTTAACTGCTTTCTCACTTCTTTTCTAGTCTCCATCATTGTCTATTTCAGGTCATTTATGTAACCATAATTGGGCCTTTCCTTAGTTTGATATTTAAAAAGTAGTCATTAGCTACCACACAATTCTTAGGTCCTTTGAAAAGGCAAAAGTGAGTATTTATAACTTCCTTTCTCGAATTTCTCTTCTATTTTCTCTTCTGACACTTTCTATTCCTTACTATATGTTCAGTCATCATAGATATGCTCTTGGTTCTTGAACTGTTTCCTCCTTCTCCCTCATTACATCAAATATATTTCTTTTCCCAGTAATGATCTCTCTTAAAGGAGAGATCATCCTTATTTTGCCTCTGTAACCTCTGCATTTTGGGTACTTTATACCATTATTAATTATTGCTATGTATATTTTTAACAAAACTAGACTAAACATTAAGAAGTTTAAAAATGAAAACCATTCACCACTTATTTGGAATTTTGGATTTAATTGGTGTGAATTCTATTCAAGGAATTGAGAATATTTAAAAATTTCCAGATGCTTCTAATGTTTATTCAAGTTAGAGAGTGACTCCTGCACACATAGGACATTCTGTTTGTTTTTTAAAATAATTTTTTCTCAGGCGCCCTATGTTCTGTCTGGTACGTACTGACAATTCAATTAATGCTGTTTAAAATGCAAGTACCAATTAGTAAAAAACCTGTGATTCACTAAGATACATAACTACTTACTCAAACAGTTAAAGCTAAGTTAACTAAATTGAATTTTTAGAAAGGTTTATAAAATGTTAAATATCTGTGATAGAATTGCAATAGCTCGGCAATGCTAAAATCTGAAAGATACAAATAAAATATGTGAACTAAGTAGAGTTTCTTAAGGTTGAGGCTGGAAGAATCTAAGACCATTTGCAAAGTGAATAGAAGTAAACAAAGTATTTGGTGTTTTTTCAAAGTGTGTATTTTCAAAGTGTGACACTATGAGATTAAGACAATTAGTATGATTTTCTTAGAAAAAGCAGCATTATTTTGCTAGGAGGATTTAGGAGAAAGACATTAAAATATGTAATCCACTTTTGTAACTTCTAACAATTAGTGGCATTTTACATGCAAGTAAATAGTAAAAATTAAAGACAGTTTCTGGGGATGCTTATATACTGCAGTTAAGAATTGTGTGCTAGTAACGAGGCCTCACGGGATGGGAGTGGAGCCGGCCCTTTCCTCCCTGTCCCAATGAGTCCCCGAGTCACTGCCCCTGAACAGCCTTTCTGGCTCCTGATCAAGCTGCTTAACGGCCATGATCCCAGAGACTCAGGAACAAATCTTGGAACCCAGCAAGTTTTGGCAGAAATCCCTCCAGATTTAAGTGTTAAAAGTTTGGAATTTCAAAATTGCACGGCCACTATTGCAGCCATGCAACATCGTATGTTATTCATAACCAGCAATAGAAAACAAATTGTCTAGTGTTGCCTTTTCAGCAGATCTGAGTGTTGGGGTAAAATCCCAAATAATAATGGTGGGTCTGGTGTCAAAATATTGAATGTAATCAAAGTAGAGAGAGAGTAATGTGGAAATCATCTGCCCCACAGGTAGGGGAAGGGTGTGGGATGCTGGTATACTGGGGGTTTTGGTGGTGGAGAATGGGCACTGGTGAAGGTACGAGTGTTTCACTGTATTACCGAGACTTAAACCTGAAAGTTTTGTAACTTCTCTCATAGTGATTCAATTAATACAATTATAAAAAATTTAAAAAAAAGTAAGGTGGATTTCATTCCCAATTGAATCAGCTAATCAGGGCTGAATAAACACCAGTACTCCTACATTAAAAAAAAGAATTGTGTGCTAGTAAATTAAAAAATATATATTAAATTTGGTGGAATATTATACGATTCTGTTAGTTAACAACTTTGTCTTTTTTTTATTAGTGAATCACCGTGAAGTACAGTTACAAACTTATAAACTTTGTGTTTGCATTACAGTCATACAATGATCATTTACCCACCCCTCTACAAGTGCCTATTCTCCTCGACCCATGTTCCCAGCATCCCTCCCACCACCACCACCCCTTCCTCCACCACCCCACCCCACCTTAGCACCAGGGCATTCCCTTTTGTTCTCTCTTTTTGGCTGTTGTGGTTTGCAAGAGCAACATGTTTGGTCTATAGTCTACTTTTGGCATGTATCTTCAACCCAAATGGATCCTCCCAACATCCTTTTCTTTGTGTTCCCTTCTCTATCTGAGCTGCCTTTTCCCCCAGCATGTGAGGTCAGTTTCCAAGCAGTGAAGCAGACCTCCTAGTTCTTGTCTCTACTACTCTTGGGTGTTAGTCTCTCATTCTGTTATTTTATATGGCACAGATGAGTAACAACTTTGTCTTTTGGCAATTCATTACCTCTGTGATTTAGTTTCTCTATAGGAAAAATACCCTTTACCTATTTGAAATTAGAAATCATACCTTTCTCCTGGAGTCGATTGCTTCGAGCAGGCCCCAATAAAGTCTCCTTCGTCCTAGCCCTGAGATTTTTTTTAAAAAGTGCCATATTCAAAGCTCTTTCAGAGTTAGGAGAGTGAGACCCTTCATTGTTACTGGTATTTGGCATATTGGGTATGCCACGGGGAGTTTGCCAGACTCTGCCATGTGGGCCAGTTACATTCGGTAGCCTGCCAGTTTGTCCAAAGTAGGAATAAGATGATAAGATGTAGCATTTGCGGCCACGCGCTTCCGGGAGCTGAGTGTGATAATCTCTGGATCCTGGCTGTTGTTGGGATCTCCGTTCTCCTGGAGTAGTCAGAAACAAATGTGTTCATCTCTATGAAGTTCTTGAAAACTCCAGTAGATAGTAGTCTAACAGAGAGTAAATAGTAAATAACAATAATTGTTAATGCTAACATTATAAATGTAAAGGATTTTCCCTTAGTTAACCAAAGCAAAGATTTCATGTAACAGATTAAGCACTATTCTCTTGTGAATTGAAGCATTAAAAAAAATTGAGACTGTATTTGTTTAAGTCAACAATCACTTATATCACTCGTCATCCCGTTGCTTACTGATTTGCTCGAGCAGGCACCAGTAATGTCTTCATTCGTCCCTGTCTCGTGTTAGTGTAGTCCAATGGTGTCTGCTCGGTCCAGGAACATGAAGAGCATCAAGCCATTCATTCAGGGTCTTGACGAAGAAGTTAGACCATCTATTAGGTGGGCGGCCAGGGGTTCTTTTGAGGTCCCGTGAAATCCAGTTGGTAACAACTCTAGTCCAGTGGTCATCTCCATATCGAATTACATGTCCAGCCCATCCAATTTTCAACACCTTGGCAAATGAGACAACATCCCTGATCCTTGATGATCAATGGACGTAAGAACTCCGGATTCCTTCTCTCACTTGAGTGAAGCATGATACTCCAAGCATAGCTCTTTTGATTCCTCTTTGGGAGACCTAAATAGTGTAACAATAATGGGCCTCATTCCCCTGACCTAAGTCAACAATAAAAAATAAAATTACATTTTAGAACTAAATCTGTAGATACGTTTAAAGATGTATTTGCTCTCACACTCTCTTCTCTCTCTCTCTCTCTCTCTCTCTCTCTCTCTCATACACACACACACACACACACACACCACCACCACCACCACCACCATCACCACCACCACCACCTTAGAACTGTAGTAAAATCATCAAATTAGCGAGCATTTAAAATGATTCTCTCTAAGCTCTTAATTATTATCAAATTCATATGTAATCTCTACATAAGTAACAACTGTTGCCTAGGAGAGGTCATTAAGCTTCCACTGATTAGATAAAAATAATTTGCAATTAGCTTTGAAATTGTTAGCTGAAAATGGGCCCATTTACACTACTTCTTGAAAGTTCTTGAAACTAACTATTCTCTTAGGATAGTCTAAACACTCTCATAATCTTATTGACATAGCTAATTGATTTGATTAGAAAATCTAATTGCCTGTTTTTTTATATCATACCTTTTCTGTTCAAGTGCTCATAAATTACTTTTTAAATGAGCCAAAATTATATATAGTCTACGTTAATCTTTTCTATAAGTCTCAACAATCAACAAGCACATTAAATTACCTATGAATTAATTATTATAAAAGTCTGTCCTGCTGACTTTTACTCTTTACCTGCTAATCTGTCTCAAGACTTTGAAATATTAACTCATTTATGAAACACAAATCACAAATTGTTTTGCTTTTTTGCAGTTTCAGAAGCACTCCTGGTCTGTAAATCAGATAGCCAACTTTATAAAAAGGAAAAAATATATAGTTGTGTTCTAGTTCTGGAATTAGATCTTTGTGAAATCCCTTGTCTTCATATATTGACTGCTTGATCTAAGCAAGCTAATGAGAGTCTCTCAGATCTAATGACCCCGCATCAAGATGGAAATGGTTAATATTCCTATCCGGAATCATCAAAGGAAGATGAGCTGAGATGTTGCATAATAGGGATGATAATCTCCACACATAAGAGTAATTATTGACTTTTAAACTTAATGATTTTCTAGTGCACAATTTCCTTGTCATCTCTTGGAGGGAGTTATGAGACGCTACGACTGCTCACTGACACAAACTGTTTTGGAACAATCGAACACAGTTCTCACCTGTGTCCTTGTTCCTGGAATGGATACTCTTTATTTTAAAGGTGTATTAAATTTGATAATAATTAAGAGCTTCTACATTTCAAAGATGTAGTCTTGACAGTTAAGTGTTGTTGAAACTATCCAGACAGACCAAATGACTATCCCCATTAAGTTCTCTATAAAAGTGTGTGTGTGTGTGTGTGTATGTTTGTATGTGTCTGTGCATGTGTTTTCAATTGCAGCATCTCACACATACAAGACATCTGCTCTTTCACATATCCATAGTCCACAATTTCTGTATAAAAGGTAAAGGTAAAGGCCCTCCCGTTGATCGTCGATTTGCTCGAGCGGGCCCAGTAACGTCTCCATTGGAGACTTTGTTGTTACTGTGTCTGGCATATCCAATACTCTCGGTAGCTTGCTGGGCTCTCCGAGAGGGGCGGAGGAATCGAACTCGGGTCGGCCATGTTGGCCACTTGTAAGGCGAACGCCCTACCCGCTGTGCTATCGCTCCAGTAAATATTAGGATATTTTTAGATGGGTGCTGAACCTGATTTACAGCTTCTACCCATAATTAAGTCTCGTTTGCCAAGATTTGCCATCGAAAATTACATGGGCTGGAAATGTTGCAATTTGAAGATGACCTCAGACTAGAGCCATTACCGACTGGATTTCACAGTCAAAAGAATGCGTGGTTGCCCGCCTATGAGATGGTCAGACTTCTTCGTCAAGACCTTGAACAAATGGTTTGAGTCTCTTCATGTTCTTGGAGCGAGCAGATGCCAGTGGCCTACACTAGCACGAGACAGGGACAAATGGAGATGTTACTGGTGCCCGCTCAAGCAAATTGATGAGTAACGGGAATCAAGTGATCAAGTGACCCATGGTTAAGTAAATTTCTTAGCTAAACTGTCACTGACCAATTTTCAGTGTTTCAGTGGACTGCTTCTTTCTTCAGAGTTCCCATGCTCTCTAAGTACTGAGAAGCCAGTTCACAAATCACCAGAAACACTGAAGGTTCTCATGGGGAAAATGCATTTTTCTGATTTTGACTCTTCTCACACTTTAATATATTCCAGAATGAAGCATATGGTTGACAGATATCTTTTAATCTTCTAAAATTTCTAATTAAAATACTTTTTTGTCAGTGATGCACTTTTTTTGTAGTTTGTAGTTTATTTACTTATTTTTTTTATCATTTTTTTATTAGTGAAACACCATGAGGTACAGTTATAGACTTATAAATTTTTGTGCTTGGGTTTCAGTTATACAATGATCAAGTACTCATCCCTCCACCAGTGCCCATCCTCCCCCACCACGGGTCCTAGCATCCCTCCTCCCCCATCCCCGCCCCGTCCCACCCTGCCGCTGTGGCAGGGCATTCCCCCTTGTTCTCTCTCTCTTCTTTTGGGTACTGTATTTTGCAAGAGAGGCGTTGAGTGGCAGTCATGTTTGGTCTATAGACTACTTTTAGCATGTCTCTCCCACCCTGGGAGGGTCTTCACAACACCCTTTATTTGGTGCTCTCTTCTCTATCTGAGCTTCCTTTTCACCTAGCACATGTGGCTGGCCTTCAAGTCATGGAGCAAAATTAAAATTCCTGGTACTAATCTCAGCCATTCCTGGGTGTTAGTCTCCCGTTTTGTTGCTTTATGTTCCCCAGATGAATGCAATCTTTCTGTGTCTATCCCACTCTTTCTGACTCATTTTGCTTAACATGATACTTTCCATGTAGTACCACTGATACACTTTTTAACATAATAAATATTGTACATTTTCTGTAGGATCTGTCATAAAAGCTGTGTATATGTATGGTTCATTTGACTATAAAGTATGGTCATGTATACAATAGTTGCAAAAATGTATTTGTATATAAACCACAGAAAAGAGAAATGGATTGATCTTTACCTATATTACAGAATCTGTTAACAGATGAAATATACAAAGAGATGCTTTAACTTGGATAAGGATTTTTTAGGTGTGAGTTTTAAAGTGACCTATTACTTGAGTACATAATCAAGATTTGTAATAAATGTGCACACATACAATATCATTTGTGTAAATTAAATACATACTCTTCATTCACTACTTTGTACCCCTGTACTTGCAAGTCTTTTGTTCCCAATTTCTGCTCTATCTTAATTTAATGGGTCAACACACAACCTTACCACCAATAGAGAACAAGAGCATCTGGCAATGTGTTTGAACCTGCCCTTCAGCAGAACCACAAGTTCTCAAAACATTTGCAAATTAGTTGAAAAAGAACCATTAATAAAGATTCAATTATACAAAGATAATTTAACAAATGGTATTTTTTAAAAATCAAGTCCTCCTCAAAATTCAAGTTTTAGTTGTGATGTTGATATCTTCTATATTATACTTGCTGTCATTTTCTAGGTGTGGTGCAAGTACTACAAAACTACATTCTCACTCTGCATTTAGTGGCATCTTGTTAGTAGCTAGCAATGTGAGTATGTCTGCCATTGAAAGCAGCCAAAGCTTAAGTCAGAACCTTTTGCTTTTCCTGGAGAGACAACTGTTAAACATTTGCTCTCTGAAAGTGCTCTTTCTCTAGTATGCCCCTATATTATTCTTGGAGACTGGAGAACGAGTTGCTAAATAAGGTAGTTGTAAAAGAAAAGCAGTGCTAATACATATATATATACATATATATATATACATATATATATATATAGGGATATATATAATCTCAACCCACATAAACCTAGTTAAATTACATCCAATAAAGAAAGTACAGAAATTAGAGGGAGGGGGGAGATTTCCCTGGAAACTGTCACAGAACACACACACACATGTGGTTTTGAATAATGAATTTAATTTTCAAGCTTCATATAAAGCCTCTTTTCATCCTAGCTTTCCCTTAACCTCCTAGTTCCTTTCTCTCACCCCTCTACTTGAACTTCTTAAAGAGCTGCAATTCTAACAGGTTCCCTCCCTCTCCATTATTTCACTAATCTGTCTCCACCCCCATAATTAAGGCAATCACCTCCTTCTGCCTCCTGCAGAGCTGAGCTAATCACCCCTCTGTACTAGGGTTTAGCGACCTTCAGCCTACCTGCTCTGGCTAATGATCTCCACAGCCCTTTTAGACTCTATCCCCAAGCCCTCCTGCTTCTCTCTTCCCAGGAGTGCTGTGGCCCAGCCAGATCTGCTGCTTAGAGACAATTCCCCAATCTTTAGCCTCGTCCCACCTTCTAAGATTGAATTCCTACCACATTTGGTCAGAAAATCAAATTTCTCTCTCCCTCTCTTGGTAAAAAGATCACTCTATCTGATTCTCTTTCAGCTGGCCACACTGTAATGTCATTTAAAAGATTGGGGGGATCTTTGAAAGTATTGGCACCTTTGAAGAGTGTTGGCACCTGCTAAAACAATCCCAATCTTTCTACAGCTCATAAGAAGACTACCTCTGTGAAATCTAAACAGAAAGAACCAGTAGCCACAGATAAATAAGCAAAAACTGTAATTCAAAAGGCACTTCCCACCCTGAACTGCCCCACACTGGGAGAAGCTGATGAGGACACAGGGTCTCTGAACTTTTTCCGGGTTGTCAAAGAAATGATGCATGAGTAGAGAAAGGTTGGATTAAAGGTATTGTAAAGTCTCTCCACTCCAAACTTGTCTTGTTCCACGTGTCTCTGAGTTGTAGCCTGAAACACCAACCCTGGGAACAATATTTTTGACTCACATTCAGCTCGCTTCTCATCCTCCACGCCTTGTATAATTTATAGTGCAATTTCATATCCCTGCTTGAAAACAATGTGGGGCTTCTTCATTACTAGCTTCCCATTGGATTTTGGTCGGCAGTTCTTTGAGGTAACCCTGCCTTGCTTGCTTTCTTTGAATAGAACAAAGGGGGTAAATTGTCCCCTATGATATAGGAAGGCAAAATAAAATAAACCGTAAAGGAGCCATTATCAAGCATTTCAGACACAGAGGATACTACAGAAGAGGAAGAATGGGAACTTGAATAAGCAGAGATAATAGCAGCTTTTACAATGCCTTTCATCCCCAGCTCTTAAACATCATGTGAAACAATATTATTATCCTCATTTTTCATCTTATTATTATTTAGCATTTGTATTTGTGAAGAATTTTGAGTTCATTTTTTGTTAGTAAGCCCTTATAATCTTATCGTGGGGGAGGCAGAGATGACAGGGTCTTCCTCTGGTTCTGATAAAATTTATGGGCTCCAAAAAGAAAACCCAAAAGACTTTGATTAATTTTCTGTCAGAATTTTAATGTCTTGATTGACTAGAGAAACTCCCTTTTTTTTCCTTCTCTAGAATATCACTGAATCTTTAGTAATATGTAGGTGAGAAATGAAACATGCATTGCCAAGAAGAGTCGTTTTGGGAAAATGTTAAAGTTGGTTGGGCATTTGCAATAGAAATTGGTATCTTGGAAATGTCAGTTCCTTTTTTCCTCTTATTTGATGTGTGCTTGGCGTGTTGCTGTGAATCTAGCAGTGTATAGAATGAAGTACAGGTAATATGATAAGCAACCGGGAGATGGGAACACATCGGGCCAGTCCTAAACCCACAAATCCTCAAAGAAGTAACTGGTAACCATAAAAGTGGACAAATGGATATTATATACCAGAACAGTAAAGAATTTCATAGGAGATATAGAGGCCATGAAAGATGAATACAGCTGCTTTGCTAGTCATCAACTTGAGAGGCAGGATCCGAGGCAATAAGGACTTACTTGAAACCAACGGAGAATGGAGGAAGTAACAATATCAGTTCCAGGATGAGCCTTGAAACACACTGGCCATTCCACTTTGCTTGATAGAATCCTGACCTCAGAGACATCATGTGTCACTCCAGTTGTCAGTCACAGCCGAGGAAGACTTAGAACTGACGTAAGAGTAAAGGCTTTTGGATTTTCTACAAGAGTTTATTTGTCAATCAAATACAAACAACTATGTTGTGTTGATAATATGTAGTATATAAGATTCAACCAAATAAGCCTTGATCAAATCCCTGTCACATCATTAAGACACATGACATGGTGTTTTGAGAACTTTGCTACACAGCAATGGGTATCTGGAACACCAGTCATACTCTGACTGTCAAACTGGTAACCATAAAAGTGGACAAATGGATATTCTATACCAGAACAGTAAAGAATTTCATGGGAGATATAGAGGCCATAATTGGACAGTGACATAGATGTTTCCCGTCATTTTCTGGGGACATATTCACATTGACCCTGATGTAAATACAATGGAGACTGGACAGTAGAGGGAATTTTTTTCATTATGGAATTAAAACATCATTAAATAACCATGATTTACAAAGTCATTTGTAGTTGAGTTTTAGGCATATGATATTGCAGCACTTAAAACCACTAGTAGTATCAACTTCTCTCCATCAAATTTTTTAGATTCCTTCCTATATCCACCCTATCTCCCACTTCCAAACTGCCCTCATGACAGGGACCTTCTAAGTTTGGTTGTTAAAGTTTGAGTCTGTTGATTTTACTGTTGCTGACTCTGTGATTTATATATTTGGCTCTATCTTTTCTTAACACTGCCTTTGTATCTTGATCCCATGACCTGGCCGCCGTTGTCTCTCATCTGTTTCTTCTCCTCCTTCCTTCCACTATTTCTTTCCACCACCTCCCTATATTCTGGGTCCTAGGGTAATCTGGGCATTGTACCTTTAAAGCATTGCATTCCTATATCCCTTTATTCTAAATACCACATATAAGTGATATAATCCAAGACACTAGAGATTTTCTATGGTCCCCCCAAAAGACTAGAGGCCATAAAGATAATGCATAGAGCAAAAATAGTAAACTTGTCTTGCATGCAATACAGCTGACCCCAGTTTGATCTTATCACCACATAGAGTCCACCAAGCTCCATCAAAAGTGATCTCTGAGCACAGAGTCAGGAGTAAGACTTGAATCCCATCAGGAGGAAGGAAGGAAGGAAGGAAGGAAGGAAGGAAGGAGAGATGGGAGAGAAGGAAAGGAGAAAGAAAAGGAATGAAACTGTTAGGCATATATATAGCATCTGCAACTGATTCTGGTTAGAAGTAATTCATTCTTTCTCCTATAGCAGACCAAATTAGAGAAAGTGCAGCTGCTTAAATCAAACTTTATTTATTTTTTGTTTGTTCCAAGCCTCTTTTCTAAATGTGTGGCCTGAACAGATTATTTAACTTCTCTGAGTTTCCATTATATTCTTAATGAGGATAACAAAATTCAAGTCATGTAGTAAGCAATACAAGTAAAATAAAGATCACATTAAAATGCTCAAAATACATTTTACTCTATTAACATTCTTCTTAATACATTTCTGCACAAAAGATGGACAACCTGTCTTTCTGTATCTTTAGCAGACATTGTTAATCAGTTATTCCACTTTATTTTCTACTCATTCTGTATTGGTTTTAAAATACTTCTTTGTGTGCCTTCCCAGGCAGTCAAAAATAGTAGGATTATTTTTTAAATAAAAAATTTGGGTTATATATAGAGATAGTACAAGACTTAAGGTCCTTTCTTGGCATGTGGCTGGACTGAGTTCAATTCCTATCACTTCATATGGTCTCCTAAGCATGGCCAGGACTGATCTTTGAACACGGAGCCAGGTGAGAAAAGGGCTATCATTATGCTTATTTTTTGGATGAAAAAGAAGGACTTAAAAAGAGCAGTAACTTACTAATAATTAAGGTTGTTTAGTTAATAAATGAAAGAATCTGGCTTGAATCCCAGCATTCTCTGATCCTAACCATTGAGATCTATCATCATCAAGTCTAACTATATGTTTGTGTACACACTTCAAAATCACTTGGTTATGAAGAAAGTAGAACCAATTCAGGGAAGTATACAGAAAACAAAGGAATGAGATAAAAATATATACTGGGGAAGAAAGAGAGGGGAAGTAGGGAGAAACGCATAATTGTGAACAAAGAGAAGAGGAGGTCTGCAAGGAATAAAGTTATGAAAAAAAGATAAAAGAGCTATTTTGGTTAAAGTTTGTGATTAGCACAATTTCCTTTTATTTATTTATTTATTAGCTTTTAAAAAATTATTAGTGAAACACCATGAGGTACAGTTGTAGACTTACAAGTTTTTGTGCTTGGGTTTCAGTTATACTACGATTGAGTACCCATCCCTCCACCAGTGCCCCCAGATAGGAAAGGAAGAAATCAAACTCTCACTATTAGCAGATGATGTGATACTATATCTCGATAATCCTAAATCCTCTATCAAGAAACTCTAGAAACAATAGACTTTTACAGTAAAGTCACAGGCTATGAAATTAATGCCCCCAAATCCATGGCCCTCCTATATGCAAATAATGAGACAGAGGAAAGTGACATGAAAAAAACAATCCCATTCACAACCGTGCCCCAGAAAATCAAATACCTCGGAATCAGCCTAACTAAAGAGGTAAAAGACCTCTTACAGTGAAAACTACAAAACGCTACTCCATGAAATAAAAGAGAACATGAGGAAATGGAAACATATTCCCTGCCCATGGATAGGAAGAATTAACATTGTAAAAATGGCAATACTCCCCAAAGAATTATATAGATTCAATGTCATCCCTATAAGGATACCCATGAAATTCTTCAAAGAAATAGATCAAACACTCCTGAAATTCATGGAGAACAACAAACACCACGAATAGCTAAAGCAATTCTTGGGGAAAAGACGTGGGGAGGCAGTACCCTTCCCAACCTCAAACTCTACTACAAAGCAGTAATAATTAAAACAGCAAGGTACTGGAACAAAGGCAGTAAATGAAACAGAGTGGAATATCCATACACACAATCCCAAATGTATGAACATCTAATCTTTGACAAGGGAGCAAGAAATGTGAAGTGGAGAAAGGAAAGCCTCTTCAACAAATGGTGCTGGAATAACTGGACAACAACATGCAAAAAAATGGGCTTAGGCCTCAATCTAACACCATGCACAAAAGTCAGATCAAAATAGAATAAAGATCTCAACATCAGGTCAAAATTCATGAGGTACTTTGAAGACAAGGTCAGCAAATCCCTCCACAATACTGAAGCTAATGGTATCTTCAAAGATGACACTCCACTGACCAACCAAGTGGAAACAGAGATAAACAAATGAAACTATCTTAAATTAGCAATTTGCTTTTAGACTGATGAAAAACTTGCTTCCTACCAAAAATGAAAAAAAAAATGATGACAAGGCAATATGTATTGGTCAATGCAAACTCGAGGACTCTTGTTTAATAAAGATTTTTTTTTTTGCCATCATTGTCTTCTCATTCCTTGCATTTCCTCTTTGTGACTGTAAAACAAAGACAACAATCCAAAATGACTAAATGCTAAATATTAGACCGAGCTAGAAGCTTTTTTCGGTATTTGTTTAATTTTCAATAAAATTCTGAAGGGTTCTTGATTGTATATAGATCCACAACTGATAAAAGCAAAGCCTTACAAAGGATTCATCTCTTCACACACATAACTTGCAAGTGGCAGATTCAGATTCTTTCTTAGACAGAGAGTTTTATATATATATATATATATATATATATATATATTTAGAAAAGACTGTTTCCTCTAATACCTATATAGATAGCAACAATATGATTACACATTGCTTGTTTACTACTTATTTTGTATCCACAAAAAATATGAATTTATTTAAAATGTTCTCTGACCATAGAATAGTTCTTGATTTGTAATAGACATTATTGTGAAGTCCAAGTCAGCATATCTGTATACAAATGGCTAAATGTTAATTTCTATGCATAAAGAAGGACTAATTGCAGAATTCCACCTGACTTTTTGTTGGATCTTGTGGCAAGAGTTTTATAGTTAGGGCCATAGTAATAGTGCAATGTGTGGGGCACTTGCCTTGCACATTGCAGCCCTGAGTTTGATCCCAGGCACAATATATGGTCCCCAGGGCCCTGCCGAAAGTGATCCCTGAGCACCAAGTCAGATGTAAGCCCTGAGCATACCAACTACAGGCAAATAAGAAACAAGAAGATAAAGAAAAAAAATTATATTGTTAGTAGGGATGACCATGAAATTCTTGCTCTCAGTGTGTCAAACTGTCCTTTTAGGTGCACACTATTCTTACTTAGTTGGTCTATATTATAAGCTCATGTAATTTTCTTATATTATAGTAGGACTTTTGTACCCTGAGACTCTGCACTGCTGAGAAATAGAAGTGCATTGGGAATGATTAAAGGATGGGAAAGGGGAGCATGAGAAGAAAGAGATTCAGTTTGCAGGAGAGAAAGATGAGAAGCTGGTATAACAATCTTCAAGTGCTTACTAGCATGGCATATGGAGGAAGGTGACAGAGTTCAGATTAGGAAAGAAGAACTAGACTTAGTTTACAACGCTAAGGATCTAGAGGGGAATTAATGAAGAAATTCCTGGCTGCAGGTCCTCAGGCTCTAAAAGCAAGCTACACAGAGGAAGCTGGTATTTTGTTTCCGCTCTACAAAGAATCATTAAGTGATAGATGCTCCCATATCTTGTACAGGGACAGCGTGTTTTGTAATAAATCTGTTAATTACTCGTGCCACTACTGTCTGGTAAATACATTGATACACTGTGATAAGCATTTGTCTTCCTATTTACCTAGAAGAAAGAATTATCTTCATTTTACAAATGAGGAATCTGAGACTCATGTGGCTAAAGTGATGTTTTTCCTCGACAAAGTTACTGATAAGTGAATGGGTCAGAACGAAAAACCAGGTGAATCTGTATCCAAGTAAAGACAATAACAAAGATGATACAAATAACAGCAGTCAACATTCTTCGATGATTTTCCAAAAGTCAGTACACTGTGTTACAGTATTTCGTGCATCATGTCATATAAATTGCTCAACAGACTTATTCCTAAATACCTTATATCGAAGGCCAAAAAAGATAGTTCAAAGGATGGGTGTGAATCTTTTGCATGTGAGAGTTCCAGGACAGGACTGCATGCTTTGCATGACAGCTGACATTGAACAGTCTTCAGAACATCACCAGAAGCCACCTCTGAGAAACAGTTTGGAAACTGTCCCTGTGCACTGTGTCCCCACAAAACTTCTCCCAAAATAAATACTTAAATTTCTAATTTCAAAGAAAAGAAAAATGGTACAATGGTAACATTGCCTATCAAAGTTAATACATCTTTAAGTTTTTTACTCGGGACCCTATTCTTTATATATCATTGTATAGAGTCAAAACATCATAATACTTAAATAAAATAGGAAATGAAATACCAATCAGAATCTGATATATAACAGATATAACCAGAAAACTGCTACTAAAACAGACATGAGAGGTCAACAGAACGGAAGGAATCATAGTTGAAGGAATTTCCAAAGAGGCTATTTAAGATCCATGAGATTGAAAAAAGAAACCTCAATTTACCCTTGTCAGCTGCTGTAAGCAGTTCCATATTTTAATGTCCCATTCTTCATTTTTGGCTTCCTGTAAATTCCTAGTCTCTTTCTGATAACTCTTTCTGATAACAATTGTCAGACATAAAATTCTGCCCCAGAGTTTAGGTCTAAGGGGCTATGATAATGGGAAATATGTAAGTAAAATCACCAGAATCTGGTGGATCCTTGCATTCTCTGTAACATTCCTGTCACAAATCACAAATCACAAATCATCCTGTTATTCGTCAATTGCCTCGAGCAGGCCCCAGTAACATCTCCTTCATCTTAGCCCTGAGATTATATTCAAGGCCCTTTAGGAGAATGAGACCCATCATTGTTACTGGTATTTGGCATACTGGGTACGTCACGAGGAGTTTGCCAGACTCTGCCATGTGGGCAGGCTACATTTGGTAGCCTGCCAGTTTGTCAAAGTAGGAATGAGATAATAAGATGTCATAATAAGATGTCGGTTCCGGGAGCTGGTTTTTATAGTCTCTGAGTCTTGGCCGTTGATGGGATTACACAGCGCCAGGGGGCCAGTTTGTGGGTGTGATCCCTGCCTATTGGAATTTGGAGGATCTGGGTGGAGGATGCTTGGCCCAAATCCAAGTAGGCTTGGAGATCTCAGCCCCGGAACCCGCGTGACTTTGTCCCTCTGCCAGTACCTTCATGTGTGCAGAGAGTGGTCTCAGCGTGGTGGTGGCTGGTCCTGGAGGTCTTTGGCTGCCAGAGCCCTGGTCGGGGCAGGGAGGAAAGCTCAACCCGCTCCCCTCCAAGGGACCCCGGCGAGGACAGTCAGGCTCGGGGGCAGGAGTCTGCACTGTTCTCTTCCGGGAGCTGGTTTTTATAGTCTCTGAATCTTGGCCGTTGATGGGATTACACGGCGCCAGGGGGCCAGTTGGTGGGTGTGACCCCTGCCTACTGGAATTTGGAGTATCTGGGTGGAGGATGCTCAGGCCCCAATCTGAGTAGGCTTGGAGATCTCGGCCCCGGAAACCGAGTGACTTTGTCCCTCTGCCAGTACCTGCCCCCCCGCGCCTGGCTGTCCTCTCTGGGGCCCCTTGGAGGTAAGCGGGTTGAGCTTTCCTCCCCGTCCTGACCAGAGCTCCGGCAGCCAAAAACCTCCAGGACCAACATTCCTGTCAATAGATACGAAATTCAAAGAACTCAATTTTTGTTCAAAAGAGATCATTTTTTCGTTCAAAGGGCTACACAACAACAAACCCTTATCAAACCAAACTTTCCTGCCTTTTCTGTATCACAAAGATCCAGTGTCCCTATAAAAACCTACACAAAAAGAGCCATAGTTAACTTAGTTCTATACTTAGTTCCTTCCCACAAGGTAGCTATTTTTTCTATCTATTCTACTTTCCAATAAACTTTTCTACTTTCTAACTCTGAGTCTGAGTGTCTTTATTAGTCAGTAATTTAATTCTTGGAAATATTAAGAACCTGGGAACCGTGGATAAACACAAAGACCCACTTAACACTATTTGTACAAGAAAATGTCTTTTCAGATACAGGGAAATGTGCACTACGGGAGGAGGAAATTTGTACAAAATCAGCAATATTGAATTGCAAGAAATAAAGAGATGTCTAGAAGATAAACTTAAGTTGTCATGCATTTCATGCAAAAGTTAGAAAGCATTAATGTGACCAGTATGAACAAGGCAGTAGAATTTATATTCTATTTCCTTTGTAAGCATAGAGAAAGAATTCATTTCCCTCCCTTCCAGATTTGTTCATGAAAAAGGTTATGTGCTTTTCAGCCACTATTAATATTTTCCCCAAAAATGTGACATTGTGTAAAATTCTTTGGGATAGTGGAATTTCTGAAGAAAATGTCGTTGATTCTCTGAACACTCCATTACTGGTAAGTTACTTGGGAAAATTCTTCAATTGAGAATCTTTGAAAACTCAGCGATTGAGAAAATTGAAATTCAAAATGAAGGATGTACAGCTGACTTTGGACTTTGTCATTTTAGGTAGAATTTTTCAGAGTTTTGTTGCCAAAATGTTGATCCATAGAAGCATTTTACCCTACATGACTTGCTTCATTGAAAAGCTTTCAGTTTTCTATATATTCTAGTCTCTCAGAAAATTCTAATGCATTCAAGTATATTATATATTCTGTGAAATCTTAAAAAATAAAATCTAGGAAATTGTTCAACTCAGTGCTTTTCAAATACATTTCCAATTTACACTCACCCAGTTCCATAGTATCTACATCTTGTGACATTTACGTTCTGTGGAACACATAGGAAATGTTGCTCTCATCGTTGTGATCCATTGAAGGTGTTTAACCAGGTATGCAATATAATCATAAATTTTCAGAGAAGCGAACATCAGCCTTCCCTTTAAGCCATAAAACTGCAACCTGCGGTCACTTTCTTTTAAATTGTTACCTTAACTCTAAGGAAGAAAAAGTTCAAACCCTAGCTTGACAAAAGGGCACAGACCTGTCTACGTAAGAGTGAAATCTCTTTCTAACTTAGTGTTAAAGGTCCCCAGACAATGATTTATTGAGCTTTAGAGCTGTAAGTATGGAAGTCTGAAAGAGAACGTGATTGAAGCTGGAGGAGTTAGAAGCATTTTCTCTATCCTTTTGGGAGGTTGGAGTGTCTTAACAAGTCAAAGGCTTGTTAACAAGTCAAAGAGCTTTGATGTTCTGACTTTGCATACTGGTAAATTATTGCTAAGGAAAGGGTTAGTTTCTGCTTTTACTGGTTACCTATTAAAACATATTAAAAGTTAACAGACATCACTTCCGCTTTTCAGTGTTGGGTTTTCTTATAAAGGAATTTTCATGACCTGGATGCAGGACAGATGGTGCCAGGAGAGGAGCGTAGCATCCCCACTAGGTTCATTAACAGCACACAAAGCGCAGCTCTGGTTCACTTGTTATTGTTTTTTTTTTTTTTTCATAGGGCCATACCTGGTGATCTTCAGGGCTTACTCTTGGCCTTGCACTCAGGCTCAGAGATCACTTCTGATGGTGCTCAAGAGACCATCTGTGATGCCAGAAATCAAACCTGGGTTGGCCAAGTGCAAGGCAAGTGTTCTACCTATCTTAGGACCTACTTAGCTGGAGAACTACCGTTACAGGCTTTGTGGCCTTCTGAGTGGCTTAGGCCTCTTCCAGAAAAGCAGAAAAAAACAGATGCTTTTGTCAAAGGTTTCAATCCTAATAAGATTAGGTCCCTGGAATGTAACTGTCAGGAATGTAACTGGCTAGATGTTGTGGGCCAAAACAACAACAACAAATATATGTGTATTTTGTAGGTAATAGAAATTTGCTGTAATTCTTACTTGCCAAAATGAAAGTATAAGAACTTGACACCTGCTGCTCAGGGTAGATACTTGGACCCCAGCTAGCTGGAACAATAAACCTCGCTATATGATTTGCATTATTGGCTCTGTTCTCTGTCCATGAGTAGTGATGACTCCAGACTCTAACACCTGGTCTGCTACTCTGCTCTGGCAGGAGTCACTGCTATTACCGTCTTGTTTAGAATCTTCCTGTGGAAGAGAGTTTTTACTAATATTAGTAAAGTATTTCTTCCTAGTGGGGGACCTCTTGCAATCCTGCAACTGTTGTGAGGGACAGGCCCAAAATGGACTACCACCAGAATTAATTTAGCTTAGCTTAATATGAATCTGCATTGCAAAATAACTTGTTTTTCAAGGAACAGGTCTAGATAAGTTTTTCAGATCTGCTTTATAGGAGCCTGCAAGGCAAAATAACTGGTTTTTCTGCCCCTGAGCAAGGAATTCAGATACAGGTACTCCAAGGGTGGGGGTCAGACCAGATAACCGGAAGTCTCTCACAAGACCCATGTTGCAAGACCCAGGACTGCCTTAAAAAACTGTCAGTTCCTAAGCACCGACGCAAAATGCTGATCTTTAAACTATAGGCTAAGAAGTGATGTACCCTTAATTGGATTGGTTAAGAAAGCATATGTTGTTACAAATCTATTGGCTATGAAATGTGCGGGCTTTGTTGTAACCGCCAGTGAAGGCCTATATAAGACCCCCTTTGAAGAAGTTCGGGGTCTTGCCTCACCTAACTGACCTGCGTGTCTGTGTAGGCAGCTTGACCCTGGCTAGCCAGTCTTACAATAAACCTTGCTTGCTGTTTGCAGTCTCTGGAGTCTCTTTGTCGTTAAAGGGAGATCACGATCCGCGCCCTAACACTGTTTTCTGCTGTACTGGATTTAGGTCTGTGCCCTTTTGTGAGCATAAAATTAAAGAAGGAAGACCTTCCCCATGTACCCCTACAAGAAGTAAGAGAGTGAAATCTTTAAAGGGGGAAAGGTTGTATATAGGCATGGAGATAAGGTAGTCCTGGTAACCCATGGGGGGGCGGGGGTGGGGGGGTGGGGGGGGGGAAGAACTGTCTGAAACTCTCACCAGCCTGAAGGCACAGAGACCTTTGAGACAAAGGACCCATCTTGGGAGCATGGAAAGCTGTTGAGATGCAAAATTCCAGGCCCAAGCCTGGAAGGACTCCTAGAAGGAGGGTTGAATAGTCCCTTGAAGGTGCTGAAATCAAGGCCAATCAAAGGAGAGCAAAAGAAGACCTTTGACCTCTCCAGACTCCTCTTGGCTACCAGCCTCACAGCAAACAAGAGTGGGGGAAATTGAGGAAAATTGTATAGAAACTGACTTGACAATAGAAAACCATGTGCATACTACCCAGGCCTATGTTGCCTGCACCCAACTCTGCCCAAGTTCCTGATACCTGCACACATGCAGCCTGCATCTCCCTTCTTGAGATGTGCACTTTCATACTTTAATGTTGGGATACTTAGTGGCTCTATGCACCAGAGAAACCCGTGTTCTCTCTTGAGCACATGTCATAATCTGCCTCTCTCCTTACCTCCCTTTGATGTAGGCAGGATAGAAAAGTCCCCTCCCAAGGCAATGGCAAAAGCTGACCTTGCAGAAAACAGGAAAAGCAGGAAATAAGGACTGAGAAAACCCTCACCTATCTATAGCAACAGACCAGAGAAGCTCCTGCAGAATCAAAGGCCAGGAAAGAAATTTCAAAGACCATCACCACTCCCATCCGTGGTGGTAACCTCCATAGCAAAAGGAACACTATCTAGGAAGAAGCCACACACGGAGGCAGGTTGGAGAAACCCTGTAAAGGCCACATTGAACAAAGGTAGTGCTTGCAAATGCTGCCTGAGCCCATGTGCTGCTTGTGTCCATGTGGCTCCCGCAGCTCCCCTCTCAAGATGTGTATTTTCATGCTCTCATGTCTAATATTGGGATATGTATAGGGGCTCTTTCCTCACTTGGAGAAGTCCGGGTTCTCTCTTGAGCATGATACTCCACTCTCTTCCACTTTCTCTTCCTCCTTGCCTTCAAAACCTCCAAATAAAATCTGTTTTACTTCACTGCTTGTCTATTCCTGAAATTCTTTTCTGCAAGTCATACAAGAATCCAGTAAGCTGGGTCTTAGGTGGCAGAGGCGGATCAGGAGAAGGTGACCATCTAGAAAGGAATCTCCTCCCGATTCACATGAGCCACCCGTGGGGTCCACCAACAACTCCTGTACTTCCCTAATAAACTTCTTTTGCTTAAACAACAAGAGACAACAAGGAAACCTCAACGAATCCACCATTAACTTTGCTCCATTATAGATAGTATTATTGGGCATTTAAGTCCAGTTTTAAAGATTAGTTCCCACCTGTAAAACCAATGCTTTCTCTCTCTCTCTCTCTCTCTCTCTCTCTCTCTCTCTCTCTCTCTCTCTCTTTCTCTCTTTCATTTTTGGTAAAAACAACAACAACAACAGAACTTTAGACTTCCAATTATAAGAAAAGCATATTTCAAAACGGTGAAAATGTGTTCAGATCCAGAAAGGTAAGTTATTTTCCAACAGCATTGGATATGCTGGTGAATAGCATCACCCAACCCTGATTTCTGAAGTTTCCTCTTAGAGACCATCATAATTTGTACATTATTACTGCAATACAACTTCTCCCTCAGGCACTCAGCAAATTGTCATCTTTCTTTTTCATCAATACTTATTTCTATGAGATTACAGAAAGAAAAAAAGGAAATTTAAGGTATTATTTTACCTTTATGGCTAATATTTTTGTGTACTTAACCATGCTTTATCTACTTAGAAATAAAGCATTTTTTCCTTGCTGAGTGGATTAAAGCAAATTGAAGATGTCATAGCTTACACGTCTGTCCTCTTCATTACACTTTTACATGGTGATATAAGTTGTCAGCTTCATACTCTTTAAATATGAATGATTATGAGATACATTAAGCCCAATTACAGAACTAGTTCATATATCAGTACACGCTGGACTATACAGTGATAGTAGCATACATTTGTAAATCAGTTTTTCATACATTAGCTCCTCTGAGCCTCTAATGGTATCATTCTAGGATTGTCTCTGTGAGGATTTTATTTTTAATTCTAAGGGGAAATGTGCTTCATTCTTTCTGGTTAGTTCTAGGGGATCAGAGGCATTATGTAACTTTAAATATTATTCCCCATTGCCTGATACAATCATAGCACATAGAAGGTATTTTTGTAAATATTATTTTCTTTTTTCATTGTTTATATCCTAGGCCATATTGATAGTGCTTAGGGCTTACTCCTGGCAAGCTCAGGGGACCACATGGGATTCCAGAGATAGAATCAGGCAAGGCAAGGACCCTATCCACTGCACTGTCTCCGCAGTCCCTATATATTATTTTTGAAAATCAAATAGAGGAGCATGATGTTACAGATTTCTTCAATATTTGATCAGTTTTATTCATAATATGGTACACTGTCCAAATTGTGATGGTGCATACAAATATGTCCATTGTCCTCAGAATTCTTTCTGGGAGCACACAATGAATTTCAGGTATAAGTGTATTAGCACTTAAATGTCTGTGTTTAAGGCACTGGTCATCAGGCTCTCTGAGCAAGGAAAATCAGACATAGGTGCTTGAATGAACAAACATAATTTACCTTTCAAGGGGCATCACTGTCAAGTTCTCTGGCCTGTCTCTCTAGTACTATCTCTCTAGAGCTTACTTCCAAAAGTACAACCAATGACCTCAGGATCCCAAGCCTGAAAAATGATCTCCTCTCTCTGAGCACCTCAGTGACAGAAAAATCTGTCCATCCAAGGACATTTCCCAAGCAGGAAAGGCTGTTTAAATTTCTTACCATATTGCAGCTGGCACCCGCCACGTTGATTTTTCCCTCTCCTTATAATCATAATGGGATCGCGGCAATAAAGATGGATTTGTTAATTTCCATCCCTTCTCACTTTCTCTTTTAATCACTGTCGAGCATAAATTAATTTCAGCTTAAAGAGCTTTTAACAAGATTCCATCATTGTCTAGGGTAGTAAAGGTCAAAAAATAGTAGTCTCTGGAAATATTTATCAGCTGTTTTCCAGGAATAAAATTGCATTATTGACACTTAGTTATTCTATTTTGTCCATAAAAAGTTGGAATCATGAGCAAGAGAGGGTACTGGATGGAAGGGAAGAGAGGGAACATGAGAGAAAGAGAGAGAGAGAGAGAGAGAGAGAGAGAGAGATGCACACCCACTTCTTTTATAACCCACTGATGGTATATTGTTTTTTCTTCTGAGTCTTTAAAGAAACAGATTTGACTTTCAATATTTTTATCTATTTTTCTATTTTTTTTTAACATTCAAGTGGTAGGTCACTACATGTGTCTGAATCCCAGTTCTGCTACATATCAGCTAGAATACCTGGCAAAAAGGATTTTAATGCCTAACATTTCCCTGTTAAAATACAATCATCACACCCATCTTTCAGAATCATCCTGTGGAAATGATGAAAGATGATAAACTGTTAATTACTGAACCTGGAATGGCATAGGTACCACATAAAGTGTTACCACAGTTATTGCTATTTCCCCTGTAGATCTGGCACTTGAGCATTTACTGTGATCCAGTAATTATGATAAAGGTAAGAATTGTGTAGACATATGAGCTCACTAAGGAGTACTTCTTTTTTTTCCCATCATGGAATAAATTCTCAGAAATGTCATGTAGATGGAATTTTCTCAGTTATCTGTAAGGATAGACAATCTTCCATGGCTTTCAGTGTAATCTTGGAGTTAACTTCAGAGTTTCTCAGCTCAAACTGATTTTCCACTTCTGCCCCTTACTAATTATGTCATTCTTGGAAAGTTAATTATATCCATCAGTCTTAGTTGCCTACACCTTATAATAGGAAAAGTACTTCTCACATTTGATTATTGATGGGAATCAAATGACATCAATATAATCAATAACTCTCTTATATTTAGGAATACTGATAGCATATTTTTTATAAATTGCAGTTTGCAGAAAATTTTATTAAATATAATAAAACTATTAACCAATATATTTGGCATATTCTATGTGCTGGGAACTTATATAAGCACTTTAATGTATAAGAAATAATTTAACCCTCATTGAAAGCCTCAACAGTGTTTTCATTTTCTTCATGAGTATAAAGAATATTCAGAGATTATTAAAAGTGTTCTACACAATGTAAGCACTAAATTGTGGAAACTGTATTTACAAGCTCTATATACAATATGTATTTAGAGTCTGATTGATTATGTTGTTGCCCAAATTTTATGGAGGCAGAGGAAAGAGACAGTAGATTATTTGCATCTTATCTTTGTCCTAACAACCACCTTGCTCCTTGTTCATTACCATTTTTTTTACCAAGGACAGATGAAAATATTGAGGTTATGTTTCTTTCCTTTAAAATGCTTTCATTGAATATCAGACATTGTGCTAAAGCATTCCAGGGTCCATTGAAGTAAACAAGTAGGAGTGGATGTCTTAAACATATCCACTCCAATCTCAACCAGAATAACCTACTTGAAACTTCAAGGGTTATTTATTCCATGTCTACTATTTAGCAGACAATTATACAGGATACCAAAGAAAATGGTTTTTTTGGCAGGTGGGCACACCTGACAGTGCTCAGGAGTTACTCCTGGCCCCGCAAGTAGAAATCATTCCTGTCAGGCTCAGGGGACCATATTTGGAGTTTGTGGATTGAACCTGAGTTGGCTGTATACAAATTAAATGCCCTACCTGCTATACTATCACTCTTGTTGCACAGATAAAGTTTTTACTGAAGCAGAAATATGAGTTATTACCTCTTTTTAAAACTATATGGTACTTTGGAAAATACACTAGCCATCTAACTGTGTTGAAAAGAAAAAGATGGAGCCATCAGATACTGATCTGTTGGGACAAGGGAAATTCATCATTAGTGACATTTCATTTTAACAAATAACTACCACTTTGAATGTCAGTAGATTAGAAAAATAGCTATACCATTTGTAAACTATGTTGAAAAATTCTTAGCAACATTTAAACATTTTTGAAGCTTTATTTCTACTTCAATTAAATGTTTTTCAGCTAAAAAAAAGAACTAGATAAGATGTTGTGCTACCAAAAGTATCCTGCCCACACAGCAGAGTCTGGCAAACTCCCCATGGTATATTCAATATGCCAAAGATCAGTAACAATGATGGGTCTCATTTTCCTGACCCTGAAAGAGCCTCGGATGTGGCACTTTCTAAAATCTCAGGGCTACGACGAAAGAGACGTTATTAGTGCCTGCTCGAGGAAATCAATGAACAACAGGATTACAGTGATACAGTGTGATACAATTAAAAAAAAAGATATATCTCCAATATGATTTTCTCCTATCCTTAACACTTCCAAGTTAGTTGACCAATTCATTAACTCAGGACATTTCTTTCTTTTTTTTGCAAACTTCAAATGTTTCAGTTGTTTATTTTTAATTTTATGTGCAATGGAAAATTAGGTTTACTGTCCCTTTTGTCATTTCATTTCATCATCCTGTTATTCGTCGATTGCCTCGAGCAGGCCCCAGTAATGTCTCTTTCATCCTAACCCTTAGATTATATTCAAGGCTCTTTAGGAGAATGAGACCCATCATTGTTACTGGTATTTGGCATATTTGGTATCCCACGGGGAGTTTGCCAGACTCTGCCCTGTGGGCAGGCTACATTCAATAGCCTGCAAGTTTGTCCAAAGTAGGAATGAGATGATAAGATGTCCCTATTTAAAAAAAAATTTATTAATGAAACACCATGAGGTACAGTTGTAGACTTACAAACTTTTGTGCTTGGGTTTCAGTTATGCAATGATTGAGTACCCATCCCTCCACCGGTGCCCATTCCCCACCTCCAATGCTCCCAGCATCCCTCTCACCCCACAGCCCCGCATCCCACCCTACCCCTGTGACAGGGCATTCCCTTTTGTTCTCTCTCTCCTTTTGGGTGCTGTGGTTTGCAAAAGAGGCATTGAGTGGCTATCATGTTCTGTCTATAGTCTATTTTCAGCATGCATCTCTCATCTTGGGAGGGTCCTTCCAACACCGTTTACTTGGTGCTCCCCTCTCTATCTGAGCTGCCTTCTCCCTCAGCATGAGTGACTAGCCTCCAAGCCATGGAGTGAACCTCCGGGTAATTATCTTGGCTAATCTTGGGTGTTAGTCTCCCAATTTGTTACTTTATATTCCCCAGATAAGTGCAATTTTTCTATGTCTATCCTTCTCTTTCTGATTCATTTCGCTTAGCATGGTACTTTCCATGTAGTACCGCTTGTATGTAAATTTCATGATTTCATATTTTCTAACAGCTGCATAGTACTCCATTGTAGATGTACCAAAGTTTCTTTAACCAGTCATCTGTTCTCGGGCACTCAGGTTTTTGCCACATTCTGGCTATTGTAAACAGTGCTGCAATAAAAAACAAGGGCAGATGTCATTTCGACTATACTTTTTTGCCTCTCTGGGATATATTCCCAGGAGTGGTATTGCTGGGTCAAATGGGAGCTCAATTTCTAATTTTTTGAGAATCGTCCATACTGTTTTCCAAAAGGGCTGAGCCAGTTGGCATTCCCACCAACAGTGAAGGAGAGTCCCTTTCTCGCCACGTCCACTCCAACACCGGTTGCTTTTGTACTTTTGGATGTGGGCCAGTCTCTGTGGTGTGAGATGATATCTCATTGTTGTTTTGATCTGCATCTCCCTGATGCTTAGTGATGTAGAGCATTTTCTCATGTGCCTTTTAGCCTTTCGAATTCTTCTTTGGGAAAGTTTCTGTTCATTTTATCACGCCAATTTTTAATGGGGTTAGATGATTTCTTCTTGTAGAATTCAACCAATGCTTTGCATGTAATTTAGGACATTTCTTCAGATCATCTGAAGTTCTATTTTAATCTCTCTTCATGACTACACTTTCAAAGGGCCCATTCTTGGAAATATTCTATTACCATGTCTACCCATGCCATTTCTCACTTCTCTCTATTCTTATTATACTTGTTATCCATACTATACATTAGACATTTCTATACTTCTTCAGTTACTGGGTAATTTTTTGTCTTTACTGTATCTCCCAAATTAAAAGTGGTGTTAACACTGATGACCTTCCAATCTCCTGACATTGGTTGATCTTAACAGTTCTTTCATGTGCTCTTATTAAATCTCATCTTATGTCATCTCTTCATTTAATTTCTTTCCAATTAATAACTCTCAATATATTTCTGGCTAATGCATTGACGCTATATATACTTTTTGTTGATCACTTGATCACTTGACATCTTGTTACTCATCGATTTGCTCGAGCAGGCGCCAGAAACGTCTCCATTTGTCCCTGTCGTGTGCTAGTGTAGCCCAATGGCGTCTGCTTGTTCTAGGAACATGAAGAGCCTCAAACTGATGGTTCAGGGTCTAATTTTTTTTTATAATTTTTATTAGAGAAACACCATGAGGTACAGTTGTAGACTTACAAACTTTTGTGCTTGGGTTTCAATTATACAATGTTCGAGTACCCAAAATTCTGCCAGTGACTGTTTTCTATCACCACTGATACCAGAATCCCTCCCACCCCACAATCCCCATCCCACCCTGCCTCTGTGGCAGGGCATTCCCTTTTGTTCTCTCTCTCTTTTTGGGTGCTGTCATTTGTAAAAGAGGCATTGAGTGGAAATCATGTTCAGTCTATAGTCTACTTTCAGCATGCATCTCCCATGCCAACACCCTTTATTTGGTGCTCCCTTCTCTGTCTGAACTGCCTTATTCCCTAGCATGTGCAGCTGACCTCCAAGCCATGGAGTGAACCTCCTGCACTTATCTCTGCTATTCTTGGGTGTTAGTCTCCTGTTTTGTTACTTTATGTTCCCCAGATGAATTAAATCTTTCTATGTCTGTCCCTCTCTTTCTGACTCATTTCGTTTAGCATCATACTTTCCATGTAGTACAAATTGTATGTGAATTTCATAACTTCATCTTTTCTAACAGCTATATAGTACTCCATTGTGTAGATATACCAAAGTTTCTTTAACCAGTCATCTGTTATTGGGCACTCAGGTTTTTTTTCTAGATTCTGGCTATTATAAACAATGCTGCAATGTCATTCAGGGTCTTGGTGAAGAAGTCCAACCATCTCATGGTGGGCAGCCACAAGATCTTTTGATATCTCGTGGAATCCAGTCAGTAATGGCTCTAGTCCAGCAGTCGTCTCCAAATCTCATTACGTGTCTAGTCCATATAATTTTTGACTAGTTGCCAAACAAGACAGCATCTCTGATTCTTGACCATCGATGGAGGTCAGAACTCTGGATTCCTTCTCTCATTTGAGTGAAGCGTGATACTCCAAGCATAGCTCTTTCAATTTCTCTTTGGGAGATCCAAATAGCGTACTCATCCTGTTTTCATAGGACCCAGGTCTCTGAGGCGTATGTTAATGCAGGAAGAACACTACAATTGAAGAGATATGCCCAAAGCTGAAGCTTCTTCGTCCTCTTAGCTATTTCTTTGACATTCTTGAAGGCATTCCAAGCTGCTATCTTCCTCCTGCGCAACTCAGGTGCCAGGTCATTCGTCATGTTGACTTCTTGACCTAGGTACACATAACTGTTGCATTTGGAGATGTACGTTCAATTGAGAG
The DNA here is from genome assembly GCF_029834395.1 of Sorex fumeus. Lineage (NCBI taxonomy): Eukaryota > Metazoa > Chordata > Mammalia > Eulipotyphla > Soricidae > Sorex > Sorex fumeus. Next base: position 12,292,178 of record NW_026606186.1, read on the forward strand.
CAAATGTAACATCAGGAATGAGACTGTTCCTCATAAACATTGTCTTTTTGAGATTCAGCTAGAGTCTGACCTTTCCACACTCATGGTTGAAGTCGGTCAGCATTTGTGCTGCTTGGCTGATGTTTGGTGTTATTAGAACGATGTCATCAGCGAAAAGGAGGTGGTATAATTGATGACTATCTATCTTCACTCCCATTCCTTCCTATTCCAGTTGTAGAATGACGTTTTTGAGGGTGGCACTGCAGAGTTTAGGTGAAATGGTATCACCCTGCCGAACCCCTCTCTTGATGTCAATAATCACCTCCCGGTAGAATGGTGAGATCCTGGTAGTGAATCTGTAATACAGCTCATGGAGGATCCTGATGTACTGAGTTTGAATGCCCTGTTTGGCTAGGGCTTCGATGACTGCTTCCATTTCAACAGAATCAAAGGCCTTCTTTAAATCAATGAATGTTAGACAGAGTGGCATCTTGAATTCCGGAGAAACCTCACTGAGCTTGGTTATCATGTGGATATGGTCAATCATGCTGAATCCTTTGCGGAACCCTGCTTGCTCACATGGTTGTCCTTCATCTAGTGTTCTGTCAATCTTATTCACAATGACTCGAGTGAACAGCTTATAGATGACGACAATAGGCAGATCAGGTGATAGTTGCCAATGTTGTGGATGTCTCCCTTCTTGTACAGTAGTACAGTCCTGCTGGTTTTCCATTGGGACTGAATCTTGCATTCAGACAGGTAGCATGTGAAGAGCCGACCCAGTGTATTGATGAGTACCGACAGCAGATACTTCAGGTGTTCATATCTTACCTTGTCTGGGCCAGGTGTTGTTCGCTTCTTTACCTACAAAATGGCAAGTCAGATTTCAGAAGGGAAAACTTTGGGAACGACATATCCATCCTGCGAAATTTGGTATGGCTGGTAGATGTGGCTATCAAAGAGATGTGAGTAGAAGTCATGGATAATCTTCTCCATTGCCCTTCTGGAAGATGTGATAGATCCATCAGGACGTCAGAGCACAGTCATTTTGGTCTTTTAATTGGCAAAGGACAGGCGTGCTTTGCGAATGCTTTTCCCGGCTTCTGCCGCATCTGCCAGCACTGCTGCTCTTCTCTCTTTGAGATCTTCCTTTATTGCTTCTCTGCATTGCTTTGTGAACTTGGACGTTCACTTGTGGTTGCCTGAGGCTTGCGCCAAGCCACTTTGGTGATTAAGCTCAAGAGTTTTCGAAGACAGGCATTTTTTTGAGGCTATCTCTCTCTCGGCATTCCTCACACAATCATGCAGGTGCTGGGCCAGTGGATCGTATTCCTCGTCAATGTTGTCAAGGATGGCATCTTCCCATGTTGCCACAATAGTGCCAAAGAGCTCCCAGTTGGTGGTTGTTCAACCTTTTGTTGAAAGAATTTAAATTCTAAAATAAAGATGAGTGGGTTAGTAGAGAGGTAGGGGTAGCACAGAGAGAGAAGAAAGAAAAAGAGAGTTAAATGCCAAAAATTTAAAGTAAATAGACATATATATGTATATATATATACATACATATAATCAGAAAACTAAGGTATGAGCGAATGCATTTGCTCAAAGTCTATAGCAGAGCTCGTATCCCTCCAGTTTGATGAGATGTAAGTAAAAGTAAAGTAAAGGCCCTCCCGTTGATCATCGATTTGCTCGAGCGGGCCCAGTAACGTCTCCATTGGAGACTTTGTTGTTACTGTGTCTGGCATATCGAATACTCTCGGTAGCTTGCCGGGCTCTCCGAGAGGGGCGGAGGAATCGAACTCGGGTCGGCCATGTTGGCTGCGTGCAAGGCAGACGCCCTACCCACTGTGCTATCGCTCCAGCCCTTGATGAGATGTGGGATGTGAAAAAGAGCACTGCAGCCAGAGAAGCCAGGCTTAACAGAGGCTCTGAAGCAGAAGTTTTAGGAGTTTACTAATAACTTTTTATTGATACTTTCCAGCAGTTATGTTAGTAAATCATAAGTGATACTTATTTTTGAATTACTTCTGTATGACTTGATAAATGTACCTTAATATATAATTACATTCATGTGTAATCTTCATATAATCAACCCCCACCATAGTCTTTCAATGCCTTTGTCTGAGTTTGCCTTTATGGTCTTCTTCTTGAAATGTTAGGGATGAATTATGACACGACAATCTTGAGAAAAGGGGGATTTTTATGGGGCTGGTGATGCATGTGCTTTGTATGTAGGAGGTTTGATTTCAATCCAGCTTTAAATGGCTCCCCAAGGACTTCTGAGTGTTCCACTCCACCCACCTTATTAAAGAAAGAAACCAGGAGTTTCAGTTATTTTAAAGAAATAAGTTAAGACTGAAGTAATAGCACAGCAGATAAGGCACATGTCTTGTATGCAGCTCACCCAGGTTAAATCTCCTACCAGGAATGATCCCAGCGTGCATATCCTGAGTAGGTTCAGGAGTGAGTACCTTGGGGTGTGGCCCTCAAACCAAATAAGTAGATAGAAGAACATAACAAAACGATGACAGAAAGAATATATCAGGTCAGGTGTTTGCCTTGCACATAACCACCCAGGATTCTTTCCTGGCACCACATATGGTCCTCTGAATCCAGGCAGGTGCAATTTCTGAACACAGAGGTAGGAAATGAATTTAAATTCTAAAGTAAAGATCAGGGAATTAGTCAAGAAGTGGAGGTAGAGCAGAGAGCACACGGAACTTTGAGCACACCTGGGGGGTGGGCCAAATGCAAAAGCAAATAACCAAAAAGACAAAAAGTTAAATTGAGCTATTTATTTGTACAAGTAGCACTGTCCTCCCACTGTTCATCTATTTGCTCCAATAGGCACCAGTAATGTCTCCATTGTGAGACTTGTTGTTACTGTTTTTGGCATATCGAATATGAGACGAGGAGCTTGCCAGGCTCTGCCTTGCAAGTAGGATACTCTCTGTAGCTTGCTGGGCTCTCTGAGAGGGACGGAATAATTGAACCTAGGTTGGCTGTGTGGAAGGCAAATTCCCTACCTGCTGTGCTATCACTCCTATATGTACAAGTAGCAAAATATAATTTAACTAAAAATGTTTAATCAGAATGTTATTTTTGAATCTTTATATAAGAAAATCCTCCAGATGCATCAGTTTGTTTTTTCCCCCTTTAGCGTGATTAACATTTAAAATATTTGATGAAGATACTTTTATATAAATTTGAATCATCGATCTGAATGACAATTTAAAGTGATATTAAGATTAAAAAAAGAAGAGAACTACAGCAAGGGAAAAAATGAAAAAAATATCTGCATGATAAAGCAGTACTTATCCTCCTACTCTGAAATCTGAAATTGATGACATGATTTCATAGGAGGCAACACTCGTATTATTTTTTTCTTTAGCTTTTACTAAATTACTTATATCTTATTTTAAGACTTGATTTGGTGACAGAGATGTGCAATAACTATTATTTTAAGATGTATTTGCCTAGACTATGTTTCAGTAGAGTTATAATGAAAGTAATTGAAACTTCCAATGGTTGTCCACAAAAATATTCTTTAATCTTTAAATGAGAACTTCATATTACATTAATTTGCAGTTAATAAAGAAAACCACTGAACTATGGTTTGGTTGAAAAGAGGCAAATGTTAGATATATTTTAAAATAAATGTTCCAGGCTTCTAGAGATAGCTCAGTGGGCTGACTACATGTTTTGCATGACGGAGAATTGGGTTGAATCCTTGGTACCACATGGTCCCCCTAGCTCCGTAAGAAGCAATCCCTAAGCATAGAGATGAGAGCAATTCCCCCTAGCACCAATAGGCATGACTCCAAAGAAACAAAACATAATAAAAAAAAAAGTAAACATTTTATCTATCATATCTAGAGCTGAATGAAGTGGTATGAAAATACACGGAGAAAGCATTAAAGTTGTGGTATTATCTGAGACATATAATACAGATACTGAATCACGATAGTAGCAGTTGGAATAGAGAAGGAGACAGATTCTAGAGATATTTTGGTGCAATAATAAACTCTTGTTACTGGTAATGAGATGAACATTTAGCAGCAGAAAACGTTGTGTCCTTGTGCCAAATGTTTCTAGGGTATGTAGAATTCAGGCCAGAAATTAGTAAAGGAGCATTTTGTCAAGCTCTTTTCCTTGTAATCATTGTCCTCAATGGGTATTTGTTGATTTGATTTCATTACTTTGTGTAGAGTACAACCCAATTAGATCCAAGTCATATCTTCATAGAAAGGCCGATCTATGTAGATAAAGCAATGAGGAAAAATTTCAAAGTATCTCAACTTCATAACTTAGGGTAAGAAATCTACCACAGAAGACTGTGTTAGGAAGGAAATGGAAAGGATTGGTGGATGATGGCAAAGCATGCAGCCAGAATTTTATTTCTCTTAATGTGTTCAGATCAGAGAACTACAGAGGGAGACAAATTACCGAAGGGAGAGGTTGTTCCCATTACACAAATGGCAATTTATGGCAATTCCTGTTCATTAAAATTCTATAGAGATAAAGCATGGAATTTTGAACAGAATTAGCCAATCTTTCTCTTTGTAAAATTCAACTAAACATAATGAATGGTCTTGTTATCTATGCATGTGGTCATCATCTACAAACATTAAAACCTGCCATCACCATGAAAGAGGAATTTTTATATCATTTACTTTGAAGTACTAACAAAAATAAGTTTACAGCTTGAAGGAAAGATGCTGTTTCTCTATTTCCTGGCCCCTGACTTTTGCTTCATATACAGCACAATCAGATATGATGCTATTGGGTTCAATTTGAAAACAGAGTGACAGAAGTGTAAAGATCACACCTTGATAACTTCTTATCATGCTGTCCTTATTAGAAGGTTGCAGGGACAGAATGACCCCAGAATGAAAAGGTGATGCCTCATTAATTTCAATATAATCTTAAATTTGTAAAATGCCATGTACTTTTCCAGTCATAGCACAATTATGCCATGTATTATAATCAACTCTTACAAGTGAAGGGAACCATTGCTAATTCTCTGAGAGTTCACCAATTGAAGCTTTTATTCTTCTCCTAGCCATGGGTGACTCAAATCTCCTTAAGGAGCTCCTCCTTATTCTTCAAACTTCACCATGTCAGGATGATGTATTTTATCTGAAGCCACCTCTTATATACATGTTAGCGTTAATCATAACTTTCTAGGCACTTTCAAATTCACAAGTTATTACAGACTCTAATTTATTGTTATTATTATTAATGTTGGTTACTAAGAAACTCAAGGCAGTGCATGTACCTTGTCACTTTTAATTCTTTTTCTGGACTCTTCTAGGTCACTGAACAAAGTCAAACTCAACAAGTCCTTGAGCTAATAGAGGTCTTTTGTATACCCTTTGCTTCTATTGATTCTTCCAGAAATCCAACCAGAAATGAGGTTCCAGTGACTTATTCCAACTTTATAATTAAGATCCATATCTCTTAAAAGCTATATAACAGTCAGAATTACATAGTTCATGAGTGATATTCAGTCTGCTTTATACCCCTCCATTATTGTACAACGCATAAATGTGCCTATCAAAGACAAAACACATTTGACCTAAGTTCATCTTTTATCAATTCCCTTGCAATTCTTTTATTTGGAAATTTCAAAATATCATACTTTCTTCTTATAAAGTTATGTGAAGTGTATATAGAATCAGGATTTAAGAAACATAGTGCTAATTGACACTATTTTCTTTTCAGTAATGTTGAAGCAAAAAAACTTTCAAAAAATTTGTTTGAAAAGAAATATCATTTTTCACCTACATGATGTTTAGGTATCCACTTTTTAAATGGCTACAACAGGCTTTCAATTATGAATTTACACTGCCTTTGAAACTACACAAGTCAAGGGTAAGTCAAATGTTAGTGTAAGTCCAATGTAAGAGTAAGTCCTTCTCTAAAAATGGAGAATATAAAGTACCTTATAAATTACCTTATAAATTACGTATAAAGTACCTTATAAAGATTCTATGTGAATCAATTGTATAAATGTCATAAAATACTTATGGTGGGAAATCAGAAAATAGCATGGCATGATAAGCTTATTGCATATTCTTAGAACTTAAATTAGTTGTTTTAATGGTCTCTAATTAATATTTAATATTTTAAACTGTAGTAATCAACCTAATATACCTATTTTGTTTTCTTCCTAAATAGTCACACCCAGTGCTGCTATAACACAGCAGAAATCGAACCCAGGTCCTGAGACATATAAGGCATGTGTTTGACCACTTGAGTCATCTTCCTAACTTCTTGTCATATGGTTTTATTAGTTCTTAGTAATGCTAATTTTGACTGTTTATGTACTATTCTCAAAACTTTTCCTTTATTGACTAATATTTGAAACTAACTGCAGGCATTCCTAAAATGATTCCTTATTTTGTTCATAACAACTGTACATGTTGTAAGCAACAAATAGCTTCTTTAGTTTATACAACTACTGCCATTTAATTTGTTGATGGAATCTGGAGTAAAATTTAGGATAAAGAGGACTGAATCTTACTCTAGAATTTGGAGTCTGTCACCATGAATTTCCAGGAACACTATAAGTGATTTCTTCTGAGAACCAGTGATTGGTCAATATTAATTTCTTAAGAACTTCTTTATCCTTGGTCATTTGTCAATTTATCAATGATCCCATCTCATATTATAAGATAAGAAGATAATAGTTGGTTCTATGAAACTTAAAATAGTTTAGTTCAATGGATACAATATGCTGAGAGAGAAGATCTTTCTGATTATTTCTCCTATAAGCAATAGTAAAATCACTGATAAACAGTAGGTTTCTAATAAATTCTCAAGATGTTTGCAAGTTTCAAAAGATTTTATGAAGCAATTCAATAGTTTGTAGCACCATTATTTCTTTTGCAGATGTATAGGCAATACCATGACTTACTCAATTATCTTTCATGAGAATGTATAGAGAATTGGGAATAGAGAATTGTTTCCCACAAAAGTTTCCCACAAACCACATACATTCCATTCTAATTCTTTTTGTCATTCCCAAATTATGGTGCATAACTCACTAATGAAGTATAAAATCACCTGTGGTGGATGGTAAACAGAATTAGTAACTAATCCCCACTAAATATTTCAAGGTGGACCATGGATAATTTTTTTTTTATTTTCCAAGATTACTTATATATTGCCTTCTAAGAAAACAGTGATAACATTTGCTTTTAATAATTAAAATTAATATTTAGCTAAAATTTACTAAGGACTTATTTTTATCACTCAACTACAGTGTCTGGGTCATGAAACCCTTTGAAAACCTGAATGTTTCACAAGAGCATTGAAAGATCTTGATAACTACAGTTCCTAGAACATTGTGTCATTGATGTTAGCTTAAATAAGGTGCGGTTTTAACAACTGTTACACTTTCCTTTAAATTTGGGACATGTCTGGTTTGGACTAAAGATGATAAAAAATATTTTACATTAGAATTGATCAATTATTCATACATAACATAGTGGTACTACCACCACATTTATACCACTATACAAATTCATGTATTAACTGTGGCTTAAATTAAGATCATACATTAATAACTTAAAAATTACTTATCATAATTTTTCCTGTTTTTCACTCTTCAATCCTGTATTAATTTTTTTATGTGACTGACTTTCTTGTTGGTTTTCTGGAGTTCGTTTTCCTAAGAAAAAGAATAAGACAGCAATTTTATCATATTCAAGTATCTGTGAGATACATTTATCCCATAAGAAAGTCTGCTTTCCTGAAGCAGATAACTATTTCTTGCTGCTTACTTATAGTATTTATAAAAGTAATTATCCTATAATAGATTTTCATTAAAAGTGTATCGGATGAATAAAGAAATATAGATAGAATTTGAAAAGATACAGACACAAATTTTAAAGTCTATTTAAAGATATTTATTTTTATATAATTTTCACTCAAAAATTCTTTCAGTCCTCATCAGCAAAATAGCTGGTGTTATGATTAGGTGCATTTATGGATGATGAAAATAAGGATTGAAAATAGGTTCCCAAGGTAAAGAATGCACTTAGTGACGGAACAGAGACTCATAAGCCTATTCCCCTGATATTCTGGTCATTCTTTTCACAAAATTCCTCTGAATTCTCAGATTTGGCAATTTATGGGGAACCCAGGACAGTCTTTCTGTACCCTCTTGGCTACAGTTCCCTCTCTCTAGTACCTTCCAGTGACATCCTGGGCCAGTGCTGAGAGTCCTCCAACCAGAGCATCCTTAAGTGCTGAAAATCAGGCGCCGCTGAGCCTCCTGATCAGCCAGTTGGCATTTTTTCAAATGAGCGACTGAATGGCAAATGCACAGATAACACTGGGATAAAATGAGCTCCTCTTATTGATTTTCCAAACCAATATGGCACGGGTGCTCTCTCTTTGTGCCATCTCCTCCCTCTGCCTGGAGGCATCCTCCGCCCGTCCATCATTTTAATTAGACATTACACCTGGCACAAATGCTGAGTTGATTAACCTTAAAGGAGCTGAATCGGTTCTCTGATCGTTAACATGGGGCCCCTGACATATTATAACTCATGTTAACATGTGCTGTTGTACAAACTCACAGCATCTTCAGCCCACTTTCTAAAGCCGCTGTGCGGGTTAATAGCATCTACAGAGAGCCCTTCTCAAAGCATGATCACATAATAACGCCAGGGAAAGCAAGATTTAAAAGATAGATTGGTGTGGACTCTACAGATACCACTTTTTAATGTATATATAAATGTACCCTCTGTGCAAAAGAGGGATCGAAGGGATGGTCCTTTATGTTGCCGTATTATAAAGGAGGGAATACTGCTTTTGGAGTGGGAAAACATGCGGCTTTGTCCTGTGCTGACTGTGATCTTTGAATAGTCTCTAATTTCTCTTTAATATCTCATCTGGAAATAGAGTTTGAAAAGAAAGTGATGTTTCTCATGAATTGCTTATAAGTGAAACCTTCAGCATGTCCCTCGCCTTGAAGAGAGAAGGTAAAGAGATCACTGGTGAATCCATATTCTTTAATCCTGGTTAAGTAGTTTCAAATAATTTCCTCGTTACTGGTGAAAAAGCTAGGATACCATAAAGTTATCAAAGCATCCTCTTTCGTCTCCTTTTCTTTCTACTAGGTAAACCGCACAAAATGCTATTTTGTAATATACCCATGGGTTCTAAGAAAGTTTTGGGCTCTGCAAAGCTAAAATATATTGCTAATAGTGCGGTAGCTGGACCTAGGCTCCTGTAATGTCAGTAAGATACAAAGAAAACAAATAAGCTCATTAGAAACAAGGATATTTTTCTTTCTTTTATTTTCTTCCTTAAAAAAATTTTTGGTGAGACTCCCAAACAGTGCTCAGAAGGCCCAGTGACCTTAAAAGTAATTCTCAACCAACCAGGCTTGGGGTTGTGCTATTGCTCAGGTCCAGGGATTATCCAGGCAAACTCAGAGGTACTGGGGGCTTTAGGGCTATATTCAATGGTTCTTGGGGGTCTCCAGAGCTAAACTTAGTGTTGCCATGGTAACTATATGGTTGCAGCGATCAAACCAGGATTGGGTTGCATGCTAAGTAGGTTTCTTAGCTGTTGCGCAGTGTCCTGATCACACAGAGAATTTCTAAGATTCTTTTCCTCTCCTATCAAAGATCTCTATTTCTAATTAAAAGTTAATTTTCCTAAAGTAGTTCTGGGATTCAAGTTATAAGGTCCATTTGGTTTGCTGAGAGAATCAAAGTAACTCATAGATGAAATTGTGATATTTATGGTAAAAGGTGCTGGAGGTAACTGACTTTTTTAATATCTCTATTTCCAAGAACAATACCCTATACACAATAAACAGAGCATATGTTGATTGAATTGCTTAAAGTAATGAGAATTTCAGCTCAAGCAGAGGCTTATGGAAAAAATTGTATCTGAATATTTTTACTTCTCAAATAACATTACTTTGTTGGCAAATATTCCAATTCGCCTCTGGCCAACTACTTTACTTAGAATTATTTTGTAAATCACATCTGTAAGAGGCAGTCGATCTTACTAGTTAAGCCAATGCATTGGTGTTGAATCTAGTTTTTCTTGTGCTTTTTTACTTGTTTTGTTTTGAAGCTGTGTGAACTTTGTTTGGCTATTTTTCTTCTCTGAACTATCTTTTCTTTCTTATTGAGTTGTGAGAATCAGATGAATTACTCTTTAAACTGTTCTTGGCATAGTCTTGCACTATGATTACTAATTAATAGCACTTCTATGTTTTAGCACAATGTAGTGAGAAGAGGGGCTGGAGCAATAGCACAGTGGTAGGGCATTTGACTTGCGCAAAGCCAGTCCGGCCGAGCTGGGTTCAATTCCTCCTCCTCCCCTCTTGGAGAGCCCAGCAAGCTACTGAGAGTATGTTGCCCACGCAGCAAAACCTGGCAAGTTACCCATGATGTATTCAATATGCCAAACACAGTAACAAGTCTCAAAATGGAGACATTACTGGGCCCGCTCAAGCAAATCGATGAACAATGGGAGGACAGTGACAGAGACAGTGAAAAGAGAAAAATATGAAAGACAAAAGTTTTTGAGTTCCTGTCAATCAATACTGTGAATAAGTAGAGGACAGGAAAAGGTTAAATTCCTTCACTTTTCCTTAAAATTCATCTCTTGGAAGTTCCTGGAAATGAGAATTTGTATTCTGACACAATGATCTTATTTCTTATATTCTTGTTTAGAATCAAAGGCAGGGCCCTGAAGACAGGCCTATGAGAACCTCTTTTTATCTGCTGAAACCTAATGAGTTCAAAGCTGGCCCACTTAAACAAATCCCTGACCTCTAATCCTTGTCCTTTTCGGTAGAAAAGTCTACCTTCCTCTGGCTTGTGGCTCATGGCAAATGAGGAAACATTCAATCTTGAGAGAAGAGTCTTATCAAACACTGGTACCTGAACTCTGCTGAATTAATAGGACTTCTTTTCCATGAGTACAGGAACTAGTCTTTTTTTAAAAAAAAAAATTATTTACTTTTTTTTTTGCTTTTTGGGTCACACCCAGCAATGCCCAGGGGTTACTCCTGGCTCTGCACTCAGGAATCACTCTTGGCGGTGCTCAGGGGACTATATGGGATGCTGGGAATCGAACCCGGGTCGGCCGCGTGCAAGGCAAACACCCTACCTGCTGTTCTATCTCTCCAGCCCCTTTACTTTTTTTTTTTTTAATCACTGTGAGATACAGTTACAAAGCTGCTCATGGTTGGGTTTCAATCATACGGTCTTCCAACATCCATCCTTCCACCAGTGTACATTTCTCCACCAATGTCCCCTAGTTTTCCTCCTGCTACCTCCTCCTAGCCTGTCTCTATGGCAGGGCAGGCTCTCTCTCTCTCTCTCCCTCTCTCTTCTTCTCTCTCTCTCTTCTCTCCTTTGTCTCTCTCTCTCTCTCTGTTCTCTCTCTCCTTCTCTCTATCTTTCTGTCTCTGTATCCCTTGGGGCATTATAAATAGTAATACAGATACTGAGAGGTATTTGTTCCATTACGTATTTTCAGCATACAATTCTTATCCAGAGTGACCATTTCCAACTATCTTTGTCAGAGTTATCCCTTTTCTATCCCAACTCCCTTCTGCCCCAACATTCGGAACTAGGCTTTATTGCTATTTATTTATTTAATTTTTTTTATTGAAACACTGTGAGACAGAATTACAGACTTACACACTTTTGTGATTACATTTCAGTATTACAAGTCAACAATGGTCCAGTTCCCATCACTTCACCAGTATCTATTCTCCATCAAAGAACACTTGCCCTACTACTCGTCTTGTTAAAGAAGTCCGCTTATTCTCACTTACCACAGAACATAATCAGTAGCACATCTATAGTGTCACCAACTCATCTATAGTGTGGTGTGGAAAACTATGCACGCTGAAGGTTGTGTGTTCAGGGCTCTCCGGATGGCTCTATCTCACCGCCAGTGTTCGGTGCCCTAGAGCCGCTGTGTGTGGCCTGGATCGGAACGGCTGTTGGCCAAGGGTCGAGAAGGAAGAGACGCGGGCCAGCCGGTTGGCAGTTTATTACCAGGAAGTTTATCCCATAGAAGAAATTTATGTTATGGAGGAACTAGGTTCTCTCAAGCACAAGTTCTCCTTGCTAGTCTCTCGGTAGTCCATCTTTCAGGCTGCTCTCTTCTTCTCTAGCTCCCTTCTAGTCTGGGCTGACACTCCACCCAGTCAGGTAGCCAAATCAACATAAGAAAGCCCTTCCTGACTGCTCAAGGGCAAGATACCTCTTAGGGTGTTTTTCTCTTTTCCTCAGTCCAATAAACTATCAACTATTCCTGAGGTTATGCAGGAAGGACAGAACAGTGTTATCCTACAGTGTGGTCAACCCTTGTCACCAATTCTGACCCTCCCATGGAGTTTTCTGGTGTAGTTACAGCCCACTAAGTTCCTCTTTCATGTTTACCAGTTGACTGTGATCAAATAGCTACTTCCTGCATCTTGCATTTTGCTATGAGTTGGAAATTGAACTTCTGTGTTACTCTTCACCCTTCCAGCACCAACCACATTGTTACCACTAGAGAGACTTTGAAGAATTGACTTTAAAATGTTTTTAACTAATAAAGAAAGAAATAAATGAACCAATTAAGCAAGATGGTAGTTTGAAAAATACATCCTTTCCATGGAAGAGGAGATTCATTCATTCACTCACAGGTTTGAAAAGTATGGAATTTCTCCAAATTACAGCTTTTATTATCTGCAAAGTGAGGAAAAATATACCAACAATACCAAACTACTCTCGGTAGGGTGTTCGCCTTATAAGCGGCCAACATGGCGACCCGAGTTCGATTCCTCCACCCCTCTCGGAGAGCCCGGCAAGCTACCGAGAGTATTCGATATGCCAAACACAGTAACAACAAAGTCTCCAATGGAGACGTTACTGGGCCCGCTCGAGCAAATCGACGATCAACGGGAGGGCCTTTACCTTTACCTTTACCAAACTACTCTAGTTAATAAGCTGGCATCTTACATTTACAAGTCTGTCTTGCTATCCTATGCAAAACATTTGTTACTTTCTCTACCTGGAGGTTGAAAAAAGTTGACTTTGTCTTGTTATAAGAAGAGGTAAAGAATCTAATTCTAGAGGAGCTTAAATATAGGGAGAGCCATTTTCGCTCTCTTTTGCCATTTGCAGAGTATTTATCACAGAGTTTGACTAATAAATTCTCTTCAAGTTTTAAAACAAAACTCAGATATAATGCTGTCTTTAAATACCTACTTGATGCCCCATCTGAGAAGAGCATTTTTGTGTTATATATGCATATGTATATAGATAATTTTATACATGTATCAGTAAGTATTTGTTGAGTACATGATTAAATAATTAGACACATCAATGGCTTCATTTCTGGGAACTTATTTACACTATGGTTGTACCTATTACCCTCCAAGCAATTATCTTTTTCTAGTATTAGGGACAATTTTATAAAAAATCTCTCTCACTCTCTCTCTATATATCTTTCTTGTCTTCATATCTCTGAAATATAGAACTATGTGCAGATTAGGTGAACAGTTGTGTCAAGAAATTCAGTCTAGATTGAAGTTTACTTTTTTCCTACTCCAAATTGACCTGCACATGTGGCTAGATATTACTCCCTGGAAAACAAAATTCTTTTATAGTGATTCAGAAGCAAAAAAAGTATAGAGTAGCATCACTGTATCACTGTCATCCTGTTGTTCATTTATTGCCTCGAGCAACCCCCAGTAACGTCTCCTTCGTCCTAGCCCTGAGATTTTAAAAAGTGCCACGTTCGAGGCTCTTTCAGGGTCAGGAGAATGAGACCCATCATTGTCACTTGTTTTTGACATATTGAATATGCCACGGGGAGTTTGCCAGACTCTGCCGTGTGGATAGGATACTTCTGGTAGCCTGCCAGGTTCTCCAGAGTAAGAACTGCTTCCCGGAGCACGGTTTTATAGTCTCTGGGTCTTGACCATTGATGGGATTACCTGGGGGCAGTTGGTGGGTGTAACGCCTACCTTACTGGAAGATGAGGGATCTGGGTGGAGAACATCCAGTCCCATCTGAGCAGGCTTGGAGATCTACGCCCCAGGTCCCGCACACCTGGGTTCCTCTGCCGGTTCCTTCACGTGTGAGGCTCGTCCGAACATGTGGAGAGTGGTCTTAAGCATGGCTGTGACTGGAACCGGAGGTCTTCAGCTGCCGGGTAGTACATAACAAATTTAGCTCAATGAGTCTCTATTTAAATCAAATAAAATATTTGGTTTTATACTTATGTATAAATACTATTATTCTTGCAACTGAAAGACAGCTAGGGAGAGAGAAAGTACCAGCAAGATTGTGAAAGAGCTGACATAGTTTTATATTTTAACAGACAAAGAGATAAAAAATACAAATAAATAAATAAATAAAGGCACACAGACATGAATTGCAGTGGCTTAGTGTTACCAAATCAATTTGCAACTGGGAGGATGATGGAATTCAGTAGGTTGTACCAAAAGTGAATAGAAATAAATTCTTTCATTACAGATAATGAAACTGTCATATATATATATATATATACATATATATATATGAGATGAGAAACTCAGTCAACAATTTGAGACATTAAATTTTCTATTAGTTTATTGTTTGTAATATGTATATAGTGCTTATATATACACAAATACATTTTTCAGGTATATATTTACATCATTTAAAATAAGGTCCCTGTTTTGGCGACTACCTCACATTTTAAAATGTTTAAAACACCTTTGTTTATGTGTATGGAACAATTACAGTATGAAAATTATGAGCAGACTAATGTAGGAAAGAATCGGTTGAAAAAATATTAGACAAAAAGATAGAAGTGATTTAATATCAATGATTAATTGAAGAAAATATGACTTATTCATTTATTTTTGTTTCAATTTATTTTTTAAAGAAAAGCCAAAATATTCCATTAATATAGGCAAAAGCTATAAATACTGATACAATTCTAGAGTCGAAATTTATTAGATAGCACAGCTCTAATATTAAAATCTCTAAGTTTAAATATCAATTTTTAATTTGAAAATTGTTATATTTCAGTACAGGTTATGAAGTCCTATCTAAGGATTTACTGAGCAATGCTAGTTGAATCTTCTGTGTTATTGTTTTTGTTTGTTGAGTTTAATTAGTTTCTATGTTATTTCCCATGTAATTTGCTGTGCTCCTGCAGGAATTTAGATATTGGGGAATTTGGCAGAGTATGGGAGATGTGTGGACCAGAGATGTCAGGATCTTTGGTCTGGCCATGAGTTGACATAGCCATGGTTGAGGGAGGGGGGGCTTCCAGATGTACAGGTGGCAAGGTGAGACAGCCTACACTACTCCAAGAAGACTCTAGAATTCTGAGCCTATACACTGGGGTAGCACTGTAGCACTGTCCTCTCGTTGTTCATCGATTTGCTTGAGGCTCTCCATTGTGAAACTTGTTGTTACTGTTTTTGGCATATTAAATATGCCACAGGGAGCTTACCAGGCTCTGCCATGTGGGTGGGATACTCTCAGTAGCTTGCTGGGCTCTCTCAGAGGGACAGAGAAATTGAACCTGGGTCGGCCGAGTGCAAGGCAAGTGCCCTACCCACTGTGCTATTGCTCCAGCCCTGGAGTACTTGGGATTTTTTGCAATTTGGTGTCTCTACAGTTTTATTGGTGAAGTGGTGGAGTTGAATCATTGGGATGGCTGCTGTGGTGGAGTGTGGGTGCGCTGCTAGGGTCTCAGCAGGATGGGACTTGACTGCACCCCTCCCCCCTACCTGAGGCCCTTCAGAGTTTTCAGTCGGAAGAACCCCTGTGCTCATGAGTTTTAGTTGCTCGGCTTGTATTTCCTTAGAGATTTAGTTTGGAATCAGTAATGCAGGAACAGTGGGTGAATCAACATGGTGGCAGCTGTGGGAGGTGGGCCAAAACAACAAATAAGTTACTTAACATTTAACATTCATTAAATGTTTAATAACTTACTTAACATTCATTCACCACATGCTGCACATGATTCAGCATCAAAAACTCCAATAAACTTCATTTCGTTCTTTTTCAGACTTGAATTTTTCTATCATGACCATTATTCTGTAACAAATAATCAGAATCATAAACATCTGAGGTAACAGTGCTAATGTTAGTTGTTCCCCAATTCACTGTTCACAAAGGCATTTGCGCTAATTATAGTAATCATCATAATAACAAAAGTCATCACACCATAAACTATAGGATCTTTTCATAAATGCTCACAATTTTGATGGGTTAAAATCAATATACCCGCTATAAAGGGAATAAATTAAATTAGTTGACAAAGTCAAGAATACCGACCTTTAATCATGGATAAAAGTGATTCATACCTAAAACTCTAGGTGGCACATGTTAAAGACATAATAAAAAATAGTTGGTCAAGTTATTATACCACCTGTCCTCTATAAGTATTTTCCTAGTTTACTTCCTACTAGTTCAATTCAACAAAAAGTAATTTAATTAATATTTTATTTGAATATACGTTGAAGTTCTCATTTTCATCTCTTTATGTTATCTTCAGTTCTCTATTGTCAAAGAGAGAACTAATCTTCCAAAGTTGCCTATATTGTCATTGATTTTTTGTGGTCACAAATATTCAATTACTTTCAACTATTTTTTTCTAGAGTTAAGCAGTTAAATGTTCTTATAACAACATTTATATCTCTAAATTATTTTCTGTTTACAAATTAATTATGCTATTTATCAATTCCTTAGTTTTGGAAGTTTTATTGTTCTCTTGTCCTTTGGGAAAATTTTGAAAATTCTTTCAGCTCTCTTAAAAATTATTTTCATGCGCTCATTTATTAGGTTAGTTACCTGTTTGTTCCTCATTTTCCCTTCATTAATTAAGTGCGTGTATATTGAACATAAACTTCTGTACCAAGCACTAGAGATGTAGTGAGAAGTGGAGAAACTTTGATATTGTAGAACTCTATTTTCCAGCCATTCTTCATTCCTGATAGCTTCAGGTACAGCAGTTTCAGCTCATTTTACTCCCTACTTTGAATATCGTACAGCTAATAGTTATTAATGTATTTTTCCAAGCAACACTATAATATATTTCTCTGATTTTATATTGTCAGTCATTAAAAATGGTCTGATTGTGTCTAATTCATCAGTTAAATATCTTCACTCCAGGTCATTGAGCCTGAAATGTCTTCACAATTGTATAAATGTTCATGAAATTTGCACATTGTGAAGTTGAATTTACCTGCCTAGGTTAACAACAAATATCTAAGTTTTAGGCAGGAGCAGCCTAAATTCAAATCCTGGCTTATCTATATATTAGTTGTATGATTGTTACTATGCTTTAAAAGAAAGTAAGTCCTAGCACCTTTTATTTTACTTATTTATTCTTTTCTGGGTAAGGGCCACACCCAGCAGTTTTCGTGACTAACATATGACTCTAAGCTCAGGAATCACCCTAGGTGGTGCTGAGGGGATCATACAAGGTGCCAGGGATTGAACAAGGGAATTGACTGTGTGTAAAGAGAGTGCTTTAACCATTGTACTATCTTTCTAGCATAAGCTCTAGTAGCTTTTTATATAAGCAGGGTAAGTAGCAAGTCCTCATGCTTACATCATGAAAGCAAAAGAATTCTTTAAGAAAAAGAAGTTTAATAGTACAGATGATATATCACTGTAGCACTGTCCTCCTGTTGTTCATCAATTTGCTTGAGCAGGCCCAGTAACATTGTGAGACTTGTTGTTCCTGTGTTTGGCATATCGAATACGTCACAGGTAGCTTGCCAGGCTTTGCCGTGCAGGTGAAATAGTCTCAGTAGCTTGCCAGGCTCTCCAAGAGGGGCGGAGGAATCGAACCTGGGTCGGCCGGGTGGGCCACGTGCAAGGCAAACACCCTACCTGCTATGCTATCGCTCCAGCCCATGTACATTAAATAAATGATATACCTCTTGCTATCAAAAACAATAAATCATTTATGCATTGTCACAAGACAGATTTAAAAACAGTGGCTGCTAAATATTAAACATGTGGGTGAAGGGTTAAAAAATCCATATTTTAGATTTTCACACAAGTAAGCCTCCCCTTTCCACATATGTCTTGTCTTCTCTTAGCATATGTAGATGTCCTTCACGGACTCCTCCTCCAGCCCCTACCCTACTTCCTTAACCCAATTTTGAGAGGGCAGCTTAAATGTCATGAGACAGCAGAGTGATGGAAGTAGGTCTCATTAGCAGAAACATCCAATTATACCCAGTCTTCCCACATGAAAGCAGCAGTCTCTGTTTCATGGATGATACAGACATGGAGAGTTTTTAAGGATTAAAATGAAGATATTTATGTTTGGGGTCATGGGAGAGTCTATCATTGGAAAATATCAAAAGAGGTGAGATCTGTGAATGCTTTTCTCCTACAGTGTCCTTGGGCTCAGGCTAAATAATGACTTAGTGTAATTAAAATGAACAAAGTAGGTGACAATGTTCTGTCTTTGCAATCACAGCACTTTCTCTCTCCCTTTGTTTAACGGCTTTGTTCATTTGAAACGGGTGTTAAAAAATAGCAGAAATGGAAGTTGAGTGAATCCTACAGTGCTATATTTTTGGTAGATCTTCACTAGGGAGAAGAGACCTAAAGGTTGTAGCATCTCATTAGGAACCAAGAAGAAAACATTGGGGAGAAAAGGGACACTAGAGTAGGTATGGAAAGGTAAGTTTAGGGGTATGCTCCTTCCTTCTAAACTCCAAAATCAATCACAGGCAGTTTTAGATTTTAACATCAGGATCTCAACATTTTGATGTACAATTTTTTTTTGACTATTTGTAGGGAAAAAAGCAACCTCTTCTTTAATCCACCTCCCCTACAAAGTCTTCTACCATAAAATGCTTCCAGACTGAGATGAATCAAACTAAAGCAGGCCATTCAGGAGACAGCAGACAGAATGAGTGGTGACTAATAGTGTGGACAACTCTTTGGAGATGCTGAGAGGATCACCACAGTTGGGATGAACTTTTTATAGCTTTATTGATGATCACCAAGAATTAAATAGCACTTGAATACAATTTATTATTGGTATTGATTTATGAGTTAGCATGTATATTTATAGCTCCTTTATATCTGCCAAGTTTGTCCCAATCATCATTTTTAGTGTTTTATGCCTCAAAGACACCGCAAGGAAAGGATTCTGGCAGTCAGTGAGAGATGGGATCCATTTATCATGTTAGAAAGCTGTTTATCAGTAAACTGAGGCATCTGAGAAGTGATTAGTGAAATCACAGGGAAATTCCAAATGAAGATGATGAAAGAAATAGGGCAGGTTAAATGGAAAAAGTAGGAAAATAAAAGTTAGCAGAATTGTTCTAAGAATATAGAAATAGACCTAAGAAATGTACAAGGGGTATGGTGCTCTGAACCAAGTTACAACTATGATAAAGAAGTTCTGGAATGGAATCAGTAAGCAGGACTCTGGTGAGAATAACCAAGACATGACACATTCAGCAGCTACTTTTAATGCTAGATGACACAAGTTACTTTGTTCTAAAGAAAACATTTATTTGCTTTTTTTCTCTAGTTTCTTTAGAATAGTCCTTATTTAAAATCTCCAAATTAATACTGTTTGCTTAGACTGCTTTGGGTACAGAATAGGCATTTGTTAGATGATTATAGAATAAATGAATTACCCAAAAAGTGAAATAGGTTATATGAATGAAATTGTTTTTGTTATGGCTTTTTTGGTGTCTCATGTGCCTACTATTGCATAATAAGCCACTCTTAAGAAATGAATAGATTAAATTACCAACCAACAATTTACATTGCCCCTGACTCCAAGGGTCAATTAGGTGTTTGTAGGTCGGGTAAACTTGGTTGATCTTGTTTATGTATCTGGTCAGGTGAAAGCTGATTGGAGAGAGACATATTTGTCAATGGTTACTGTGGCACATAAAAATTTTAAAATATTCTATTTAAATTTTGAGAGCATAGTTTATGAAATGTTTTATGATGGGGTTTCAAGGATACAACTCCATCAGTGACATCAGGTTCCTTGATACCCAGAAACCTCAGCTCATGACACATTTTTCAAGGACTAGTGCAGCCTGTTCATAGGAGAGAGGCAAGGGGTGAAGAGAGAGCATGGAATCTCTTGTACTCAGGCTCTGAACTGGTTAAAATATCTTTTTGCTACACTAATTGCCCACAGAAAGTCATATGGCTTAGTCAAATTCAAGAGGTGTTCAGATACACTGACTTCTTGATAGAAATTGCTGCAAATCACTGGTCAATGGGTGGGGGAGACAAATAATTCTGCAAAAAACTCTACCATATACACTTGGAGTTAATATCTTGATTCTCAAGTAGGAGCTTATCTAGATCACAGTGGCAAAACATCTGTATATGGTACCAACAGAAAGTTACCCCAAGCAAAATTAGGCATCACATGAATTACAAAGCAGCAGAATGCTTTACTTGATATAAGTGAACTCTAATGTGAACTGTATGATTAAATGCAACTTAAGTGGAAAAGGAAAGGTTACACATACAGCATTTATACTTCTATAACTTAAATACATGCTTATGTTACTTTAACACTAACTTACTCTTACCTTCCCTAATTCTCAACTTCCTGGTCTAAAATTATTGTATTGGGGTGGGTGGGTGGGTGTGAGATAACATAGCATTACAGTAGTTAATGCATGTAGGCTTTTAAGGACACTAAGTGACACGAGTAAGTAATATTGGTTATCTTGATTATTGTGAGCTATCATAATTGAGGGCCGGAGTGATAGCATAGCAGGTAGGGCATTTGCCCTGTACTCAGCAGACCTGGACTTGATTACCCCGCCCCTCTTGGAGAGCCTGGCAAGCTACTGAGAGTATTCCACCTGCATGGCAAACCCTGGCAAGCTACCCGTGATGTATTTGATATGTCAAAAACAGTAACAACAAGTCTCACAATGGAGACGTTACTGGTGCCCGCTCGAGAAAATTGATGAGCAATAGGAGGACAGTGCTACAGTGCTACAGTGCTATCATAATTGAGTGGGATTATAAAAAATGATATAAACATCAGCATGAGTAAATCCATTTTTCTTATTTTGAATTTCATTTACCTTAAGACTTACATGTTGAGCAACACAAAAATATCTCTAAATATTTCTAAAGCAGGACCATCAACAGTTAGGATCTACATTTTTCTTATATAACAAACCAGAATTAATGTCTCGTGGAATCGATATATGAATCTAAGCAAATTGATAAGACAAACTAGAAAAAACAAAATTCCCTTTGTCTAGAATGTAAAAATTTGCTCCTATTCAGATAGGAATGGAGCAGATTTTGCGGAGACCATAGGATTGATCCCATGTGCCTCTATGCTACTTATCTACTTTATGTGCTCAGATGTTCAGGCACAATCGTTAAAAGCATGCCCATTGAGAGGACTCAGCTTCCATCTGCCTAGAAGACTAGTGACAGCAGCAACTCACAAAGGAGGGAATAAAGAATAAATGGACAAGGATTTCAACCTGATGGAGACTGAGAGTGTATTCCAGTTTGTTTCTGTGCTATCCATGACTCCAAGAAACAGAAATTCTAAAAAGAAAAAAATTATAAATTCTGTTTCAATAGGTAGATCTCAATTATTTAACAAAAATATTATCTTTGACTCTGCGATGTTAAGTAACTTATCAAAGAAAATATGCCAAATCGATGACAGAAACAAGTTCTTTTAAACTCAGAATCTGAACTTCAATCAGTGTAAACTGAATTTTTAAAATAAGGGTAGGAGAAATTTATTCTCTAATTATCATTTGGAAACTACTGCTAATGCTTGAAATGATTGCTTCTCCACATATATTCATGCATGTATGTGATATATTTATATATATATAAGCATACTGTGTCTGGCATATCGAATACTCTCGGTAGCTTGCCGGGCTCTCCGAGAGGGGCGGAGGAATCGAACTCGGGTCGGCCATGTTGGCCGCGTGTAAGGCGAACGCCCTACCCGCTGTGCTATCGCTCCAGCCCATAAGCATAAATATGTGTGAGAGATATAGACAAAGAGAAAGTAAAAGATTTTCTAACCATATAAATGGGCAATATATTTGAAGGTATATCACCTGAGAATCTGAAGAAGTAGAGTGATAACTTACTATGTTTACTATTTTAAGTACAACTGATCACTCTTCTAATATTGTCTCCCTTGAGAGGGAGAGGCTATGAGTGGGTGGGTTTATTTATTCTTAAATTTATATTATATTAAATTTAAATTCTTACCTGACAATGTTCTTTTACCATTTTAACAACTATTACAATGGCTTCAAAAGAAATGGATATAGAGATTTTGTATAAAGTACAAAGATAATGCCAAAAGCAAATGCTGATTTTGTCTTATACGATTTATAATTCAAAATGCAGAGTGCAGATTTTGGCATTATCTTGGGTTATTGCTATCAATCTTAAGACCCCACATTAGCTCTACTGAATATATCATTCCCCCTTTCACAGGGTTCTCAAGGAGTTCATATCAACAAGAAAGAAAGCACTTCTGTTTACTGACTGCATGAAATTTATAGTGCTCTAAATAACCCCCTAAACATGTATACAGAGTACAAAGCTCTGCTGATAGGTGCACATAGGCACTTCTGTTTAGATGGCTGGATTCATGGCTAGGGTACCAGAGAGGTCTGGGAAGAAGAACGTATTTAAGGACCAGTATTCCATTACTTTTTAATTGCATGGATGTTTTCTCTGGACCCAAGACATTTTTAACTGACCCAATACTCAATCGATTTGCTCGAGCAGGCCCAGTAACGTGACCATTGTGAGACTCCTTGTTACTGTGTTTGGTATATTGAATACATCACAGGTAGCTTGCCTGTGATAATCAAAACAATAGGTAGAAAAGGAGAAGTGGGAGGGGAAAAGGTTGGGTAAAGAAGGAAGAAAAGACTGCTACAAAGAGGGGATTACTTGTATCACTTGTCCTCCCATTGTTCATAGATTTACTCAAGCCTCCTCCAGTCTCCTACTAGCATAGCCAGAAGGCATATTGGGGGCTTTTTCAGAGTCAGGGAAATGATACCCATTATTGTTACTGTTTTTGGCATATTGAATACATCACCGGTAGCTTGCCAGGCTCTGCCATGCTGGTGGGATACTCTCGGTAGCTTGCTGGACTCTCCAAGAGGGGGAAACTGCATCGCTCTCTTTCGGGAGCTTTGTTTTATAGTTTCTGGATCTTGGCCATTGATGAGATTACATAGGGCTGGGGGCAGTTTGTGTGTGTGACTGCCAAGCTACTGGAAAATGGGGGATCTGGGTTGAGGAGGCCCAGTCTTGATCCAAGCAGGCTTGGAGAGCTCAGCCACGGGTCCCGCAAACAGGGTTTCTCTGCTGGTTCCTTCATGCGAAAGGCTTGTCCAAGTGTGTAGAGAGTGTGTGTGTGCATGGCTGTGGCTGGGTTCTGAGGATTTTGGCTGCCGGAATTCTGCTTGGGACGGGGAGGAAAACTCAACTTGCTCCCCTCTGAGGGACCCCGCCTGGTGAAGACACCCTGACGCAGGGGCAGGAGTTAAAGACTGGATGAAGGAAGAAAAGGAAGGGGCAGAGATGTAGAGGTAAGACGCAAAGAAAAAGAAAGCTGAAAAGGAAGAGTCCAGATAAATCCCTCTCTGTATGGCCAGAGAAATAGTTCAGGACTTAAAGCATTTACTTTGCATACAGCCCAACACTGGCTCAATCCCCAACCCTGAGTACTGCCCAGAATGATCCTTGAACACAGAATTGGCAGTAAGCCCTGAGCACCTCTGGTGTGACACAAAAGAAACACAAAAACAACAACAACACACACACAATTCATCCTCTATCACAGAATGAACAGTGAATATTGAGTGTGAAGGTGTTTAACCAGAGAGAATCAGAAATGGAAAACTGAAGGCAGCTCTGAGTCTGTCTATAAATGGGAATCTTTACATAATTTCCTCTCTCTGTTCTGAGCCTCCATCTTTGCTTCTAAAAGATAAAGATATACAACTACTCTACTCCAAAAATTCCTTTCAATTTTAAGATTTTGTTCATGATTTCATTGCTCAATAAGATGTCAGCCAAATGTCTGGTTCACAAACCAAAAATTTGTCATTTAACTACACCTAGATCTGAAAGATTGTTTCTCTCAGAACCTTGTCATGAAGGTGGAGTGACTATATTTTAAATACAGACTAGATATAATAATATATCTTTGCAGAATTAAAAAGAATAAAAAGCTCAGGAAAATTGGTAAAGTCATTTTAAACTAAGAACAAAAGTTGGAGAACGAGTGTACTCTTATTCACTTGACAGTGACATGAGAAAACGATAAAAATTCCTCTTCGAGCTGTTGATTTGCTTTGGGGGTAGGGAGCAACTGCAACAGAAAGAACTTGTCAAAGTATTTTCCAAAGAAAAGTAATTTAACAGAAATGCAAGAGAGGTGTGCCAACAGCAATCAAGAGGGGTGTGCCAAACAAGATTTCTATATATAAAATTCCAGAAAAGGAGGTCAAAAGCACTTACACATTTTCAAAAGCAGAATTTCTCAGAAATTTTGATATGCTTATGTACAACATCATTTGTTAAATGTACAAGATATACCTCTTGGCAAATTGGTTTCACCACAAGTCTCTTTTCATTTGTTGATGCTGCTGAACTTAAACAATACTATTGTTACATTTAAGAAGGTGAGTTTAGGGAAGTGTCTTTCTTGATGTCATTTCCTCCTTCTGTACAAATGAAGAAGTTGGATTAGTACTCTTTAATTTCTTTTCCAGGTTAAAAATGGTACAATTAAATGATGCCCAAAATTATGCTGTGAGGAATTTGAGAAAATAATGAGTGCAAAGATAGAGAACAGGATCAGAAGACTGTCACTTTGTGTTACCAGTATTATGGAAGATCAGGAAGACCATATTTTTACAGTTCAAGTTGTTTGAATAGACTGAACATCTAACAAGGGAGGAAAAAAGGGAATTTTATGGGACTATCACTTAAATGTGACATGTAGGTAAGGGGAAATTTTTAGTATCAATGTTGCTAGTTGCTCAGTAAAGTGGGGATTAAGGGAGGTACACTCAAGAAAGGGTGCTCTTACTTTTATTCTTTTAGTTTTTGCTTTTTGTGTCATATGTGGTGATGCACAGTGGTTACTCCTGGCTCATGCACTCAGGAATTACTCCTGGTGGTACTCGGAGGACCACATGGGATGAAGGGAATTGAACTTGGGTTGGCTGCGTGGAAGGCAAACACCCTATCTGCTGTGCTATGAAGCCAGCTCCCCACTTTTATTCTTGACAGTCCTCAACCATTAGGGGGGAAATGCCTGATTTGGGTCAAAACTAGTTATGTCTGCTATAAGCACATACACAGGGCTGTGAACACTGGCAGAATGTTCACATCCTGCCAGCCACACCAGAAAATAAGTCAAAGTGCATATAAAGTCTATTTGTTCGGTTTGGGAGATGACCCTGCTATTCTTTCACGTGGGGAGCTGCGGACTCAGGCTAGAGAGAGAAATTACTCTTTGCAGGAAAGGAAACTCGGTCCTAACCCTGGCAAGGCATTCAGAGTCCATCAGCTTCCTTCACAGAAAAGAATTTCAGGAGGATATATACAATTCCTCTGCAAGTGTTTTTTTTCCTGGAGTTTTCTGCATACATAGAAGTTAACCTGGGCCCTGACACAGGGCAAGTTTTGCCCTGTCAATGGTCGGGCCATTACCTCATCCCTTGCACTGTCCCTTCATAATCTCATTCCTTGTAATGCTGATGATAAAAGGTAAAGGTAAAGGCCCTCCCGTTGTTCATCGATTTGCTCGAGCGGGCCCAGTAACGTCTCCATTGGAGATTTTGTTGTTACTGTGTTTGGCATATCGATACATCACGGGTGGCTTGCCAGGCTCTGCTGTGTGGGCGAGATACTCTCGGTAGCTTGCTGGGCTCTCTGAGAGGTGCGGAGGAATTGAACTCGGGTTGACCATGTTGTCTGCGTGCAAGGCAAACGCCCTACTGCTGTACTAGAACCTCCAAAACAATGCTGATGATATTTTCATAATATAACTTCTTCTGTAGCTTATCCTTTTCTGAGAAGTACATGCTCCTCTGGGTGTAAACTTGGATTGTTGTAGCTGGGTAGTGTGTTAGTCTTAGTTCTTTATAAAGATCTCAGGACAAATATTTTTTAAAGGGTTGAGTTCTTTATAAATCACTCAGGCTACTTCAGGACTAGGAGATCTCTTGCTAAGTTTTCTTATTTCCAAAAAATACATTGCCAGGGACCCCCCCCCCCACTATCTGCCTATACTATCAGGATATTCTTAGTGTTCAGAGGGAAAACTCAACTTTAATAAATTTTGGTTTAAGGGAAATTCGTTATAATATTTGAAGATTGGGTAGAGTACAGGTGAATTTTCACTAGAACATTGCATTACTCTTTCTGAAAAGACTTTTCACTTTCCTCTGTATATCCCCTTTTCTACTTAACAGGAAGCATGGCTAGCAGCAGCTTCCAGACCTCATATTTCTCCTCTCACTATGAGCGAAGAATTTGGCTCTGCTCCTTTTTGTCAAGATCTGATTATCCTAGGGAATGTCTCTGATTGATCTACTTGGCTACATAACTGGACTAATTATCTGTGGCCAGAAGAACAGGGTCACCTAAAATAGAGATGACAACTGATGCCTCTGATTCTCATAGATGAGAAAAATCACTGTGAGCTGGGCAGGGATCCTAATGATTCAAATTAAAACATTAAGGTGATGACTAGAATGTGCCTATATGTCTAGGCAGCTTGTGCAAAGCAGATCCAGTAGGTGAATATAGATGTCGAAAGCTCTAATTTTCAGATAACAGGATGCTATTTATCATGTAATAATTTTGTTTAGGCGTTGGGGAAAGTCATATAAGCAGAAGACTGCATATACAAGATTAACTTGGGTTAGTGGGAGTATGTTTGTTTACTTAGGCACTGATCCTGACCCATTAATAATTATTGTATTTCAGTAATTTGGGTTGGAACATAGAAATCTGCTTACCATCTACCTCATCTCTAGATGATGCTGTGAAAAGCATGCTTTAGAAATCATGATTAATTTGAGATAACTTTGCTGTGGATCCTATTATACCTGTCTAGATGCTGAAAGAATTCTTGGTTCATTTCTGAGATATATATATATATATATATATATATATATATATATAAAGAAATAGGTTCTTTTCTGGGTTTTTGGCACACCAAATTTGGCACACCAAATTTCCTGCATTTTCCCACCCTTCTATGCCTTTGCCATTCTTTCCCTACCTCTACCCATTTAAGAACTGTTCATTGGCCTGTATTGGAGAGCAAACCAAGACACACTATGTTATTATATCTCTCCTGCATTCAAGCACAAAGTTGCCTGATTCTCTCCTTTGTGTCAATTTCTTCGTATGCCAAGAACTTTGGAACCATCGGGGATAAGGAACAAGGCATTTGACTCCCTTTCCATCTCATGTAGTGTTGCCTAGTCCTTTCCTTGGTTACCACTATGTACAAACTAACTTCAAGGAGTGCAAACAATATCCTAGTTTTGTGGGAAGAAATGTCAAAAAATATGACTATGTTTAAAGTGAAGTATGTTTATGACATGAAAAGGAACATTAAGGATAGAAGCTGTGGAACAGTTGCTTAAGTGAAGAGTGTATTTAATAAAAATATATATTCCCAACCAATGATAATTTTTGAGGCTGTCCTACAAGACTACAAGTTTGATAGCAGTCACTGAAATCTATGTGAAGAATTTCTTGTTCGACAGTAGACACAAGGGCCAGGACTATTGCTCCATAGTTGGAAGCCTGCCTCATGAGCTGGGAGAAAAGACAGCTGGAATAGACCAGGGATCACTAGGTCAATGATGGTTAGAGGGATTGTTAGTATGGGAGATGTGGGCTGAAAGTTGATAAAGGACCAAACCTCTCAGTATCTGTATTACAAAACATAATGCCCCAAAGTAGAGAGAGAGTTTGGGGAAAATTGTCTGCCATAGAGGGAGGGGAGGGCTAATATGGGGGGTGGGGATATTGGGAACATTGGTGGTGGAAAATGATGGAAAATGTGCACTGCTGGAGGGATGGGTGTTCAATCATTGTATGACTGAAACTCAAACATGAAAGCTTTGTAACTGTATCTCATAGTGATTCAACTAAAAAAACATGAAGAAGAAAAACAAACTGTTCTAATTTAAAAAATAAGGGGGGGGGGAAGAATTCCTTGTTCTATTGCTCTTCTATTAGAAACAAATAAACACAAATTTAATTTCACCTTGTTGGGTCAAAAATGACAGAACTCAGATTTGCCCCCAAACCAGCAAAGCCATCAGTTTCCTGAGAGTGAAAACATCTTGCTTATGGGGAGTTAACTCTTGTCTTCCTTGTTGAATATAATTAAAGGAGATGGGGAAAAATGTGAAGAGACCCTGTATCTCCTCTCAAATATGCTGCAGTGAAGCATCAAAGAGATGGAAACTGACACCATCTATCTCTGGGACACAGAGACTAGAAATACAGTCAATAAGACAGCTTGTTCATTGATGTGCTAGGCCTTGGTCCTATCAGAGAGAGAAAGATGAAAACTGACAGCACTCCCCTGACTCAATCCTCACCTCTTTTCACCACTGGCTAGGTGTAGAAACAGTCTTCGGGTAAGAGCATATTGGCCTCACTCTGGATATTTCTGTAGGATTCTAACCTAGAGTCCTAGACAAGGGTTTTAGGATATTTATTTAGTCTCTAGATAAAGCTGCTTGAAATGGGGAGAAGAGAGAAAGTACAGTCTTGCCTTGTATGTGGCCCAGTTTGATCATATCATCACATATTCCACTGACACTGAACATTCAAACACTACTGGGACAACATAACTAATCCCTTGCATGACAGAGTTAAAGCAGTACTGAGTTCTTAGGCCCTTCATTTAACTTCAAGAGGAGCATTTGAGTATCTGAACCTTTGTTTGGGAGTCCTCAAAACAGAGCAAAACAAAGGTCCTGTAAATGCCAGGGTAACTATTGCTATTTTAAATAGGCATATCTCCTTTTGTTACAAGAATTACAGGCGAAAGAATGGGGTCTACTTTAACTTTTTCTGTTTTAGCTTTTTCTTTCTCTTCTCTTGGAGATATGCCCTTCATAGGTTATTGTCTACAGAGATTGGGGGAAATCTGGGCTCAGGTATCTAAAAGATGCTCTCAAGATCTGTCACATTTTATGTTCCAAATTATTACTGCGACCCTTAAAAATCAAATATATTTGGATGTACCTAGTATTCTTAATTTTAAATAAATTATGGTAAAATAAACAAAGGATGCTTAAATGAAGCTCTACAGAGTGTTAAAAACCTCACCTGTATCCTAAACAATAAAATTACAGGTTAAAACAAGGAGATATGGGCATAACACAGGTGATAGCCTCACTGACCTAGGACATATTGGGTGACCCTTAGACGGAAGTCCCTCTCCCAGTTTCTAATCCGGGCACTGAGATAGCCCTGCAACTGTGGGCCTTCCTCAACTTTCCTCTTCTTTTGACCTCTGTGCTCATGAGCCAGAAGATCCAGACTAACAACTGGAGAATACTGTAAAAACCTCTTGAAATTGTGATACAAGATAGTTGCATACCTGGCTACTGTTTTGGACTTTCTAGGAAATGAGGAAGGGATCAACATTAAAAACAATTAATAAGTAGAGTTATCAAGCTGATATATAAGTCTCTACATAAATGGACTGATTTCAGTCCAAAATATAAACTTTCAAGTTGGGAAGATAGTTTAGAGATTATGACTCAAGGAACTCTGGGTTTGATCCCAGGCATCATATTACTCCTGGAGTATTGTTCAGATGCCCCTAAAGATCCCTGAGCTCCACAGAGGTGGACTCTCTATGCTCTGGTACTGAAAAGTGATCTCTTTAGTTAGTGCATATTAAGGCCCTACTATTGAACCACTGACCCAACTGGCTTTTTTGGGAAATATCTCCATGAAAAGAAATCTAGTACCTTGAAATTTCTTCCTCTTCTTTTGCTCAGCAAACTGAGAAATCTTAAACTAAATAAATAAATAAATAAATAATGTCTTTGCCTTTTGCCCTTGCTATACCATTTTGGGAAATGGAAAAGAATATTTTTGGTTATTTGGTTAGAGAAAGTATCTTTGAGAATACAATGATTAAGCTGAGACCCAACAGATAAGATGTGTTCACATGAAGAACTGGACACTGTCACAGAAGGAAAATATAAATCAGAGGATACTAAGGGGAATGACAGTGAATCAGGAATAACCTTGGTGATTATTTAATAAAAAGTTATCTTTTTATTATAAAATGGCTGAGGGAGTAAAGTAATGCAAGAAATGAATTAGTCAGGTCTAGTTCACCTATAACTTGGAGTTAGGAGTTCGGAGTGTGCTCTAAAAAAATGAAATGGTATATCTTTCCTTTGTATTAAACAGGAACAGGCATTAACCAGTTTATCCTCCAAGAAGATAATGTTCTGCAGAAAGACAAGTTCGGATGCTCAGAATCCATTCAGAATGTGATTTTTAACACATTGTGTGAAAATAGTCATACAGACCAGGTGACAGCAGAGAAGTAGGAGAGGAGCGAAAAGGTTAAGTACATATTCTGGAAACAGTGCTAACAAGATTATCTAATTGAATTGAGGAATAAAATTTAAATGATCAATTAATGAGAAAAGTATTTACATTTACTGGTGAATTAAAAAACCGCACATAAGACAACACTAACACTTTTTTCCAATCAAACTGGCAGGTGGTTAGAAAAATGTTACAGTTTTGAAGCTGCATAAGTTTTGAAAAATCAACTGAATTGTCCAACAATTGAGGATCAGTTAAATAAATTATAGGGCATGCATATGTTTAAATGCTCCATGGCCATTAAAAATGATGTTGTGGAAGAACACTTAATGACATGGAAAATGTGTGCAGAAAGTTTTATCTGTTCAACAACCAGCTGTCAGGGCCCATGCTTCTTGTTAAGTACCAAATGGATTTGCAGCAAAGAGAAATGTGAACATCTTCACACTGCTGCAGAATTCTTAAAAGTGAGGGATTTGTTCTTGAGATAATCCTAGAAAATTTACTGGAGCAAAAGGAGACTTTAAGGATTTCTATGGTCATGATGCAAGAAAAGGGTTGTTAGGTAAAAAGGTTAAGTTGCTTTGAAATAGAAATAGAATTCTTGGAAATGGGAGCTACTTTGGTAAGTTAACCACTGGATTTTGGTAAGGAGTTTGGTAAAACAAAGCTCTCTGCTTTCTTCTACTACATCCTGCTGGAATTTGAAGAAATTCTTATATGACCTTTTATTTCCATGGTATATGGTACATTGTTCGCAACCAGTTTATAATAGGTCAAGAGATCTCAACACATACCTTGCTTAAAAAAATTCAAAGATGTTTTTATAGGCTAGCTTTGGTTTTTAAACAGTACTTTGGAAAGGGGATGGAGCGATAGCACAGCAGTAGGGCGTTTGCCTTGCAAGCAGCCAGCCAGGCCGGCCTGAGTTCAATTCCTCTGCCCCTCTCGTAGAGCCCAGCAAGCCACCGAGAGTATCTTGCCCACACAGCAAACCCTGGAAAGCTGCCCATGGCATATTCGTTTTGCCGAACACAGTAACAAGTCTCACAATGTTACTGGGCCAGCTCCAGAAAATTGATTAACAATGAAAGGACAGTGACAGTGATATTGTAAAGATCCTTA
The DNA here is from genome assembly GCF_029834395.1 of Sorex fumeus. NCBI lineage: Eukaryota > Metazoa > Chordata > Mammalia > Eulipotyphla > Soricidae > Sorex > Sorex fumeus. Next base: position 12,323,908 of record NW_026606186.1, read on the forward strand.
AAGAACATGTAATCCAGTCATATAGTTATAGGGAGAAACATGTCTCCCTAAAGATACAAAGCAAGAAAAAAGAAAAAGTCCCTGTCATCATGTGTTTGTTTACCAGTTAACTCAGAGCACAAAAGGTAGAAAATTGACTCTTAAAACAAATTAAAGTTGATTTTTGAGTGAAATACTGAATTGTAAAAATTGTAATCACTCTTTTTGTATAGATGACTTGTGCAAACACATGGAAGAACTATTAATTTGTTTTAGTCCATCATTTTCATTCTTTGCACTGTCTATAATTAAAGGCATTTGTTAAGCAGAAAGTTCTTATTTTGGAGATGCCATCATGTCCTGGTATCCTGCCTTACTCCACTAACATGTTAATGTTCCTCCTAACTGACTCTCTAGTTAGCAGGGTTGAGCAAGGCAGCTTCGTGGAACAGCCTATGGCAGAAGCATTGCAGGGGAAGGTAAAATCATCTCTCTTTCGAGATTGGTGAACTCGAACACAAAATCAGAAGTCTAAATTTCTTCATCTGAAAATGGAGACAAGAAATGTTATGTATTCTACATGTGAGAATTTGTAAAATGAACATCAAAGGTCCCCTTATAGAACTCTTGTTGCAGAAAACAAGAAAATATTTCATCAGAAGAAGATAAAATGCTAATTTTAAAAAGCTGGAAGAGGCATTTAATTCACTATATCATTGTCATCCCGTTGTTCATCAATTTACTCAAGTGGGTTCCAGTAATGTCTCTATTTGTCCCAGCCCTGAGCTTTTAGCAGCTTCTCCTTATTCGTCTTTCCCAAAGATTGGAAGCTCTTTCAGGGTCTGGGGAATAATACCTGTTATAGTTAATGGTCTTGGCATATGGAATACGACACAGGTAGATTGTCAGACTCTACTTGTGCGGGTGGGATACTCTTGGTAGCTTGCCAGGCACTCTGATATTATATATATATATATATATATATATATATATATATATATATTCTGTTGCCTACTGTCTGAACTCCATCAAACATGGTGTGGTAATTGTAGACAATGTGTAGGAAGTGTCCCATGATGTGTTGGGTGTGGTAATTATAAACAATATGTAGGAAATGTCCCATGATGTGTTGCATGGACGCTTTGCGGCCCTGCAGTCCAGAAAGTGGCCTGGAGCATGGCAGTGGTTGGGTAGTGGAGGTTGGCTGCCAGGGCTGGGTTTCTTGGGGCAGAGAGGGCTCTTGCCCGTCCCCCCCCCCAGGGACACCCCGAGTGGAAACAGCCTGGCGCGAGTCCAGTGGCATGGTTATGGGGCCTCCTTTTATACTCCCGTCTGGGAGGAGTAACCGTGAGTTCTGGAGGGTGGTAGATGAGATTATCTGGTGCCATCAGGGTGTGGCTTATGGGTGTGACTCATTGGACACTGGGGACTGCGGGAAGCAGGTAGAGGATCTCTGCTCCCTAGTCCCATTGAGTCCAGAGTCCAAGGTCACAAAATTCCTCATTACCTGGGTTCCATGGGACTTCACTCTTGTGTGAGGCTTGGCCAGAGAATATGGAAAGTAGCCTGGAGCATGGCGGCAGTTGAGTAGTGGAGGTCGGCTGCTGGGGTTGGTTTCCTGGGGGTGGGGAGGGCTCTCGCCCAACTCCCTGTGGGGCACCATGAGTGGAAACAGCCTGGAGATTAATTAACCGGAGATTATTAACTGGAGGAAAATAATATTCTGAGTTTAATAATAGTTGGTATGATATAAAATAAAGTTAATTTGGAATAGTGATGCTTTTTAATAAATAAGCTATAAACTATGCTTGCAAAAATGTTAATTTTGCAAAGAGGGTAACTTTTTGTAGACCCCAACAAGAAAAGCTAACCATAAACTTCCTCACTCAATCATTAATTTATTGTCTCATAGTATCATTAATCAATATATTCCACCTACCTTTATTTCATCATGAATGGGTCAGCAATTCAACATGAGGGGCCTAATGATGTGGTACCATTGACTTTTAGGCGATCAGGTGGTACATCGCACCTTATTCTCTGTATTATTTCTCTGGTCCTACCTTACCGTTCTTTCTTATGAGATTTAGTACATCTTTCAATAAAACCTACATTTTGTCACTGTCACTGTCCTCCCATTGTTCTCAATTTGCTCAAGCGGGCCCAGTAACATCTCCATTTTGAGATTGTTGTTACTGTTTTTGGCATATTGAATACGTTGCGGGTAGCTTGCCAGACATTGCCATGCTGGCAAGATACACTCGGTAGCTTGCTGGGCTCTCCAAGAGGGGCGGGGGAATTGAATCTGGCTCCCCTGGGCTGGCTGCGTGCAAGGCACACACCCTGCCACTGTGCTATTGCTCCAATTTGTCAAGAAAAAAATGAGCCAGAGAAAGGGTGTAGATCAAAACTTTTTTTTATAAGATCAAATTTTAGGGAGGAAATGGAGCTGATCTACCTAAATCACCTGGAAAATATTTGTTAAATGATGTATATTTTTCCACTGAAACAAAGAATTTCTTTGCTAAAAATTATATCAGAACCATTGGGGGTAATCACGATCACGATCACAACCATCCTCTTGTTCGTCGATTGCCTCGAGCAGGCCCCAGTAACGTCTCCTTCATCCTAGCCCTGAGATTTTTTTAAAAAGTGCCACATTCAAGGCTCTTTCAGGGTTAGGAGAATGAGACTCATCATTGTTACTGGTGTTTGGCATATTGGGTACACCACAGGGAGTTTGCCAGACTCTGCCATGTGGGCAGGTTACATTCGGTAGTCTGCCAGTTTGTCCAAAGTAGGAATGAGATAATAAGATGTTGCATGGCTGCAAATGCAGGCACGCAAATGCAGGAGCTGGGTTTTTTGGGGGTGTGATAATATCATTAAAATTCCAGAATAATTTCAGTATTCGTCTCCACGAAGAACTGTGGGATAAGATAAGGGTACTAACATGATATTTAATGCCTACTGAAAAGCTCCCGACAGGTGACAAAGAGAAAAGATAACTAATAGAATATACAATAAAAAAATGAGCGTTCATCAAACATCTCAAAAATATTTAGAAATTACTAAACCATTCCTAGAAAGAAAATACTTCTGCTTCCTTCTTCCCTTCTTCCATTTCTTCTTTTCCTTCTTCCTTCCATTCTTCCTTCCCTATTTCCTTCCTTACTTCCCTTTATAAGGTCCTTTGGAAGCCATTTTGGGGGCCTGGCAGAGTACTGGACTGATAGTTTGGTGTTTGTCTTGGCAGCACAGTGACTTGACTGGCACTACTAGGGGGTCAACAGGGCAACAGTAAGTGATGCTGAGGTGGGGGCATGGAGTCAGGAGTTGAATTCATGCTTGGAATGTGCAATTTGCGTGCAGCACATACCTTTCATGTTATCTTTATTTGAAATATTTTATGTTGGTTTTGGGTCACCCTTGGCTGTGCTTAGGGTTTACTTCTGGCTTTGAACTCACGGATCATTCCTAGTATGGCTTGAGGCTCCCAGATGGCATGCCAGGGTTGAACCCAGGTTGGCCATATGCAAGGCAAGTGCCATACCTGCCGTACTATATCTCTCAGGTCCCTTCTTTTTGAATTTTTAACTTTTTAACTTTTTTCACCCTATTAAAAAAGCAGAGCGAAAAATCCAGCCCACATCGGTCTAACAAACATCTTGATTTAATCATCATTATTTTGCTGCTTAATTTGCCTGATTTTGCTAAAACATGATTAAGTATAAGATTATGACTTAGTACTATTTCATCTATAATATTTTAAAATATATTTATAAAAAGGAAACATTTTCTTATGAAACCCAATTATCATTTTCCAAGTCAATAAAATTAATAAATCTTAATTTTCATCAAACATACAACTATATTTAATTTTAATTATTGTATTAAATCCGCATCCAAAATAAAATAAAGTAATTTGTATGAGTTTGCATTCATATTGTGTGGGCTTATCAAAATAACAGGACTTGGAGAAATAGGAATTACTAACCTGTGTAGGAATCTTTTAAACCTGATAAATATGGCAACGGTTTCCAACCCCTTTAAAAAAATTGAGATTCTGTAGTCTTTACTGTTGTTAATAATGTTTATACTACTCTTGCACATAATTCCAACACTACCTACTGCCCTTTATCATCTGTCCCAACTCAATTATGTGGATCCTTCCTACCATGATGTTGCCTTCGGCTGTGTGTCAATACCTTGCTGTGTATTTTTAACTTGCTCAACCCTTTTTAGAGGATGCTGTATGAAAACATGGAAACTATAATCTTGAACATTTGTTTCTTAAAACAGTACAAATTGTGTGTTTTCCTATAACTCATAACTTTTACCTCAGAAAAACAAATAAAAATTAATTTAATTCTAACAAACTATTATTTCTTATCACTGTCACCTCCAAAGTCACATCCTTTTTGCTTGATCCTTTGGACAATGTATATAACTGATTTCTATTACCATAGAAATATTTGTTTAGTTTTTATCTTCATAGCACATGGTGTCACACAAAAGGCATTTTTGGTATCTAACTTTAAAAACAATTCAAGGTGTTCTGGGATATTTCCCACTTATTTTATTGCATTTGCAATCATTTATTTTTTCATTTTCTTCCTTTCCCTCTCTTGATGTGATGACAATGACAGAGGTAGTACGTATGCTTAGTTGTGGTGCTCACACATTTGGTTGTGTGCTTCCCAAGGATAATAGTTTTAAATGTGGCTGAGTACAGTTTGCCTGGAAGTCGCTTCTGACTCCCAGGATCTCAGAAAGCAGAGTTACCAGCCAGAAAGAGTCAAGTTGTGAGTTGGAATTTGGTGCATGTGGACAGCACTAAGGGAATGCTCAGCTTCATGAGCAGTTTCACAATTGCAAGACAGATGATCTATCTCCTGACACTTCTGTTTTATTGTTGCCTTGTCTTTCCTTGAGGAATATATCACAATTTATATTTCTTATGATGGATCTATAAGTTCTTATGAGTCTTTTGCTCTTATTATCAAAGCTTCTGAGAAGTTTCATGGATAGGAATTTGCATCTACCTTGACTAAGTGTCAAGGAGTAGGACCAAGTAGTGTGTGTGTACTATAACAAAGAATTGCAATCAATATCCCCTACCCCCTATTTTGAAAACATTTGACATTCATACCTATTTGGTTTTGCCAATCATGTTGATTTTAATCATTATGCATAACAGTATTTCAGTGGTGTGTTGCTAAGCATATTTTTTCATTTTCTTTAAACACCATAATATACAAAATAGTTCATGATACATTTATAATAGACATTCTATATTCCAACCCAAATCCCACTTCTACTGTGACCTCCCCTTTATCACTTTATCTCTACCCTTCAAGTAATGCCACCATTTTCTGTACTATCCTTCAAGACTGCCCCCGTTGCAGGCACAAAATAATTTATTTTATACTGCTTGTCACCACAAAGTAGCTTATGAAATTATCAAAATAAATTCTCAGTAAAAGAAAATTTGTAAAAATTGTTCTATCTTACCATGGGGCCCAGTAACGTCTCCATTGGAGACTTTGTTGTTACTGTGCCTGGCATATCGAATACTCTCGGTAGCTTGCCAGGCTCTCCGAGAGGGGCGGAGGAATCGAACTCGGGTTGGCCATGTTGGGCATTTGCCTTGCACACAGCCAACATGGCCGACCCGAGTTCGATTCCTCCGCCCCTCTCGGAGAGACTGGCAAGCTACCGAGAGTATTCGATATGCCAGGCACAGTAACAACAAAGTCTCCAATGGAGACATTACTGGGCCCGCTCGAGCAAATCGATGATCAACAGGAGGGCCTTTACCTTTACCTTACCATGAGGACATTAAGCACTTGGCTGAGGGTTTATTAAGTTGTTATTGCTAGTTGAGCCTGCTGTCACTGTCACTGTTCTCCTGTTGTTCATCGATTTGTTTGAGCGGGCCCAGTGACATTGTGAGACTTGATGTTACTGTGTTTGGCGTATCGAATACATCATAGGTAGCTTGCCAGGCTTTACCGTGTGGGCAAGATACTCTCGGTAGCTTGCCAGGCTCTCCGAGAGGGGCGGAGGAATCGAACTCGGGTGGGCCGGGTCAGTCGTGTGCAAGGAAAACGCCCTAGCCATTGCGCTATTGCTCCAGCCCGAGTCTTCTGTATTAATATTTTTGTTAATAGGGCTTAGTTGGTTTCTATGTTACATTCCCACCCAATATCGTGAATTCGTCCTGGGGTGTTACTACTGTAGTTTGGATATGTCATACACATACAAATGTGGCCCTGTGCTCCAGAAACTCCAGAATATTTAACTAGTAACTGAGCTTATGGTAGAATATATGTAAGTCCAGGGAGGTAGGGGAAGCTTGCTCACTCCCACTCTGAGAAGTGTTTGGCTGAAGTTTTTAGTTAAAAAAAAAAAGGCCCATGTGTACCAGGAATTTCCAGCAGTTTGGCATCTCTATGACACTCAGTCATGAGACAGTGGGGTCCAGCCATAGGTATGGGAACAACTGTTGTAGTTTGAGTGCAGCTGATGGGGCTTCTGCAGGGTGGGAACTTGGCTCACCCGCTTATAAACATTGTTGCAGAGGTCTCAGCCAGGTCTGGTGTGCCCCCAAAATTTTGTGGCTAATTGATCTCACGACCATCCTGTTGTTCGTCGATTGCCTTGAGCAGGCCCCAGTAACGGTTCCTTCATCCTAGCTAATTGATCTCATTTGAAATTTAATCACAAGTTTCCGAAGCAGGGGTGATATATGAGCTTACATGGTAGTGGTGGTGGAATCTGAATATATTTTGCTATCTTTTCTTTTCAACTATATTATATATTATACAGGGTTGTTATATATATATCAAGGCTGACTGTCCTCACCAGGCCCGACAGCTGAAGACTACCAGGACCCAGCCAAAGCCATGCTGAGACCACTCTCCACATGCTTGGATGAGCCTCACGCATAAAGGAACCGGCAAAGGAACCCAGGTGTGTGGGACCCGGGGCTGAGATCTCCAAGACTTCACGGTTCGGGACTGGGCCTTCCAGTAGCTAGTCAGTTACACCCACCAACTGCCGTGTAACCCCATTAACAGCCAGGATCCAGAGACTATAGCACCAAGCTCCTGGAAGCGCATGGCTGCATTCATGGTCACGCTACTTCTTATTCTCTAATTCTCGCTCTCAGAGAACCCAGCAGGCTACTGACAGTATTATACTAGCACATATGCCTGAATAGGAACACCTGCAAAGTTTATTTCTGTTTTCAGGCTACCGAGAATATCCCACCCACACTGCAGAGCCTGGCAAGGTATCCGTGATGTGTTTGATATGCCAAATCCAGAAATACAATGGATCTCATTCCCCTGACCCTGAAAATGGCAGCATTGAGAAGGATATGGAAAAAGAGGCTGATAAAATCTCAAGGTTGAACTAGACTGCCAAAATGAAGAAAGAAAAAAATGACTGTCTGTACTTTTAATGCACCTACGCTGGCATCGAATGCATCCATCGAGGACCTGATGGTACAAGTGCGAAAGAACAAGTACAACATCATTGATCTGACTGGTACAAGAAGGCATCAATCACATCACGCTATTTTAGACACTGGAGAAGAACTGTTCCTTGGAACACGTGACAAAAGAGGCATCAGTGATGTCGGTGTCCTTGTCAACACGAACTTAGCCATGAGTATTGATTCATTTGAATGTCTAACAACCCAAATCAGACAATTACACTTGAATAGATGTGGCTTACTGCTGTCAGTTTCTATCTTTGTTGTTTATGCACCAAGATCCAATTATGGTGAAGGAGAAATTGAGAAGTTCTACATGGAGCTGGAGAAGTTCTATAAAGAAGACCACACCTTCCACAAGATCATTGTTGGTGATTTTAATGCCAAGATAGGACTGAGAAGATCAGCTGAAGAACTCCACATCGGGACCTATGGCCTAGAATGGAACGAACAGGGTGACAGACTGTTTGAGTTTATCATGTCAACCAAGACCATGCATGGTAACTCACAGTTCCAGAAGGCTGAATCTAAACATTGGACATGGGAGTCTCCCGGTGGACAGTTCCACAACAAAATTGACTACATCATATTCAATCAATGGTTTTGCCTGACCGATGTCGCTGTTGTTTCAAAATTCCAAATGGGATCGGACCACCATCTCCTTCGTGCAAAATTCTACTTTACAGAGCGGGGAGAAAGGAACGCAAAGTTTAAGAAGAGAACTCCCAGAACGACCACCAACTGCGAGCTCTTTGGCTCTGTTGCGGCAACATGAGAAGATGCCGTCATTGACAATACTGAGGAGGAATACAATCGACTCATTCAGCACCTCCATGATTGTGTGAGGAATGCCAAGAGAGAGAGATAACCACAAAAAAAAGGCTTTCTTCAAAAACTCTTGAGCTTATTCACCAATGTGACTTGGCGCATGCCTCAGGCAACCGCAAAAGAATGTCCAAGCTCGCAAAGCAGTGCAGAGAAGCGATCAAAGAAGACCTCAAAGAGAGAAGAGCAGAAGTTCTGGTAGATGCAACAGAAGCCTGGAAAAGCATTTGTAATGCCCGCCTCTCCTTCGCCAACTACAAGACCAAGATGACTGCCCTCTGATGTCCTGATGGATCTATCACATCCTAAAGAAGGGCAATGGAGAAGATTATTCATGACTTATACTCATATCTCTTTAATAGCCACGTCCACCTGCCCACATACCAAATTCCGCAGGATAGATATGTCATTCCCAATGTTCTCCCTTCCTAAACTTGACATGTCATCTCGTCAGTTAAGAAACAAAGAGCACCTGGCTCAGACAAGGTCGAACCTGAACACCTGAAGAACCTACTGTCAGTACTCATCAATACACTGACTTGGCTTTTCACATGCTACCTGTCTGAATGCAAGGTTCCATCGCAATGGAAAACTAGCAGGACTGTACTACTATACAAGAAGGGAGACATCCACAACATTGGCAACTATCACCCAATCTGCCTACTGTCTATCATCTACAAGCTGTTCACTCGAGTCATCCTGAATAGGATTGACAGAACACTAGATAAAGGACAACCATGCGAGCAAACCGGGTTCTGAAAAGAATTCAGCACCATCGACCATATCCACATGATAACCAAGTTCATTGAGGTTTCTCGGGATTTCAAGATGCCGCTCTGTCTAACGTTCATTGATTTAAAGAAGGTTTTTGATTCTGTTGAGATGGAAGCAGTCATCGAAGCCCTAGCCAATCCGGGCATTCAAACTCAATACATCAAGGATCCTCTGTGAGCTGTATTACAGATTCCCTACCAGGATCTCACCATTCTACATAGAAATGATCATCGATGTCAAGAGAGGGGTTCATCAGGGTGATACCATTTCACCAAAACTCTTCAGTGCCACCCTTGAGAATGTCATGCGATGACTAGAATGGGAAGGAATGGGAGTGAAGATATATGGTCAGCAACTACACCTATTCTGCTCTGCTGATGACATCATTCTAATAACACCAAACGTCAGCCAAGCTGCACAAATGCTGGCCAACTTCGACCGGGTGTATGGAAAGGTCGTACTATAGCTGAATCTCACGAAGACAATGTTTATGAGAAACGGTCTCATTCCTGACGTTCTATTCACTCTCAACATGAGGATCATCTTCGAATGCAACAGTTATGTGTACCTAGGTCAAGAAGTTAATATGGCGAATGACCTGGCACCTGAGTTGCGCAGGATGAAGATAGTGGCTTGGAACGCCTTCAAGAGCATTGAAGAAATAACTAAGAGGATGAAGAACCTCCAGCTCCAAGTACATCTCTTTGATTTCACTGTTCTTCCTGCATTAACATATGTCTCAGAGACCTGGGCCCTACGAAAAGAGGGTGAGAAGGCTATTCAGGTCTCTCAAAGAGGAACCGAAAGAGCTATGCTTGGAGTTTCATGCTTCACTCAAATGAGAGAGAATCTGGAGTTCCGACCTCTGTCAATGCTCAAGAATCAGCGACGCTGTCTCATTTGCCATGGCATCGAAAATCAGATGGGCTGGCCACGTAATGAGATTTAGACAATGACCGCTGTTCTAGAGCCATTACTGACTGGGTTCCATGGGATGTCAAAAGATCGCGTGGACGCCCACCTATGAGATGGTCAGACTTCTTCCTCAAGACCCTGAACAATCAGTTTGAGGTTCTTCATATTCCTAGAACAAGAAGATGCCATTGGGCTATGCTAGCATGCAAGAGGGATGAATGGAGACGTTACTGGCGCCAGGTTGAGCAAATAGATGAGTAACAGGATATCAAGTGATCAATTGATACTGGGTTCATTTCATTGGGTCATGTATTATCTAGCTACAAAAACTGTATAGATTCTGGATATAGTCCTTCCAGCTAAATATTGTCTTACAGTTTTTAGCTTATACTTTTTGTGAGGAGGCCAGGGAAAGTTGAGTCACATTCAGTGATGCTCAGGGGTTACTCTTGGGTCTACACTCAGGGATTACTCCTGTCAGTGCTCAGGGAACTAAGTGGGATGTCAGGATTAAAATCCTGGTTTACTGGGTACAAGGCCTGTACCCTACCCACTATACTATCTCTTCGGCTTTTGTGGCTTATACTTTTACTTAAAAACATTCTTTTAAGACCAAAGGTCTTTAACTAAATAGCTTTTTACATATCTTTTTTAATAATGAATGCTTTTGATGTCCAGAAAATACATGTCTAGAGAAGATTATTAGGGTACTCTCTTTTGATATTTCTAGGTGTGTAATTTAATATTATCACAGATTTATGATTCGCTTCAGAATAAATTTTGCATGTGATTTATGATTTAGAAACTAATGCTTTTTTCCTTCAAATTTATATTACAATGTTCCATACTGTTTAAAAGACAAACTGATTTTCCTACCAAATAACCAAGCTAGTTTTTGTAATTTTTCTAAAATATCAATTGACAAATATGTACCTATATCTGTCTTTAATTTTTATATTCTATAAATTTATCCAATCATAATAAAATATATATTGTGCAATATAGATTTATAGCAAAAATTTAAATAAATATCTTTAGACACTCTACACATGTTAAAATTTTGTTGGGTATTCTAGATTGTTTTTCTATATTTTAGAATAATCTTATCAGGCTCTAATAAAAAGCCACTGCAAATCTAACTGGTATTGCATTGAATCAATAGAACTATTTAGAGAGAATGGATGTCATAAAAACATTAAATATTAAATTAATAGTCATCATTCATGTTCTTATTTGTTAGGTTTTTCATAATTTCTCTCTGTGGTATGTTTTGATTTTCATTGTAGGCTTTCTTTCACAGTTTTCATTGCATGTATTTCTAATTAATTTGTATTTTGATTATAGTTATAGAAAACATTTAATATTTACTCCCCTAATTATTTGTTTTTAATATTCAGAAACAAATTATTTTGTATTTTAAACTTTCACCCTAAGTGGTTGACTAATTCACATTAAATTTGGTAGCTGATTTATATATTTCCCAAATGTTCCCTGTTATTAGTAAACAAAAGTATATTTGTCTGTCTGCATTTTACCTTTAATTTTTTCATTATCTTAAGTTACATATGTCTTAAGTCAAACTTATCTATAAGTTTCACTCAATATGAGTTAAATCCACATGACAAAAATGAATACCTTTGACACGTTCTTATTCTTAGGAAGGATTTATAGTGCATTAGAGCATTAAGTGTGAAAATTTGTTTTTAATATCTAATTAATTAAAGTTGTTATCATAGATTAACCTTAATTTATGCCAAATGTTTTATGTGCATTTGTATGATATAAACATACATTTTATGTTTTTATGTTTTAAAGCAACAAATTACATTCATTTTAAACATTGGAACAAGCATATTTACAGGGAAAATGCCACTTGATAAAAACATATTAACCTTTTATATACCATTCAGTTAGATTTGATAATGATTTATAGTTAAGTTTATTATTTTGGAAAAGCATTTTAATTTGTTTTCTCAGGGATCACTTCTATGGGTTCTTCAGGACTATATGTAGTGCCTGGATTAAGACAAGGGCCGGCTGAATGCAAGGACCTATAACACCATTTTTAGAGTACACAACTGGCAAGCTATCGAGAGTATCCTGCCCGCACAGCAGAGCTTGGCAAGCTCCCTGTGGCATATTCGATATCCCAAAAACAGTAACAACAAGTCTCACTATGGAGACGTTACTGGTGCCTGCTCAAGCAGATTGATGAACAACAAGAGGACAGTACTGCAGTGCTACAGTGCTACGACTGAGCAGATAGTATAGATTTCCAAGATATCCATCCCTTCACTTAGGTATAGTCTCCTCATTATCAAACTCTCTCCTACACTGACAGTTATTCAAAGTCCTATGATAACATTTTGGTTCACTCTTCATGGGAAACATTCTGTAAGTTTGGACAAATCATCACCATCATAGTATAATTTAGAGAGTTTTACTCCCTGAAAGTCTAGGATGTTCTGCCTATTCATCCTTCCCTTCATTCTAAGGTTGAAGAGTAACTCATTTTTTTACTGTTTCTATTTTGTCTTTTAGAAAATGCAATATATTTGAAGTCATATAATAAATTTAATTCAAATTCCTTGCTTTTCCTTGAAAATAAGTTTCTTCTATGTCTTTTTATAACCTGATAGTTCTTTTGTTTTAATCTCAGCATCATATCGTCTGGATTGATCATAAATTATCCATTTACAAGAACATCTTCTCTTCCAAGCTTGGGATTTGAAGTTAAGGTTGATCTGTGTGCACGTTTCTGTCAATACAAATTTTCAGTCTGTTTGGGTAAATATCAAGGAGTCTAATGGCTGAATTGAGTTTGGTAAGATTATGTCTAATTTTCTAAGGAGCCACCAGCTCTTCCACAATGGCTGTGCCATTTTGCATTCCTACTAGAATGGACAAGGTTTTCTATTGCTTTACCTCCTGGTGAGCATTTGATATTTCCAGTGTTTTGGATTTTGACCATCCTGACAGATGTCACATGATATCTCATGCTGACTTTAACTTACATTCACAGATAACATTCTATATGATATCTTTTTCAATGCTTATTTTAGATCTGTGTATCATTATTTGTTGACATGTTTGTTAAAGATCCTTTGCCAATAGTTAAGCAGCAGAGAAAGGAGATATAGGAGAATATAGGAGACAGTAGGAGAGTGGATTAGAAAATAAGAATTGTGAAAATGTCTTGTACATTTTGGTGCTAGTAAAGGTTTATTTTCATATCCAAAACAATAAAAATTAACGTTATTGCAACCATGCTACGTAAACTACTATGAAACAAATAAAACAAACAAAATATAAATAAAATCTCAGAGAACCCACACAGACCACACTCACATAAAATGGTTTGACCCAATTTATAAATCAAATTGTTTATTTTACTGAATTTGAATTAAGACATATTAAAGCATGGTGATTTACAGTTATTCACAGTTGACAAAGGACTAGGTGCAAAATTGCCATATCTAGTGATTCTCAGAGTTTATTTCTGCTTCTGTGCTCAGGCATTGATCCTTGTGTTGCTGGGAAAATATACGTGGTGTTGGGAATCTAACATTATAAGGCAAGCCTTAACCCCTGTAACCTCCAGTTCATTAATTTGTTTTTTTAACCCATTAATTTATTTTTTTATTTTGTTTTTGGTTTATTTGTTTATCATATGTGGACATTCCAGTACTTCAGCAGTGTTGTTTCAAAATTAAACATTTTTAAAGAATTTTTCAGTTGGTCTTTTGTCAAATATCAGTTAAATATATTTATCTGAATTTGTTTTGGATTCTTAATTTTGTTCCTATGATCTATTTGTCATTGTTTACCCAGCACCACACTGTTTTCATTACGTTAGATCTGATTTTAAAGTTAGATAGCAACTTTACCTTGATCAGTCTTCTTAAGTGTGTATGGACTATTATGGGTATTTTAACACTACATAAAACTTTACAATCAACTTACCAATACCCTCAAAATATCTGGCTGGTATTTGATTGGGATAGTTTTAAATCTACAATTCTATTTGAGGAAAAAAAACTGATATCTTAGTTGTAATATTTCAATCAAGGAGAATGGAACATCTTAATTTTTAAAATTGATTTGTTGTATTAGAGTTTTCTTCTAATGGATCTTTAGATATTTTATAGATTTGTGCTGGAGTGTTTCATTTGGAAGGAGTGATAATGTAAATGCTATTCTGTTTTCAATTTAAAATTCCACTTGTTAGTTTCTGTTACATTGCAAAGCAAACAGCTTTTGTATATTAACCTTCCTTGTATTCTGCAATCTTGCTATGTTCACTTATAATAGACCCAGGAGCTTGTTATTGAGACTTTAACATTTTCTTTTTTTTTTCTTTTTCTTTTTTTAAAATTTTTTTTTATTAGTGAAACACCATGAGGTACAGATGTAGATTTACAATTTTTTGTGCTTGGGTTTGATTATACAATGATCAAATACCCATCTGTCCACCAGTGCCCATTTTCCACCACCGTGGATAATATCCCCCCCACCCCCATCCCCCCCATCTCCCCCTGCCTCTGTGGCAGGGCAATCCCCTGTGTTCTCTCTCTCCTTTTGGGTGTTGTGGTCTGCAAAAGAGGCATTGAGGTGCAAACATGTTCAGTCCATAGTCCACTTTCGACATGCATCTCCCCTCCTGGGAGGGTCCTCCAAACACCCTTATTTGGTGTTCCCTTCTCTGTCTGAGCTGCCCTTTCCTCTAGAATGCCCGACTGGCCACTAAGCTATGGAGTAATCCTCCTGGTGCTGATCTCAGCTATTCTTGGGTATTAATCTCATATTTTGAGACTTTAACATTTTCAATGCAGATGAACAGAGAATCTGAGAAGAAAGAACAGTGTTCCATCTTCCTTTCTAACTTTCCTTGTGTGGGGGCCATGCTAATCTTTTCTGAATAGTTCCAATTTTAGTATACATGCTTCTGAAGTGAGCAGCAATTTGTCCACTTTTTCTTATGCCTTTTTAGATTGTTTAGGTTTTGTTTGGGGTTTACACCCAGCAATACTCAAGAAATTACTTTTGGCAGTGCTTGAGAGACGAAATGTGAAGCCTGGGATCGAACCTGGATCTCCCGCATGCAAGGCAAGTACCATACCTGCTGTATTATGGCTCCCATAATACATACAGTCTTTTGACTTAAGTGTTTTGGCATTCAGAATGATGTTGAAAGCACTATGTTGTCTGAGACTGCCAATTCCATTTCAGGTTTTCCTAGTTCAGCATCGGTTTTTCTTTTTAATATTTTTTGCCAGGTTGCTACTTAGTTGCTTCTGTATTCACATATTGGTCCTTTTAAATTGGGGACAGTGATTTGTCCACTGATTCACCTTACTTCTTTTACAGATCAAAGACTAGTGGTTCCTTTCATTTTGTACAGCCATTTGTTTATAGCATAGAAAGGAAACTTCTTAAATGTTGGTAGAAACCAGAACTCCCAAGTCTGATGCAATTTTGATAAGGGATTTTCCATTTATCCTTTGGATCAATCAGTGAAATTAAGTTCAGGTAAAGAAAAAAAAAGTTTAATTTTAATTATCCTCATGTTCAAAAGTCTTGATGGATTTTTTCAAGTTAATTGCTCTGAAATATTCATGATATTCCCTTTTGACATTCCTTGTCATCTGTAGGATTGTATCAGTATTTTCTTTATAATTCCTTATTAAATATTTGTATATCTTTAGAAAACTTAACTAGGAATCTTTAATTTTATTTACCTGCTCAGAGTGAGTGTTAGATATTGATCTAAAGTTTTACTTTGTTATTTCTTTGTCTCTTATCTTTAATATTTACCGTCTTCTACTTGTTTTTTATTGTTGTTTTATTTTCTGGGCCACACCCAGTGGTGCTAGGGATTTATTTCTGGCTCTGTGCTCAGGGATCATTCCTGGTGAGGCTCGGTGGCCATATGGAATACAAGGAATTAACCTGGGTCAGATATGTGCAAGAAAGTACCCAACCTGCTATACTATGTCTCTGGACCCCAGATTAATTTTTTTTGGCCTAAGTTAATGTGAAAATAAATCATTTAAATATATCTTCTTTCTAGAGGTATTTAAAGGTGTACATGTTTCAGATTTGAGGGTATATAGTGTTTATTTTAATGCAGAGAAATAATTTATATTTGTCTTCTGATTTCTTCTTAATGTAAAAGTATTTAGGAATGAACTGCCTGATTTGAAAATATGCATAATTTTTTAATGTTTAACTGATTTTACTTGTGAGTTAATTCTGGTATGGTTGGAAAATGTGCATATCATTTTTGATCAGTTCTTGATAATCTGCTGTCAGGTGTTTCACAGCTCTCCACTGAGTCAATCTCAGTGACTTTTCCGAGTGCACTTGAGGAACTGTTTCCCATGTTGATTTATGTTTGTTTCACAGGCCATCATGTCAGATTTCCCTTCATATTCAAATGATCAATAGGTTTTACTGAAATTGGTGTGATTTTTTCTAGAAACCTTCTGAAAAGAAAAATATCAAAATCCGAAAATGTGCCTAAGTTTTTGGAGTAGTATCCCAAACTTCTGCAAATATTTCTTTGTGCATTTCCAACCTTTGTTATGAATGGCACACACATTTAGAATTTAAGATTCGTTACTCTGCAAGCAACAATGCAGAGTGATCTACATTATCTCAGGTACTACATTTTGTATTGTGTTTTATTAGTTTTGCATTTGTCATAGCCATACCAGCTTATATATGCATATGGTCATGGGTGGTGGGGGTGTAGTTCCCAAGCAAGGCCTGGGGACCCCACAGATGATTATCGACTAAGCTAGTGGGGTAGACGGGTCAAGGCAAGGCCTGGAGGACCCTATGCTTCCTAGGCTCTAAGGTTCTGGGAACTCAATAGCCACCCTGGAGATGCTGTGGACCTCCAAGGTGCTAAAGGCCTACGGTGGTTTTCTGGATTCTCTAAACTTATTGCCAGGAATTCTCAGAGGACCATTCTGAGAATGGAACCCTAGCTGATGGCTAGTACCCTATCCACTGTATACTATGTCCCACATATGGATTTGCTTGAACATGATTTTGATTCATTTTCTTTCAACTTAGCCATATGTTCATATGTTGAATGTGTCAGTTGTTAGCATAAAACCATATCTTATATATTTTCCATATATACTTTCCAGTCTAACAAAAGTTTCCTTTTGTTCGGAGAATTTAGCTTGCAAGTACTTAATATAAAATTAAATTGTTATGCTCATTTTCTATTTATATCTGATGTAACCCTCCATTTTAGTTTTTCTTTCTATAGATGCTATAATTTTTAAGTATGTTATTCAGTGACTTCAAATAATCACATTGCTATGCAATTGTCACCAGCTTCCATTGTCAAAACTTGTTTTATCTTCTCTTTTTAACACTGTTTTCATTTAAAAAAAATGTAACTCATTTTTGTCTCCCTCCCTCTAGCAACTTGACTCTCTCCTCCTCTCACCCTTTATCTCTCTCATAGACACATACATACCTCTACCAACAAATTTTATTGATTTCTTTATAGCATGTATTTTTGTAGTTTAATTTTAATTATACATTACTTCATAAATAACCTTAAAGCATTGTAATTTTATTTATTTCTTCAATTCATTATTATTAGTATTATGCATTATTTTTGCTTTGCACATTTGATCTCAAGAGAAGTTAAGGTACACTTTTATATTGACATGTTTTTACCATTTTTAGTACTCTATTTTTTCCTATAAATCAAAATTATAATACTGTATTATATTCCTAACTCTGAAGAATGTCAGCACTTCTAGAATATGTGTTGCATCTTTTTCTTGTTTATCTAAAAACTGTCTTTATTTTATCTTCATTTTTGAAAAACATTTTTATATGCATGGGATGCTAGGTTGACTGTTTTATTTTGCTGCTTCTATAAGAAATTTTAAGATGTCATTCCATTATCTTTTAGTCTTATTTTTTGTATGTTGAAATGTCAACCTTCATTGTTCTATATATACAAATACATATATATGGATATGTGTGTGGAGGGAGAGTAAGAGAGAGAGATTTGTTTGTTTTTAATATTAAGCATCTATTTGCTACTTTTGGTAAACTTCCTTCTTTTGTGTGCACCCATTTTTCTCTCATATCATTTTCCTTGTCTAAAAACAAACTAAAGCTTCTTTTAGAGCAGGCTAGCAAGTGACAAAATACTCCTGGCTTTTCTTTGAAAATTTATTTTACCTTTATTTTCAAAGATTTCTTCTCTGGGTATTGAATTCTTAGTGGACTAACATACTTTCTTTCAGAATTTCAAAGGCTGCTTCATTATGACTCATGTTGTAAATATTAAAACAAGAAGTCAGTAGTTTGTATCTTTTAAAGCAATATGTCTTTTAAGTAATATGAATTTAATAATTATATCTTCCTCATTGGCCTTGAGGAATTTGCTATATACCATGATGGGTGCACATACAAGCTTCCATGTACATGTGTTTGAGTGTGTGTGTGCATGTGCATTGCTTATGGAGGTAACTCCCATGTGTTTGAGAGATTTGGGTATTCAGTTTATATTTTTTCAAAGTCTCTGAATGTCTTCGGCCAATATTTCTTAAGATATTTTCCTATACCTTTCTCTCTTCTCATTTTATGGCTTGTATTTTAGATAGCTGGATGTAATCCAGCAGGTCAGTTTGGCACTGTGTATAATTTTTCTGTTATCTCAGTAAGTGTAGATGATTTCTATTCACTGGACTCAAGTTCTTTAGAATTATACCTTGCCCACAGCTCTATGATATTTAAATCTATTAGTAGTCCTGTTCTGTAATATTTTAGATTTTATACTTTTCATCTCTAGAATTCCAATTTGGTTCTTATAAGTGTATATGTAGTTTTTCCATTTCAATCGCTATCATGTCTACATAATCCTTAAAAATCACTGGATACGTGGAATACATTTATAATAATGATTCTAAAATCTTGGTCTGCTAATTCAATCTTATCGCTAAATTTATTTTTATCTGCTAGTATTTTTCCAGCTTTTCTATCACATTTTCTTTTTTTGTGACAAGACAGCACTATTTTTTAAAACATAAGCATCATAAAGTGTTGGGTTTCATAGGATTATTTTAAAAGTGTGTTGGACTTTGTTCTAGGATGTTATTAGTGCATTGGATTGATCTTTTGAGTAATGCACTGAAAAACTTAAATAATTTTGTTTTGGGGAATAGAAAAACATTTTCCTCTATGCTTTCTTGATCCTAAATAGCTTACCAATATGCTTTCTCTCCAGATTAACCAAGAAAGGTTCATATGTTCAGTATTTATTTTTTGTTCCTATTGATCAGAACTCCAGTGTCATCAAATTCTTTTCAGCTTTGGTCATTTTCATCTGAGAGTACCATTTCATTCTCTGCAAGACTATTAGAATTTGACCACTAATATAAATGTTTTTGCATTTCTTAATTATACACACTAGGGCCTGATTTTATCATTTTTAAATTTATTTTTCTATTTTTACCTACAGCCTAATATAAAACATATTATTTTATTCATGGTATCTATGAAATGTTTTAATGACCATGTGCTATAATCAATTTTGTATTATTAGTTTCAAGAATAACAGAATCTGTATTACATAATTAATCTTCTAAATGAGTATCAGAATATTTTCAGTAAATTCTTACTCAATTCCTTTGGTAATATATAGAAGAAATTCCTAGTCATTTGAACTTAGAAAAGACTTGATGGTTTTAAAATAATGTCATTTCATTCAAGGAAACAAATTTCTTATTTTAAAATTTTTTATTATTAATATTAGTAGCATTTTGAATTTCTGCTCTTGTTCTACTTATGTGCTTTCAATAATTATATCACAATTACGAATGATATCCCTTCTTCAATTATATTTTACTGATTATTTTCTATCATGTAGTTACTTATTATTAACTTTTAGAGCTTAATGGTTAAATAGTTTTGAATAAATTATTGAATTGACCTAAATTAAATAAGATAATATCTTCTATTCTGTGGAAGAAATAGAATAATGACCTACCTAAACAGCAAACAGAGTATTTTCTTACCTTTATTACCTCCCATCATAACAATAATCTGTGGGCATGATTACATAAGAGAGAGATAGAGAGAAAGAGAGAGAGAGAGAGAAAACACATATCCAGTCTTTGATAGTTTTAATAGAATAATTTCACACAGTTTACCCTTTGATCTTTAATTTAATTTTGGAAGCATAAGATGCAAGATTTAGAGTCATGATAGGACTTACCCAGCCGCCTGTAATGACACAAAGTCTGAACTTGGATTCATATCAAGATCTTCTAATGCCACATTCAGCATACTTACCAATGTGTTTCTATGATCCTCATCAGATGCCTGCCTCTTTTGAAAATTTCTCCCAGCATTATCTAACTAGTAATTATAAAAGTACACGAAGTTCTCTTTGTGGTTATGCCAGTTATTTTATTTTCAGAGGTGGGGCAAATATAGACCTGATAGTGCTGGCTGAGTTGATATTCATCCCCTAGAGAGAGTAAAAGAAGAATCTGGGATTATAATAAGATAAATATGACAGACCCACATAAACCAGTGGAGATTAAATGCATCTCATGTGTCCAGGTATATTGAGGGACCTGTCATTTACACAGTGGCTTATGAGGGAGATGTAAGTTAATTCAAGTTAATATGCAGAAATGTTTCTAATAACAACCTGTCAAGAATGTAGAGGGACATATCAGGAGAGAGAAATGAGAAGAGAAAAGGATTCTAGAAAAGAACTGAGAAATTAGTTATGGGAACAGAACAATTTTCCTTTATAATCATGAGAGGTGACTAGAATTATTTTCTCACTAGCTCTCCATTTTAGAGTTAATAATGTTCTGAATTTTAGAAATAAAACTGTAAAATCGCATGTACCTAGGTTCATAACAGTCCTGAATTATTTAAATTTCCTAAACATTGGTTTCTTTCTCTGTTATCTAAAATTTATGATATTCAATATTAATAAGGGCTGTGTATTACCTGAAATAATGTATGCATTTAAAACACATATAAAACTATTAGATAGGCCTTAAGGGAACAGGATGTTACGTATTACATACATACATACACTCACATGTCTATATACATATATAATGGTGAATAATTCTCTCTATAGAAAATGACACAGTAGCCATGAAATTAAATAGAAGGGCATAATAACAAATAATAGAAAAGCATGAGAAACACCATTATTTTATTTATTTCTCAGCATATTTTGTTACCAACTTGCAATATTCATTTTTAGATATTGTAGAATAAAACATTAAATAT
This sequence comes from Sorex fumeus, assembly GCF_029834395.1. NCBI lineage: Eukaryota > Metazoa > Chordata > Mammalia > Eulipotyphla > Soricidae > Sorex > Sorex fumeus. The sequence goes on from NW_026606186.1 coordinate 12,345,200, forward strand.
TTGACAAAAGTGACTAATACCCTTAAAGTGCAACACTAAAATTGAAAGAAGTGACAGTTAAGCCTAAATCCAAGAGTACTAGCAGGGAGCAAGTGTCTGACTTCAAATAATAACAGAAGGAACAGTTTTGTATTTTAAATATCTCATAAGCATATAAAAATAAGAGCTTGGCAGGGATAATATAACAATAACTAAAGTAAATCCTAGTATTTTCTACATGTAGGATTTCTTCTACGTAAGAGGTACATGTTATCTCATTTGATCCTCAGATTAATCATAGAGATAGATATTATTTTTCTTACTCAACACAGTGAGAAAACTTAGTAAATATACTGATGCTTCAGAGTTTAATGACACAAAGCTAATTTTAACAGACCCAATATTCATGGCCTTTTTACTAAGAGATAGAGCTCTTAATTTACAATTCATGCATTCTTATTTGGGAAGATAAGCAACATGTCACTAAATTTTCAATTATAATTTTAAAGCCTTCTTGATCAATGGGACTGTTATTAACAATTTTGTAATCACTGTACCTCAAGCAATTATGATAAAAATTTTTAATAAAAAAGAAATAAAAAATAACATATTAAGCTTTTTTCTAAATGCTGACTATGATTTAGCCTAATTGCATGACTTGCTCTATCATGTAATCCTATGTGAAATTAGTTCCATCTTCCCAAAACCGATTGTTCATCTGTAGATGGGGATAATATTAGTAACTAAATCTAGTATTGTTTAGATAAGTATATAAGCTAATATAAACATGTGTATTTATATTGTCTCTCTTGGTGGAAACCCTGGTTCACAATGAAACTATGTGTTTCAGTGAACACTCAGTACACAATGCATATTAGCATTCACATTTTTAATATTAAGAAAGCCAAGTTATAAGAACCTGAATATACTTATGGACTCAGAGAATTCTGCAGTGACAGAGAATTCTAGAAAATGGACTCACAGACTTTCTGCAAAAGTCAGAGAATTCTAGAAAAAAATTGTAGGTTATTAAAAACAAATCAGTATTTGTAAGCAAAACATCCTATTTAAAGATTCAAGCAACAATGAACCAAAAATTTAAAAAAAGTAAAAAGAGGAGTTTTCAAGTAAAATTTTCTGCTTTTCTAATATAATACTAGCTAGTCATAAGACAAGTTAGAGAAATAGATTCGAAGAAAATATTGGGAATGAAGTGATCTGACAGAGCTCATGTGAAGTTAATATAATAGAAACTTAAAAAATGAAACTAAGTTCAATTTAAAATTAATTGACTAATATAGACATTATGCAAAAGAAACACATATGAAGGCCAATAAACATAAATAATTGTAAGATCTTTTTTTAGAAAAAAATTAGAATTAAATCATAATGAGAAATATCTCTCTAGAAGCAAAACTAAGCCTATTACCAGGCACTAGAACTATTTGAGAAATAATGTCACTATAATGCATAGACTAGAATGAGAAACAAGTCAAATTCTACAAATAATGTCAGTAGCAATTCAAAATGAAAAAATATCTTTAGAAATCTCGATTTCAGTTCCTACTAAAGTCAAACACAAGCCTCTTTTCTACCTCTTTTCTTCAATATGTACACTGCAGAATTGAATCCAGGTGTTCACACATCTTTGCATAAAACTGTAGATTTATACAGAATGAATAAAATTCCTAAACAAATCAAATGTCATTTGAGAGTGGAATGGGTAATTTAAATGATATATTTGTATAAAATATTTTAGCAATGGTAGAGATAAAATACCAAAACATATTTTAGTCAAATAGACAAAAGAAAAATGCATAATTGTGGACTTTGTGGGGTTTTAAAGAAACTAATATCTGGATGTGGCCCTGAAATAACAAAACATGTTATTGATTCCTTGAAATCATTTATGTCCAAGGTTAATATTTTAAATTTTAAAAGTATTCAGAAATATATGCTAGCTTCAACTTTAAGTATACATATTTGCCTTGTAATTTATCCAGTGCTTTCTACTCCGATTCATATTATTAGAGACTCAGAAAACACCCTCACTGAAACTTCTTCACAGTGAAAGGAACATACCAACTAGTAAGACCCTGAGGACACTAATTAATTTTTTCCTTATATTTATACAAATACAATTTTTACTAAAATGGAAAACATTTAAGACAACATGATAGCAACATAGGATAGAATATCAAGTCTAATGCTATAAAATTCATAGTTTGTTCTCTGAGATTATATTCATTCTGTTTTGTTTATAGAATATATGGTAGGTCAACTAGCTTACATTAAATTAAAATTTTTTGTGATTAGATAATTTTGGAGAAATCTACCTTAATGATCACTTCTGGGGAATACAAACATAAACAAACACTGTCCTCCCGTTGTTCATCAATTTTCTTGAGTGGGCCCTGTAACGTCTCCATTTTGAGACTTGTTGTTACTGTGTTTGGCATATGAGCAAGATACTCTCAGTATCTTGCCATGCTCTCCAAGAGGGGTGGAGGAATAGAACCCAGCTCGCCGGGCTGGCTGCATGCAAGGCAAACACCCTACTGCTGTGCTATTGCTCCAGCCCTTCTAGGGATACAAACTCTATAATTTGGATGAATTACAAAACAATGGGATTCATTTTCATATGTAGCCTTTACCTTTCCTATATTCTGACCAAATAATTTAGTGTCAAAGGAACAAATTTGATTCGCTTGAATTCAAATTATATCATACAATCAAGATCATATCGGTGAGCTGCTTTGAGGATTTTAAGACAAAAAAAAGCACAATGCAAATTGTGTGGCGAATTGGTATGCTCAGAATATGTTTATTAATTTAACTATCTGCTAGGCACACAACATTTTGATCTTTCCATTCATGTGCAACATGAACATAAATCATACCTGTCAGAAATTTTTATGATTATTAAATGAGATAATATGAGTCACAGTCACTGTCCTTCCATTGTTCATTGATTTGCTCGAGCAGGCCCAGTAATGTCTCCATTGTGATAATTGTTACTGTGTTTGGCATATTAAATACATCACAGTCTTTGCTATGTGGGCAAGATACTCTCATTAGCTTGCTGGGCTCTTGGAGAGGGGCAGAAGAATAGAACTTAGGTCAGCCATGTTGGCCGCTTGCAAGGCAAATGCCCTACCCACTGTGCTATCGCTCCAGTCCATAATATGAGTGAAACCTGTAAATAATATGGAAGCAAAGAGTAGTGGTACCAGCTACCTTATAAAAATTCAGTGTGTACCTCAGCATTCTTTGTCAACCACTGCTGTGGCATTATCTTGTTAAATCATCTCAAAGATATAATCAATGAGTGTTGTTAACATCAGTTTTTAGGTGATCAATTATAAAGAGTTTTTAGGGAAGCAATGATGATCAGGGGTCAAGAGGATCCAACAATATCAGTGGTGTAAAGGAGTGGTACAGCCAAATGTCCATATCATTAGTATTGCAAATAAAAAGAGATCCAAACTCCAACAACCAAAATTAAAAATGTGCCTATCGAGGTCGGCAGGCTGGGAGAGGGGGAGTGTGGAGTGAGTGGGAGGGAACCTGGGAACCTGGTAGAGAGAAGACACTAGTGATGGGATTGTGTTGGAACAGAGAAAGCAAAACCCAAATATGAGTAGCTTTGTAAATCATGCTATTTTAATTTAAAATATTCATTAAAAATAGTGAAAGTAGGGGCTGGAGCGATAGCACAGCGGGTAGGGCGTTTGCCTTGCACGCAGCCAACATGACCGACCCGAGTTCGATTCCCAGCAACCCATATGGTCCCCTGAGCACCGCCAGGAGTAATTCCTGAGTGCAGAGCCAGGAGTAACCCTCATGCATCTCTAGGAGTGAACCAAAAAGTAAGAAAAAAAAGTGAAACTAGCAATTGAAACTAGTCTAAATATGGTCTAAAATGTGGCTCAGGTGGTAGAGTATCATCGCCTTGGTGATGAACTGTGATTCCATCAATGGTATCAAAGTAAAGAAACAAAACAGCAACAACAACAAACAACAATATATAACACTATATTATATATTCATAATATATTATTTTATTTTTGTAAAGTTATTCACAATACTTGATTACATTTAATACTTGAACACCAATCCTACCATCATTATACATTCCCACTGTCATATTTAGGAACTCTAACCCTGCACACCAAGCAGAATCAAAATAATTTCTTCTGTATTGTTTGTTATGAATAATTCGCTAAAAAGGATCCAAAAAATGTTTCTCAGAAGAAAGTATGTGAAGATTGTATTTCACCCAGGAGCCTTTAAGCCCTTCTATAAGAGAATAACAACGTGTTGTTAAAGGTTGAGCCTTGTGTGCATACACACATACACCGTCCCCCCCCACATATATATACATATATGTATAAATATATTACTCCCTAAGGTTGGTTCCCTTATACTTTAAACTCCATCAAATGTGATGTGGTATGCCTGGTATACTCGTGGTATAAAGTATGAGATGTCATGGAGCCACATTCGTGGCCAGGAATTCATTTGCTCTTGGGTGAGCTCAAACCGGCATGTGGAGAGCGGCCATGAGCATGGTGGCAGTTGAGCTCTGGAGGTTTTCTGGTGCTCCGCTGGCTTCGTTGGGGCGGGGAGGGGGACTAACCCACCTCACTCTGGACAATCAACACTCTTGACCAAAAAACTCTAGTGCCTTTGTTGCATGGGGAATTATTGATGAAGGTAAGAACAGAGGAATCTCAATTTTCTTCTGAACACTTTTAAATATTATCCAGAGAAATGAGTCAGGCTACTTCAAGTCATGCTTTAACTTTCATACTAGCCCCAGTCTCCTCCCAGCACACAGGAGCTTGATTTCCTCATCCATCATTTCCTTTTTAATAACACCTTCCCATTCATCTGCTCTTCCTTCTTCACACCCCTTGGCATGTTGACAGTGGCTGGAGTTTCCCATTAAAGCAGTCATTCTTGTAGAAAGGGGAGCTGACATGATTAATGCCAGTGGTGACGAAAGGCAGCATCGTGCATCTCTGCACTCAGGTAATTGAGAGAATGGCACGTCTCAAACCTATCTGGAATATTTTCCAACATTTTTTTGTAAAACTGAAAGATCAAATCCAACTATTTCAAGATTTAGTTCACAAACATTAGTATTCAGAATTGTCAGGATCAGCAATTGTAAAAAAAAAAGCATGATAAGATTTGAAATTGTCTAATTATTTAATATGGAGACAAAGGTGAGATACCGAGGAGAGTAATTTTCCCAGTGTAGCTCAGATATTTTAATGGAAAAGGCAAGATAGAAACCTATTTCTCATGACTTCAACCACTGCCTCTCAGATTTTTTCATTGTAAATTTTATCCATTTGCCTCCATAGGGACCAGTAATGAAGTTGAATTGAGTTCCGTAAGTGACTTCTCCATTTTCCCCTAGAGTGAAGCGTCTTAGGTATCTTGCTGATAGAAATTTTAATAAGAATCTCCCTTTACAAAAAGCTACCTCTTTTGTTTCCCAACATCTTCTTGTTAGTCCCCGAGTGAACGGACCACTCCTACTGGCTCCAGACTTACTGCTCCACTGCATTTTTAAACTGAATCCTTCCAAAGGCATTCTATCCTTTCAAAGAATCATGCCATGAATTTTGAATCAAAAGTCTGTCCTATCTTCACAAAATGATGAAAGAAGAGAATGAAGAAAAACAAAAAGGAAAAACTTTTCTGCTATTAATACTTTTTCAGAAGAAAATAAAAGTAAAAGAATCATACTTTCATTCTCTGCAAATAAAATTTACAAATTAGAAAGAGTTTTTAGTTTTTATTCTGTCTAATGTTTTTGAGTGTAATTTTATAATAGCACTGTTCTCCCATTGTTCATCAATTTGCTCGAGCGGGCACCAGTAACATATTACAACAAATTGTGAGACATGTTGCTACTGTCATTGACATATCAAATACATCACAGGTAGTTTGCCTAACAACCGAAATCAGACGATTACACTTGAATAGATGTGGCTCACTGCCAGCAGTTTCTATCTTCGTTGTCTACGCACCAACATCCAATTATGATGAAGGAGAAATTGAGAAGTTCTACATGGAGCTGGGGAAGTTCTATAAAGACCACACCTTCTACAAGAACATTGTCACTGATTATAATACCAAGATAGGACTGAAAAGATCAGCCGAAGAACTCCACATTGGGACCCATGGCCTAGAATGGAATGAACAGGGTGACAGACTGTCTGAGTTCATCATGTTGACCAAACCATCCATGGTAACTCACAGTTTCAGAAGGCCGAATCTAAATGTAGGACAGGGGAGTCTCCCGGTGGACAGTTCAACAACGAAATTGACCACATCATAATCAATCAATGGTTTTGCCTGAATGATGTCACTGTTATCTCAAAATTCCAAACGGGATCGGACCACCGTCTCCTTCGTGCAAAATTCTACTTCACAGAGCGGGGAGAAATGAATGCAAAGTTTAAGAAGAGAACTCCCAGAACGACCACCAACTGGGAGCTCTTTGTCTCTGTTGCTGCAACATGAGAAGATACCATCATTGACAACATTGACCAGAAATATGATCAACTGGTTTAGCACCTCCATGATTGTGTGAGGAATGCCTAGAGAGAGAGATAGCCACAAAACAAACAAACAAATAAACAACAACAAAAAAAAAGCCTGTCTTTGAAAACTCGAGCTTATTCACCAAGGTGGTTTGGAGCATGCCTCAGGCAACCGCAAGTGAATGTCTGAGCTCGCAAAGTAGTGCAGAGAATCAATCAAAGACCTCAAAGAGAAGAGCAGCAGTGCTGGTAGACGTAGCAGAAGCCGGGAAAAGCATTCATAATGCCCGCCTGTCCTTCGCCAACTACAAGACCAAGATGTCTTGTACAACTACAAGACCTCCGACGTCCTGATGGATCTATCACATCTTCCAAAAGTGCAATGGAGAAGATTTTTCATGACTTATACTCAGATCTCTTTAATAGCCATGTCCATCTGCTCACATACCAAATTCCACAGGATGGATATGTCGTTCGCAATGTTTTTCCTTCCAAAATCCGACACGCCATGTCATCACTAAAGAAACAAAGAGCACCTGGCTCAGACAAGGTCAGACCTGAACACCTAAAGAACCTACCGTCAGTGCTCATCAATACACTGGCTTGGCACTTCACATGCTACCTGTCTGAATGCAAGGTTCCGTCCCAATGAAAAACCAGCAGGACTGTACAAGAAGGGAGACATCCACAACATTGGCGATTATCGCCCAATCTGCCTATTGTCTGTCATCTACAAGTTGTTCACTCGAGTCATCCTGAATAGGATTGGCAGAACACTAGACGAAGGACAACCATGCGAGCAAGCTGGGTTCCATAAAGGATTCAGCACCACACAATAAACAAGCTCATTGAGGTTTCTCTGGAGTTCAAGATGCCACTCTGTCTAACGTTCATTGATTTAAAGAAGGCCTTTGATTCTGTTAAGACAGAAGTGGTCATCGAAGTCCTAGCCAATCAGGGCATTCAAACTCAATATATTAGGATCTTCCGTGAGCTGTATTACAGATTCATTACCAGGATCTCACCATTCTACAAAGAAGTGACCATCGATGTCAAGAGAGGGGTTCGTCAGGGAGATACTATTTCACAGAAACTCTTCAGTGCCACCCTCGAAAATGTCATGTGACAACTGGAATGGGAAGGAACGGGAGTGAAGACAGATGGTCGGCAACTACACCACCTCCGCTTTGCTGATGACATCATTCTGATAAAACCAAACATCAGCCAAGTGGCACAAATGTTGACCGACTTTTACCGTGAGTGTGGAAAGGTCAGATTACAGCTGAATCTCACAAAGACAATGTATATGAGAAACAGTCTTGTTCCTGACATTCCATTCACTCTCAACAGAATGACCATCTCTGAATGCAACAGTTATGTGTACCTAGGTCGAGAATTCAACATGATGAATGACCCGGCACCTGAGTTGCGCAGGAGGAGGAAAGTGGCTTGGAACACCTTCAAGAGCATTGAAAAATAACTAAGAGGACTCAGCACCTCTAAATCCGAGAACATCTCTTCAACTCATCTGTTTTTCCTGCATTAACATACACTTCAGAGACCTGGGCACTACAAAAACAGGATGAGAACACTATTTGGGTCTCTCAAAGAGGAGTCGAAAGAGTTATGCTTAGAATATCACACTTCACTAAAATGAGAGAAATAATCCAGAGTTCTGACCTCCATCAATGCTCAAGAATCAGGGACGCTGTCTCGTTTGCCAAGGCATTGAAAATCAAATGGGCTGGACAGGTAATGAGATTTGAAGACAACCGCCAGACTAGAGCCATTAACGATGGATTCCATGGAACGTCAAAAGATCATGTGACCGCCCACCTACGAGATATCTGGTCAGACTTCTTTGTCAAGACCCTGAATGATCGGTTTGAGGCTCTTCATGTTCCAGGAATGAGCAGATGCCATTGGGCTACGATAGCATGCAAGAGGAATGAATGGGGACGTTACTGGCTCCGGCTCAAGCAAATCAATGAGTAAGGGGATATCAAGTGATCAATTGAAGTTCTTAGTGTTACTGAGTGAACTTCTTACAAAGCTAAATGAATTTGTGTGTCTTTGGATTCAAAATGTTTATGGTTTTATTAAACTTATAGTCTTCTAATTTAAAGTAAAGTAAGTAAAGGCCCTCCTGTTGATCGTCGATTTGCTCGAGCGGGCCCAGTAACGTCTCCATTGGAGACTTTGTTGTTACTGTGTCTGGCATATCGAATACTCTCGGTAGCTTGCCGGGCTCTCCGAGAGGGGTGGAGGAATCGAACTCGGGTCGGCCATGTTGGCTGCGTGCAAGGCAGCCGCCCTACCCGCTGTGCTTAATGACCTTTTTTATATGATATTATCCAACTGAGTATCTATATAAGCCAATTCAATTTTATTTTTTCATGTTTTGTTGTGTTTTAATTTCTGTAAACTTTGACTAATGAACACAACCTAGTCAATGCAGTGTAGTGAACTTCCTTGTTTTATCTTTTCTTTATCTTCCCTTCCTTGCCTTCTCTCACATACTTTTCAAATATTCCTTTCTCCTTCTATTCTTAGTATTTATTGAGTGCTTACTAGGTACCAATATAAAACAATGTATTGCTCATGCATTAAGTAATCAATTACAATAACCCTTAGAGGTATACCCTACTGAATTAGTGTCTTAATTTTATAGATTAAATCTATATGAAGGTATATTAAGGCATTATTAAGGTAACACAGTTCAGCGGAGCTGAAGAGAGTTTGAAAGAGGCCCTATAAAAAGGAGGACAAAGAAAGGAAACTGAGGTAGAGAAGTAAGAAAAGATAAACAGGAAGTAACATGAATTTGGGCCATGGTTGTCAAACACATCAGTGGTACAGATATGGTATGTGCAAACTATAGAGCCAATAATAGTAGATGCATGGAATTAAGCTACGATAGCCAAACTTAAAAATGTGCCTGTCAAATATGTAGGCTGGGGTTGGGAGGGAACCTGGGGACACTGATGGAGGAAAGTTGACACTGGTGATGGCATTGGTGTTAGAACATTGTGGAACTGAAATTCATCTATGAAAAACTATGTCAATCATAGTGTCCTAATATTAAAAAATTAATAAAATAATTTTTAAATTAATAGAAATATTTAAAAGAGACCAGTGACTCTTTGTCAATTTTTAGAAAAACATATTCATGGTAAAAAGTATAAGAAATATTATATGCAATGGTAAAAAGAAGTTGTCAGATCAAGAGCTTCCAGGGGTGTGTATTAATTTGTGTATGCAATGAAAGCACATCTACAGAAAGTGGAGTCATGACAAGGTTACGTTTATGAAGATGTACTGTAATTCTTCATGATCCATCTGTCTTCTGCACAGGACAGACAAGCAAGTAGAATAGCAATGTGTTGAAATTATGCTGCATCTAGATACCAATATAAAACAATGTACTGCTTATGGGCTGGAGCGATAGCACAGCAGGTAGGGCATTTGCCTTGCATGCAGCCAATATGGCAGACCCGAGTTCGATTCCTCTGCCTCTCTCGGAGAGCCCGGCAAGCTACGGCAAAGCATGGCAAGCTCCCCATGACGTATTCAATACGCCAAACAATACAGTAACAAGTCTCACAATGTTACTGGGCCCACTCGAACAAATCGATTAACAATGGAAGGACAGTGATACAGTGATACAGTATTGCTTATACATGTGTATTTTATACCAATATAAAACAAGTAATAACAAGATATTATCCCACTAATTTTGATCCCAACGAGATATGATATTGCTTTGGTTTTGCTATCTACTCAGTACTACTGGCTTCACCTGGGCCTTTCCTACCATAATGGCCTTTGTTCCATAGATCAGGGAACAAATGTATTTATTTATTTTCTTTCGGGCAAAGGAAAAATCTTTAGAACCCTCCTATGGTGTGAAATGACAAATCCACTCTAACACTACCTTTCCTAAATCTTTGAATTTTTCTTTGCCTTAAAGCAGGCAAATCCCGTCTTTCCAAGATATTCCGTGAGTCATTTTTTGGTTCACATTTCAGCCAACAAACCAATCAATTCACAAAAACCTCCTTTAAGCCCCTAAGTAAAAATAATAAATGTTCAACGAGTCCATACCAGTAAATTTGCCCTGACATACATTTATATTATGTACGTAATATCTATTTTCACACTTTTCCATCGAATTATGCCTGAATGAACTAGAAAAATTAGTTACTTAAGGGTGTAGTAAACCTCCTTATGAAAAAACTCTTTATGATTCTTGTTTTGTACTTCACTTATAGGGCCACTGCTGAATTTCAAGAGTACTTATGGCTTTAAATGCAAAAGGTGAATTGGATCCCAAGAAAAATGAGTATTATCTTTAATAGTATCTTTAATTACATCAGACGAGGTTTGATCATTTCGTCACACATTTCATACAGATGGTTTAGAAGTTGTTTCTACTATCACAGAACAGTCATCAAAATCAAGGATTCAATGTTCCTACTTATCATGGTTTACCCATATGTTTCCAGCCTAAATTTCAAGATACCATTACTTTTCTTTTTTATTATTATTATTTTTAGTGAAACACCATGAGGAACAGTTGTAGATTTACAATTTTTTGTGCTTGGGTTTCGATTATACAATGATCAAATACCCATCCCTCCACCAATGCCCATTTTCCACCACCATGGATAATATCTCTCCCACCCCCATCCCTCCCATCTCACCCTGCCTCTGTGGCAGGGCAATCCCCTGTGTTCTCTCTCTCCTTTTGGGTGTTGTGGTCTGCAAAAGAGACTTTGAGTGGCAAACATGTTCAGTCCATAGTCTACTTTCAACATGCATCTCCCCTCCTGGGAGGATCCTCCAAAAACCCTTTATTTGGTGCTCCCTTCTCTATCTGAGCTGCCCTTTCCCCTAGAATGCCCGGCTGGCCTCTAAGCTATGGAGTAATCCTCCTGGTGTTGATCTCAGCTATTCTTGGGTATTAATCTCATATTTTGTTTCTTTATATTCCCCAGATGAATGCAATATTTCTATGTCTATCCCTCTCTTTCTGACTCATTTCGCTTAGCATGATACTTTCCATGTTGTACCACTTGTATGTAAATTTCATGACTTCATCTTTTCTAACAGCTGCATAGTACTCCATTGTGTAGATGTACCAAAGTTTCTTTAACCAGTCATCTGTTCTTGGGCATTCAGGTTTCTTCCAGTTTCTGGCTATTGTAAAGAGTGCTGCAATGAACAAACAAGTGCAGAAGTCACTTAGACTATACATTTTTCCCTCTCTGGGATATATTCCCAGAAGTGGTATTGCTGGGTCAAATGGGAGCTCAATTTCTAATTTTTTGAGAATCGTCCATACTGTTTTCCAGAAAGGCTGAACCAGTCGACATTCCCACCAGCAGTGAAAGAGTGTCTCTTTCTCGCCACATCCGCGCCAGCATCGGTTGCCTTTGTTCTTTTGGATGTGGGCCAGTCTCTGAGGTGTGAGATGGTATCTCATTGTGGTTTTGATCTGCATCTCCCTGATAATCAATGATGTAGAGCATTTTATCATGTGCTTTTTTGCCATTTGGATTTCTTCTCTGAGAAAGTTTCTGTTCATTTCATTGCCCTATTTTTTGATGGGGTTGGATGTTTTCTTCTTGTGGAGTTCAACCAGTAATTTGTATATCCTTGATATCAACCCCTTGTCAGGTGTGTGTTCGGCAAACATCCTTTCCCATTCTGTAGACTGTCTTTGTATTTTGGTCACTGTTTCTTTGGAGGTGCAGAAGCTTCTTAGTTTAAGATAGTCCCATTTATCTATCTCTGTTTTCACTTGCTCGGCCAGTGGCGTGGCATCTTTGAAGACAGCGTTAGTTTCAATGTCATGGAGGGTTTTGCCAACTTAGTCTTCAATGTACCTTATGGTTTCTGGTATGATGTTGAGGTCTTTAATCCATTTTGATCTTACTTTTGTACATGGTGTTAGGCAGAGTTCTGAGCCCACTTTTTTGCATTTAGCCGTCCAGTGATGCCAGCACAAGTTATTAAAGAGACTTTTCTTATTCCAATTCATATTGCTTGCACCTTTATCAAAGATTAGATGATCAAATGATTGAGGGGAGATGTTAGTGTATTCAACCCTGTTCCATTGGTCTGCAGTTCTGCTTTTGTTCCAGTACCATGCTGTTTTAATTTTTACTGCTTTGTAGTACTGTTTGAAGTTCGGGAGGTTGATTCCTCCCATTTTCTTTTTACCAAGAATTGCTTTAGCTATTCGTGGGGGCTTATTGTTCCATATAAATTTCAGGAGTGTTTGCTCCATTTCTTTGAAGAGTGTCATAGGTATCCTTATAGGGATTGCATTGAATTTATACAATGCTTTCGGTAGTGTTGCCATTTTGACAATGTTAAGTCTCCCGACCCATGAGCAGGGGATATCTTTCCATTTCCTCATGTCCTCTTTTATTTCCTGAAGTAGCGTTTTGTAGTTTTCTTTGTACAGGTCCTTTACTTCTTTAGTTAAGCTGATTCCTAGGTACTTGATTTTCTGGGGAACAATTGTGAAGGGGATCTTTTTTTTTTCATGTAGCTTTCTTCTCTCTCACTGTTTGCATATAGGAAAGCCTTGGACTTTTGGGTATTGATTTTATAGCCTGCAACTTTATTATACAAGTCTATTGTTTCTAGGAGTTTTTTGGTGGAGGTTATTGGGTTCTCTAAGTATAGTATCATATCATCTGCGAATAGTGAGAGCTTGATTTCTTCCTTTCCTACCTGAATGCCCTTAATATCTTTTTATTGCCTAATCGCTATTGCAAGTACTTCCAGTACTGTATTGAACAGCAGTGGAGATAATGGGCATCCTTGTCTCATTCCTGATCTTAGAGGAAGGGCGCTCAGTTTTTCCCCATTGAGGATGATGCTTGCTGTAGGATTGTGGTAGATGGCTTTAACTACGTTGAGGAAAGTCCCCTCTATACCCAATTTGGCGAGGGTTTTCATCATAAAGTGGTGCTGGATCTTGTCAAATGCTTTCTCTGCATCTATTGATATGATCATATGCTTTTTATCTTTTCTTTTGTTGATATGATGGATTATGTTGATTGATTTCCGAATGTTAAACCATCCTTGCATCCCTGGGATGAATCCTACTTGGTCATGGTGTATGAACTTTTTGATGAGTAGTTGGATTCTATTTGCTAGTACTTTGTTGAGGATTTTTGCATCTGTGTTCATCAGGGATATCGGTCTGTAATTCTCTTTCTTTCTGGTATCTCTGTCTGCTTTTGGTATCAGTGTGATATGTGCTTAATAGAAACTGTTCGGTAGTGTTTTTGATATTTCAATTTCGTGGAAAAGTTTAAAAAGGATTGGGAGTAAGTCCTCTTTAAAGATTTGGAAGAATTACTAGTGAATCCATCTGAGCCAGGACTTTTGTGCTTGGGGAGACTTTTCATTACCATTTCAATTTCCTAGATGGTGATAGGTCTGTTTAGGTATTCCAGGTCTTCTTGGTTCAGCCTTGGGAGTCTGTAGGAGTCTAGGCATTTATCCATTTCCTTGAGGTTTTGATGTTCCGTGGGATAAAGCTTCTCAAACTACTCCCTGAGGATCCTTTGAATTTCTGTAGTTTCTGTTGTGATGACCCCCTTTTCATTTCTGATTCGGTTTATTAGGGTTTTCTCTCTCCCTTTCTTTGTGAATTTTGCTAGAGGCTTATCAATCTTGTTAATTTTCTCAAAGAACCAGCTCTTGGTTTCATTGATCTTTCGGATTGTTTTTTGGGTTTCCATCTCGTTAATCTCTGCTCTGAGTTTTATTATTTCCTTTCTCCTGTTCAGGTTGTGCTCCTTTTTTTGGTCCTTCTCCAAGCTCTTAAGCTGTGAGGTTAGGTTACTTATGTGTGCTCACTCCTCCTTCCTGAGGAATGCTTGTAGAGCTACAAACTTTCCTCTTAACACAGCTTTTGCTGTGTCCCATAAGTTTCGGTAACTCATGTTCTCATTTTCATTTGTTTCTAGGAATCTTGATTTTCTCTTTGATTTCCTTTCTAAGCCACTCGTTGTTCAATAGAGCACTGTTTAATTTCCAGGAGTTTGATTTAGTTTTCTGTTTTTGTGTGTGATTTACTTCGAATTTCAGCGCATTATTGTCTGAGAAGATTGTTGATACAATCTCTATCTTCTTAATTTTATGGAGGCATGTTTTCTGGCTCAGCATGTGGTCTATCTTGGAGAATGTTCCATGTACGCTTGAGAAGAATGTGTATTCAGCTTTTTGAGGATGAAGTGTCCTGTATATATCTACTAAGTCCCTTTCTTCCATTGTTTCCCTCAGATGAAGTATGTCCTTGCTAAGCTTGAGTCTGGTTGATCTATCAAGAGGTGACAAAGCGGTGTTGAAGTCTCCCACTAGTATTGTGTTGCTATTGATGTCTTTTTCCAAATCTATGAGTAGTTGTTTTAAATACTTTGCTGGTCTCTCATTAGTAAAGTAAGTAAAGTAAAGTAAAGGCCCTCCCGTTGATCATCAATTTGCTCGAGCGGGCCCAGTAACGTCTCCATTGGAGATTTTGTTGTTACTGTGTCTGGCATATAGAATACTCTCGTTAGCTTGCCAGGCTGAGGGGCGGAGGAATCGAACTCGGGTCGGCCATGTTGGCTGCGTGCAAGGCAAACGCCCCACCCGCTATGCTATCGCTCCAGCCCCTCATTAGGTGCATATACATTTATTATTGTAAGTTCTTCCTGTTTTACAGATCCTTTGATCAATAAGAAATGGCCTTCACTGTCTCTTATGACCTTCTTCACTCTGAAATCGATGTGGTCTGATATTAGGATGGCTACCCCAGCTTTTTTATGGGAGCTGTTTGCCTGTAGGATTGTTTTCCAGCCTTTGACTCTGAGTCTGTGTTTGCTTTGACTATTTAGATGTGTTTCTTGCAGGCAGCAGAATGTTGGGTTCAATTTTCGAATCCATCCTGCCACTCTATGTCTTTTAATTGGTGCGTTTAGCCCATTGACATTGAGAGAGATTATTGTTATGGGATTTTGCCCCATTGTTTTGTTGAATTTTGGTGTATTTGAGGGGCCTGTCTTGCCTTAAAAGTAGCTCATTTAGTTGTTCTTGTAACCATGGTTTTGAATCTATGAAGTTCCTGAGCTGTTGTTTGTCTGTGAAACTGTGTTGTTCCTTCTATTATGAATGAGAGTCTCGCTGGGTAAAGTATTTTTGGAGAGGCATTTATTTCACTGAGTTTTTTCACTATGTCCCACCACTGTTTTCGGGCCATGAGCGTTTCATCAGAAAAATCAGCTGTGAATTTTAGGGATGCGCCTTTGTAAGAGATTTCTTTCTTCGATCTTGCTGCTTTCAGAATTTTGTCTCTGTCTAAGGTTTTGATCATTTTGATCAGAATGTGTCTTGGGGTATTTTTATTCGGATTTCTTCTAGCTGCTGGTACCCTTCGGGCCTCCTGAATGTGGTCACAAGTTTTCTTCAGCTCTGGAAACATTGTAGCAATGATGTCTTTGACAGTTTCTTCTTCATCAAGGTTTTCTTCCTGTCCCTCTGGGACTCCAATAATTCTTATGTTACCCCTCTTGGCTTCGTCACAATCTTCTCTTGCCATCTGTTCCCGAATTGTGAGTCTCTTTTCCATTTTCTGCTCTTTCCTGGAAAGTCTCTGAACTTCATCTTCGAGCTCACTGATTCTGTTCTCAGCAGCTGTTACTCTGCTGCTGAGCCCTTCCACTGAGTTTTTCAATTCTCCTACCAGGTTTTTTAAGTCTGACATTTCCGATTGTATTTTCCTCATTTCTGCCTTCAAATTCTCTTGTCTTTTATTGGCATTGCTTTCCATTGTTTCTTTTAGTTCCCGAAGCATCCTAAGTAGCTCCCTTCTTAATTCCTTGTCAGAGAGGTTGTTTAACACTACAGCACTGTTGATGTCTTCTGGGCTAGCCTCTTCAATAAGAAAGTTTGGTGGGCTTTTGTGTTGCTTTATCATTGTGACAAGTGTGATTTAGTCCTTCACGTTTACTGTTACTATTCTGCTTAATATGTAGTGTGAGTTGAGATAGGTTTATGAGTTATAAGCTGCAGTGTTTCTAGTGACTGAGCTAAAATAGAGAAGATTTCATCTAAGAAGGTAGCTTATTGTTCCTAGGGCATCCCTGCGCTGGTCCCGCGCAGATCAAGGGAACAAACTGGCTGTGCTATGAGATCGAGCTAGCTGCGCATGCCCAGAGAGAGTCCCAGGCCCTGGAGGCGGGCTGTACCTGATTGGAAGGAGGAGAGGGTTCCCTTCAGCTTTGTTGCTGAAACGTGGGGCTCAGTTCCCGTCCCGCGCAGATCAATACCATTACTTTTCAATAAATGATGACCTAACTTCAGTAGTAGATACTATGAAAAACTGGATTTAGCTTCTGTTTTATCTAGTTAGATCTGGGTAAGATGGTGGTTTGCTTTTTGAAAATTCCCCTGTTATAGTAGTAAAAGATGAATGTCTTTATAGAATGCATAGATGTAAAGTCATATGAATTTGCATTTTGAATATTTGACTTATATCTTTAACCAATTTCTTTATTTACTTACTTTGCACAGTAACATTAGGAGCAAGCAACCAATTTAAATCACATAAACAATTTGAAAATTGTCTAAAACTATTATAGGCACAGTCACAGATCTTTACTTTTTATAAATGGTTGGTTAAATTAATGTAGGAGTGGTGATTTTGCATATTTCAAATCACACTATGGATTATTTTTAATATTGAAAGCAGTTATTAGCATTTTATCATTTAATAAAGTTATATATCCAAATATAGAATCTGAAAGCCAATTCTAATAACTCATTCTTAACATTTTCTTTGTTTCCTAGTACCTCTATTTTTCAGAGTTCTTTAGAGAAGCATAATCAATAATAACTAGTAGTGGGTTTATGGAAGGTAACAGGTACTAGCATCAATAATCAGACAGAGACCTAGAAGAAATAGTGTCATTCTGAAGATTTGAGAATCATATCTAGTCTAATGCAGGACACAATAATGTCCAGGTTCTAATACAATCATATATAATAAGTACAGTACACAAAGCAAAGTGGAGAGAGCATTCAAGTGGAGAAAAAAATACTTTAATATTTAAAAATTTTTCTATGTATTTAAACTTGTCTGAGATGTTTATTGTTTCTTGAAGCTTTAAGTTATTGCTTAACATAATTTTAACATTTTAAAGGATATATTTAGTAATAAAAAATTGCCCACAGTTTTGGTTTATCTGGAGGAATCTTCCTCAGTTTTGAAACAATAATTTCCTCCTAGTTTTAAAAATAAATTTCTTTGCTGATTATTTTCCTTGGTAACTCTTTAATTATTTTATCCAAGGGGTCTTTGACCTCTATGGCTTCTGATAATAAATATCTATTAATCATATTAAGGATCCCATATGTGTGATAAGACACCTCTTCAAGGTTATCTCACGTCTTTGGCTTCTGACACTTTGATAATAAGTTTTTCTCAATGTGAGTCTCCTTTCATTTATCCTAGTAGGAGTTAATATAGGTTTTTTGGATTTGTAAACTTAAATATGTCATCATATTTGAAACTTTGATGGCATTATATCTTCAAAAGTTCTCTCTTTCTCAGTCATTTCAGATTATCATAACATGTATGTTGATTTACTTGGTGGTATTTCATAGCTTCAATTAGTTCATAGATTATCCTGGATTCTTTCTCCTTTTCAATTCTTATTTAATAATTTTATTAATGTTTATTCAAGTTTGCATAATTTTTGTACTATGCCTACATTTTGTTATGAAACAGAGACTTAAGTTATTTTTGTATTTTTCAACTCAAAAATTTGCAAAAATTGCTGTTCTTATTTCTACCTCTTTGCTGATATTTTTGCTTTTGTATTTAACTTTTCTGACTTCCTTTATTATAAATAATAATATTTTACTTCAGGTCTAGAAGAATTTGTATTCCAGTGTTTTAATTGTTTTATCTAATAAATCTTATGTCTGGGTTTCCAGAACAATGATTATAATTTGTTTATTTTCCCTTGCAGTGAGTCATGTGTTCTGTTTTACAAAATTTTGTTTGCTTTGTAATTATTTTGGTAAACTGGCATTTTCATACTTTTCAGAGGTAAACCAAGAAATCAGATTCCTTTATCTATGTTTTTACTTTTCTTTTTGTTTCCTTTTTCTTTCTTTCTTTCTTTCTTTCTTTCTTTCTTTCTTTCTTTCTTTTTCATTATGAGTAACATACATATATGTACATCAAACCATTATTTGGTAAAGTTTTCAAACTAATTTTGCAATGACCGCATTCCTTTTCATTGACAACTCTGTTTCTTTAGTTTGTGTTAAGTCAGTGTGTGTGTGTGTGTGTGTGTGTGTGTGTGTGTGTGTGTGTGTTGCTTTGTGGTTACTTTAAGTAGTGTTCAGAAGACTGTGGATCTAGGAATTAAAATATCTGGGCCTCCTACATACAAACTATGTCTATATCTTTTAGCCTTCTCTAATAGTCTCTGCTGGGTTTTGTTAATATTTTACAGTAACTTGCACATAATTTTGAAATAAAAGTAAGGTGGAATGTTAGGATTTTTCAGGTCTTTCAGACTGTCTGCCATGAATATGTATACTTATCTAGTTATGCATGTGGTTCTCTAAATTCCTCCTTATAGAATACTACTGCATGTTCTTATTTCCCAAAGTTTCCTCACATTTCCCCCCTAAGCTTTAGATGGGTTATTGTCTCCAACAATATCCCATCTTTTATCTCAGGCATCTGTTCTTTGTTTACCTTGTAGCATTTTCTGGCAATGGCTACACATTTTGTGGCCTGAATTTCAATCAGATAAAACAAAGATAAGCATTAACTGCCAGTCCTCAGGATCCCTCTACATTTGGCATGGGGACTGGGAGAGACATAGTGTTTCTCAGGGTCTGTTTCCTCACTCTGTGCTCAGGAGTGACCCCTGATGGTACTTAGAGGATCCTATGTGGTATGAGTTTAGAATCAGAGTTATGGAAAACTTACATGTCTTCTGTATTATCTCTCGGACATCCTTCTCATTTTTGTAAATTAGTTTCAATTTTTACGTTTTTGTCTTAGATTTTTTTGAATGGTGCATATACCTTCTTCCCTAGGAATGAGAGTGAATAAAAACTCTACTATTTGAAATTTGAAGAAAACTACCATTAAATTTAACAAGTTAAATTAGTTTGTGTTAAGAAAGTTAAATTAGTTTGTGTTAAGAATTAATTTAACTAATTTAACAAGTTAAATTAGTTTGTGTCAGTTGGTCACATGACCACATATGACTACATCGTTTTCAAGATTCTAGCACTCAATATTGGAAAAATGTTTTTTCTCTAATATTAGGCCAATTAATATTAAGAGAATTACATACCATAACTCCACTTTGAAAACTTGCAGATGAACATTTCATAAATATTGAGCATCTCTAGAATAGATCTATAGTTAAAGTTAACATTTCTCAAAAGTAGTTAGAGTATTTTATTCCATCCTTTTTATACCTCAAGAAATATTTATGCAGATAATGTATTGGAACAAAACATGGCTTATTCAGTAATAATGCAATCCCAAAAATCATATCAAGAGATTTAAGTGGAGTAGTTAACTTTTCAAATGTTAGTTCTAGTCATCAAAAAAAAAAAAAAAAGGAAACATCTTTCTTTCCTACTACGTGTCTAAAACTTTCTCCGATCTGGGTTTTATGGTTTGGCCAACAAGAAAATTTTATTGCAGCTACTCTGTACTGATACTGACATCTGGTGGTTTCACACCCAAAGTAGCAGGTTTGACATGACTAATCTCCCAATGAGATAGATGTGCTCAACATAAAGTGAGATGACTATATGTTGGAAGTTACCTTGAAGCTGGGTTTATCTGTTCAATGCATTTTCTTTATTTCCACACTCAGATTATGGATGAACAGACAGAAGAGCCATTCTTTATGACTCTGTGATCTCACCATTGTCACCCCCAGGATGAATTATCCAGACTAACTAATTCCACAGCCAGTAAATTATGACATAACCAACGAATCTTCTAGGAAAGGTTAATTTAAGTAGACAATCAACAAAAATACAGAAGAAAAAAACTCCTCTTGCATAGAAGATTTCTCTACATGTAGGGCACACAATGAATTCATAACCTCAACATCTGCTAACAACAGAGAAAACACTTTGAAAAAAAAAAGAAAGAAAAGAGAAGAAAATTGACTCATTGCTACTTCCTCTGATGAATGGTGAATTCCAATTAGCATTTTAATTACTCAAGCCAGACACTCAGCTGTCTTCAACATAACAACAAAACTCTATAGCAAGTTTTCATATTTGTACAAAGAAAACTCGGCCCCTGACTTTGAAGCATAGACACTCATATTTAGTACATCTTTATAAGCTACCCAATCAAGTTTTCAATTAATGCTATAAGCAACTAATCTAATCATCAGATTAGTTGCTTATAGCATTGTTTTTCATATGTGTTTCAGGACACGCAATCTTCCCTTATCACGTTGGGAAAAATACTAAAAACATTTGGGTTTACTGCCAGTTATGTGAACTAATAAAAATGTTAAGAGAGATGCTATTTGATGTTTTTTTGTCATCTTTCATGGAAACATCTATAGTATCTAATTTCCTATGTTCCACCTTAACAGTTTTATATGTCTGAACAACTTTCTCTGTAAAAGAAAAAGTTGTTTCATTTACCCTTCAGAAGAACTCATGAGACAAAAATCATATAGACATCCATAGTGCTAATTCCACCTCTAATTTCTTTCCAATTACTCATCTCTGAATCATTCTTTATTTCATTGTGTTTATAAAAGGAAATATCCAAATAACTGATCTAGATACACCACCACCTTGCTGGTTGTATCACAAATAAAGAAGTGTTCTCAATTCATTAACACAAGAGTAGTATCAGCGAAAGACTATGCAGATTTGAGAAGATTTAGAAATTCTGACTCATATGGAGTAAAAGTAGGGGTGGGGTGTTTACTTGTGAGGCTTTCATTGAGAAAGAAAATAGGATAACACCTAAGATTAATGATATACACATATTTTAGTGTAGGAAAGAGAAAAATTTGACAATTTTCTTACAGTCAAAATTATTTGAACAATATGCATCAAAATCTGCATGACTTTCAGTCAGTGGAGCTATATAGAGTCTTTTTTATACTGGATAAGAGGTTGGCATAGACATCCTCTGACATTTTTTTCTTTTTAAAATATTGAGATTTCTAATTATGGTGCAATTAAAATGATGATGCAAATATGTATTTATTGACATGGAAATATGCCCATGACATATTGCTGAGTGAAAAATAAGACAGGTTTTAGAACAGTATGTTCAATATTATTCTACTTATAAATATCTTGTGCATATTTCTATATACATCCGTAGATAAATGTTTAATGCAATACTCACACAAACATTAACTGGTTATCTCTGATCAGTAGATTTCAGATGATGTTTAATTTTTTTTCTCTTTTTACTTAATTGGCTGACTATGTATACTAATCATGCATATTTTTTTAAAGTAATATTTATTTTTAAGTCAAAGAAAAATAATGAGAAAACTCCACCTCTTGACAGCATGTTTGGGTGACACCACGTAGTCAATGATCGTAATCACTTGGAATCAGTGTATTCTGATTAACCATCATTTAAACACTGACTCTTAGCAAATAATTTTACTTCTAGACGTTTTAGTTTTCTTCACTGTAAAAAGAGAATTAACACAACAACAAAGCCTTATGTGGTCGATGGTTGTTGATTATCTGCAGATTGATTAAGGAAAGATAAAAAATGACCTTAATTAGCCTGAGTGCATGCAGAACATAACAAATAGAAAGTTTTGGGGAACTGGCAAGTGATCCATTGCTTCATAAATATTAGCTGTCATTTTTTATCATTAAATGAACAATTACAGTCATTTCTAATTCGTTCAAAAATATTTATCAAGCATCTTTTATGGTGATCTCTCTTTAATTCTACTGGAGACACATTTTTCAAGAGCTAGGAGTCTCTTTTTAACATATCCTTGCAAATAAGTCCTTGTTTCTTTAGTCCACAAATGAATTCAATATAGATGTGCTTTCCTCAAAATTCCAAACTACAGATATCCTCTTTCATTTCCTCTATGCAAATTTTTACTGGTTATAAGAAGCATAACATTTCCCAATACATTTCCTTCAGGACTTGAACCGGATCCTTTGCCACCTGTAGTTTGTATGTATGTGTAACAAAGAAAATGTAAGTCATAATGAAGAGACATCTGGAAGGCATGTCTGCAACTGGAGAATCAGGAAAGTTCTGAAGTTTTTGAATCAAATCTCAGGAGTAGTTGTTTCCATATTTTACCATAATGGACTCTTTGTCCTTTTTTGACTCTGCTTTCCTAGATTCCCCTCATTATTTCTGCTCTTGGCAAGAATCGAGTAAACATCAATATCCTCAAGATGAGCCCTTTACCCCATTATTGAACACAGCAGAAAAAAAAACTAATATATTCTACCCAGAGAGAGAGAGAGAGAGAGAGAGAGAAAGAGAGAGAGAGAGATTTGATAGCAAAATTTACATTTACCATTGGAAATCTATCACCTTGGGGTGTGGATTTTAAAATATTTGAAATATTTAAGTTAGATGTTACGCTGGTGCATAGTTTAAATAACACATCAAATACTCAGCCCAGCTCTCAGAGAAGTAAATACCAGGCTTTGTATGATGTCAGCTCATGGTGCAGAGAATTTTGAAAAGGAATAAGTTTGGGAGTTAAGAGGAGGAGGGCAGACAAAACCATATACCTGAATGTGTTCTGATATTCCCTAATCCTTTTTTTTTTAGGCCCTCCCGTTGATCATCGATTTTCTCGAGCAGGCCCAATAACGTCTCCATTGGAGACTTTGTTGTTACTGTGTCTGGCATATCGAATACTCTCGGTAACTTGCCAGGCTCTCCGAGAGGGGCGGAGGAATTGAACTCGGGTCGGCCATGTTGGCTGCGTGCAAGGCAGACGCCCTACCCGCTGTGCTATCGCTCCAGCCCCCTAATCCTTAGTTGAGACTATTGTACTCTTCAAAGAATAGAATGACTCTTAGATACAAGTATTAGGGAGTATCTATATTTGATAGACAAACTTAGACCCTTACATCCTTTATCTCCCCAATCTTTCAGTTCAAGAAAAACTTTTGTGATGTATTTTTATGTACAAAATGTAAATTCTGAGGAGTTCTTCCTTTCATAGGCCAATATATCCTTAATGTGATTCTGTATGTTCAGAACTAACACTTGGAAAATTAGAAACATGGAAGATAAAGTTACTGCCCTCAACAAGCTAATATTTTTTGGTGAAGTATGCAGGTGCTTCACCTTGGTGGAGCATGGAGATGCTATTTCTTCTCTTTTGTAGCATGAAACAAAATTATTTATATAATTTATATATAACAAAATTAATTATACCAAGTCAAACTTTCACTTGAGTAAATCAGAGATACTTAAAAAAATATTCTTTTTAAATGGAGCTTGAAGGAGGAACACAATTTTTCCTGATGACTAAAGAGAGGGCATTCCATAGAGGGAAAATGAATATGCAAAGACCACAGATGGCATAAAATTTGAAAAACCATTTAGTTGGTTTAGCATTGTCATGATATAAAAATGGTAGAGAAGTAACCCAGATGGAAAATGTAGAGCTAAAGGATCTCCTTACAACAATCAGGCTGTTTCTTAAAACAGGGTATGAGAGATGAAACATTTGGATGAAGATTTAGTTTTCACAAAGACAGGTGGTGGCATAAAGCACTAATTTACCTAAATCATAGTTTTGTTTCTCTGGGATGCTAGAAAAGTTATAACCTCTTTATGTCTCAGTTTTCTTACCTCTTAGGTGGGGATTGTCAAACCAACTTTAAAGGGATTTCTGTGAGAATTAAATAAATTAAATACTGATATTTCTAGCACAATTCAGACTCCAGAATACACTTGAAATACATTCACGAATCATGACGAATCACGACCATCCTGTTAATCGTCGATTGCCTCGAGCAGGCCCCAGTAACGTCTCCTTCATCCTAGCCCTGAGATTATATTCAAGGCTCTTTAGGAGAATGAGACCCATCATTGTTACTGGTATTTGGCATATTGGGTACGCCATAGGGAGTTTGCCAGACTCTGCCGTGTGGGCAGGCTACATTCGGTAGCCTGCCAGTTTGTCCAAAGTAGGAATGAGATAATAAGATGTCATAATAAGATGTCGCGTGGCCGCAAATGTGACCACGTGGTTCTGGGAGCTGGTATTTATAGTCTCTGAGTCTTGGCAGCTGATGGGATTACACGGTGCCAGGGGGCCAGTTGGTGGGTGTGACCCTGGCCTACAGGAATTTGGAGGATCTGGGTGGAGGATGCTCAGCTCCTCCCCGCCCCGACCAGGGCTTCAACAGCCGAAGACCTCCAGGACCAGCCACCACCATGCTGAGACCACTCTCCGCACACATGAAGGTACTGGCAGAGGGACAAAGCCACGCGGGTTCTGGGGCCGAGATCTTCAAGCCTACTCGGATTGGAGCCAAGCATCCTCCACCCAGACATACATTAACCAGTAAATATATATGAATTTTAAATTCTCTTCTCAATTTCAGTTCACATCAAGTTCTATATTTTTACTGCTCCATGACTTTTGTTGACAAAGAGCATACCAATAGATTAAAACTATTGGTATAATCTTTCATAATTCCTTATATAACCAAAACTTAGCATTTATCCAAATAATTCATAGATGCTAGGAGTTTTCAAAAGGGAAGATGCGTAAATCAAGAATTTGACATTCATCTTCTCATTGAATCTTTGTAAAGTTGGCAATATAAACACATGATATTTGTCTTTTGATGTATTTATGTACAAATTAAAGTTATTCTTGAATCTCCCTTTACTCTATAATTCACATGAATTAGCAACCCCTTTGAATGATATCTTCAAAATTACCCAGAACCTATCTTCTTTTCAGCTAATCTTGTGTTAATACCACCACTCAAGTCACCATTAATTTTCCTTATAATAATAAAACTTTCTGTTCCATGAATCTCTATCTTCAGTTTGTTTAAATAAAGTGAAAAATGATTATCTAGTAATACAAAACAGATTATGCCACTTCTATAATTCTCAGAAAAAAAATGCATAGCATGTTCTCTGAGATATACAAAAATATAACTTTTTCTTTTAACTTATAATACCAGATCCTAGTCTCCTCCCCTTTACTTAAACACAGTCATATTGGCTTTTTCACTCTAGCTCAAAGAAGTTAGACATGATCCTGCCAGAATATTTGCATATGTTCTTCTCTATGGAGGATACTTGAAACTATGGAGGATTCTTTTATACCTTTGTATTTTTACTCACATTATAGTCTAAAGAACAAATCACCCTACCTAAAATAACAACTTGCTTATCTGTAATTTTCCAATTTTTTAATTTAAAAATGTTTTTTCTGGTTGTTGCAGTTCAATGCTATATAATGTATGCATTTTAATTTTATTAGCATGTTTGTTTTCTCACTCTGCTATAATTTTAGCTATAAAATGACAGGGAGTGTGTTTGTCTTAATTATAGTTTATCTTCACTACCTAAAACAGCATCTTGCACCTAATAGACAATAAGTGATATTTTATTTAATGATTTGAACTTTTTCCATGAATAAAAGTAACTTCCATGCTGAAATTGTAATTCTATGGGATTATAAAATGAATGTCAACACTGGGATAGAAATCCAAGCTTACTATTTCCAAAGCTTACTCTGTATTTAGTATCTTAGGATGGCAATATAATTTAATTCTAAACTGTGAAAACTTTAGAGAAATAAAGAAGAGTTTAAGACAATTAAAACCAAACAATATTCCCAACAAAATATTGGCAAATAAAATCCAATGCTGTACAAAAAAGAAGTATACAGCAATACCTGGTTGATTTATCCCAGGTATGCAAGGCTATTACAACTTTCAAAAACGAAAAGAATGTATCACATTAATAGACTAAAGTAAAAAAAGCACAAGATCATATCAACTGATGGAGGAACTATATTTAACAAAATCTAGCACCCACTATCATAAAAGCACTGAAAAGTAGGAAAGGATACTTTCTCAAGTTGATAAGGAATCTTAACAAAAAATCTGCAGATATAAAAGTACCTATTGAAGATTCGAAGGTTTTTTTTTTTTAATGTACATAAAGAATAGGAACAAGAAGGGATATCTTCTTATCACTTCCACTATTCATCATTGCTCTGAAAATGCAAAGCTGATAAGCATAATAATGATAAGCAATAAGACAAGAAAAAAGAGTCATACTGATTGGATAAAAGAAAAATAAAGTTATTTCATTCAGAGATGACCTCATCGCTTGAGTAGAAGTTTTAAAAGAACTGACAAAAGGAAACCTACAGAACTAATAAGCAATTAGAGACTAAGTATTTGGAATACAAGATTAACATGCAAAACTTAACCATTTTCTTATATTCCAATGATTAAAGTGATTTGAAATTTAAAATGAGGTCAAACGTACATGCCTTGCATGCAGTTGAACTTTGTGCAATCCCTGCTACCAAATGGTCTGCTGAATGTTATGGAGAGAAGCTCTGAAAACTCTAGCAATGCTAGGTGTGACCCTGAAGATCCTGAAAACCTTCTTGAGTGGATCAGTTAATCCCAGTGTTGCAGGGACTTTGTGGCACTAGGTCCTCAGGTCCTCACATTGAACCACTGTTCCAGTTGGCTGAGAATGCCAGGAGGGTATCTTAAGAATTCCCCCAAATACACACACACACACACACACACACACACACACACACACACACACACGCAGCACTGCCAATTACATTAACACTCCAAGACAAATTATTTAATGATAAACATCAAAATAAAGACAGAATCGGTATGGGGAAGCCTACAAAACATCTAACTAAAGGTACAAAAGTATTATTAAATAATTAAAAGATATCCCATGCTCATGACAGAAAGACTCAATATCGTCAAGATGTCAATTCTTTTTAACTTAATCTGTATATTTTTAAAAAATTATTAGTGAAATGACATGAGGTACAGTTGTAGACTGAAAAATTTTTGTGCTTGGGTTTCAATTATACAATGGTCGAATACCCATCAACCAGTGCCCAATATCCACCACCACTGATCCCAGTATCCTTCCCACCCCCCATTTCCCCATCTCACCCTGCCTCTGTGGCAGGGCATTCCCTTTTGTTCTCTCCTTTTGGGTGCTGTGGTTTGCATTGAGTGGCAATCATGTTCCAACTATAGTCTACTTTCAGCATGCATATCCTGTCCTGGGAGGATTCTCTCAACACCCTTTATTTGATGCTCCCTTCTATATCTGTGTTGCCTTTCCCCCTAGCATGTGCAGCTGGCCTCCAAGCCATGGAGTAAACCTCCTGGTACTTATCTCGGCTATTCTTGGGTGTTAGTCTCCTATTTTGTTACTTTATGTTCCCCAGATGAATGCAATCTACCTATGTCTGTCCCTCTCTTTCTCACTCATTTCTATAGCATCATACTTACTATGTAGTACCACTAGTATATAAATTTCATGACTTCATCTTTTCTAACAGCTACATAGTACTCCACTGTGTAGATGTACCAAAGTTTCTTTAACAGTCATCTGTTCTCGGGCACTCAGGATTTTTGCAGATTCTGGCTATTGTAAAGAGTGCTGCAGTGAACAAACAAGTACAGATATTACCTCTACTATACTTTTTTGCCTCTCTGGGATATATTCCCAGGAGTGGTATTGCAGGGTTAAATGGGAGCTCAATTTATAATTTTTTGAGAATCGTCCATACTGTTTTCCAAAAGGGCTGAAACAGTCAGCATTTCCACCGGCAGTGAAGGAGGGTCTATTTCTCGCCACATCCGCACCAACACTGGTTGCTGGTTGCTTTTGTTCTTTTTAATGTGGGCCAGTCTCTGTGGTGTGAGATGATATCTCATTGTTGTTTTGATCTACATCTCCCTGATGATTAATGATGTAGAGCATTTTCTCATGTTTTTTTTTTGCCATTTGAATTTCTTCTTTGAGAAAGTTTCTGTTCATTTCGTCACCCCATTTTTTGATGGGGTTGAATGCTTTCTTCTTGTGGAGTTCAAGCAGTACATTGTATATCCTTGATAGCAACTCTTTGTCGGATGTGTATTCAGCGAATATCCTTTCCCATTCTGTAGACTGTCTTTGTATTTTGGTCACTGTTTCTTTTGAGGTGCAGAAGCTTCTTAGTTTAAGATGGTCCCATTTGTCTCTTTGTCTATCTCTGTTTTTACTTGCCAGGCCAGTGGCGTGACATCTTTGAAGATACCATTAGCTTAATCTGTATCTTTAACACATCTCAGCCAAAATATAGCCGGTAACTTTATGCAATTTCTATGATGAAATCATGCAATTTGCTGCAACCTGGTTGGAAATGGAAGTTATCATATTGAGCAAAGTAAGCCAGAGAGCAAAGACAAACACAGGATGATCTCGATTATTTGTGGTATATAGAATAGTGGATGAGGAAATGCATTGTAAGTAAGATTGAGGGAGGGGGAGTAGTGCCTACATCACCTTTGACTCCAGTGTTTAGAAAGGAGACAGAGAAGGAAAGAAATCTAGTGGGGAAGAAGACAACAGAAAGTAATGGGTGAAAAGGAGTGAGGGCTTCAGTTATTATGGTGATATGGGTGAGTGGCATAATCATATATCCGAAACACAGACAGACTCAATAACACTGAAAACTTGAGGTCTAAGCTTCAACCACTAAAGCTTTTAATGTGCCTGTCAAGCTGACAGGCGGGTCATGGGGCAGGAATTAAGGGTGGAGATGGAATATGGGAACACTGGTAGAAGGAAGTTGATATTGGTGATGATATTGGTTTTAAAATATTATATGCATGAAACTCAACTATCAGTAATTGTAAATCACAGTTCTTTAATTAAATTAGTTTTTTTAAAGAAGCTGGTTCTCAAGTTTATTTGAAGAGAAAAATAATATAGCTTACACAAAACTGGGGAAAGTCAGAGAACTAATTATTATGCATGTCAAAACTAACTATAAAGAACAATAATAAAAACAGTGAGGAATTGGCAGAAGTATACATAAATAGATAATAGGGAAAAAATGAGAGCCACTATTACTTGATACTAGTCCAATATTACCTGAAACAGGAGCAATAAAATACAATATGGAGCAAGCGTAATCTTTGCCATAGTTGATGCTGTCCTCTCATTAAAAAATAATTAATGGGCTGGAGTGATAGCACAGTGGGTAGGGCATTTTCCTTGCATGTGACTGACCCAGGTTTGATTCCCAGCATCCCATATGGTCCCCTGAGCATTGCCAGGAGTAATTCCTGAGTGCAGAGCCAGGAGTAACTCCTGTGCATTGCTGGTGTGACCCAAAAAGAAAAAATAATACTTAAAATTTGGGGCTAGAGCGACAGCACAGCATGTAGGGCATTTGCCTTTCACATGGCCAAACTGGGTTCGATTCCCAGAATCCCATATGGTACTCTAAGCACTGCGAGGAGTAATTTCTGAGTGCAAAGCCAGGAATAACCCCAGAGTACTGCCAGATGTGACCCATAAAGCCAAAAAAACTCCAAAATAATTAAAATAATAAAACATCATAGTATATAACATAAGAGAAAACCTAGATGACTGTGTATAATCTGATAATTTTGTTTGTGTGTGGGTTCATTTGTGCATTTGTTTATCTGTGTAAAGTAGGGGGCAACTTTTGAGCTGTGCTAAGATGGCCAGGAGTGACTCTCAGCCAACTGGGCCTGTGGGGAGCACAAGGCCCAAGCATATGAAGCTGACTGGGATCTGAGCTGGGTCACGCTGGGGATACTGGAAGTTTGTATGGTAACAGTGGTGCATGGAATGCTTCAGAACCGCACCACATGATGCTTGTGGGTCCATATGATATCAGGCATAGAATTCGAACCACTGTATTATCTCTTACTCCTGATAATCACATCCTAATACAACAGCAGAGATATGAAATCATTAATAAGCTGCAATTAATAAAAGTAAAAATTTTTGTCAGTGAAAATCACTGAGAATAGGGCCAGAAGTAAGCACTGAGAATATAATGATTTACAAAAACCCCCCTCCCCACCATTAAAAACTAAAAACAAAGTAATTTGGCTCAGAAAAAAAAATTAGCCAAGATATCCAGGAAGTAAGTCCCACAAAAATATTTGCAAATGGTGTGTTTGATAAAGCACTATTATCAAAATATATCATGAACCCTTAACATTCCTAGAAAGGAAATAACTTGATTTTAAAATTCCTTGTCCAGCTAGGAAGACAGTCAAGGGCTACATCATAACCTTTGCATTCAGGAGATCTGGGTATCACTTCTGTCATTGCCTGTTCCCAAAGTACTGCTATGAATGACTCCAAATGATCACACAGGAAGTAAAATCTAAATATATCCAGCTGAGACCCCCACTATAAATAATACAATATTTTGAAGGTGGGGAAGCAGGAAGAAAGCTCAATAGTAGAGTAATTGCTTTACTTGTGTTAGACGCTGGATTTGGTCTAACAAATCCTCAGCACTTCAAAAAATAAAATAAATAAATAAAAAGCACACAAATCCTTTTAAAGAGATATTTAATAGACAATAACTTAACTATATATATTTTACATGATATTTTACAAGGAAATGTGAATTAATGCAAAACTGGGATACTAGGACATGATTATTAATGTGGTCAGAATCCAAAACACTGACAAAACTTAGTACTAAATGAAGAATTTATGTTCATTTTTGAAGACATTGCATAACGATACAATAGCATTGAAAAAGTTTGTCTCCACTCTTACAATACAATTCATCAGTCTTGTTTGAATAGTTTTCGTACTTATCTCAGTAAACAAAAAATGTACATTTCTACTGAAAATATATGTACACGTGTATAGTTACACACAGCATACACACAGCATAGCATACTCATAATAGCTGAAATGGTGAAGTTCTTCAGTGGGCAAGTGGCTAAACTGTAGTACATATAAACAACAGAATTATATTCAGTGCTAGAAAGAAGTGATCCTCAAACCAGGAGAAGATCTGGCGGTAATTTAAAGACATTGATTAAAGGGGGAAATATGTCAATCCGAGAAGCATATAACATA
This sequence comes from Sorex fumeus, assembly GCF_029834395.1. Classification (NCBI taxonomy): domain Eukaryota; kingdom Metazoa; phylum Chordata; class Mammalia; order Eulipotyphla; family Soricidae; genus Sorex; species Sorex fumeus. Next base: position 12,376,925 of record NW_026606186.1, read on the forward strand.
CTATATTATGAAAAACACAAAATTAGGAAGAACATGGAAAAGATCGTTATAGAGATTGGGTCGGGAGGAATAGGCTGAATAAAAAAAAAGAGCGAAAGGAAATGATTTTGTAGCATATATAGTAAGTGGTGGATACATACCACTATATACATATAGGCCTCCCATTGTTCATCGATTTGCTCGAGCGGGTCCAGTAACATCTCCATTAGAGATTTTGTTGTTACTGTGTTTGGCATATCGAATACGTCACGGGTGGCTTGCCAGGCTCTGCCGTGTGGGCGAGATACTCTCGGTAGCTTGCCAGGCTCTCCGAGAGGGGCGGAGGAATCGAACTCGGGTCCGCCATGTTGGCTGTGTGTAAGGCAAACACCCTACCACTGTGCTATCACTGCAGCACTATATACATACATATATATATATATATCCATATATTCACATTCAGAATGTACAACACTAATAGTGAACCCTAATAAAGTGACCTTAGTGAAAATATGTTTCTACAAGCTCATTGATTAAATTTTATTTTCTAGTTGGGTGTGTTTTGATTTTATTGGGAGAAGCTAGACATCTTTGGCACAAGGAAAGTAAAGAGAATTCTGTATTTTTTTATTCAGTTTTGCTCTAAATATAAAATTAATAAAGATTATCAATCAAAAAATCATATGTTAGAATTGTATGTTTTACTAATGAATCACACTAATCTAAATATAACTTACTTGTATTTAAAAACTTTTTACAAACAAAATTGCTTTCAAATATGCCATTTCTATGGATTTTAATGCAAAATATTTAAAATACTTTATGTTATTTATCTGAACATTCAAAACTTAATAAGGAAAGCATTTTTGGCACATATTCATATATGCTAATCAGTTTCTTAGCTATATCTCTTAGTAATAATGTGTTGCTGGGTTTATTTTTTCCCTGAATAATGCACTCTTCATTATGTTCCTACATTTTAAATAAAATTATTTGCAGTCTTATCTAAAGTTTTATGTTATGGATAACATATTTAAAGTTGTTATATCATCTATGAATTCTGATATCTAGGCTTTTCATTTTAGTTGAGATAAAAAGCATTCTGTGGATGTGAGATAACTCTAAGCTAAGGGCAAATTCTGCTAATGGAGTAATTCCATATTTTGTGTATTAAAGTGAGTGACTATTTCAATTCAAATGATTTTACAGCTATTGTCTTTCCCCTTCCATTCAGCGAATCTTACTGTGATAAGTAATTTTACAAGACAAAACTTGTCAAAGATACTGTTTTATATGTGATTCCTTTTAATATTTCACTAAATCAGATGGCTGAAAAATTGAGGACATTCTCGGTGTCCTTTTATTGCAATAAAGAATGCATATTCTACTTCTTAAATGTTAAAAATCTGAAGACTTTCTGTCACTCCTCATTGAGTATATTGTTAAAAATTTTGAACAACATGTAGCCAAATTTTAGAGGACTAATAAAACATGAAACAGTTCACTATCATGTTAAAGTTCTCAGCATGATATAAGATAGAGCAAATGTTTCTAAAGACCTGATTCACGATGAAAGCAGGCATTGCTAGTTTTACTTGATTGGACATAGTTATAAATCATAAAGAGTACTAAGATCAACTCCGTACACTTTTCTTTTTTTTCTCTATTTTTTTTTAATTAGTGAAACACCATGAGGTACAGTTGCAGACTTTTGTGCTTGGGTTTCAGTTATACAGTGATCCAGTAACCATCCCTACACCAGTGCCCATTTTCCACAACCAATGAACCCAGTAGGGCTCCCACCCTGCCACCCCATCCCCCGAACCCTACCTTGCCTCTGTGGCAGGGCATTCCCTTTTGCTCTCTCTTTCCTTTTAGGTGTTTTAGTTTGCAATAGAGGTATTGAGTAGCCATCGTGTTCGGTCTATAGTCTACATTCAGCATGCATCTCACATCCCGAGCGAGTCTTCAAAGATGACATGCCAATGTCTAAGCAAGTGAAAACTGATGGAACTATCTTAAACAAGAAGCTTCTGCACCTCAAAAGAAACAGTGACCAAAATACAAAGACAATCTACAGAATGAGAAAGGATATTCTCCCAATACACATCTGACAAGGGGTTGATATCAAGGATATACAAAGCATTGGTTGAACTCCGCAAGAAGAAAACATCCAACCCCATCAAAAAATGGGGCGATGAAATGAACAGAAACTTTCTCAAAGAAGAAATCCGAATGGCTAAAGGCACATGAGAAAATGCTCTACATCACTAATCATCAGGGAGATGCAGATCAAAACAACAATGAGATTTCATCTCATACCACAGAGACTGGTCCACATCCAAAAGAACAAAAACAACCAGTGTTGGCACAGATGTGGTGAGAAAGGGACCCTCCTTCACTGCTGATTAAAATGCCAACGTTTCAGTCCTTTTGGAAAACAGTACGGACGATTCTCAAAAAAGTAGAAATTGAGCTCCTATTTGACCCAGCACTACCACTGCTGGAAATATATCCTGGAGAACCAAAAAAAAGTACAGTCAAAATAACATTTGCCCTTCTATGTTCATTGCTGCACTGCTCACAATAGCCAAAATTTGGAAAAAACCCAAGTGCTGGAGAACAGATGACTGGTTAAAGAAACGTTGGTACATCTACACAATGGAATACTAGGCAGCTGTAAGAAAAGATTAAGTCATCAAATTTACATACAAGTGGTTCTACTTGGAAAGTACCATGCTAAGTGAAATGAGCCAGAAAGAGAGGGACAGACATAGAAAGACTGCACTCATCTGGGGAATATAAAGTAACAGATGGGAGTGGAACACCCAAGAATACTTGAGATAAATAGCAGGAGGTCTGCTCCACAGCTTGGAAGACGGCAGCACATGCTGGAGGAAAAGGCAGCTCAGATAGAGAAGGGAATACCAAGTAAAGGATGTTTGGAGGACGCACTTTTCTTTTTCACTGATTTAGAATAACATATTTTACACCAAGTGATCACACCTATTTGCACAGCATATAGAAGCAAAGCAAGGAAGAGATTCAGACAATTCTCTGTGAAAACAATTTTGAGATAATGCCAATAAAATTCTGATCTATGAGTGCAAGGGATCAGAGCTAGGGTCAGGGAAGAATTTGGGATAAAAATGGGGGAATATGGTCACCCTAGTGTTAGACTTGTAGTAGCACCAATAGTATTGGTTCTATTGTTTCAAATATAAAATTTTTGTTTTATACTATGTCTTGCATTAAAATTTGCATTTGTTATATGACCATACAAATTCATTTTCAGTATTCTTATTTCAGCTGAAATTTTGATACCCTCTCCCAAATTGTTTATAAGTTTCACACTTTGCAATAATAAATTTCCAAGCTTTACCTTTATTTAATTTTTTTTTAAAAAAATTTTTAGTGAAAAACCATGAGGTACAGTTGTAGACTTACAAATTTTTGTGCTTGGATTTCAGTTATACTATGATCGAGTACACATCCCTCCACCATTGCCCACTCTACACCACCACTGATCCCAGTATCCCTTCCATCCCCATCCACCCCATCCCACCCTGCCTCTGTGGCAGGGCATTCCCTTTTGTTCTCTGTCTCCTTTTGGGTTCTGTGGTTTGTATTGAGTGGCAATCATGTTCAGACTAGTGTCTATTTTCAGCATGCATTTCCCATCCTGGGAGGATCCTCCCAACACTCTTTACTTGGTGCTCCCTTCTCTATCTGAGCTGCCTTTTCCCTAGAGTGTGCAGCTGGCCTCCAAGCCAAGGAGTAAACCTTCTGGTACTAATTCGGCTATTCTTGGGTGTTAGTGTTCTATTGTTACTTTATGTTCCCCAGATGAATGCAATCTACCTATGTCTGTCCCTCTCTTTTTGACTCATTTCGATAGCATGATACTTTCCATGTAGCACCACTTGTATGTAAATTTCATGACTTCATCTTTTCTAATAGCTACTCCACTGTGTAGATGTACCAAAGTTTCTTTAACCAGTCAACTGTTCTCGGGAACTCAGGTTTTTTCCAGATTCTAGCTATTGTAAAGAGTGCTGCAATGAACAAACAAGGGCAGATGCCACCTCGACTATACCTTTTTTGCCTCTCTGGGATATATTCCCAGGAGTGGTATTGCTGGGTCAAATGGGAGCTCAATTTCTAATTTTTGGAGAATCATCCATACTGTTTTCCAAAAGGGCTGAACCAGTCAGAATTCTCACCAGCAGAGAAGGAGGGTTCCATTCTCACCACATCTGGACAAACACTAGTTTCTGGTTACTTTTGTTATTTTTAATGTGGGCCAGTCTCTGTGGTGTGAGATGATATCTCACTGTTGTTTTGATCTGCATCTCCCTGATGATTAATGATGTAGAGTATTTTCTCAGGTGCCTTTTAGCAATTCGGATTTCTTCTCTGAGAAAATTTCTGTTCATTTCATCACCCCATTTTTTGATGGGGTTGGATGTTTTCTTCTTGTGGAATTCAATCAGTACTCTATATATCCTTGATATCAACCCTTTGTTGGATGTGTATTGGGTGAATATCTTTTCCCATTCTGTAGACTGTCTTTGTATTTTGGTCACTGTTTCTTTTGAGGTGCAGAGGCTTCTTAGTTTAAGATAGTCCCATTTGTCTCTCTCTGATTTCGCTTTTTTGTCCAGTGGTGTGACATCTTTGAAGATACCAATAGCTTCAATGTCATGGAGGGTTTTGCCAACTTTGTCTTCAATGTATCTTATGGATCTGTTATGATGTTGCGGTCTTTAATCCATTTTGATTTTACTTTTTTACATGATGTTAGGCAGAAATCTGAGCCCTTTTTTGCATGTAGCTGTCCCGTTTGGCCGGCACAATTTGTTAAAGAGAATTTCCTTGCTCCACTTCACATTTCTTGCTCCCTTATCAAAGATTAGATGATCATGTTTGGGGGGAGATGTCAGTATATTCAACCCTGTTCCATTTGTCTGCAGCCTTGCTTTGTTACAGTACCATGATGTTTTAATTAGTATTGCTTTTAGTAGAGTTTGAAGTTAGGAAGTTTGATTCCTCCCATATTCTTTTTTCCAAGAATTGCTTTAGCTATTTGTGGGGGTTTATTGTGGCATATGAATTTCAGGAGTGTTTGTTCCATTTCTTTGAAGAATGTTATGGGTATCATAATAGGGATCACGTTGAATTTGTACAATACTTTGGGAAGTATTGCCATTTTGACTATGTTAATTCTCCTGATACATGAGCAGGGGATATCTTTTCATATTCTTATGTCCTCTTTTATTTCCTGAAGTAACTTTTTGTAGTTTTCTTTGTACAGTTCCTTTACTTCCTTAGTTAAGCTAATTCCTAGGTAGTTGATTTTCTGGGGCACAATTGTGAACGGGATTTTTTTTTCCATGTAGCTTTCTTCTTTCTCACTATTTGCATATAGGAAAGCCATGGACTTTTGGGCATTGATTTTATAGCCTGCAAATTTACTATAGAAGTCTATTGTATGTAGCAGTTTCTTGGTAGAGGTTATAGGGTTCTCTAAGTATAGTATCACATCATCTGCAAATAGTGAGAGCTTGATTTCTTCCTTTCCTACCTGAATGCCTTTAATATCTTTTCCTTGACTAACTGCTATTGCAAGTAATTTCAGTACTATATTGAACAACAGTGGAGAGACTGAACATCCTTGTCTCGTCCCTGAACTTATGGGGAGGGCTCTCAGTTTTTTCCCCATTGAGGATGATGCTTGCTCTAGGCTGTGGTAGATGGCTTTAACTATATTGAGGAAAGTGCGCCCTATTCCCATTTTGGCGAGGGTTTTCATCATAAACGGGTGCTGGATTTTGTTAAATGCTTTCTCTGCATCTATTGATATGATCATATGTTTTTTATCTTTTCTTTTGTTGATATAATAAATTACGTTGATTGATTTCCAAATGTTAAACCATCCTCGCATCCCTGGGATGAATCCCACTTGGCAATGGTGTATGATCTTTTTGATGAGTTTTTGAATTCTCTTTGCTAGTATTTTGTTGAGAATCTTCGCATCTGTGTTCATCAGGGATTTCGGCCTGTAGTTTTCTTTTCTTGTGCTGTCTTTTTTTTCTTTTGGTATTAGAGAGATATGGGCTTCATAGAAACTGTTCGGGAGAGTCTGTTTCTTCAGTTTCCTGGAAAAGCTTGAGAAGAACTGGCAATCGGTCCTCTTTAAATGTTTGGAAAAATTTGCTAGTGAATCCATTTGGACCTGCGCTTTTGTTTTTGGGAAGACTTTTGATTACAGTTTCAATTTCCTTGATGTTCGTAGGTCTATTCAGGTACTCTAAATCTTCTTGATTCAGTCTTGAGCGATTATAAGAATCCAGAAATTTATCCATTTCTTCTAGGTTCTCTTGTTTTGTGGCATACAGACTTTCAAAATAGTCTCTGATGATGTTTTGAATTTCTTTGGTTTCTGTTGTGATATCCCCCTTCTCATTTCTGATTCAGTTTATTAGGGTTCTCTCTCTTTCTTTGTGAGTCTTGTAGTGGTTTATCTATCTTATTTATTTTCTCAAAGAATCAGCTCTTGGTTTCATTGACCTTTTAGGGTTTTTTTTTTTGTTTCCATGTCATTGATTTCTGATCTAAGTTTTATGATCTCTTTCCTTCTTCCTAATTTGCTATCATTTTGTTAATTCTTATCTAAGATCTTGAGCTGTGAAGTCAAGTTGTTTATGTGGGCATTTTCTTCCTTCCTGAGAAATGCTTGCAGAGCTATACATTTTCCCCTTAACATGGCTTTAGCTGCATCACAGAGGTTCTGGTAGCTCGCGTCTTCATTCTCATTTGTTTCCAGGTATCTTTCGATTTCGTCCTTGACTTTCTTCCTGATCCACTCATTGTTCAACATTGAGTTGTTTAATTTCCAGTTATTTGATTTGGTTGTTCGTGTCTGTGTATGATTCACTCTATCCTCAGTGCATTGTCGTCTAAAGGGATGGTTGATACTATTTCTATGTTCCTGATTCTATTGAGGTATGTTTTGTGTCCTAGTACATGGCCTATTTTGGAAAATGATCCATGTGCACTGGAGAAGAATGTGTATTCTTTCCTTTTGGCGTGTAAAGCCCTGTATATGTCTATGAGCCCTCTCTCTTCTATTTCTTCCTTCAAAGCACCCTTCAGGCTCCTTGAATCTGAATGTCTACATTACCCAGCTCTGGGAATTTTTTAGCAATGCTTTGTTTAACCGTGGGTTTTTCATTGGGATTGTTTCCTTGAGCTTCTGGTACTCCAGTGATTCTAATGTTGTTCCTCTTGGAATCACCTCACAGGACTGTGATTCGCTCTAGAGATCTCCTGTCATTGTTTGTTGTTGCCTGTTGACTTCATGCAGCTGATCTTCCAGCTCACTGATTCTGTCTTCAACTATGGTTATTCTACTGTTGAAGGTACAGACTGAATTTTTTATTTCGTCTATGGAATCTTTTATTCATGACGTTTCTTTGCATAGCTTTTCAATTTCTGCTCTCATTTCTTCCCGTATTTTCTCCGTTGTTTCTTTCATGTCCTCCTTTAATTTACTGGATATCTGTTTCACTGTTTCATTGAGTTCATTGAACATCTTCATGACTTCATATCTGAATTCTTTCTCAGAGAGGTCCTTTAAGTGAGTAGCACCTACTGAGGCTTCTGGCCTCTTTTCATCTTTGTTCCCACATGTTGGGGATTTGCCTTGTTTCTTCATGTTGGTGTGTAGGTATGGGAACTGAGATGTTACACACTAGATTTCTTGGTATGGGTAAACGGCCTGCGGCCGTGTAGGTGTTGGCTAGCCCCAAGTTAGACCACGCCCACTTCTGCAGAAGCCATTCCCACTTCTGAAGAGGCCACGCCCCTACGGGAACCTGGTGTGTTTGGGGTCTACTAGCTAGGAGGGGAAGAAGACCAGAAACAGCATTGGAGACAAAGAGGAAGAGGGTCAGGGCAACTTTTGTCCCAGGGTCTTAGAGGCCGCCTGGTGCGCTTCCAAGCTTTGATCACTTGATCACTCGACTTCTGTTAATCATCGATTTGCTTGAGTGGGTGCCAGTAACATCTCCATTTGTCCCTGTCGGGTGCTAGTGTAGCCCATGGAGTCTGTTCACTCTAGGAACAGGAAGAGCCTCAAACTGCTCGTTCATGATCTTGATGAAGAAGTATGACCATCTGGTAGGTGGGCGGCCACGCGGTCTTATGACATCCCATGGAATCCAGTCGGTAACAGCTCTAATCCAGCAGTCCTCTCTAAATGTCATTATATGACCAGCCCATCTGATTTTTGACACCTTGGCAAATGAGACAGCTTCCCTGATTCTTGATCATCGATGGAGGTGGAACTCCGGATTCTTTCTCTCATTTGAATGAAACGTAATATTCCAAGCATAGCTCTTTTAATTCCTCTTTGGGAGACCTGAATAGCATTCTCATCCTGTTTGCGTAGGGCCCAGGTCTCTGAGGCATATGTTAATGCAGGAAGAACAGTGGAATCAAAGAGATGTGCCCGGAGTCGGAGGGTCTTCGTCCTCTTAGCTATTTCTTCGATGCTCTTGAAGACATTCCAAGCTGCACCTGAGATGCCTGCACATCTCAGGTGCCAGGTCATTTGTCATGTTGACTTCTCGACCTAGGTACACATGCTGTTGCATTCGGAGATGGTCGTTCCATTGAGAGAGAATGGGGCGTCAGGAACGAGACTGTTTCTCATAAACATTGTCTTCATAAGACTCAACTGTAGTCCGACTTTTCCACACTCACAGTCAAAGTCGGCCAGCATTTGTGCCGCTTGGCTGATGTTTGGTGTTATTAAAACAATGTCATCAGCAAAGCACAGGTGGTGTAGTTGCCGACCATCTATCTTCACTCCCATTCCTTCCCATTCTAGTCATCGCATGATGTTCTTGAGGGTGGCACTAAAGAGTTTTGGTGAAATGGTATCACCCTGCTGAACCCCTCTCTTGACATCAATGATTACTTCTTTGAATGGTGAGATCCTGGTAGTGAATCCATAATACAGCTCACGGAGGATCTTGATGTATTGAGTTTAATGCCCTGATTGGCTAGGGCATCAATGACTGCTTCCATCTCAACAGAATCAAAGGCCTTCTTTAAATCAATGAACATTAGACAGAGCGGCATCTTGAACTCCCGAGAAACCTCAATGAGCTTGGTTATCCTGTGGATATAGTTGATGGTGCTGAATCGTTTGCGGAACCTGGCTTGCTCGCATGGTTGTCCTTTATCTAGTGTTCTGCCAATCCTATTCAGGATGATTTGAATGAACAACTTGTAGATGATAGACAATAGGCAGATCGGGTGATAGTTGCCAATGTCTTGGATGTCTCCCTTATTGTACAGTAGTACAGTACTGCTGGTTTTCCATTGGGATGGAAGCTTGCATTTAGACAGGTAGCGTGTGAAGGGCCGAGCCAGCGCATTGAGGAGAACTGGTGGCAGATTCTTCAGGTGTTCAGGTCTGACCTTGTTTGGGCTGGGTGCTGTTTGTTTCTTTACTGACGAAACGCAGTGTCGGATTTCGGAAGGGAGAAGATTGGGAATGACATATCCATTCTGTGGAATTTGGTATGTGGGCAGGTGGACATGGCTATCGAAGAGATTTGAGTAGAAGTCAAGGGTAATCTTCTCCACTGCCCTTCTGGAAGCTGTGATAGATCCATCAGGACGTCAGAGGGCAGTCATCTTGGTCTTGTAGTTGGCGAAGGACAGGCGGGCGTTACGAATACTTTTCCCAGCTTCTGCCGCATCTACCAGCACTTCTGTCTTCTCTCTTTGAGGCCTTCCTTGATTGCATCTCTGCACTGCTTTGCGAGCTTGCTTGCAGTTGCATGAGGCATGCGCCAAACTCCGTTGGTGAATAAGCTCAAGAGTTTTCGAAGACAGGCATTTTTTTGTGGCTATCTCTCTCTTGGCCTTCCTCGCACAATCATGGAGGTGCTAAACCAGTCGATCGTATTCCTAGTCAATGTTGTCAACAATGGCATCTTCCCATGTTGCAGCAATAGTGCCAAAGAGCTCCCAGTTGGTGGTCATTCTGGGAGTTCTCTTTTTAAACTTTGCAGCCCTTTCTCCCCACTCTGTGAAATAGAATTTTGCATGAAGGAGACAGTGGTCCGATCCCGTTCGAAATTTTGGGACAACAGGGCCATCGGTCAGGCAAAACCGTTGATTGAATGTGATGTGGTCTATTTCGTTGTGGATTCGTCCACTGGGAGACTCCCATGTCCAACGTTTAGATTCTGCCTTCTGGAACTGTGAGTTACTATGGATGGTCTTGGTCGACATGATGAGCTCAGATAGTCTCTCACCCTGTTCGTTCCATTCTAGGCCATGGGTCCCGATGTTAAGTTCTTCAGCTGATCTTCTCGGTCCTATCTTGGCAGTAAAATCACTGAAAATGATCTTGTAGAAGGTGTGGTCTTCTTTATAGAACTTCTCTAGCTCCATGTAGAACTTCTCGATTTCTCTTTCATCATAATTGGATGTTGGTGCATAGACAATGAAGATAGAAACTGCTGGTAGTGAGCCACGTCTATTCAAATGTAAATGTCTAATTTGGATTGTTAGGCATTCGAATGAATCAATGCTTATGGCCAAGTTTATGTTGACAAGGACACCGACGCCTCCGACACCTCTTTTATCACATCTTCCGAGGAACAATTCTTCTCCAGTGTTGAAAACGGCATGATGAGATTGGTGCCTGCTTGTCTCTGTCAGACCAATGATGTCGTACTTGATCTTTTGCCCTTGTACCATCAGGTCCTCGATGGATGCATCTGATGTTAGCGTAATTCATTGAAAGTAGACGATCATTTTTGTCTTCCTTCATTGTGGCAGCCTAGTTCTGCCTTGAGATTTTATCTGCCTCCCCTTTCTCATCCTTCTCAATGGTGCCATATTGGTGACGCTTTCCAGGTCAGGGGAATGAGACCCATTGTAATTACTGGTTTTGGCATATGGAATACACAACGGATAGCTTGCGAGGCTCTGCCGTGCGGGTGGAATGCTCTCGGTAGCTTGCCAGTCTTTCCGAGAGGATAGAGGCTTTTGGGGCGACCTCTAATCGCCCTTGTAGGTGTTACCATATTTGAACCCTATCAAATGTGGTACGTCAATTCTGGAAGATGTGTACTTAGTGTCTTATAATGTGGGTATAGATGGGTATTTAGTGTCTTATAGTGTATTATAACTCCACTACCCAGCCGTCGCCACACTCCAAGTTCCACAGGATGAATATGTCGTTCCGAACATTCTCCCTTCTGAAATCCAACACGCCATTTCATGGGTAAAGATACAAACAGCACCCGGCTCAGACAAGGTCAGACCTGAACACCTGAAGAACCTGCCGTCAGTATTCATCAATACACTGGCTCGGCTCTGCACTCGCTATCTGTCTGAATGCAAGGTTCTGTCCCAATGGAAAACCAGCAGGACCGTACTACTGTTCAAGAAGGGAGACATCCATGACATTGGCAACTATCGCCCGATCTGCCTAGTGTCTGTCATCTACAAGTTGTTCACTCGAGTCATCCTAAATAGGATTGGCAGAGCACTAGATGAAGGACAACCATGCGAGCAAGCCGGGTTCTGCAAAGGATTCAGCACCATCGACCATATCCACACGATAACCAAGCTCATTGAGGTTTCTCGGGAGTTCAAGATACCGCTCTGTCTAATGTTCATTGATTTAAAGAAGGCCTTTGATTCTGTTGAGATGGAAGCAGTCATTGAAGCCCTAGCCAATCAGGGCATTCAAGCCCAATACATCAAGATCCTCCATGAGCTGTATTGCGGATTCACTACCAGGATCTCACCATTCTACAAAGAAGTGATCGTTGATGTCAAGAGAGGGGTTCGGCAGGGTGATACCATTTCACCGAAACTCTTCATTGCCACCCTCGAGAACATCATGCGATGACTGGAATGGGAAGGAATGGGAGTGAAGATAGATGGTCGGCAACTACACCACCTGTGCTTTGCTGATGACATTGTTTTAATAACACCAAACATCAGCCAAGCGGCACAAATGCTGGCCGACTTTGACCGTGAGTGAGTGTGGAAAGGTCGGACTACAGCTGAATCTTACGAAGACAATGTTTATGAGAAACAGCCTCGTTCCTGATGCCCCATTCGCTCTCAACGGAACAACCATCTCCGAATGCAACAGCTATGTGTACCTAGGTATAGAAGTCAACATGACAAATGACCTGGCACCCGAGCTGTGCAGGAGGAAGAGAGCAGCTTGGAACGCCTTTAAGAACGTTGAAGAAATAGCTAAGAGGACAAAGAACCTCAGGCTCCGGGCACATCTCTTTGACTCCACTGTTCTCTATGCATTAACATATGCCTCAGAGACCTGGGCCCTACGCAAACAGGATGAGAACGCTATTCAGGTCTCCCAAAGAAGAATAGAAAGAGCTATGCTTGGAATATTACGTTTCACTCAAATGAGAGAAAGAATCTGGAGTTTTGACATCTGTCGATGATCAAGAATCAGGGACGCTGTCTCATTTGCCAAGGTGTCAAAAATCAGATGGGCTGGTCACGTAATGAGATTTAAAGACGACCGCTGGACTAGAGCTGTTACTGACTGGATTCCACGGATGTCAAAAGACCACGTGGCTGCCCACCTACCAGATGGTCAGACTTCTTCGTCAAGATCATGAACGATCGGTTTGAGGCTCTTCATGTTCCCAGAGCGAACAGATGCCAGTGGGCTACACTAGCACGCGACAGGGACAAATGGAAACGTTACTGGCGCCCTCTCGAGAAAATCGATGACTAATGGGAAGTTAAGTGATTAAGTGATAACTCCAGAAAGCATCCTGGAGTGTGGCAGCAGCTGGGTAGTGATGGCTTTACTTTTTTAAAAAACAAAATAAAATGTGATGTTTGGTAATTTAGCTAGAGTGATAGCACATCAGTAGGGCGTTAGCCTTGCACGCAGCCAGCCCGGCAGAGCCGGCTTTGATTCCTCCGCCCCTCTCATAGAGTCGGGCAAGCTACCGAGAGTATCTCACTTGCACTGCAAAGGCTGGCAAGCTACCCATGACGTATTCAATATGCCAAACACAGTAACAACATGTCTCAAAATGGAGACGTTACTGGGCCCACTCAAGCAAAACGATGAACAATGGGAGGACAGTGTTTGTTAATGTTTCTTTGGTAATTATCTGTAAGGACACAGATATTTTTTTAAATTTTTAAAATTTTTTTTATTTTTATTTTTTTAATTTTATTGAAACACCACGAGGTACAGTTGTAGATTTACAATTTTTGTGCTTGGGTTTCGATTATACAATGATCAAATACCCATCCCTCCACCAGTGCCCATTTTCCACCACCATGGATAATATCCCTCACACCCCCATCCCTCCCATCTCACCCTGCCTCTGTAGCAGGGCAATCCCTTGTGTTCTCTCTCTCCTTTTGAGTGTTGTGGTCTGCAAAAGAGGCTTTGAGTGGCAAACATGTTCAGTCCATAGTCTATTTTCAACATGCATCTCCCCTCCTGGGAGGATCCTCCAAACACCCTTTATTTGGTGCTCCCTTCTCTATCTGAGCTGCCCTTTCCCCTAGAATGCCTGGCTGGCCTCTAAGCTATGGAGTAATCCTCCTGGTGTTGATCTCAGCTATTCTTGGTTAAAAGGTAAAGTAAAGGTAAAGGCCCTCCCGTTGTTCATCGATTTGCTCGAGCGGGCCCAGTAACATCTCCATTGGAGACTTTGTTGTTACTGTGTCTGGCATATCGAATACGTCACGGGGAGCTTGCCAGGCTCTGCCATGTGGGTGAGATACTCTCGGTAGCTTGCCGGACTCTCCGAGAGGGGCAGAGGAATCGAACTCGGGTCGGCCATGTTGGCTGCGTGCAAGGAAAACGCCCTACCGCTGTGCCCCATTTGCTGGAGCAAATTCTTTGGTATTAATCTCATATTTTGTTTCTTTATATTCCCCAGATGAATGCAATCTTTCTAGGACACAGATATTTTCACACAAGAGATTTTTCGCAGGCTTCATTTGTGTAGTCTAATTTCCTTTGTCTCTTTTCACTTGCTCTCTATCTCACTCACAAGAAAACATGAATAAAAAGATTGCAAGCACGTATTCTTTTATACTTTCTCCATGTTTAAGTACCATGTACCTATATGTGTGCATATTATTGTAGATAATATACATACATTTATTATGCCATGTCTAATATATGCATAATGTGTTGGGGATTTTGACTAGTTTTATTTTTCAAAATGGGATCTCTCTGCACACATTATTTTTCCTATTGCGTAGAATTTTTAGTTCTTAGTTTTCTAATCAATAATGCCTTATGGGACTCTCTGTCTGGTAGCACACTTCTAATTTATTATTTTTAATAGCTGTGAAATAGCCCCTTGGTGTAACTGTACTATAATTTATTTAACCATTTGTCTGATTTGTTTGTCACTCTGTTAATATTTTTGTGCATATGAATAATGCTGTAATAAACACCTGTATCCATATATCTCTATATCCCAAGTCTTTACTTTTGGGAAATAAATCCCAGGTAAGAAATTTTGGATTAAAGGTTAAATATATTTTACATTTTAATGTCTGCAACTATGTTGTTTTCTCAAGGAACAAAATATTTATAGCATTAAACACATAGGCCTTTTTTAACTACAAACTAACATTTCCTTATTTTATATTGTTATACTTGAACTTCAGTCTAGTCTGTACATCTTTCCTGAGCTTCTAACCAGTTACACTCATTTTATAAGAGCTATTTATGTAGGTACCAGATTTTATATTGGATTCTTTGTTTGTAACTTTGAAAAACTATTAAATAAATATTAGTCATTTGCCATTTGCGTTACCCTGTTTCTCAGTTTGTTGACTTCAACTAATGGTTTCTGGTTATTGAATTTATTTTCTTATATTTTTGATGATTTCAAAAAAGTACCGTTTGTAATGTTCAGATAGCATTCTAAAATGCATATTTTAAACACTTTATGTTTATCATAAAAATTCATTTTATGTAGTGTATGGAGCCAACTAACAGAAATAGTCTATGTTAAGTTCTGTAAAGCATAGATATTGTGAGCTGCCAAACTACTCATTCATAACTGTAGTACCATCATTGATTTATTAACCTTACTTGTATTTTCTCCTGCAGAGTAAGGTACATCCATCTGTTCATACATGACTATGCTTTTCCACCACTTTCTTTTCTTAAAAGTACATTAAACTTATATTTTGAGACATATTTACATGTGGAAGATTATAGAAAGCTTCTTTCAGTATATTATGTTACCTCAACAGTTTAAGAATAAAATCTGGCTATCGACTGAATATTTTTCCTAGACCCCATACAAGTACCTCTTTATTTATACTAAATAATTGGTTACTGAAACAGTTGTGATATCTTTGTACTCATAGTTTTAATAGAATGGTTAGAACTAGGAAGGACATGTGTTTGAATTTGTTGGTTAAAACCAAATTTTTCCCAAACACAAAAGGTTCAGTATATGTATTCATCTGTGCATTAGAAATTTCTGTGCTTGATACTTGTATTTTGTAATCACAGACTTGTTCCATTTTCTGAACATTATTGGTGTGAAAAAAGTAGTTCATTATACATATATTCTATTTCTGATATAGTATAAGTTTTTCTCTTGTGGTATAAAGCAGAATAATTTTTTTCTCCATTTTATCTTATTTTAAAGGTATGGTCTATCTTTCCCTTGTTGATTTATGATAAGTATTAGTACATTCATTTAGAAAGGTAAACTTCGATCATTTTTGTAATTGCATTTGTCTTTTTTAGGTATATAGCTTATATTAAAATTTAAATTTCTTTATGGAGCTTTACAAGGATGAGATGTCTCTAATAGTAACAACAATAAACTAGTTTTTATATTTATACTTTGTTCTTTTGAGTTTTTTCTTTTTCTTAAAACATAAAAATATGTGTCCTTTAAAAATGTATTGATTCAGTTATTATATTTGTCTTAAATTATCTGGAATTGATTTTCATTTATGATTTAGGGTGAGCATCTTTTTCATTTTTTACTCATATGGGAAACTGATTTCACAGAAAGACTATTTATTAAAGAGACCATAATTTTTCTACTAACCTGATTTGTCAGTTGTATTATATAGTAGAATCCATATATGTGTAAGTTTCTTTTTATTTCATTCTTATCGTTGATTTTTTTCATCTCTCCTCTATCCAATATCAGGAAGAGACAAAACCAAAGGAATATAAATCCCTCAACTCTTACCCTAACACTGAAATTATTGGGGGAGTAAGTTTACACCAAAGGGAGGGATCAATGGGCTGCTGGAAGAAGGTGGGCAGAGTGTGAAGAGGTGTGATACAATAAAATATATTTGAGGAGGTTTGAAATTGTATGACTAAAACATCAAGTCTATGAATAGGTGTTACCTCAATAAAAAAAGAAAAATTTAAAAAAACAATTGAATAAAGCAAGTCTCCTTTTATTTTGTTCATTTTTATAAAGGCACCATTATTTTAAATGCCATTAATTCCAGACCTTGTGAGTCCTATACTATGGAACACACAAACGAATCTCGGACCCAAGCAACTTGCTGCAGTGATTTCTTCAGACTCTAATTATTAATATCTTAGAATTCCTAGAGTGTGTGGCTGCTCTCATGGCCATGTGGCATTATATTATATCCATAAGAAGCAATACAAAACACATTGTCTAGCATTGCATTTTTGGCATGTATGAGGAGTGGTAGGACTGGTCTCGAAATGTTGAAGGTAACTAAAGTAGAGAAAGAGAGTATTTTGCAAATTGCCACACAGACAGGGGAGGTGTGGAATGTGGGTGGGGGGGGGAGGGAAGATTGGGGAAATTGATGGTGGAAAACATGCACTGGTGAAGGGATGTGTGTTTGATGATTTGATGACCATATGATCGAAGCTCAAACATGAAATTTTTGTTACTGTACCTTATGGTGAATTGTCATTGTCACTGTCACTGTCCTCTCGTTGTTCATCGATTTTGCTCAAGCAGGCCCAGTAACATCTCCATTGTGACACTAGTTGCTGTGTTTGGCAAATCAAATATGTCACGGGTAGCTTGCCAGGCTTTGCTGTCCTGGCGAAATAGTCTTGGTAGCTTGCCAGGCTCTCCGAGAGGGGCGAAGGAGTTGAACCTGGGTCTGGTGAGATCGGCTGCGTGCAAGGCAAATGCCATACCTGCTGTGCTATCGCTCCAGCTCTACGGTGAATTAATAAAAAAAAATTAAAAAAATAAAGGCATACTATGTTCCAATGCCACACCCACCAAGAGTGACAGCGTCCCCTATTCTCACTCCACCCCCTTGACAAATCAATTTCTGTAGCCTATCTCTCAGCATCTCTTACCTTTGGCCACCTGTTATTTCCTTACTAGTTTTCTTTATAGTTCTCATTTGACAAGATCTATATTTGTCACTCAAAATTCTCCTTTTATTCATAGTTCACTAAAAGTTTTCATTATGAATGATGACCAAGTTTTATTAAAAGCTGTGTTGCCTCCATTGAGAATTTTCTTATTATATCAGTTGAAATTGAGTTACAATGTAAGTTTTCTAATATTAATGCTTCCTCAGAAAATGTCATATCAATTACAATACACTGATTAAATAAAGTGTGCTTATATTGTTTTTATAAGTTTTGTATGTTCATGTCACAGTGGCCTATTATGTTTTTACAGTTTATTTTCTGTGTGGTTTTAGTTGTAAAGTTCTACTATTTTAAAAAATAATAGTTGAGAACTAACTCTAACTATTGTTCTAGTATTTAAAAAATATAGCTTAGAATTGATTTCAACTATTATTTTATTCTCTGAAAGTATTTTTGTAAGACTAAAATTATTGATCTTTTAGATATTTATAGTACTAGTCTATACAATCTATTGCTTGTGGAACTTTGTTTAAACACTGTTACAGTTTCATTAATGTTTATGAAGATAACTCAAGATCTACCTCTTAATGGGTTCAGATTTATAAACTATGGTTTTGAGGGTCTGATTTCTGGAAAGGTCTTGGTTTTATTGAAGAATTTTTTTCACGCATGCTGTGTCTTATTCCATTAATCACTGTTAAGACTAGTTATATTTCTTTTCTTAACATTGTTGTCAGTGCCCTATCCCCCCTCTCTTTCATATGCAAATACATTTATCTTCGTCTTTATTATTAAAATCTCATTTCTTTAGTTTTGTCTACTATTTTTATTAAATGTTTAAGATAATAAAATTTTACCATTTTCAATATCCTACAAAATGGCCAACCCGGATTCAATTCCTCTGCCCCTCTTAGAGAGCCCGGAAAGCTACCCAGAAAATCCAGCCCACCTGGCAGAGCCTGGCAAGCTCCCCATGGTGTATTTGATATGCCAAAAAACAGTAACAACAAGTCTCACAATTTGTTGTGAGACATTACTGGTGCCTGCTCGAGCAAATCAATGAACAGTGGGAGGACAGTGCTACAGTGCTAATATCACTGCCATCCTGTTGTTCATCGATTTACTCGAGTGGGCATCAATTACATCTCCATTCGTCCCAGCCCTGAGATTTTAGTAGCCTCTCCTTACTCATCTTTCCCAATGCTGCCGTATTGGAGGCTCTTTCTGAGTCAGGGGAATGAGACTGTTATTGCTACTGTTTTTTACATATTGAATATACCACGGGTAGCTTGCTAGGCTCTGCTGTGCAGGCGGGATAGTCTCGATAGCTTGCTGGGTTCTCTGAGAAATATATATATATATATATATGTATATATATACATATATATATTTTCCTCTATGATTTGTTGCCTACTGTCTGAGCCCCATCAAATATGGTGTGGTAATTATGGAAAATGGTTAGGGAGTGTCATGCTGTGTCGTGAGACCGTTTTTGGTCCAGGAATATGTTCACTCATATGTGAGGCTCAGCTTGAGAGTATGGAAGGCCGCCTGGAGTGTGGTGGCGGTTGGGTAGTGGAGGTTGGCTCCCGGGGCTGGGTCCCTTGGGGTGGGGAGGACTCTCACCCACCCCCATATAAGACGCCCCGAGTGAAAACAGCCCGGAGCGGAGTCCAGTGGCATGGTTATGGGAGCCTCATTTTATGCATAAAAAATTTAGTATAATTGCATTAAATATATAAACTTATTTTAGATACCACTTTACCAGCACCCAAATGTTGAGATAAATAGCACTGCAGTACTGTCTTCTCATTTTTCATCAGTTTTCTCGAGCTGGCACCAGTAAAATCTCCATTGTGAGACTTGTTACAAGTCTTTTTATTTGTATGCCATTTTATTTTAACTTCTTATTATACATATGGGCTTATTATATGCCATTTTATTTTAACTTCTTATTATACATATGGGCTGGAGCGATAGCACAGAGGGTAGGACGTTTGCCTTGCACGCAGCCAACCTGAGTTTGATTCTTCCATCCCTCTCAGAGATCCTGGCAAGCTACTGAGAGTATCCAGCCCCCACGACAGAGCCTGGCAAGCTCCTTGAGGTGTATTCAATATGTCAAAAACAGCAATAACGAGTCTTACAATGGAGATGTTACTTGTGCCCGCTTGAGCAAATTGATGAACAACAGGAGGACAGTGCTACATATATGTATATGTGTGTGTGATATACTTCCTGATAAATGCATATATTACCATTTTCTTATACTTACATTTTGCTTTTAATATTCACATTGCATTTTGTTCAAAAACTTAATAATATACTATTTGTTGTTTGACAGTTATTGAAAAATGTTTTGTTGTAGAAAATAATCAATTATTTCAAATTGTTCAAAAGAAATCAATGTTGAGGTTTGTATTCTACTAATCAAACATATAATTTTATTTGAGTAATTTAGATTCTTTTTTCAATTACTCCATTACTGGGAAAAGTATTAAAATCCCTCACTGTAATGGGGCTCTGTCATGTTTTCCTTTTATTTTTATTACTTTTTTACTTAAAAATTATTAACTATTATGAAATAATAATACATTTAGAACTGTAATATTTCAAAATGAACTGAATATGTATTTCCCTATAGATTGGCCCTTTTTACTACTTCTAAAAATCCTTTTTTAAAAATCTGCAATATCCAGGCTTTCTGCAATTTTAATATGCATACTAGTTCAAAGACTATGCTGATTTTCCTATAATATATTTTTATTGTGATTCTTAGGTATCAGATGCATTTTTAATTCAGACTGTCTCTAATAAACATTGCTCTTGAATTTTATTTTTGTATATTTAAAATATTTTAAATGCAAAGAGCAATCTTTCTGCATGATTTTGATTAATGACATGGATTAAATTGCATCCTTTATGTGCACTTTTTATTCTAATTCTCTATATTTTACTTTTATGTATTTCCTCTTTCAGAATAAGTTAATTTTTTTCTTTACTAATTTAGAACCTTTACATTACATTGTTATTAATAAATATCTGAATATATTACACCATATAAAAATTAATGAGATATATAGCTAACAAATATATATTAACTTCTCCAAAAGAAAATATATGAAATATATTGATAAACTTTCAATTTTTGTTCACAAGAATTTTATTCATTTACTGCTGATGAATAGAATTTAAACACCAATATGAGGCTTGTATTTTTTGTTTGTTTGTTTGGGGGCCAAACCCAGCTGTGTTCAGCATTTCCCCTGGCTGGATGCTCAGGAATCACTCTTGGCAGGGCTACAGGAACCATAATGTGTGCCGGGGATTGAATCCAAGTCAGCCATGTGCAAGGCAAGTGTGATACCTACTGTACTGTCTTTCTGGCCCAAGGTTTGTATCTTTCAACCTTACCAAGACCTCTATAAATATTTTCCCAGATATACTACATTTATCCTGTAAAAAAGGTACCTTTGGGTCTTTGCTTAAAGTAGATGATATGATGATATGATTAACCTCCCATATAGTATAAAAGGTAAAGGTAAAGGCCCTCCCGTTGATCGTCGATTTGCTCGAGCGGGCCCAGTAACGTCTCCATTGGAGACTTTGTTGTTACTGTGTTTGGCATATCGAATACTCTCGGTAGCTTGCCAGGCTCTCGGAGAGGGGCAGAGGAATCGAACTCGGGTCGGCCATGTTTGCCGCTTGTAAGGCAAACACCCTACCGCTGTGGATCCAGTTTTTTTCCTTTCCCTGAGCTCACAAATTTTCCTTAAAATTCTGAAGTTTGGTTCCCAGTAACTGACAGGTAGATGATTTCAGAAGAAAATAGTCAAGAATGTTCTCGATTATCCCATTGTGTTCATGCTTTCATATAATCTGGTATCTGATTATTTTTCATGGCTGTTTTTGCAGAAGAAAAACAGAAAATATCAATAAAATATATTTAGATTTAATCTTGTAGAGTAATTTTGGAGAGCAACTTCTGTGACTGGCTGGCCTGATACATTGATAAAAATACATCATCAGTCTTTTACACTTCCATGTGCACTAAAAATCATTATATCTAATTCCCAAATAAAATATAATTAGACAAAACAAATTAACTTTGGTGGTTATAATTAATGGTCAATACACTATTAAGTTTGGTAGGAAGTGACAACTTCATAATATTAAGTTTTCCCAGTTTTCTGGATACATCTAGAATTGAGGGATGTTGATAACTGATTGAACATTAAGCTATGAGAACATGAACATTAATAAGCACTTTAATGAGTTCATTTACACTAAATCCCTGTACTGTGAAGTTCCTTCCTCACTGGGAAATATAGGAACCTTCACAAACAAGCACAAGCAAATGAAATTAGACTTTCAATCATTGGACTGATAATTAATCATTAGATTCTTGTGCTTCCCTCAGCCCCCCCATGTTTATTAGATGTTCTTTATTAATCAGACTTGGAACTTATGGGTTCCATTGCTGTCAGCTGGGATGTGTGCCTGGATAATCTTAGAGAACTCTACTCTCGGTGTGAACAGTTTCAAGGAGAGATCCACCTTGGGTGTTACTTGTTTGGAGTCACTTACAATCTATGTTCAACTCTATTCTCCAGGTAATCTTCCTCCATGGCAACATAAAATACAGAACCTGGTCTTATCAAGATTTGAGTTTCAATTCTACTTATGCCTTCTCAAGATTTCTCTCTTTGCTTCTGCTTTTCCTCTCTTTAGGGTAAATAATTTAAATCCTAATATTCCTCAAGCAGGAGCTCTAGTGACCATGATGACTGACTGGATATGCACTAGATATATTTTTAGAGGTTGTCTTTTTAAAATTACTATTATCTAGCAACAATGGATTTGGGACAATCAGGAGTTAGCAAAGAGAAATAATTCAATTCATAAATATCAATGATTTTTCTCTTCTGCTCTCATATTGGTAGGCAGCCATATGAATTGGTGGCAAAAAAAGATCCAGATTCAATATATGTGATGAGAAGCATTATTTTGTTTGAGGGGTTCATTTTTGGAATATAAAGAAATATGATAGAAAATTCATTCTTAAGCTCTACTCATGACGTATTCCATATGCCAAACACAGTAACAACAAGTCTCAAAACGGAGACATTACTGGGCCCACTCAAGCAAATCGATGAACAACGGGAGGACAGTACAGTGCAGTGCAGATACTTAAAAGCTCAGCTCTTATGAGAAAAAGAAGGATAATAAAGATATAATATGTCTTCCACATTCTGGCAGATAAAATATCTAATAATATTCTTACCCCAGCATTGTGAGGTAGGAATACTCACAAGATTGAGAGAAGCTAATAAATAACTGAAGCCATGATAAATGACTAAAACATATGACCCAGCAATACCACTTCTGGGAAAAAACACAGTCGAAATGACATCTGCACTTGTATTCTTATTGCAACACTAGTTATAGTAGCCCGAATCTGGAAAAAACCTGAGTGCCCGAGTACAGATGACTGATTAAAGAAACTATGGTACATCTACACAATGGAATACTATGCAGCTGTTAGAAAAGATGAAATCATGAAATTTGCATACAAGTGGATGGACATGGAGAGTATCACACTAAGTGAAATGATTCAGAAAGAGAAGAGCAGATATAGAATGACTGCACTCATTTTTGGAATATAAAGTAATATAATAGAATATTCATACTTAAGAACAGTAGAGATAACGGCCAGGAAGATTGCTCCATTTCTTGGAAGCTGGTATTATGTGCTGAGGGAAAAGGCACCAAGATAGAGAAAGGACCGCTAAGTAAATGATGGTTAGAGAGATCGCTCAAGATGGGAGATGTGTGCTGAAAGTAGACTATGAACCCAACATGATGGCCTCTTAGTACCTGTATGGCAAACCATAAAACTCAAAAGGAGAGAGAAAGAAGGAATGTACCTGCCACAGAGGCAGCAGGTAGGATGGGGTGGGGGTGACAGGAGGTATACTGGAAACATTGTGGGTGGAAAATGGGCACTGTTGGAGGGATAAATGTTTGATCATTGTATGACTGAAACATAATCATGAAATTTTGTAAGTCTGTAACTGTGTCTCACAATGATTCAATAAAAAATAAAATAAATGACTAAAACAAAAACATAGTCCTTCTTATTATGATACTAACCTCTAGTGACTCAATCTGATCATCCTTCTCTGCTCATGGACTGAACTACTGCCCCTTGCAGTGTGTCAAAATGAGGTAGCACCATGAACTTCCCATGTTCTAAATTCCATCACCCCCCTATCCTCCACTAAAAGAAGAATAAAAAAATCATTTTTTCACATCATTGGTTTTATAATGGTTACATTTAGATGATTGTTGGGCAAACTCTTAGAAAGGTTTGCATGTATAATAATCAGATGTATAGCCCTTGGAAGATATGTTCTAAAATGCCAGTGCTCTCATGATGTATGGATAAAGGAGGTAGATGGCTTGAGTTAGAATCTCAGCTCATCCCATAATTTCCCCACTGATAAATAAGAATAAAGAGAACAAATAAACTGCAGAGCTTTGGAGAATTACAAGGAGTAAATTATGGTAAGCAAACACTTGGAGCTAGATGCGGCACTGAGTAATTATTTAGTGATGTTGGCTGATGAGTCCCTCTGTGTATCTGACTTTGGGGAGTATTTCAACAGTGCTCTGTACATATCTCCTAATATAGAAAACTACCACAATGTGGCGGTAAGCACTAGAATGAGCCAAGAACATTGCATGTTCCCTCACAAAACTAGTTTCCTCGTGCATTTTCCTTTTATCTTCCTCTCTTCATTTATGCAGTTGTTTATTGCATCTCTACAAGTATTAGCTGCACTTGCCCGATGAGTGCAGGGGTCTCAATAGATATCCTAGGAAAGGAAGGAGATGGAAAGGAAGGAAGTAGTAGAAAAGGCAAAATCGAACACTTTCCTCCAGTAAGGTATGAAAATATTTCCAAGTGAGTGTGTTATGGTTGCAGGTGGATGGTAGGTTGCAAAGGATTTTGTTCTTTGCAAAAGCAGAAGCAAAGCTCACAGGGGATTGTAGCAAAGCTCCTCTTTTGCTTTTATTGGATCTCTGTGCTAGAGCCATAAACCCTCCAAATGAGTTGAGATCATTAGGGAAGCTCCACTGATCACT
Organism: Sorex fumeus; assembly: GCF_029834395.1. Lineage (NCBI taxonomy): Eukaryota > Metazoa > Chordata > Mammalia > Eulipotyphla > Soricidae > Sorex > Sorex fumeus. Next base: position 12,401,469 of record NW_026606186.1, read on the forward strand.
GGTGAAAAAATATAACAATTAAAACTAGAAGCCACGGAGTGGAAAGCTTGGGGAGGAACACGGGGGAGGAGAAGGGAACAGGGATGGCTTTTAATACTTAATAACAAATACTAATAATGGCAGAGAGTCAGGGACTAATTAAAAGTTTCTAAAAAGAGAGATTGGGAGAGATAGGAAAAGGAATTCATCCGTAATATTTTGCCTGCTGAAAGGGAGTAGTAACTGTGTTCTAAGTCAAGCAGGGAAGTAAAAGCTTGGCACTTTGGCTCAAAACCTGGTATTAGGGACAATAAAGACCATGGCAAGCATCTTCTCTCTCTAAGAACCTTACTATCTCATCTGAGAGATGGTACCTAGCTTTTTGTCTCATTAGGTATAGTCATAGCTGTGAGCTGTTAAACACAACTTACTTTGTTATAGTAAGTTGCTGTTTTTCTCCATGTACAGTCAATATCTCAGTCAAGGCCAGGGTCCTCCCATTGTTCATCAATTTGCTGGAACGGGCCGTAACATCTCCATTGTGACAATTGTTACTGTGTTTGGCACATTGAATACATAACGGGTAGTTTGCCAGGCTTTTGCCTGCGGGTGAGATACTCTCAGTAGCTTGCCGGGCTCTCCCAGAGGGGTGGAGGAATAAAACCTGGCTCTGCCGGGCTGGCTGTGCGCAAGGCAAATGCCCTACCGCTGTGCAATAGCTCCAGCCCATAACAATGAACCTTTTTATTAGTAGGTTAATTATTTCCTAAAAAGACCATTTTATGGTCTACTGCACTACATTGTAGCACTGTCCTACCCCCGTGCATCAATTTGCTCCAGTGGGCACCAGTAACGGCTCCATTGTGAAACTTGTTACTATTTTTGGCATATTGAATACATCACAGGGAGCTTGCCAGGCCTTGCTGTGAGGGCGAGATACTCTTGATAACTTGTTGGTCTCTCTGAGAAGGGTGGAGGAATCAAACCTGGGTCGGCCAGGTGCAAGGCAAAAGCACTACCTGCTCTGATACAGGAAAATAAATTGCTGACAAGTTATACAAATTATATTAACTGGTACAATGCAGCATGAAAGGGAAGAGAGTTGTCAGTTGAATCAAATTCTAAAATGCCACTGGCCATAAAATGTTACAAGGGGAAGAAAAAAAATTGAAGAAGAGACATGAACACCTAGTACACATTGACTGCTTTAGGTTTGTAGTTTGTTCAATTGCATAAAACAGTGAAAATCATATCCATACATGTATATGATTTATAGCCAGATAAAATATAGATAACTCACGAGGCAACAGTGATGTTTTAAACAATGAGTTGAACCATGAGATATACAGTTACAAGGTTGTTCATGACTGAGTTTCAGTCATACAATGTTCCAACACTCATCCATTCACCAGTCTCCCCACACCAATATTTACAGTTTTCCAGCTTTGGGATTTCCCTAAAAATAAGTGATGATGAGTATCTTTTCATGTTGGTCATAAATTAGTCTTGCCCAGAAATTTGTCTGTTCATTTCCTCTCCCAGTTTTTAATGAGGCTTTTAGTTGTTTTTTTTTTAAATCACATGTAAGTACTTTAGAGATGTAAGTATGTTGTAAAAGGCCCTCCCGTTGATCGTCGATTTGCTCGAGCGGGCCCAGTAACGTCTCCATTGGAGACTTTGTTGTTACTGTGTCTGGCATAAGTATGTTGTAGTCTTATTTATTTATTTATTATTTATATCTTTTGCCAATGGCAAAGTATTGTTGAAATTTCCTTTGGGATATACATATCTTGGAGCATTCTGCCTATATTTCAATGTGCTTAATAGATTCAGGTCTGATATCAAGGTCTTTGAGACACATTGAGTTGACTATTTGTGTAAGATGTGAGATATGGATCCTGCTTTATTTTTGAGCATTGTTATCCAATTTTCCCAGCACCATTTGGTGAAAAGTCTGTTTTTATTCCACTTCAAGCTCCTGGACCCTTTGTCAAAAATTAGTCGACTATATATATACATATATATATATATACATATATGTGTGTATATATATGTATATAATATATATATATATATACACACACAACGTGAGGACAGTATACTGTCCTCCCCGTTGTTCATCAATTTGCTTGAGCGGGCCCAGTAACGTCTCCATTTTGAGACTCGTTGTTACTGTGTTTGGCATATTGAATACGTCATGGGTAGCTTGCCAGGCTTTGCCGTGTGGGTGAGATAGTCTCAGTAGCTTGCTGGGCTCTCCAAGTGGGGCAGAGGAATCGAACCCAGCTCATCTGGGCTGACTGCACACAAGGAAAACACCCTACCGTTGTGCTATCGCTCCAGCCCAATAACATCCTACATATATATCAGAGGGCTGGAGCGATAGCACAGCGGTAGGGCGTTTGCCTTGCACGGAGCCAACATGGCCAACCCGAGTTCGATTCTTCCGACCCTCTCGGAGAGCCCGGCAAGCTACCGAGAGTATCTCGCCCGCACGGAAGAGCCTGGCAATCTCCCCGTGACGTATTCGATATGCCAAACACAGTAACAACAAAGTCTCCAATGGAGACGTTACTGGGCCCGCTCGAGCAAATCGATGATCAATGGGAGGGTCTTTACTTTACTTTACTTACTTTATATATATATATATATATATATATATATATGGTATACTTTTATATTTATTCTGATACATTGGTCAGAGAGTCTTTCTTTATTCCCAGTACCATGATGTTTTGATGGCTTTATAGTATAGATTCAAGTTAGATAGTGACGTGCCTCCCATTTTCCTATTTTTCAGTATGGTTTGACTTTGGGAGTTCTTTTATGGTTTCACACAAACTTTTTAATTAAACTTTATAATTGACTGCTGTAAGTCCTTGAACAATGTCTGAATTTTGAGAGGGATTGCACTGAATCTATACAGTAGTTTAGGTTAAGATGGTCATTTTGACAATGTTGTTACTTTCAATCCATGGGCATGGAATACATTAGCCTTCTACTAAGATCTTCTTCAATCTCTTGAGTGTTTTTAAATTTCCATGGTATATGTTTCTCACCTCTTTTACTAAGTTGATTCCTAGGTACGTGATGTTTTTGGACACTACTTTATATAGTATAGACTCTCTGATCTTTTTATCCTCTGAGTTATGACTTGTGTATAGGAATGCAATAGAATTTTATATATTGACTTTGTAGTCAGCCACTTTGCAGTACTGGTTTAAGATTTCTAGTAGAATTTGCACGGATTCTTTACGGTATTCAGTGTATATTGTGTCATCTTCAATAGAGATAATTTGACTTTCTCTTTTTCAATTTGTATCCCTTTGATTTCTTTTTCCTGTTTGATTGCTGTTGCCAAGATTTCTAATACACCATTGAATAAGTGGAATCTTTGTCTTGTGCCTCATCTTAGCAGGAATGTTTTCAGTTTTTCACCATTAATTATAATATTGGCTATTGACTATTTTAGATTGCTTTTATTAACTTGGTTTCTTCCATAATGACCATCAAGGAAATTTTTCTGAATTTTATTCTTTTTTTAATATCTGTAGCAGCTTTGGGTACCAGTATAATGTTAATTTCCTGGAAGGTGTTAGGAAGGATTCCTGTTTCTTTAATATTTTAGAATAGCTTGAGGATAAAAAGCAGTAAGTCTTCTCTGTGGGACTGATAAAACTCATAAATCCATCGTATACTTGTATACTTGGAGAGATTCTTACTGTTTCAATTTCCTTCTTTATGATTGGCCTGCTCAGTCTGTCTTCTTCCATTGCATTCACTTTTTTAAAATTACATGTTTCTAGGAATCTCTCCATTTCTTCTAGTTTCTTCAGCTTAATAGAGTTGTTTACAGTAAATTCTAACGATATCTTCCTAGAGTTATGTTGCAATTTATTTTCTTTGATTTCTGATCAGAATTCTTTGAGTACTTTCTCTTCTTCTCTTCATGAGTGTAGCCAAAAGTTTGTCTATCTTGCTTATTCTTTTGAAGATCTAGCCCTTGGTTTAATTGATTCTTTGTATTGCTTTCTTGTTTACTAAATTGTTGATTTCTGTTATGGTTTTCACTATTTCTTTTCTTCTGCTACTCTTTGGATTCATTTATTGTTAGTTCTTCAGACATTTAAGGTTGTGCATTAAGGTTGCTGACTTTAGCTTTATTTTTTTTTTACTTATGTATCCTGTATTGTTCTGTTTTTCCCTAAGAGCTGATGTTTTAGGTACAATATATTTTGTAACTTTTTTCTTCATTATCATTAGTCTCAAGAATTCTTTTATTTCTTCCTTCATTTCTTTTTTTATCCATCTGTTATGTAGTGGCATGTTGTTCTCTTCATTGTCTTTTATAATTAATTTCTATTTCTGTGGCATTTCATTGTCTTTTATAATTAATTTCTATTTCTGTGGCATTGTGATCTGATGCTTGGTATGATTCCTATGTTTGTGAATTTATGTAAGTTAGTCTTATGTCCTGAAATCTGATCTATCCTGGAGAATTTACATGTGAACTAGAGAAGAATGTGTATTTGGATTTTTGAGTATAGAAGGCCCTGTATAAATTCCATTAGTGCCAGACTTGCGGATTTCCCATTTATGGCTCCTTTGTCTTTACTAATACTGTGTCTAGTGGTCACAGTATGGTGTTGAAGTTTTCCACTACTATAATGTTTTCATTCATGTGTTTCTCTAGATTTGTAAGCAGAAGCCTTATAAGTTTTTCTTACATATATATAATAATTAGAGTTAGCATTTCTTGATCTATTGTTCCCTTTATCAATAAGTAGTTTTTAAATCAGTTTCTTCAGGATTTTCTATGCATGTTATCATATCATCAGCACACAATGATAGTTTAAGTTCTTCTTTTCCAAATTTGAATTCTTCTATCCCTTTTCCTTGCGTGATTGCTGTGGCACAAACTTCCCAAATCATAGCAAACAATAATTGTAGGATGAAATTCCTTTGTCCTTCCTCCCTCGCCACAAGGAGCTTAGGTTTATCGAGTCACACCCATCCCAGTGCTCCCAAGTGACTCCCATTCTTTTTTTTTTTTTGTAACTACTGCTCTATGCTCTCTTCCCCAAAAGTTAATTAGCTTACTCCCTTAATCAGTTTCTGTTAATTTGTATCTTTCTAAGACACTGAGCTTATATTATAAGTTAATATTGCCTTTCTCCTCTCCTTATGTCTTTTGAATAGTTTACTTTAAAGCAATGTCCTTTTGTATAGACACAAGAAGACAATTAATATAATGCTTTTGTAACTTGGGATTTAATTGACTTTGAATATTATTCATTCCTGGGCATCTGCTTTATCAACTTAAGTCTCAGTTGTCCTCACTTCCTAGCACCCCCAAAAGCAGGGTACCGACGAGGGACTGGAGAGAACCAGGGCAAGCGGTAAGCTATATACTACCCTGGCATCGAGATGAGCATGGCCAAAGTGCCACAATTCTTAATTATAAGTTAAGAGCTTGATCATGGACAAATGCTGTCATGATCCAAAAGTAACAATGAGACTAGGACTCTGATAGGGATAGGAAAGACTAACCTGGCCTGAGCACTGTAGTCTGAGATCGGGATGACCCCCAGAAAGCATTTCTATAAGCTTAATGCATCTCTTACTGTGTCCACACAAAATGATTAATATTATGAATGCTTATATGTTTGTTGGACAAGGAGAGGAGAAACACACCTATGGGATTCCGCCCTTGGGTGGGTCATCCTGCGGAAAGAGAATCTGTCCTAGAGGCAGCATCCACCGAGGGAAAGAAATTTAACCCTATTGATTGTGACCACACTAATGTGTAAGCCCAGCTCCTCGTGGTTTGGGGATTTAACTAGACTGTAAGAGTGGGCTGGGGGTGAAGTTCAAGTGTGAGATTCAGAGTCAGAGCCAGGTCGAGGGCCAGAAGAGAAGAAGAGGGAGAGTCAGGAGTGAACAGGGATGAGAATGGAATAAACATCATCTTATCAATCAACCAGCTTGGCCCTTGCTTTGTCCACCATCTGCCCCATGGCTTGTGAACACACAACCTCCGATGTGCATAGTATTTTTCACGAATAATGAATAACATGGACATCCCTGCCTTATTTCTGATCTTGGTGCAGGTGATTCTTTTAGGTTATCTTAATTTTGAATGATTCAGACTGTGGATTTGTCATCTATAGTCATTTATATCATGATTGTATACCCTCTATTCCTATGTTATTGAGGGTTTAAATCATACACATGGATTTTGAATCTTAAACAAAGTTTTCTGTACACCAATTGATGTGATTATGAGTTTTATATTTCCTTTTCTTGGTATATAGTGTATCATCTTAATTTAATTGCATATATTGAACAATTATTGCATCTGTGAGTTGAATTCTAATTGGTTATAGTATTTGAAAATTTGATATACTGTTTGATGCAATGTGCTGAAATTTTTTGAAGATTATTGCATTAGTGTTTAACAAAGGTATTTTTTATTCTTCAGTTTCTTTTTGTTACAGATCTTCCTGGCTTTTATTTTATAGCAAGGTTAACCTCATGGCATTGTGAACCAAGTATGTTCAACCTTAGGGTGGCTATGCTGAATAGCAGAACGGCACAAAGATGTTTGATTGCCTTTGTTGAAAAGTTCTAATTAGTAGCTAGAGCTCTCTTCTCCCTTGTATTGATGGTTGCTATCTTTTTGTGCCATCTATCTGTGCATACACTTCTTGTGTGCAATTCTAGGAGTGTCCTGAATACCACCAGTGTTCTGTGTTACAGAAAACTTATCCTGGAGAATGTTCCCAAATCTCCTTTTACTTCCTGTCACATTGTGAGCCTCTGCCCATAGTTACTTGGGTTGTCTCCATATTAAAATAAGCATCTGGCTTGTTTCTCAGATTTGGGCTTGAACAACATGAACACCACAGGGCAGTTGCACATAAATGTGTGCTTGTTTTCCTCTGAATCCTGTGGCCAGCTTCAAACATGGGCATTAGGGCATGTGTCTGCATTGGTAAGCATCCCCGGCTGTTTATAATTTCAAGGCACCCTGATCCTACTGACTGTCTCTACAGAGTCATGTGTCTGCCTTGCTTCTAACTGTTCACCAAGGAGCCATGGAAAGCATTGCTCACCCTTCTCCAGGACATTAGCTGTACCACCATTTCAAGCCCCTGTTGGTATTTCCTACTTTGTGCACCACCAGTTACAAGAGATCCTCACAGCTCTGCTAGGAGAATGGGCAGAAGGTATGGATGCTAACTCCCTCTTGACTTCCTGTATTTAGATTGTCATCATGGGATAACTGTAGGTTTCACAGGAAATAGCCCATTTACTAAAGAACTCAGAGTTCCTGTTGGGGTCCCTGAGAGCCTCTGCTGTATAACTAAAGGGCTTAGACTCCATTCTGTTTCTCTGCTGCTCCTTCCTACTTCCTACATCTGTGGAGTGTTTCGGACTCAGTTCTCACCCTCTCTCCTCTTGTGCTCTCTCTCCCTCCCCTCAACTCTCCCTCTTCTTTTCCTTCTCCTTCTCCCTTTCTCTCTCTTCCACTTCTTCTCCATCTCCCTCTCCCTTACCCCCTCCCTTCTCCCTCTCCCCTCTCTTCATTCATCAGAAATTGTGAATCCAATTTCTGCTCCATTACTTTTCCTGATGAGGAACCTTCTGTAACTGATTAATGGTATGGTGTGTCTCTGTATCAGTCATGCCCTAATACCACCAGGAGTGATCCATGACACTGCAGGATGAGGGGGTTTCCTCAAAAAAAATTGAGAATAGTAAAGCCCTATCTCAGAGATTTTGATTCAGAGTTTATGAAAATGCTCTGAAACTTTGCATTTTCAAGAACTTAGTGCAGGCTGACCAGTCCACTTCAGGCAATAATGATGCAGTTAATTCAGGAGTCACTTTTGTGGCATGCATTAGCTTAAGGCAGGTGTCAGAGATAATATAAACTCAAATTCTGCATTCTGTCATTCACTAGTTCTCTAAATTTAAGAAAGTTGCATTTTAAAAATTGCTTCTGAGATCTACTTATATTATTTGTCAAACTATAGGAAGAACATCCATATCATGGAAAATGGAACCTTATTTGATAAAGTTAGAAGTGGGTAGCTGGATAGTAGGGAAGCAGTTATATGCAGAAGTGAACTAAGAATCCTTGAGACAGACGAGTTCATGTCTCAGCCAGCATGTTTCTATTTTTCTATTTACTAATTTACTTATTAATTTCTATTATATATAAATATGTATGCATATATATAAACACCATCGTTTACAAAGTTGTTTATATACAGTTGCTTTGGATATTTAGTATTGCAACATCAATCCTACCACCAGTGTGACTATCCCTCCACCATTGTCCCCCATTTTCCCACTTACCCCTAAGCTTTCCCTCCTAGCTAACATGAGATAAATTATTTTATATTGCTTGTTGAGACAAAATGGCTAAGGGAATTATTGAAAAATACTTTTAGTAAAATAAAATTTGTGAAAATTGTTATATCTCACAATGGGGTTATTAAAATTATTGTCTGATGGTTTTACTAAGCTAATTTTTTGTAGTTGAGCCTTCTGTGTTATTGTTTTTGTTTATTGAGTTTAATTGGTTTCTATGCTACTTTCCATTCTAATTTGGTGTTCTCCTACTGGGATGTCAGTATTGTGAAATAATGGAATTTGGAAGTGTCCTGAAGTCCTATCTTCATCCCCAGGAACTCCAGGATCTGTAGAATTGGTTTGATGAGTTTCAGAAGGTTAGCTTGGCCTGCATCTTTTTGGAGATAATTCATGAAGTTGTAAATAAAGCAAGCACATTGCTTACAGGCGAGTGACTGTGAAATGTGGGTGAGAATGCTGGGGCTTCTGGCAGTACAGGGGACTGAAGAGAAACTCCTTCTTCTGCTCCTAGAAGACCCAAGGTTCTCAAACAGAAAACCAGTGCACCTGGCATTCTTGTTAGTTTGGCATCTCTGCAGAGATTAATCATGAAACAGTGACATTGGGTCCTTTGCATGGTGTGCATATGGTAGATATGGGGTGTTTGTGTGACTGCCAGATCTTCAGTAAGGTGGAGACTCAGCCTGACTCTCTCCCAAGTGTTCTCCAGAGTTTTCAGTCTGAAGGCTGTTATACCAATTTTCTAGATTTTTAAAATTGAATGCATTTCTTAATCTCTTTCTGCATTAGTTTCCTCATCTGTATAACAGAAACAGCATGCGAGAAAATGAAAATATGGTAGAAATTCCTTGTAAATATTAAGTTACGTGTTACTGACAAAGCTGAGAGTTCTCATTGGCACTGACTTTTTAAGTTGACATTTAATAAATAATTTATTTTTAAAATAAACAGTAGTTTTCTAAGAACCATCTGGCTATTTATGGCAAAAATCCCAGTGCTATGGGCAAAACATGGCCTATCAAACACTGTTAAAATATAACCCAGGGATGGGTGTCTGGGGAAGGTGTACCTGTAGTAAAAAAGATCTTACATATTGTCCACTGTTTCACAAATGATGCCAAGAAACTTTTAGCCTTGCTTCTATAAACCAAAGCACACTTCAAGGGAAATTTAATCCATATGCTTCCCATTTGCTTATTTTGCTTAAATCATCCAAATATTATTGAATGAAACTATCTGATGCCCAAGGAGAAATATGAAAGAATCACAACATGATTTCTTAAAATGCTTTCTTCTGCCAGACAAGAAACTGCATGTTGGTAAACACACTTGTCAACCAAAATGAAGTGACAAATATCATTCTGATTTTTTTCTGCTACCCTAATGTCTCCATGTGTATTTCAATTATTTTTACTGTTTTCTTTTTCTCTTCCTGGGGTCAGCTTGTTTGTTACATTTTCTCACCCCTGTTTCGTGGACCTTGATAGTGGAAAGAATTTGTTCTCCAATGGTGCAATGAGGGAAACTATATCTGGTGCTTATTTATACATGTATTAACAGAGAAGGGAAAAATGTAAAAGGGAGTTCTGGCACATCGGCTTATAAATAAATAGATGAATATTTAAAGTAGCCACCTAACTATATATTGCCTTTTTTGTTTTAGCAGAAAGTTGATAGAAAAGGGTAATATATCAATCAATTAATATATGTATATTTATCACTGTTACTGTCCTCCCGTTGTTTATCAATTTGCTTGAGCAGGCCCAGTAACGTCTCCATTGTGACAATTGTCACTGTGTTTGGCATATCGAATATGTCACTGGTAGCTTGCCAGGCTTTGCCATGTGGGCGAGATACTCTCAGTTGCTTGCCGGGCTTTCCAAGAGGGGTGGAGGAATCGAACTTGGGTTGGCTGAGTTGCTTGCAAGGCAAACACCTTACCCACTGTGCTATCGCTCTAACCCATACATATTTATATCCATATATAAATATACTTTCTGTTTCAAGTTGGTGGTAAGATTAGCAACCACAACATAAGAAAGAAAATAATTAAGCTATTAGAGATAAAATTATTCTATAGAAATGAGCAAAGAAGAAAGAAACTAATTTTGGTGATATTCATTAAATGGCCTAAGCCAAAATTAAGTGTGAAAGGCTTATTATAGGATAGGTAGGTTTTTATAAATGTAGAATCGTTACACACAAAATTCAGGTGAGCTACAAATTGTCAAAATAGTAAGCATAAAGAACATGAAGCATAAATTGGCTGAATAACTAAGAAATGGCAGGCAATACTTAGAAATAACTTACTATTCTATACCAAACAATTATGAATAAAATCCAACTTTTGTTTCTATTGCCATTTTTTTTGCTCTTGCTTATTGGTCACATCCAACAGTAATTAAGAGTACATACATTCACAGTTTGGGGCTTACTCCTGGGAGTGCTCATAAGTTCATGCAGGCCAGGGATCAAACTTAGACCTCCTGCCTGCAAAGTATGTGCTCCAGTTCATTGAGCTGTTGCTCTGACCTTCAAATTTAACCTTTAAGAGATAGAAAAGCCACCAAGAATGAACAAGGAGCAAAAGAATAGTACAAAGATGAAAGTGTTTGTCTTGCCTGCAGTCACTTCAATTTGAGACCAAGCACCATATACAATTTTTTTGGAGCACTGTCAAGAGTGATCCCTAAACACAGAGCCAGGACTAAGCCCTGAGCACTGCCAAGTATGCCTCAAAAGCAGGGAAACAAGGCACCCAGAGCAAACAGAATAAGTATTAGAATCCTCTCTATGAAGATTCTACCAAGTGGGCTTTCCAAATTCCAAATTTGAAACTCAGTATATGATCCAATATGGTATCTTTGGAAACCTCTTATTATTAGATGGAATAAACTTACATCTTCAGTTGCAACTTTGCTCATTCATTTGGTTTGAAAATAAGAAAAAACATGAATAGTCTTCCCTTCTGATATTTAATGAAAATAACAATTTATATATTTATCAATCATTTTATTGATTCCATGCTTCACATTCTAAACTAAACCCCAAGTGCCTTATGATAAATGGATTCTAACTCTGACCTTATATGTCTTATCCCATAAGAGACACAGGAAAATTATAACTATATATGTGATGAGTAGATAGTTATGTCATTCAGGTATTAATAGATTATAGATAAGATATATATAATTGTAATTGGTAAAGGTAGCATAATACTGGTATTAAAATGTGTTGTTTCTTTAAACTAAATTTTAATTCTTTTAATATATTTTTTCTTTATTACCTTGTTCACTATTACCTGATGATGTCCATATTAAAAATTAGAAGTAATGCTGGGTGATCCCATCTGGTAAGGTAATATTCATTATTTTATTCATTTTACATGCCATATTTTTATTTAATGAAGCTTCAATTTCTAGTAAACATTCGAGTTGGGTCGCTATCTTTAATTATTTTATTTTTTTATCATCAATTAAAATGCCAAATAAATTACTCAGTTACACATAAATAAATATACATAAACACATACTTTATTTTTATTTAATTCCAGTAGGCGGGGGTCACACCCACCACCTGGCCCCCTGGCGCCGTGTAATCCCATCAGCGGCCAAGACTCAGAGACTACAAAATGCAGCTCCCGGACGAGACCAGTGCAGTCAGTCTCCTGCCCCTGCACCTGGCTGTTCCTCACCGGGGTCCCTTGGAGGGGAGCGGGTTGAGCTTTCCTCCCCACCCCGACCAGGGCTCCAGCAGCCGAAGACCTCCAGGACCAGCCACCACCATGCTGAGACCACTCTCCGCACACATGAAGGTACTGGCAGAGGGACAAAGCCACGCGGGTTCCGGGGCCGAGATCTCCAAGCCTACTCGAATTGGAGTCGAGCATCCTCCACCCAGATCCTCCAAATTCCAGTAGGCGGGGGTCACACCCACCACCTGGCCCCCTGGCGACGTGTAATCCCATCAGCGGCCAAGACTCAGAGACTACAAAATGCAGTTCCCGGAACCGCGCGGTCGCATTCGCGGCCGCGCGACATCTTTTCAGAACATCTGGACAAACTTGCAGGCTATCGAATATAGCCTGCCCACAGGGCAGAGTCTGGCAAACTCCCCGTGGTGCACCAAATATGCCAAATACCAGTAACAATGATGGGTCTCATTCTCCTAAAAAGCCTTGAATATAATCTCAGGGCTAGGATGAAAGAGACGTTACTGGGGCCTGCTCGAGGCAATCGACGATTAACAGGATGATGAATGAAAAAAAAAATGAAACACATACTTGTATACATTTTTTATAATTCCATTTATTTAAAAAATTTTTGTGCCAAGTATTTCTAGAACTTTTCTTTTATGTGATTACCTTTCTTCATTTTAGATGTAACTCATTTTTTTGATATACTCATATCACTTTGACTACTGTTTCTGTCAACCAACATATTCCTTCTGTCATGTTACCTACAAATTTGATTATCTTGAGCTTTCACCCTTCACCCAGAACACTGATAAAATTGTTGAATAGGGCAACACCAAAGGACAAAATCTGTAGGCTAGCTCCAATCCCCCTTCTCAAGATTGGCACTGATCCATTATTTAAGGCTTCTAGGGACCATCATTCAATTAGCTATAAATCTAGTACATCAAACCTCCATCAAGCCCCCATCGCTTACCTTTTTTACAAAGACATCAGGGCATACTTGGTGAAATGGCTTGTGGAAAGTTAGATAAACTTTATTGACTTCCTTTCCCTGAGCTACCCTCCTGGACTATAAATACTCCTAAGTGAAATGAGGTCAGTCTGATTTGACTTACTCTCGGCGAGATCATGCCATGAGCAAAGTGGAAGTGATACTCCTTCTATATGATTAGAACTTCAGAATTTGGAGCTATAAAGGATTGCAGAGATTATCTTACACAGCCTCATCATTCCACAAGTGAGTCTCAAGCTTGAAATAACTTTGCCCATGGTCACACAGCTAGTCAGAGCTTGAAATGTAGTTATAACTTATATTCTCCTTTTCACAGTTAGGAGGAGTGGAATTGACTTTAGAGAAGAATTTCTCAAAATATATTCCATGGAATATTACTACGAAACTGAAAAAAAAGTCACCATGTTCAAATGCATTTGGAAAAAAAAGTCCACATATTCCTCTCTTGGTGATTCACACTTTATCTGATCATTACATTAATATTTATAGATTTCCCCCTATGAAGTAGACCTATGCCAAGCACATGATTATATCAGTGACTATAATTCCATATATTTTCTTCTAGGAATAGAAATAAGCATTAATCACTCAAATAAATAATCATGAGCAGTACTTTGCACTGAGAGGAATATGTACAGTATTCTAAGAGTTGCAAGGAATATATATATATATATATATATATATAGTTTGGTTGCCTTGTATATGGTCAATGCCAATTTAATTTCCACCACCACATATATTCCTCAAAGCACTATAATGGTTCCTGAGCCTGGACAGCACCAGATGTGGCTCAAAATCCAATACATGCATGCACATATATGTATATGTATCTGTCTCTATATAAACATATCTTGGCATATTCAACTATATATGTGTGCATATATATATGCATATGCAACAAAATCAAAGAGATATGGAAGCATTGTCAGAGTGAGCTAAGAAGAACACATAGGAGCTAAAGAAGTGATTTGTTGGCTGTATTAAAGAAAAAGACAAATTGATGTATGTAAAGGTATAGATGCACTTTGAATAGGAGAATGACCCAAGATCATCAGCATTTTGAAAATATTGCCCTGCTTGCCCTGTGGAGACATGACTGAAGGTGAGAGCAGTATGATAAGAGTACACAAAGGAACATTTCAGGCAGCTTTGGGCATAAATCTGAAAGAGAAAAGAATAGCTTGAATATTGACTTATTGTAAAACAAATGTGTTAAATTTCTCACCTCTTTATCATTGTTGCACCTAATTTTAAAGTTCTTTTCACCACAAAATAATTTTGGTCATACTACGTGTAATTTTGAAGGGCACATTTTAAGAAATGCTTTGGATATCCTTTTTTTTTTGAGAGTTGTATTGGATTTTATTTATGTTTTTAATTTACTTTTGAATAAAGTTGTTTAGGATGATTTGTTACATTCAATATTCTAACACCGATCCCACCACCATTGTACCTTCCCACCACCATTCTTTCCAATTGTCCCAATGACCCCTCAAGCCTGCCCCTATATCAGAGCCTGAGTTATTGATTTTCTATGACTTGTTATCAATAGTAAGTAAAGTAAAGTAAAGGCCCTCCCGTTGATCGTCGATTTGCTGGAGCGGGCCCAGTAACGTCTCCATTGGAGACTTTGTTGTTACTGTGTCTGGCATATCGAATACTCTCGGTAGCTTGCCGGGCTCCCCGAGTGTTATCAATAATTTGCTACAAATGGTCAAAAGATGTTTCTGTAGAAGAAAGTGTGTGAAGATTGTTGTATCTCATCACGGAGCCCTTAGGACCTTGTAGAAGAGATTACTAACATGTTGTTAAAGGTTAAGCCTTATCTCTTGCTATCTTGTTCATGGAGATTGGTTGCCTTGTACTTTCCATCCCATCCAGTGTGGTGTGCTCCTCCTGATTTATCAGTGTTGTGAATTTGAGATATTGCTCCAAGAATTCTAAAATCTTGAATGAGGTGATCCACCAGAACACATATTTTTTTTTATGTAGAAGTACTGCTATTTATTCAGCCACTGATTACCTGATTGAATTGGGCATGAGCTCCACCTTACTTTTTTCCCCTAAATTTTATTTATTTATTTATTTATTTATTTATTTTTCTTCTTATATTTATTTATTGAATCACTGTGGGAAAAGTTACAAAGCTATCAGGTTTAAGTCTCAGTCATACAATGATTAAATACCTTTCCCTTCACCAGTACTCATTTTTCACCACCAAGAACCCCAATATACCCCCTCCCACCCCTCCCAATGCCTGTGAGGCAGACGATTTCTACTTAACTCTTCTCTACATTGATTACATTCATTATTTTTACAAAAGATGCACCATTATTGTTTAGAATTTTCCCCCCAACGATCAGAAATGCTGAAAAGGCATTGTGAAATACTGTTTTCTATAGCTGGTTATGAGAATCATATAATGTCATGTGGTCGCGATTTTGGATTTCTGCAAAAAGCCAGTTAATTATGAGATTGGTTTCTGTGCGTTTGGTGTTTTGGCTGTGCCAGAGAGCCGCTTGGGGGGGTGGGGAGGCAACTTGCGAAGTCGGTAGGTTATAAGGGATGAGCCGGTACCATCCCCCTTTTCCATGAGACTGCAGTTGCCCCGTCACCGCCAGCTCATACATGGATTTCCTATAAGCTTTTTTTTTTGTAGGAGTACTGCTATTTATTCAGCCACTGATTAGCTGATTGAATTGGGCATGAACTCCACCTTAATTTTTTTTATTTTTATATTTCTTTATTGAATCACTGTGGGAAAAGTTAGTAAATTTTCAGGTTTAAGTCTCAGTCATACAATGATCAAGCACCTTTCCCTTTACCAGTACTCATTTTTCACCACCAAGAACCCCAGTATACCCCCCCTCCTACCCCTCCAAATGCCTGTAAGGCATGTGGTTTCTACTTAACTCTTCTCTACATTGATTACATTCATTATTTCGACAAAAGATGCACCATTATTGTTTAGAATTTCCCCCCAAACAATCAAAATTGCTGAAAAGGTATTGTGAACTATTTTGTTTTCTATAGCTGGTTATGAGAACCATATAATGTCATGCGGCCACGATTTTGGATTTCTGCAAAGAGCCAGATAATTACAAGATTGGTTTCTGTGTGTCTGATGTTATGGCTGTGCCAGAGGGCTGCTCATGTGGGGTAACTTGTGTCCTCAGTAAGGCGTGAAGGACGTGCCGGTACCACTCTCCTTCCCATGAGACTTCAGTTGCCCCGTCACCATTGGCTCGTACCTGGATTTCCTATAAGCTCTGACCCGGCAGCCACCTTGTACGCAGTCCAGATGTATTTCTGCCAAAAGCCTCTGGGTTTCAAGATTTGTTTCTGAGTCTCCGGTATCATTGCTGTTAATCAGCTTGATCAGGAGCCAGAGAGGCTCTTTGTAGGCGGCAACTCCGGGTCTTGTTGGGATGGGAGAAAGCATCGGCTCCACCCCCATGTGGTGAGGCCCTGTGTGTCTTGTCACTGCAGACCCAAATCTGACTGTCCAGTGGCCTCTGGAGGATGACGGTCACCAGGGGGAACAGCCAAGGCACGAAACCTATTCCCACCTGGAGTGGCCCAGCGCCAGTAACCTACTGCAGGAACAGGATGCATTTCTGCCAAAAGCCGCTGGGTTCCGAGATTTGTTTCTGAGACTCTGGGATCATGGCCATTAAGCAGTTCGATCAGGAACCAGAGAGGACATGCCTCTAATTATATAGCTGAGGCAGAGGTGGTTTGTGGGTGTGTCTCCCACATACCTAACTTTTGGCAGTTTACTTTCTTGGTAAACTTTGCTCCATGTTTTGGCCAAAGGCACAGCAGCAATTTTGGGGTATCTAAAAGTCTGACGGTGGCATCAGGCTGCTGATGCACTCACCTCACAGGTACAGATTGACCTGCTGGCGGCACCATACCCCCGATTTCCTAAAAGCTTTGAGGCAGCGGCTACCTTGCTGCCAGAGGGGAAAATGGCAGAAGGAGCAACACCCTTTCTCTCCCGGGGAGGCATGGTGCCATAGTTTAATGCATGGTCCATTCACTTTTCTGCTGCAAGCTGCTGGGCTCTGGATTAAGTCCTTTTGCCTCTGGAGCCATGGCCATGACAAAGAACCGCTTATCAGGGGCAACTTGTGACCTCGGTTGGGCGTGAAGGATGAGCTGGTACCACCCCCCCTTCCCATGAGACTGCAGTTGCCCCTTCAACACTGGCTTATACCTGACTCCAATAAGCTCTGAGGCAGCGGCCACCTTGCTGCCAGGGGGGAAAAGACAGAAAGGAGTGACACCCTTTCTCTCCCGGGGAGGCATGGCACCCTAGTTTAATGCATGGTCCATTCACTTTTCTGCCGCAAGCTGCCGGGCTCTGGCTTAAGTCATTTTGCCTCTGGAGCCATGGCCATGGCAGAGAGCCGCTCATCAGGGGCAACTTGTGACCTCAGTAGGGCGTAAAGGATGAGCTGGTTCTGCCCCCCTTCCCATGAGACTGAAGTTGCTCCATCATCGCAGGCTCATTCTTGGCTTTCCAATAAGCTCTGAGGTGGCGGTCACCTTGTATGCAGTCCAGATGCATTTCTGCCAAAAGCCACTGGGTTTCGAGATTTTGTTTCTGAGTCTCTGAGATCATGACCATTAATCAGCTTGATCAGTAGCCAGAGATACCATTTGTAGGCAGCAACTCAGGGTCTCGTTGGGATGGGGAGGAAATGGCTGGTTCCACCCCCATCTGCTGAGGCCCCATGTGTCTCGTCACTGCAGACCCAAACCTGACTATCCAGTGGCCTCTGGAGGATGGCAGTCACCGGGCCGCCAGGGGGAACAGAAAAAGGCACGAAACCTATTCCCACCTTGAGTGGCCCAGCGCCAGTAACCTACTGCAGGAACAGGACGCATTTCTGCCAAAAGCTGCTGGGTTCCGAGATTGGTTTCTGAGTCTCTGGGATCATTGCCATAAAGCAGTTCGATCAGGAACCAGAGAGGCCATGCCTTCAATTATATAGCTGAACCGGAAGTGATTTGTGGGTGTGTCTCCCACATACCTAACTTTGGCCGTTTGCTTTCTTGGTAAACTTTGCCCCAAGTTTTTGGGGTCTGGCCAAAGTCACAGCAGCAATTTTGGGGTATCTGAAGTCTGACGGTGCCATCAGACTGCTGATGCACTCGCCTCACAGGTACATATTGACCTGCTGGCGGCACCATATCCCCATGCTTTGGATATCTTAGTTTAAATATATTACAAGTTGTTCTCAATGATAACAAAACCTATCATTTTCTGGGTCTCGAGTTTGTTTCTTTTCTAGCAGGTGATCCATTTGCTTAAGAGGGTTATTAGAGTGCTAACCGATTTATGATCATTTAAACAGTCAGGTGTCAGACTTAGAGAAACTGCAAATCCAAGAAGTAATCCAAATTCATAACCATGTTTACTTGGATATCCTTTTATGAATCATTTCTCTAGTCACAATCAATTCATAATATTGTCTGTTTTCAGAATAGGATTCTATTTTCTTGTTATTATTTAGAAAAACTAACTACATAAACTTGCATTACAGATTAATTAGAGTGCAATGAATTTCACATGTGGATGCATTTCCATAGGCTAAACAATATTATTTTTTAATGAGGACTAATAAACAAGAATAGAAAGAGGAACAAGTGTCAATATAATATAATCGAATACAATATAGAAATTTGATTGCCCTTCATTGGCTCTTGAATCATTTCCTATGTAAAGTAGGGTTTCTAATACTTTAATATGCACAAATATTACCTGGTATCCTGTTACAAGGCAGACTTTGATTCAATAGGTTTAAGAAGAATCTGAAATTTTTCACTTCTTATAAATTCTTTGCGATGCTTCTAAACCTCAGATGATGCTTTGGTAGGGGAGGTGGTAATCACATTGAAATCTTGCATTTAGAGTATCAATTTATCAGGTGCCCCAGCAACTAGTAATAGAAAACCCTGATTCTAACAGTCTTCAAGAGTGTCTTCATTTAATATTTCTCATAACAATAAATCTAACAGTAGGATGACTCCACTCGTGGCTTGTCAGTCTATCAATAATTTTGTAAAACACACAGGTGGTATCAAACTCTCCATTCCGCTCTGTCACTGTCCTAGGGCTACTTATATTCATGATTGACACAGGAATTTTAATATTCCCTGTAGATATAAAAACATTAGGTGAAAAGTATTTCTCTTTTATAATTTCCTTCTGAAGAACAAAGAAACCTTGAGAAGCGTTTCCCAGCAGTTATCCTTCATATTTTATTGGTCAGCAACACATGTTTTGAAGTAGTGGACATTGTCAGTGCTAACTTATACCCAAACCATTTCCAATTTATTGGACGAACCCCACATAGACCCCTGATTTCCTTTTAGACAATTGCTTATCTGAGTCTTAACTCTACTAAATCTGTGCATGGGCCTCTGAACTCTACTAAATCTGTGCATGGGCCCAATTGGAAACCCAGAGCATTGAAGCCCAACGTAAGTGAAGAACAGGGATTATAACTGATATTTGTCAATTCCTTTGAGTATTACAAAAGGTAGGACTCTCTCCAGCTGCAGTAACTCACTCCTAGGAACACACAAAGGAAATCGACCCCTTACTCATGCCTGGTGGATTTCTTTGCTTTCCCTTCTCACTGCACCCATACGTGGTGCATCCACCCCTTCTGACACCTTGTATACTCTTGTCCTGTTATTCTATATACCACAGATAAATGGAATCATCCTTCTTGTGAGTTACTTTTCTCCAGTTCATCCAAGTTGTAGAAAATTGCATGATTTTATCCTTCCTTATAAGTTCATGATATTTCACTAGTATAATGAATGTGTGTATATTCCACGTCTTCACTATCTACTCATCCATCTTTGGACACCTAGGTCAATTTCATATCCCAGTTACTGTACTAAGCGCATCAATAAATACTGGTGTGTATATGTCCTTTTGAATTGAAATTTTTGTGTTCTTATGGTAGATACCAAGAAGTGGAAATTCCGGTTCATATAGTAAATATATTCTTATTTTTTTGGGAAACGTCTGAACTGTTTTCCATAAGGATTGTACCAAACAACATTTACAACAGCAGAGGATGAGAGTTTCTATTTCACTACATCCCACCCAGCATAGATTTTTTTTGTTTTTGATATGTTCTATTATTACTGGTGTGATGTAATACCTCATTATCATCTTGATTTTCATTTCCCTAAGACTAAGCACTTTTTTGTATGCCTATTTTCTACTCATCTGTCGTTTTCAGAGAAGTGTCTCATTTTATTTCCCCATTTTTGTAGAGATTTGTGGACTTTTTGTTGTTGATTTTTGTGAGTGATCTATATATCTAAACCTTTATCTGACATATTGAGTGTAAATATTTCTCCACATTCATTTGGCTTTCTTTTAGTTTTAGACTTATTTCTTTTAGCATGCAGAAACTCTTTGATGTGCTCACATTTGTTTGTTTTTATTTTTATTTGCCTTTGACAAAAGAATAATACCATTGAAAACACCTTTGAGATCCAAATCTGAAGTATCCTGCCAATATTTTCATCAATGTATTTTATGCACTTTGTCCTAATTTCAAAATCTTTTATACATTTTGAATTGACTTTTGCATAATGTGTGAGATATGAATCCATCATCATAATTTTTGTGTGCAGTTATCCAGTTTTCCCAGCACAATTTGTTGATGAGACTATTTTTATTCCACATCGTGTAGTGAGCTTTGTTAAAAATCAGTAGACCTACTTTGTCTTTGGGTAGTCAGTTCTAATCCGTTGGCCAGAGAGTCGGTTTTTATTCCAGTATTAAACTGTTTTCATCATGATAATTTTATAATATAAAAGAGCCAGAGATTTATATGCTAAAATATCACCTTTCTGTGTCTTGTTCTTTCCCCGATTCTTTCCCTGATTCCCACTAATTCCCTTATTTTGGTCTGGTATTTGCTTTTGCTTAATTAATTCCTTCCCTTCATCTTTCTCTGCTGTTATGGATTCTGTGAGATTGGTTCTGGTACTCACAGGATATATCACATCTGGTTGTTCATATGCATTTTGCTCGTGGTGATTTCTGGGGTTCACTGTGGTTCTCACACAAATGCTCATTCAGGAGGTCAATATTCTGGCCAGAGTGCTCCTACATCTTTAGGTGGAGAGGTTATCAGGAGGTGACACACCCGACTATGTTCCAAAGATAGCACACTCTTTTGTAGTGCAGGAGCCTTAGTCAGCAGCATTTTTGTAACTCACACTGGGGATCAAACTCATAGTCTCACATTTGCAGGGCAAGTGTTCTTGCCACTGAGGGATTTCAAGCATCTATCTTTCTTTCTTTCTTTCTTTCTTTCTTTCTTTCTTTCTTTCTTTCTTTCTTTCTTTCTTTTCCTTCCTTCCTTCCTCCCTCCCTCCCTCCCTCCCTCCCTCTCTCTCTCTCTCTTTCTTTCTTTCTTTCTTTCTTTCTT
The DNA here is from genome assembly GCF_029834395.1 of Sorex fumeus. NCBI lineage: Eukaryota > Metazoa > Chordata > Mammalia > Eulipotyphla > Soricidae > Sorex > Sorex fumeus. The sequence continues at coordinate 12,423,010 of NW_026606186.1, forward strand.
TCTTTCTTTCTTTCTTTCTTTCTTTTCCTTCCTCCCTCCCTCCCTCCCTCCCTCTTTCTTTCTTTCTTTCTTTCTTTCTTTCTTTCTTTCTTTCTTTTCCTTCCTTCCTTCCTTCCTTCCTTCCTTCCTTCCTCTCTCCCTCCCTCCCTCCCTCCCTGCCTCCCTCTTTCTTTCTTTCTTTCTTTCTTTCTTTCTTTCTTTCTTTCTTTCCTTCCTTCCTTCCTTCCTTCCTTCCTTCTTTCTTCTTTCTTTCTTTCTTTCTTTCTTTCTTTCTTTCTTTCTTTCTTTCTTTCCCTTCCTTCCTTCCTTCCTTCCTTCCTTCCTTCCTTCCTTCCTTCCTCCCTCCCTCCCTCCCTCCCTCCCTCTTTCTTTCTTTTTTTCTTTCTTTCTTTCTTTCTTTCTTTCTTTCTTTCTTTCTTTCTTTCTTTCCTTCTTTCTTTCTTTCCACGACAGTCTGCCATTTGTTAAAGAACCTAACCCTGGCCATCAAAGATTACGCACCTTTATCACCAGGAATAAAAACAACGCCCAAAGCAGAGAAGTAATCCCATGAAAAACTGACTGGGCTGAGCTACTCTTCCACATACACCATCTGGGTCTGGCTCTGATGATAACACTTGCCTGATGCCAGCCCTCAGCCTGGTAATTAAATGCCCCAATACTGCATGGTTTTTAATTAGTTACATGCTTATCAGGTCTTTGAGAAATCAAAGTTCAGCCTTCTGGGGAGGGTGCTTTGAAGGCAAATGGGAAAAGCAGGAAGTTTGGGACTGGGAAACCAGCTAGCTGGACTCAGTCCCAGACGTAACCCTCCTGAATGATATCAAGTAAGGTAAACCTCTTCTCTCTTTTCCCAGCCACTTTGAAAAGCAAAGAAATGAAAATAAGAAATAAATAAGGACAGAGAGAAACAGAGAGAGGAAGGGAAGGAGGAGGGAAAGGAGAGAGGAAAGGAGAGGACTGGAAGGAGAGGGGAAGAGGAGGGGAAGGAAGGGAAGGGAGGGGAGAGAAGGGGAGGAAAAGGAGGGAAGGGAAGGGAAAGGAAGGGAAGGGAAGGGAAGGGAAGGGAAGGGAAGGGAAGGGAAGGGAAGGGAAGGGAGGGGAGGGGAGGGGAGGGGAAGGGAAGGGAGGGGAGGGGAAGGGAAGGGAAGGGAAGGGAAGGGAAGGGAAGGGAAGGGAAGGGAAGGGAAGGGAAGGGAAGGGAAGGGAAGGGAAGGGAGGGGAAGGGAAGGGAAGGGAGGGGAGGAGAAGGGAAGGGAAGGGAAGGGAAGGGAAGGGAAGGGAAGGGAAGGGAAGGGAAGGGAAGGGAAGGGAAGGGAAGGGAAGGGAAGGGAAGGGAGGGAAGGGAAGGGAAGGGAAGGGAGGGAAGGGAAGGGAAGGGAAGGAGGGAGGAGGGAGAGAGGAAGAGAAAGAAGGAGAGAATAAGGAAAGGAGGAAGGTGGGGTAAGGAGGAAGGGGGAAGGAAAACACCTTTTAAGGTTCTTGTCAGATCTCGCACACATATTTATTTTTAATGTGAATTGACCAAGTCAAACTTAGCAATCAATGAGGTGACCATGTCACATCAGATAGCCCTCATGGCCATTATTTGAATTGGGGCACTTGAAACCTTCTAACTCCCCCTCTGCTGCCAGAGAAGATGAAAGTGTCTTTTCTGACCTCAGTGAAGGCCTCTGCCTTGAACTTTGCAGTCTTTAACATTACCATTTTCTGCTGGTTCTTTGCCCCCTGGTGAGGCCAGACTTTGCTGAAAGACTGTATACTTCTTTGAATGATATTTGAAAATAAAATATAATTGATTTCACAGTTCCTTAACCATTCCTATCAGCAATTGATTTCCCCCTCCTCTGTTTTACTCACTTGAAAGTGATTTGAGCGATGACAGGCAGAAACTCCAACAGATAAATGAACTTTGTTTATTCTCTATTTCTCTTTAAATCCAGACCTAAGAATGCCTGTGGGTGTGAGTGCACACGCGTGTTTGATAAACACCTTTCAGATCTATTTGCATTTGTGTCTGCTTATCTTTGTGTGGGTTCATCAACCTGCATACACAGAATGTGTGCTGATGTATCATTTGTTTTTGTGTTTCTATGTGTCCATCATGGAGCAGATATATTTCTTCATTTCTATGTGTTTCCCCCAGTCATATGTAATAAAAAGAAAGCTTGCAGGCTTGCAGGAGAGTATGCGATTCCAACATACCTGGTTAGCATCTATAATGCATACTTATATGTTTGTGGTTTGTGCATAAAACAGCCAGCATGTGATCAGATAGATTTGCTTCTACGGGCTTTGCAAGCCTGTGCATGTCTGTAGGAGCAGGTGTGTATAAGTGACTATACAGTTAAACTGGCATCTCAGGCATACCTAGCCTTGCTATACCTCTACCTCCACAGGAAATAATATGGAAAAAATAAACTATTCTTAGATGCACTGGACAGCACCTTCCAATTTGGACAGTTTTAATAAATCATGGAGTGCTCTTAACTGCCAGCTCAGTACTAGCTGTCACTTTCTCCGACAGGATAAAGTCACCCAACTGGACTGTAGCCTAATTATTTGGCAAGAGAGGGAGGTGTGTCAGATGCTGCCAACGGAGCTGGTAACCCCTCTCTGCAGAGTCCTGGGGGTCCAGTTGGCTCCCAAGCAAACACCTCTGGAGCAGAGGCTGGACTATTTGTGAGTGACACCAGGGCTGGTTTCACATGGTGCTGATTGAAATGTTGGTGCGGCCTGAGCTGTCGGTGCCAGACAGGCCCAGCACACCTATTTTCCATCCCTTGCCTGCCCAGATTTGTGTGAGCGGCAGATCTGTGCTTACTGTCAGTCAACCTGTCTGCTCTGAGCTGGTAGCACTGCCAGAGGGGTCAGCGTGTGACAGTGATGCTTAGTCGGGGAGAAATAGGGCTCATGTTCAGAGAGGCCTTCGTGTTGCCTCTAGCAGAAGGAAGGAACTCCCACAGGAGGACTTGAGTCTTTGCCTGGAGGGAAGGGGAAACATGTGGGAACTCAGCCACTGAAGGGAGAGACTCACCGCAGACACTGAGAATAGTGTGATTTTTTCATGTTCTAAGAATGAAAGGGATGGCTGTAAACAAAGGCATAGCATATTGTGAGTGTGAACATCTAGACTTATTTCCTGATTATTTCACTGGGATGATAGCAGCAAGACAGTACAAGTCACTGGAATAACTCAGAACCACTTTGACTTATTCTCAAAATAGTGGCAAGACAGAGTGGGATCTGGTCATATGCTAATTTCATAATGGAAAGAGCCCAGCTACTATTATGGAGAGAAAGTTTGGTTCCGTTCGAGTATTGCTTTTCCCAAGAATAGAAATTATAGTCCATGATAAGGCCTTGACTGAAAATCTCAAGACCTGGTTTATTTATTCTTTCAAGATTTCAGTCTTACTGCATACTGATCATCTTCATTCAGAGGTTTGATGTTATTTTATGTCATTCTATTAAAGAAACCTTTACCCCACTGGCAGACTTCCACTCTCGACACTACTTCCACTACCCAGCCGTCGCCACACTCCAGGACGCTTTCCGGAACCGCGCGGCAGCTCCGGCCGAGACCCACGCACAACTGAAGACCCACAGAACAAGGGATCGAATTGTGCACAGGAGACCCACCCTACCCAGATAAATACCCCACTGGCAGACTTCCACTCTCGACACTACTTCCACTACCCAGCCGTCGCCACACTCCAGGACGCTTTCCGGAACCGCGCGGCAGCTCCGGCCGAGACCCACGCACAACTGAAGACCCACAGAACAAGGGATCGAATTGTGCACAGGAGACCCACCCTACCCAGATAAATACCCCACTGGCAGATTTCCACTCACGACACTACTTCCACTACCCAGCCGTCGCCACACTCTAGGACGCTTTCCGTACCCTCGCGGCAGCTCCGGCCGAGACCCACGCACAACTGAAGACCCACAGAACAAGATAAGTGGAACTCTCTGAGACCTTGGACTCCAGGCTCGGCGGACCCAGGGACAGAGCTTCTCTGCTTGCTCCCACCACCACAGGTGACAAAGGGATTCTAATCAGGAGCCCCACCCTACCCTGTCCTGTCTGCTTCCATCAACCACCCAGGGATCGAATTGTGCACAGGAGACCCACCCGACCCAGATAAATACCCCACTGGCAGATTTCCACTCTCGACACTACTTCCACTACCCAGCCGTCGCCACACTCCAGGACGCTTTCCGGACCCGCGGGGCCGCAAGCGGCCGCGCGACACATCATAAGACACTAAATACCCATCTTCTGGAATTGTCGTACCATATTTGATAGGGTTCAAATATGGTAACACCTACAAGGGTGATTAGAGGTCACCCCAAAAGCCTCTATACCTCTCGGAAAGACTGGCAAGCTACCGAGAGTATTCCGCCCGCACGGAAGAGCCTGGCAAGCTATCCGCTGTGTATTCGATATGCCAAAACCAGTAACTACAACTGGTCTCATTCACCTGACCCTGAAGGCTTCACCGACATGGCAGCACTGAGAAGGATGAGAAAGGAGAGGCCGACAAAATCTCAAGGCCGACCTAGGCTGCCACAACGAAGGAAGACAAAAATGATCGTCTGTACTTTCAATGCACGTATGCTAGCATCAGATGCATCCATCGAGGACCTGATGGTACAAGCGAGAATGATCAAGTACGACATCATTGGTCTGACCGAGACAAGAAGACACGAATCTCACCATGCCGTTTTCGACACCGGAGAAGAATTGTTCCTCGGAACATGCGATAAAAGAGGTGTTGGAGGCGTCGGTGTCCTTGTCAACACAAACTTGGCCAAGAGCATTGATTCATTCGAATGCCTAACAACCCGAATCGGATGTTTACATTTGAATAGATGTGGCTCACTGCCTGCAGTTTCTATCTTCGTTGTCTACGCACCAACATCTCATTATGATGAAAGAGAAATCGAGAAGTTCTACATGGAGCTAGAGAAGTTCTATAAAGAAGACCACACCTTCTACAAGATCATTGTGGGTGATTTTAATGCCAAGATAGGACCGAGAAGATCAGCTGAAGAACTTCACATCGGGACCCATGGCCTAGAATGGAACGAACAGGGTGAGAGACTGTCTGAGTTCATCATGTCGCCCAAGACCATTCATGGTAACTCACAGTTCCAGAAGGCAGAATCTAAACGATGGACATGGGAGTCTCCCGGAGGACGATTCCACAACGAAATAGACCACATCATATTCAATCGACGGTTTTGCCTGACTGATGTCGCTGTTGTTCCAAAATTTCGAACGGGATCGGACCACCGTCTCCTTCGTGCAAAATTCTACTTCACAGAGCGGGGAGAAAGGGCTGCAAAGTTCAAAAAGAGAACTCCCAGAATGACCACCAACTGGGAACTCTTTGGTACTATTGCGGCAACATGGGAAGATGCCATTGTTGACAACATTGACGAGGAATACGATCGACTGGTTCAGCACCTCCATGAATGTGCGAGGAACGCCAAGAGAGAGATAGCCACAAAAAGTCGTCTATCTTCGAAAACTCTTGAGCTAATTCGCCAGCGTGGTTTGGCGCATGCCTCAGGCAACCGCAAGCTAACGTCCGAGCTTGCAAAGCAGTGCAGAGATGCGATCAAGGAAGACCTCAAAGAGAGAAGAGCAGAAGTACTGGTAGATGCGGCAGAAGCCGGGAAAAGTATTCGTAACGCCCGCCTGTCCTTCGCCAACTATAAGACCAAGATGACTGCCCTCCGACGTCCTGATGGATCCATCACATCCTCCAGAACGGCAATGGAGAAGATTATCCATGACTTCTACTCAAATCTCTTCGATAGCCATGTCCACTTGCCGACATACCAAATTCCACAGGATGGGTATGTCGTTCCTAACGTTCTCCCTTCCGAAATCCGACACGCCATTTCGTTGGTAAAGAAGCAAACAGCACCCGGCCCAGACAAGGTCAGACCTGAACACCTGAAGAACCTGCCGTCAGTACTCATCAATACACTGGCTCGGCTCTTCACTCGCTACCTGTCTGAATGCAAGGTTCCGTCCCAATGGAAAACCAGCAGGACCGTACTACTGTTCAAGAAGGGAGACATCCATGACATTGGCAACTATCGCCCGATCTGCCTATTGTCTGTCATCTACAAGCTGTTCACTCGAGTCATCCTGAATAGGATTGGCAGAACACTAGATGAAGGACAACCATGCGAGCAAGCAGGGTTCCGCAAAGGATTCAGCACCATCGACCATATCCACACGGTAACCAAGCTCATTGAGGTTTCTCGGGAGTTCAAGATGCCGCTCTGCTTAACGTTCATTGATTTAAAGAAGGCCTTTGATTCTGTTGAGACGGAAGCGGTCATTGAAGCCCTAGCCAATCAGGGCATTCAAGCCCAATACATCAGGATCCTCCGTGAGCTGTATTGCGGATTCACTACCAGGATCTCACCATTCTACAAAGAAGTGATCGTTGATGTCAAGAGAGGGGTGCGGCAGGGTGATACCATTTCACCGAAACTCTTCAGTGCCACCCTCGAGAACATCATGCGACAACTGGAATGGGAAGGAATGGGAGTGAAGATAGATGGTCGGCAACTACACCACCTCTGCTTTGCTGATGACATTGTTTTAATAACACCAAACATCAGCCAAGCGGCACAAATGCTGGCCGACTTTGACCGTGAGTGTGGAAAGGTAGGACTACAGCTGAATCTTACGAAGACAATGTTTATGAGAAACAGCCTTGTTCCTGACGCCCCATTCGCTCTCAATGGAACGACCATCTCCGAATGCAACAGCTATGTGTACCTAGGTCGAGAGGTCAACATGACAAATGACCTGGCACCCGAGCTGCGCAGGAGGAAGAGAGCGGCTTGGAACGCCTTCAAGAACGTCGAAGAAATAGCTAAGAGGACGAAGAACCTCCGGCTCCGGGCACATCTCTTTGATTCCACTGTTCTTCCTGCATTAACATATGCCTCAGAGACCTGGGCCCTACGCAAACAAGATGAGAACGCCATTCAGGTCTCCCAAAGAAGAATAGAAAGAGCTATGCTTGGAATATCACGTTTCACTCAAATGAGAGAAAGAATCCGGAGTTCTGACATCCGTCGACGATCAAGGATCAGGGACGCTGTCTCATTTGCCAAGGTGTCGAAAATCAGATGGGCTGGTCACGTAATGAGATTTAAAGACGACCGTTGGACTAGAGCTGTTACTGATTGGATTCCATGGGATGTCAAGAGACCGCGTGGCCGCCCACCTACCAGATGGTCAGACTTCTTTGTCAAGATCATGAACGATCGGTTTGAGGCCCTCCATGTTCCCGGAGCGAAGAGATGCCATTGGGCTACACTAGCACGCGACAGGGACAAATGGAGACGTTACTGGCGCCCGCTCGAGCAAATCGACGACTAACGGGAAGTTAAGTGATTTAAGTAAGTGATTAAAGAAACCTTAATCTTTTTCCAAAACTGTGATAAGAGTGACATGAAAATTGTTTACCCATCGCAAAACCAAGAGTCACGTCTCACTTTCTTAGTTTTGATCTGCCTCTAACCAATCAAAAGACCCTATGGATTTACTGCATAAATATCATGTTATTCCCCTTCACTGCCATCACTTGAGTCCAGTCATATAAGCTTCTTCTTTTGTTTGAATTTTATAATATTCTCCTAAATGGTCTCTCTTCTCTATCCTTCCCTTTTCAAATCAATTCTCCACACAGGAACCAGTATGACCACTTAAAATCACAACTTGGTTCGCATTTTGCACTTGTTTCAAATCCTTGATGATCTTTTGATCATACTTAAGAAAGACACAGACTTATTAATCTGGTTTATAAGGAGCTCCACCATCAACGCTATGCCTTCAGCTTTTCACCTTTTGATTCTCATCACACATTCTACCCTTTATGAATGCCTTTCATGCTCTAGAGTAAGGCATGTACCCTCTCACCTCTCATCATCTCTCTTACTGTTTCTCTGAAATCATTTTAAACTCTGTCCGTCCAACCAAATCCTACACAGATGTCCAGTTCAGACTGAAATACACTTCCCTTGAAAATACTCTTTATGTATCTCAATGTAGATGAAGAAACCTTGCCAAATTATCCCATACCAAGTTCTATTTCCCATGCATAAAACTCATCATATAGCATAAGAACTGACTGTTTAAATGAATGTTCTTTCTTGTTAAAATTCATGTTGTTTTGGAACTGAGAACAGGTCTAAAATATTCACTTCTATAATTCTACTGCCTCGCATGGCTTAACACATGGAAAAGTGACCCTAAATTTGTAAAATGTAAGGTAATAAATAAATATTAAAATATTTTATGCAAAATGAAGAATACATATAAGGTATTAACACATATATTATGTATACGTATATGTATATGCTTACATATACATTTAAGGTACATATAAGGTAGTATCTTATATGTATGCAAGGTACTAATATTTGGGATTTATAACCCAATGAATCTTTTTCCAACCCAAGAAAACCATTTGGTACAGGGTACAATCTTCATTAATACTTATTAATTAAATTTTAAAAAATGTTATTTTCTACTATGTAATGCACACTTACAGAACTTATTAAGCTCTTAATTATTCACAGCTGAATACACATGACTTCAAGGAATATTTAATGTACAATCTTTAAGAAGATCTGGATATGTAAGTTGAAGTGTCACTGTAAGGGAGGCTCACTAGTGTTAAGGTATAGTTCAAATCCCAAATAAATTCCCAGTTATTTATGTGTGTGTTTAGTTTATATGTGTACAAGTATGTTTGCCTTGTCCTCATGAGCAGAACAAATCATTGAGAAAACTCTGTCAGACCTATCATTTGACTTTATATACTCCCTGGTATATGACCAGAGAGCATTACCAACAAATTTATTTTGCTTTGAGAACAAAGGAAATTCCAATGACTAAAGGGCCATATAGACAGAGATAGAATGTGAACTAGGTGAATATCAAGGTTTATGAATCTCATTTGGGGAAATGAGGTTTTGAAATTTCTCTCTAGAATTATTCATCATGGAGTTTTTTAAAAATGAACCAGGGTTTAATACAGACAGGAATGAGTTTATTGATAATCTTGTGGCTATTAGAGTTCATTGAATGTTCCTCTTACAAATGCCCTCCGATGTATCATGCTAAGTGAAATGAGTCAGAAAGAAAGGGACAGGCATAGAATGACTGCATTCGTTTGTGGAATATAAAATAACATAATATGAGACTGGCACCCAATAACAGTAAGACAGGGCCAGAAATAATGCTCCATGGTTGGACGCTGCCTCATGAGCTGTTGGTGAAGGCAGCTGGAACAGAGAAGGAATCACTAAGTCATTGATGGTTGGAGGAAGTTAGGAATGGGAGATGTGTGCTGAAAGTAGATAAAGGGCCAAACATGATGGCCTTTCAGTATCTGTATTGCAAATCATAATACCCAAAAGTAGAGAGAGAGGATGGGGAAAATTGTCTGCCATAGAGGTCGTGGGAGGAGTGGAAGGGCAGGAGGGGGGGGGTTAGTGAGGACATTGGTGGTGGAAATGTGCACTGGTGGAAGGATGGGTGTTTGATCATTGCATGACTGAAACTCAAACATGAAAGCTTTGTAACTGTATCTCTTGGTGATAAAAAAAAAAGCCCTCTCATGACTATCCAGTCATCCCCTTTCTCAGTTACCTTCCCTTTGCCTTTTTGCTATTTGCCAGTTGTAACTGTGCACATTGACTCACACCCTTTCATTTTCTCATGCATACAAAACGAAGCTTTGAGGCCTCTTCTAAGTTATTCCTGTATCCTCACATACCCTCACTATTGAATGCCATCTGCAAATTTAATTAGCCAGCAATTTATTCCCTTTTCCTCATCATTAGTAAAGTTGAATTGCTGATGAAAAGGGAAAAGAAACTCTCTCAAATGCTATGTACAGAATAGAAACATTTGTTATTCTCTCCCACCTACCCGTTTTAACCACCCCTGCTCTTCACATGTCCTTCTATTGGAGGACCCAGTGATAGAAGACCAAGCCAATAAGATGTCACATGTGAATATTCAGTGGTATTTAATGTAATCTAACAAAAGATAAACAAAAGGTAACAATGAGATAGATTATATAGAATAACAGAACAATTTGTGATACAGAGCTCTTTAAAACAGTTCTGAATATTGTTTTCCAAATACTAGCTAAGCAATTTTCAGATCTATTTTGGTATTTTTGTGGCTCCTACTTATGCTGCAATATCATTCTTAGGAACACTGCCCCAAAGAATCTGGATTCTTACTCTGACTTTCCCGGCCTCAAACTTTTTGTATTTTTGCTGATTATTTTGTTGCGCTGGAGCAATAGCACAGCGGGTAGGGTGTTTGCCTTGCACATGGCCAACCTGTTTGATTCCTCTGACTCTCTCACAGAGTCCGGCAAGCTATTAAGAGTATCATGCCCACACAGAAAAATCTGTCAAGCCACCCATGGCAAATTCGATATTCCAAAAACAGTAACAAGTCTCACAATGGAGATGTTACTGATGCCCGCTCAAGAAAATCGATGAACAACCAGATGACAGTGCTACAGTGCTATTTTGTTGTTGTTTTCTACTAACTTCAGAACATATTTTCTATCCTATGACTCATCAAATCAATTCCGTATTGTAATCTTGTTCTCTTTCTATTCACAATTTCCTGAGAAATATCTTCTGACCTTCAGAAACAATACAGTTCAGCAGTAGAGAAAAGAATATTTTTGTCAACAATTTTTCCAAAAAAATTGAGACAGATGATGGACACAGAGCAACATGTTCAATGTCAGATATTGCCTGATTCAGATGTGTGAAACTTCATGTACTAGCTGGAAGCTATAATCATGAAGAAATATGGTGTATTTTTGAATTTATTTGTTCTTCTACTGGCTATCTTCAGCTTAAGTTTTTATGCTACAGGGGTCAGAGTTATAGTACAGAGGGTAAGGCGTTTGCCTTCTATGTGGCCTACCCAGGTTGATTCCTTGGCATCCCATATGTCCCCCAAGCACCTCCAAGAGTTAATACCTAAGTAGAGAGTCAGGAATAATCACTGAGTATTTCTAAGTGTGACCCCAAACACAAAATAAATAAATAAAACTAAATCTTTATGTTACAGTTTCAATAGGTGTTTGCCTATTATTCAAATACTACATCACTAAAACATGCAATGGTATGAAGCAGCAAAATTGCTAGATATATACTTAGAATAATAAACCATGTATTTTATAATGTGTGTTTTTTTTGGCTCAGTCACTCCCTACTTTGAATCCTATTTTTTTTCCTAAATCAGATAACATAATCAAAATATCTCATGCAAGTACTTTCTGAGCTCAGTAAGGAGAAAAATTGTAATTTACTATTCTCTAACACCAATCCCACTATAATACATGCATTTGAAGATAAATTAGTGTTTATTGAATATAATTCACAAGGTTGTGAGGATGTCTTGAGAATATGTGAGGACAAATTACGAGTAATCATCAGCATCACCATCATTATTAATTACTACACTTGCGAGAACTTATGCTGTTAAAAGGAGTCTGAAATACCTTGAAATTTTAATAACATGAAACATTTAAAGTATGTGTCATCTTTCCAGCATTGTTAGCTTATTCTTGTATGTATGAAATAAATTTCTGTTTCTGGTTAAGTATGTGACAAAAACTCCTGGTCACGCTTATGAATGTCCATAAATTTTGTAAAAGAGTACACAAGACAGTTGCTGAGTTCAGAATCGTGTCCTGACATAATCATTTCATTAAACAAAGAGAATCACTGGAGGTGAAATATGATATTGAAATAAATTTGAAGCCACCAGAAGATACTAAGTACAGTTCTTGCTCTACCAATACTCACTGTGTTTTCTTGTGAGGTAGATCTCTAAGATGAGTTATGATTTCTATCATATGGTTTAAGCACCAGGTACAAATACCTCTTTCTCCATATGGAAGTGGTCTTGTGATTATGATGAGATACCAATCTCATAATTAGAAATAAATGAAGAGCAAAGGTGAATTGCTTTTCTAAATGGAATTAAGTTCCCTAAGCAAATGCCGCTAAGTTAATCAGAATAAATATTATTTTGGGTATTTCCAACATAATCTCTCAAGTATTTAAAAAATGTCTGGAAATCAGAGAGAGACAAGGCAACACAGGCACTTTCCTTCTGTCCTTTAAGAGCAAACTATTCAGGTATGGAGAGAATCATTTGGCAGGAAACTCTGGAGGGACTTCAGAGCATCCATCCTACAACCATAAGCAATTTAATTGTGCAGCAATGAGTAAACATGGAAGAGGATTCTAAGCTTTAGCTGAGATCATAGCTCTGGCTTCAAATCACAGAAGCTGGTGGATTATGAATTGAGGACCAGATAGCCTATGCCCAAAATTCTGATGGACCGAAGCTGTAAAATAATAACTATTGTTTAAGGATATTGTGCTTACCGTCAGTTATTTTGCAGCAACAGAAAATAAAAACACATTGACTAATCTGGTACTCTGAAGGCATCATTATTATAATCATATGACTTCTAAAGTTTTGAAAGCAGAACTGGTTTGATGTAAAAGAATTTATCTGCATATTGTTCAAGCATTTACTTAAGTCACATTTTTCTAAGCTAGAGAGGGAGGACAGTGAATAAGATCCTAGCTTGTATATACTGGATCTGGGTTTGATTATCAGCACCACATATGGTCTCCTGAATCCCACCTGGAGTGATCTCTTAGTACAAAGCCAGGGGTAAGCCTCTGAGTACCTCTGCATGTAGCTCCGATAGAAAATATCCACTTTTCTTGATAAATGTGATACGAACAAATAAACCTTTCAGTTGACTCCTCCTTCTACAAATTCACAATAAACTTTACTACCTATGGCTCTTCTCTTGTTTAATAACCAGTAAAATCACCCAGACTTGAGAAGTTATTTGGGTGCGTGTGTTTCTGTGTATGAAAAGGAATTTAACAAATGACAATTTATAAACTTACCAAAAAAAGCCAATAATACCAAAAGGATTTATGAGACTCTCGATAACATGAAGAAGTTATTATCACACTTTGATTTAAAGTGAGATTTAATTTTTACTTAAAATGCTCTTTAGATGGCTTTGGGAAAACTAGATAGCTATGTAAAGCAGAATAAAAATGCTTCACGCACAAAACATTAGTGCAAACTTAATGAAATATTTAAATGTTTGGCCCCAAACCATACAATACATTAATAAAATTATATATAAATTACTTCATGTCACTTATTTCCTAATATTTTTGAGGATTCTGTTTCAATGACAAGAAAAAATAAAAGCAAACATCAACACATAGTATTATATTAAACTCAAGAACACTTGTACAGCATAGGTTACTATTAAAACAAAAACAAAACCTATTAAAAGGGAGAAAGTAATCATGTAATATACATGTGAAAAATTATTAATATTCAAAATATCTAATGAACTCACAAAAGCAAGCAATAGAAAATATGTTTACTTAAGTTCAATTACATTAGCTAAGACATGGAAACAAACAAATTGTCCAACAAATAGATAAAGAAGAAAGGCACATACATACAATGGAACACTATTTAGCTGTTAGGAAAGATGAAATTTTCAACAACATCGATAGAACTAGAGAGGGTCATGCTAACCAAAATAAGTGAGAAGCAAAAATGATAAATCCTGAATGATCTCATTTGGACATGTATATAAAGTAGACTCAATAAAAATGGTTAAAGAAAATAAGAAAGAGATCACAGTCACAGTACTCCCATTGTTCATCAATTTGCTCGAGCAGGCCCAGTAATGTCTCCATTGTGAGACTTTTTGTTACTGTGTTTGACATATTGAATACCTCACGGGTAGCTTTCCACGCTTTGCCATGCGGGCCAAGTAACTCTCCGTAGCTTGCTGGACTCTCCAAGAGGAGCGGAGGAATCAAACCCGGCTCAACTGAGCCCGCTGCACACAAGGCAAACACCCTACCACTGTGCTATTGCTCCAGCCCAGGAAAGAGATAAAGCTTATCAAAAACGCTAAATTCTTTCCTTAGAACTACAGTTACCTGAGTGAAGTGTAAAATCTTATCATGCTGAAGGTTGTATGTTCACGGGCTCACTGGACAGCACTGTTTCATCGTCTGCATTCGGTGCTCTTGAGCCACTGTGTGTGGCTTGGATCCGAACGGCTGTTGGCCAAGGGCAGACGGAAGAAAAAACGGGGGCCAGGCCGGTCTATATCAATAGTAGTTTATTCCAATCCTCTTCACTCCTGTCTTTCTCTGCCTCCTTCTCTCCTGGGCCCCAGTCTTGGAAGCTCTCTCCTTCTGGCTCTGACTCTGGATCTCTGGAGCCCCAGCTCTCTCACTTCTGACCCCTTTTCTGAGCTTACATCTTAGTTTATATAGCAGTCACATAAGGCAGTGACATAAAGGTGGGTTGAATACTGACGAATCAACAAAGAGAGGTAAGACCACTCCTCCAGGAGATTAACTCAACGATAAAATCTCATCTACAGAGATTACTTCAGATTACTAGGAGATCCACCCAAGGGTGGAATCCCAACAAGGGTGTGTTCTTCCTTCAGTTAGTAATCTACTTAAATAGTTGTAATAAATCTACTTCTAATATTTCTAGCAATGTCATTCTGTATGAGCACAGTAAGAGATATAAATTTAGTTTGGTTCTTCCTGAGAACATCTCACTATACATTTCGCAGTCCTCAGGCCAGGTTAATCTTCCTAGCTCCAGCAGGGTCCTAGTCTCGTCGTTACTTACTTTTGGATCATGACAGCATTTGTCCATGATCATGCCCTCAACTTATAGTTGAGTATCGTGGCTCTTTGGCCTGGCCCATTTCGATGCCAGGGTAGCTCACTGCTTGCCCTGGGTCCATTCAGTCCCTCGTCGGGACCCTACTTTTGGGATGCTAGGAACTAAGGGCAACTGAGTCAAGAAATCAGATGCCCAGGATTAAATATTATTCGGAGTCAATCAACTCCCAAGTTACAAAGCATAATATTAACTGTCTTCCTGTGTCCACACAGAAAGAACATTGCTTACAATACAAGTTCAGTGTTCTTAGATGGGTGTGACCTGACAAACCTAAGCTACCACGAGGAAGGACAAAAGAGTGTTATCCTACAGTGAAGAATGGTTGAAGAATATATTGAAATATTGGAGGGGATCTGAAGGATAGTTGTGGGTGATACTGTTTGTTGGTGGTAAGTATAATGTGGTAACATACATCATGTCCTTTTGTCTGTCTGGGAAGGGGGCTCCCAACCAGTGCTTCGGGGGGCTGTGGTCCATTCCTCGTGATTTCTTGTCTACCAGGCAAGAAATCCAATATTAGGGCCCAAGTATATGGTGGTGCTCAGGACGAATGGTGCTCAGGTCGAATGGCAATACCAGGGTCACATCTGGCAATGTACAGGGGACCATGACATATTGGGGATCAAACCAGGGTCAGATGCACATTAGGCATTTCCCTTTTGCAAATTTTTGCCCCCTTAAATATGTTTTGAAGATAGGTGAAATTATCTCCCCAAACTACATATAGTGTTGCAAAACAGCGTTAAAATTAAAATTTAATACAAAATTTAATTTCAAAATAAAAATTTAAATAAATGCAGAAACAAAATTTTACCCTCCTGAGTTTTGTATATAGAATTCGATTTAATCTCATGAAAAGGTATCCTTTAGCTCTGGTATCTTGTGTACATCTCTACAAGGCCCCTACACAATTGTTACTTCTTCATACAAGACTGTAACTTCCACTTGGTTCATTTTTCCATTGCTAAAAGTTGTCTTTATAAAATATGGTTGCTTTATTTGCTAGTCTGTTGAACTGTGCCTAAGGGTCCCCTTGCCTTAAAACTCCACCCTATGAACTTTTGAGTTCTTCATAATATGGTTCTTTCTCTCTTTTCCCAATTTGTCTCATATGACATATCTAACTTTCCTTCAATGTGATAGAATGGATTGCATCCTTTCCCCCAAAGATTTATTGAATTCACAAACTATTACTTGTGAATATGAAACTATTTGGAAATAAGCTCTTTTCAGTTGAAATCTATTTGAGACCATTAACGTGAACCCTAGCCCCCCCCCCCCCCCGCCATCATCAGTGCCCTTATTCAAAGAGAATTTTTGAATGCAGACAATAAGAGGAGACTGACTGAGACATGAGACACAGGGAAAGCGACACTCCATAAAGATAAAGAGGTTACCATTCACTAGTGTTATATTGTAATCTGACCACAAACTCCTCTGGAAAACTAGTAAGAATAGCATGCTGACAGACTAGCAGGTATCTTTAGTGTTACAACTTTTTTATTTACAGATCTTTATTTATGGACATAGATCTATCACTACAGATGAAACATTAATGGAATTAGCAGCTATAACAGAATCAACAATCTTTCAACAGCACCAACAGCAATTGTAAAAATAGTAGCAGCAGCCCTCATACACTGTGACCTGAGTTTATCAGTTTATGTGTATTACTGTATAGCCTATCCTTTAACCATTCTGGTGATTGGTTATATTCTGAGTTAAGTCTGGTTGTGGAACAAACTAATTTGATTGTGAATGTAAATGAAGAACCAACCAGGGTCTTAATTATCTAGTCTTTTCCTCTTCATTTCATTTCATTTCATTTCATTTCATTTCATCATCCTGTTATTCGTCGATTGCCTCGAGCAGGCCCCAGTAACGTCTCTTTCATCCTAGCCCTGAAATTATATTCAAGGCTATTTAGGAGAATGAGACCCATCATTGTTACTGGTATTTGGCATGTTCGGTACGCCATGGGGAGTTTGCCAGACTCTGCCCTGTGGGCAGGCTACATTCGATATTTGTCCAAAGTAGAAATAAGACAATAAGATGTCATAAAAAAAAAAGAGTTCTGTTAAGATCCGGGATCTGGATTTTATAGTCTCTGAGTCTTGGCCGCTGATGGGATTACAAGGCGCCAGGGGGCCAGGTGGTGGGTGTGACCCCCGCCTACTGGAATTTGGAGGATCTGGGTGGAAGATGCTCGACTCCAATTCGAGTAGGCTTGGAGGTCTCGGCCCCGGAACCCGCGTGGCTTTGTCCCTCTGCCAGTACCTTCAGGTGTGCGGAGAGTGGTCTCAGCATGGTGGTGGCTGGTCCTGGAGGTCTTCGGCTGCCATAGCCCTGGTCGGGGCGGGGAGGAAAGCTCAACCCGTTCCCCTCCAAGGGACTCCGGGAAGGAACACCCAGGCGCGGGGGCAGAGACTGCACTGCTCTCGTCCACATATCAAGGAATGTATTTGCCTAACAGGAGTTGGAAGAAGAGATGAAAGATACCCTCTTTATAGATTTGAAGGGAGAATGATCCTGAAACACCTCAGTTACAACTTCTATACTCCAGATCTGTGATACAGTAAATAGCTGTTGTTTCAAGCCACCCAGGTTATGATCTTTCCTTACAGCTGCTATAGAAAAGTAATAAATGGACAAACCAATCCCTTTTAATGATCCATAACTTTGGACAAGCTATTTGACTTGCTCAGAAATAAAAGTTCTCTAAACATATATAAGGATTCAATAAAAAAAAAGCTATGTCTTCAGAGAAACCTATCCTAGTCTCGGCCCAATTTTGTTTACTTTGCCTATACTTCTCAGAGCTAGGTTTGTTATCTCTGTTTCATGACTGTCAGGGGCTGGAGCGATAGCACAGCAGGTAGTGCCTTGCAAGCATCTGACCTGGGTTCAATTCCCAGAATTCCATATGGTCCCTAGAATACTTCCAGGAGTAATTCCTGAGTGCATGACCAAGCAGTAATCCCTGTGCAATGCTGGGTGTGACCCAAAAGGAAAAAAAAAGAAACGGTTCATTCACTGTTTCCTTCGTGGTCTTCTGTGTTGGACTGAAAATATTATAAGAGCTGGGATTTTAACAATGCCTTATGCTTTTTGATTTAAAATCAATAATAAAATATTTATGTGTTTTGTGATCTAAGTTTGGAATTAAATTACTTTATTTGTTAATTAGTTTGCCTTATAACTAGTTTGTAATATTGGATTACTACAGTTTATTGATAAAGAAGTTAAATAACTATCAATATTATTTCTACTTTTTCATTTCTTTGTATTTTTGATTGGAGGCCACACATGGTGGTGCTCAGAGCTTACTGTTACCTCTTTGATCAGAGATCACTACTGATGGGATCAGATGTCCATACTGGGTGCCAGGGATCAAACCTGGGTCAGTGACACGCAAGGAAAGTGCCCTACTTTTTTACTCTGATTCTCCTATTATGTAAAAATAGGCAAGTGATCAAAGTCTGATCACCAAGTCTTTAGTCTTGATCAAATTTCATTGTGTCCAGGACCGACTGGATAATACAGTGGGTAGGGCATTTGCTTTGAAAGCAGCCGACCAAGGTTGAATTCCCAGCAGCCTCCCATATGGTTCCCCAAGCACAAACAGGAGTAATTCCTGAATACAATGCCAGAAGTAACACCTGTGCACCTCCGGGTGTGACTCCCCGCCCCCAAAAAAATTCACTGTCAAATCAAATATGGGAGTTGAGTAAATTTTTGGACATTCTGAAACTGGTAAGCTGACACAAGTTGTAATGGAAATTTGATCACACTTGATCGCTTGACATACCGTTAGTCATCGATTTGCTTGAGTGAGAGCCAGTAACATCTCCATTCATCCCTGCTGCATGCTAGTGTAGCCCAGTGATCCTGCTCACTCTAGGAACACGAAGAGCCTCAAACTGGTCATTCAGGGTCTTGATGAAGAAGTATGATCATCTTGTAGGTGGGTGGCCATGCCATCTTTTTATACCCTTTGGAATCCAGTCGGTAATCCAGCGGTCATCTCCAAATCACATTCCTTGTCCAGCCCATCTGATTTTCGACGCTTTGGCAAACGAGACAGCGTACCTGATTCTTGATCCTTGATGGAGGTTGGAACTCTGGATTCTTTCTCTCACTTGAATGAAGCATGATACTCTAAGTATAGCTCTTTCAATTCCTCTTTGGGAGACCCAAATAACGTTCTCATTCTGTGTTCGTAGGGCCTAGGTCTCTGAGGCATATGTTCATGCAGGAAGAACAGCGGAATTGAAGAGATGTGCTGATCGTTTGATTCGGGTTATTAGGTATTCAAATGAATCAATACTCACGGTCATGTTCGTTTTGACAAGGACACCAATACCACCGACGCCTCTTTTGTCACATGTTCCGAGGAACAGTTCTTCAGTGTTGAAAATGGCATGCTGTGATTGATGCCTTATTGTCTCAGTCAAACCAATGATGTTGTACTTGACCTTTCACACTTGCACCATCAGGTCCTCAATGGATGCATCCAATGCCAGCATAAGTGCATTGAAATACAGACAGTCATTTTAGTCCTTCGTTTTGGTAGCCTAGTTCGACCTTGAGATTTTATCAGCTTCTCCTTCATCATCCTTCTTAATGTTGCCGTATTGGTGGCTCTTTTAGGGTCAGGGGAATGAGACCCATTGTATTTACTGTTTTTTGCATATCGAATATGCTGCGCACAGCTTGCCAGGCTCTGCTGTGCAGGCAGGATACTCTAGGTAGCTTGCCAGGTTCTCCAAGAGGGATAGAGGCTTTTAGAGTGGCCTCTAATCAACCTCGCAGGTCTTCCCATCATTCAAACAATATTTGAACCCCATCAAATATGGTGTGGTAATCTTGGAAGATGGATATTAAGTGTCTTATGGTGTGTTGTGTGGCCACAAAGCAGCTGAAAAGTGGTCGGGAAAGCGGCCTGGTGAGTGGAGGCAGCTGGGTAGTGGAGGTAGTGGTGCTGGAGTGTTGGACCCATACCCGAACATTGCTGGCAGTTGGTGACACATGAGAGGGGTATGGGAGAACCTCGAGTACGGGGCCTGACCCGGAAAAGTGCTAAGGACCTAAGGATGCTACTACGTGCCGAGTAGGAGGGCCACTGTGGTGAGCCTTGAAGCCTAGGGCGTGGGTCCGGGTGGAGCTTGGGCAGGTGCAGATCTTGGTGGTAGTAGCAAATATTCCAATATTTAGTGGAAATTTAAAAATTAAAAATTGATAGAAAAGGATTGAGATAAAATATGTCATATGATCCTTCTGGTTACTCCAGCACTTTCCACCATTTTATTGATATGGTGAATGAATTATATATAGTATTATAATGATGTAATATCTCATACTCCTTTATGACTTGTAGAGTTGAATGGTCTGTCTGGGGTGCAGTTTATGAAAGAAAAAGTGGAACAAAAATGAAAGCAGAGTAATTTGGCAAGCTTTTCAGCACGAGTTACAGTTTCCTTATATTATTGCCATTGCTTAAATTTAATATATTGCAAAAAACATATTTTCTCTTAGGCAATGAGAAGATGTTTAATGGAATAAAAACTCAGTTTCTGAAACAATACATATTTTTCAATTTATTTCAATCCATTCTGTTTTTATCTTTTTTTTCTCTCTTCTGTCTCTTAATGTTTAGGTCTTTATCACATCAACAAATCCAACTGAATCTGATTTCCCAATTTATGACCGCTGACTATATATATATATACACACATATGTATATATACACATATATGTGTATATAATCATATAATGCTTACCCTGTTCCTTCAAAAACAATGTCTTTCCATAAATTGAGTGTCTGTTAGTGTGACTATTAAAGAGTATATCAAATTTAGGTTAGCGTTTTCAGGGACCCCATAAAAACACCCTATTCATATTTCCCTCAATAAGAAATAAAACAAAGATGTTAAACTGATATTAAAATGACAGCATTACTAGAGATAAGTGTATTAGAACAATTCATTCCATCTGTTCTCATCTATTATCACATCTGGGTATTCTCAAAACTTACTTTTCAAAATGCATGCCAGACACTTGTAAAATCAGGGTAGATTTTAGAACCCAATCTCTTCAAGTTTAGGACACAAATAAACAAATAAAGCTATGGCCTGACATTCTGTAAGAATGATTTATGAGAGTTTTAAACTGAGCATATTGTGTTTCTTTCCTTAATTCTACCAGTGAAGGAATGATCACTTGATAATGATAGAGAAAATTTCAGAGAAATCAGAAACTTTTTAAAATTCTATTTCATAGGATAAGATTTTTTTCTTCTCTATGGAACTGCTATGTATGAGCAATTTCTGCTATTTCTTATCAAATAAATTCAAATTCAACTATAATCAGAATTTATTACTATCTATAAAAAATAATAAAATACTGGGGGAAGCTCCTCAATGTTCAAGTAATTATCCAATTGCAATAAAATTATTTGTAGACTGACCATTTAACATAAGGGAAATATGTATATGGTTTGAGAAATTACTATAATACTTGGCTTTTTAAGGGAGTTTAGTCCAGAGATATAACTATTGAAATTATCCAAAGCTCATGTAATATCTAGTAATTACCAGACAGTTTGGAGTAAGGAATGTAATGTAATTGTAAAATACATTGCAAGTATCTGTCAGTAGATGCCCTTGAAAATAGGTTTCTTTGCTTAGTATAAAAATTAGGCTCAGCCCAAGTAGACAGAAAAGAACTAAGAGCGATAGCACAGCGGTAGGGCGTTTGCCTTGCACGCAGCCAACATGGCCGACCCGAGTTTGATTCCTCCACCCCTCTTGGAGAGCCTGGCAAGCTACCGAGAGTATCTCGCCCGCACAGCAGAACCTGGCAAGCTCCCCGTGATGTATTCAATATGCCAGACACAGTAACAACAAAGTCTCCAATGGAGATGTTACTGGGCCCGCTCGAGCAAATCGATGAACAACGGGAGGGCCTTTACCTTTAATTTGATGATATCAGTGATTATTTAAATTTTTGAGGAAGTACTGAAAAGGTAGTAGGATAGTAAATGTGCAATTAATGTTTCCCAAATAACCAAAAATTCTGTGATACATATAAACAGCTAATCTCTAGTAAAGGAGCCAAGATGATACAATGGAGTGCTTCTTCAAGCACTCCATATGATTACCCAAGCCTGTCAAGGGAATATCTGAGAGCACAGAAAAAAGTAGACCCTGACCACTGCTAAGTGTGGCTTAAATATCCTCCCTAAAAAAATCTAAAAACATTTTGTGATACAGATGCCAGACTGGTGATGCATTTGCCTTGCATACAGTTGAGTCTGGTTTGACTCCGTAATAAAAGAAATGGTTTCCTGAGTATCATCAGGGTTTATTCTAAGCACAAACCAGGGAATAAGCACCGAGAACTTCCAGGTGTGACCGAGTCCGTCACCATCACCTCTAAATAAACCTGTGATAGCAGAGGAGGTAAGAGTTCAATGACAAAAGGCAACATTCTAATTACCTCCATTGGCTGCAGCTTCGAGTTTTCATGTGCACTTCTCAAGGTCTATTTCCTACTTCTTAGCTTCTCTTCACTCCTTCTTACTTCAGGAGCTGATTGATTGGTCTATCATTTATTTTATAAGCTATTCAATTTCTTCCTAGAAAGCTTTTATCGCCAAAGAATCTATTCTCTTTCTATTGCTTGCAACAAGAGACCATTCTGATGCAAAGATTATGACCAGGGTGTTGGTTTTAGGTAATTATCCCCAAAAAGAAAAAAGGAATTTGTGGTTGAGTATCTGACTTAGAGCTAAAGGCTGTAGTAATTCTGTTAAGAGTTAGGGAAAGGAATTGTTTGCTTACAACTGAAATAACGAATGTCTTATCCAAGTGTGCCTGGAATAAAATACCCATTAAAGTCAAAGTAGCTACACTGTCCTAATGGCAGAATGGTATGAAATTCAGGGACAACATGGTGAGGTGTTTTTTCCCATTACACCATAAAACATAAAAAAAAAATCATGAATAACACAAATCTCTAAGACCTCACCTCAAAACATGGGCTGAAATGTAAAAGCTCCCTATGAATTAATAATTACTTTTGAAAACCAAACTAAAATAAAGACCATCGTCTTTTTGGTAGCTCTAAAACTTTAGTCTATGGCAAGCAAATAACAGATGTTATGGAATGCAAAATTAATTCATTAGTACAATTAGCATACTTAAAGTTCTTTTAAGTGAAAACTAAGCACTGGACTATTGTTTTTAATGTCCCTGACTTTCAATATTTAAATAGCAATAGTTAGGCATACAGGTTTTAGATCTTCTAGAAAGTAAACTTGTAGCTTAAAGATGAATTGGAAGGTCACAAAATCAACATGTGGAAATAGATATCATTTCTATAGACAAGCAATGAAGATGACAGAGAATTTTTTCAAAATCCCATTTACAATTATGGGGCTGGAGCGATAGCACAGTGGTAGGGTGTTTGCCTTGCACACAGCCAACATGGCCGACCCAAGTTCGATTCCTCAGCCCCTCTCGGAGAGCCCGGCGAGCTACCAAGAGTATCTCGCCTGCACGGCAAAGCCTGACAAGCTCCCTGTGATGTATTCAATATGCCAAACGGTTGTCACAATGGAGATGTTTCTGGGCCCGCTTGAGCAAATCGATGAACAACAGGAGGACAGTGACAGTTACAATTATGACTCCCCCACCCACCCCCATCAGGTATCTGGGACTCAGCCCAGTAGAAAAGGCAAAAGACTGAAATGAAAAACAAACAAACAAACAAACAAACAAACACCTGTATATCTCCAGCAAAAGAAATAGAAGAAAACTAAAGGGAAAGAAAACTTTATCCTGCACGTGGATCAGAAAAATTAACATTGCTAAAACAACCATTTTATTGTTATCTAACTATCCCAGATTAACAGATGCTACTACATCAAATTCATAAACTTTTTCACTGCAAAAGAAATGACACTAAGAACAAAAAAGACATCCACAGATTGAGAGAAAATATTTGCCCACCACTCATCCAATAAAGGATCAATTTCTAACACACAGTAAGCATTTGCAAAACTTGATTACAGCAACAGCAAAACAGCTCCAGAAAAAAGAGGAGGTTTATAGATAACTTTCTTTAAAAAGACATACAGATGATCAGTAAGAAAAAAGTTCTGTCTCACTGATTCAAATTGTAACAACAATGTGTTAGATATAACTTCACACCTGTGATATTAACACATAAAACACACACAACCAACTAGTGCTGGTGAAGGTGGAAGGAAAAGAAAGTCTCATCAACTGTTGGGAATGTCAACTGGTTTAGTTTCTATAAAAAATAATACAGACACTTCCCAAAAAACTAAGAATTTAATTTTCATACAACTAAGTAACACAGTGGTAGGGTGTTTGGTAGGGCGTCTGCCTTGCACATGGCCAGCCCAGAAAGCCTGACAAGCTACCAAGAGTATCTCACCCACACGAGATGCCAAACACAGTAACAACAAGTCTCACAATGGAGACGTTACTGGGCCCACCCGAGCAAATCAATGAACAAACGGAGACAGTGCTACACAGTGCTACAACTAAGTAATTCCACTTCTCAGCATCTACTCCAAAGGCCCAACAACATTATTTTGAAAAGACATATATGTGTTTTCCTATGCTCACTGCAACACTATTCACAATATTTAAAATCTAGAAACAATCTGTATCTGAGATCAAATGACTGGATACAGAATCTGTGGTATATATTCACAACAGAATACTTGGCTCTAAGAAAAAAATAAATTATGCAATTTGTTGCCTCTCAGATGGAACTATAGAGTAAGTATCATGCTGTGTCACAAGAGGGACAGATACAGAAAGATCTCTCTTGTATGTGGAATATAAAGAAATACATTGTGGGAATAATAAATGGTGAAAACAACAGACCCTGTGAATCAGTTTACAGAGCTTATCTAAAGAAGGCTGGGAACAATGGTGGAGGGAAGTGGACAGTCAGAAGGAAGGTGGAGGTATGAAGCCATATCATTAATTGTATTTTAAATCAGGGACGTCAAAAATTAATAAATAAAAGTTTATAAAATAAAAGAATACATATGATCATCCTACCCAAAGTATTCACAAAAAAGTTCCTAGGAACAATGAACTAATAAAGCAAAGTGGCCAGCTACAAAGTCCATATGTAGAAATTGGCCACATTCCTATATACAAAAAAGTAAAATGGATCAGAGGAGAAAGATCAAAGAATCACTCCCACTGAAAATAGTGTCCAAAACCATCAAATACCTAAGAATCAGCTTAACAAATGAAGTGGGATAGCTGACCAAGAAAAAAAGTCAAAACACTTAAGAAAAGAGTAGAAGAATTTAGAAAAAAATATATATATATATTCCATGCTCATGGATTGGAAGAATCAGTATTGTCAAAATGACTATCCTACCTAAACTACTATACAAATTTAATGCAATTCCTATCCAAATTCAAATGGCATTCCTTAAACACTTAGACAGTTAATTATAAAGTTTGTATGGAATCATAAAAGACTATGAATAGCCAAAATCCTACTGAAAAATAAAGCAAGAAACTGGGAAGCATCTCATTACTTAAATTGAAACTATACTATAAAACCATACTATTCAAAAACATTATGGTCTTTGAAAAAGGATAAACTCACTGGTCAATGAGTCAGAATAGAATACCCAAGAAGAAATGCCACATATATGATCAAACAGATATTTTTGACAAACAGACTGAGAACATGAAATTGAAATAATACAGACCCTTCAACAAATGTGCTGAGAAAACTGGATAACCACATGTAAAATATGAAAGCTGGATCCATATCTTATACCTTACACACAGACACAAACACAGACACACAGATACAGATACACACACACACACACCATTCAAAGTATACCGAAGATCTGAAGATCATACCAGAATCTATAAAGTACATTGAGGAAAATATATGGAGATGGCTCCAAGATCTGGAACTTTAAGTGGTCTTCAATGATACAATGCAGTGGCAAAGGCAACAAATAAAAAATAAACCAATGTGACAAGCAGACTGGGGATGAGGATGGGTGGGTGGGAATAAGCCAGGCAATCCTGATAGAGGGAAGAAGACAGTGGTGGTGGGATTGGTGCTAGAAGATGGTACGTCCAAATCTCAAAAATGACATACTCTGTAAATCATTGTACTTTAATAATTTTTTACAAGGGCAAATTACTAATGATTCCTTTCATATGTGGGATGTAAAGAAACAAACCATGAAACAGCTCAAAATATAAATTTGGATTTAGACTGCAGATCTAGATTACCTACCCACATTTCACCACCACCACCATGTAAACTCATTTACTATCTTTGTTCCAGAGATTCATTAATAAATCTCAAAAGAGATTAACTAACTGCAAAAATTTCTTGGATACCTTGTCTGGGCCGAGACTCTGGGGCTATCTAGGGAATGGGAGCAGGGAAGATCATGCCCTACAAAAGCCCTAGAAGCCACACTCACACCCCAGCCACACTCACAGCACATGCCTCTGGCCAGACCGTCCAATTAAATTTTCTGGAGTGTGTGGCCACATTTGTGGCTGTGCAACATCTCCAAACTCTACAATACTAACATCACAGTACTCCTAGTGTGCCAGATTGGATGGGAATGCAATATAGAAGCCAACTAATCTTGACTAGCAAAAACACTAAAGAGGGCTTAATTTGCAAAAACATATCAGAAAACCCTCAGAGAAGGACTTAATGTCCCCTTGGTGAGAGACAGTGGTTTTCAAAAACTTTCTTTTACTGAAATAGTTTTTGATCATTTCATTAATTATTTACAGGTAACACGATCACGACCATCCTGTTGTTCGTCGATTGCCTCCAGCAGGCCCCAGTAATGTCTCCTTCATCCTAGCCCTGAGATTTTTTAAAAGTGCCATATTAAAGGCTCTTTCAGGGTTAGGAGAATGAGCCCCATCATTGTTACTGGTATTGGGCATATTGGGTACACCACGGGGAGTTTGCCAGACTCTGCTGTGTGGGCAGGTTACATTTGGTAGCCTACCATTTTGTCCAAAGTAAGAATGAGATAATAAGGTGTCGCGCAGCCGCAAATGCGGCTGCGCACTTCCGGGATTTGGGTTTTATAGTCTCTAGGTCTTGGCCGCTGATGGGATTACATGGCGCCAGGGGGCCAATTGGTGGGTGTGACCCCTGCCTACTGGAATATGGTAACAGGCAATACAAAATAAATTATTGGAAATCTGTAATGGGGACAGAGTTGAGGGGTGGTTGGGAAAATGTAGACAATGGTGGATGAAAGGTGACAATGCTGGATGAAAGGTGGATGAAAGGAAACTTCACCCTACATGTATGCCAATCCGTTATGGTCCCCCAAACCTGACATTAAAGAGCCCTGAGCAGAGTTAGGAATAAATCCTGAGCACCGAGGGGTGTGGCCCCAAATCAATTTTTTAAATAAACAAGTTTATATTTAAAAAGTCACATTAACAGTACCTGAAATCTAGTAACCTCTAGAAAACAGTAGTTAGAGTGATTTTATTGTTACTGTTAGAACATTGAAAACATATTCCCAAATGGAGGTAGTAACAGATGATTTATTTGGCTCTGGCAAAATGCATACATGTAGGGTATACACAATGAATGTTCAGAAATATATGAATCTTAGTGAAGTTTCTGGAGTTCTGCAGATATATCCTATAGGTTAGTTGCTGTTCCTATATACTACACAATTGTAAAATAAAGGTTTGCCTCACTGACCTCTTGAAATTTTTATATAAAAAATAGACTGGTTTTACTCACCCTTCTTTCAAACATTTGTCAGATGAATCAAGCTCACTTCCTGTGACCTCTAGAAGAAGAGAGGATTATTTGGGCCATAAGGAGAATTTCTTCCTAATTGGCACTTTTGACCCTGCAGAACAAGGGTGATATAGATAGCGTTGTGCTTCCAGGTATAATGATTTCTTGTTAGGATTCTAAAGAACTGCCAGGAAACAATGATAGTTATCTACCTATGTGTATCACTGTAGCTCTGCACTGATCTTCCATTGTTCATTGATTTGCTCAAGCAGGTACCAGTAATATTTCCATTGTGAAACTTGTTGTTACTGTTTTTGGCATATCAAATATGCCACAGGGAGCTTGCTAGGCTCTGTTGTGTAGGCGGGATACTCTTGGTAGCTTGCCAGGCTCTCCAAGAGGGATGAAGGAATCAAACCCAGGTCAGCCATGTGCGAGGCAAACACCCTACCACCTGTGCTATCGCTTCTCGGAAATAATACACAGGGGCTGGAGTGATAGCACAGGAAGCAAAGCATCTGACCTACAAATGCCCACAAGTGGTCCAATCCCGAGCATGTCATAGGGTACCAAGAAAAAGCAGCACGGGGTGGGCATACTGATGGGTAAAGGTTTTATTCAACCATGTTACAGAATGTTGCCTTAGTGAACAGGTAAAATACTTATGTGTAATTTATTTAGATTGAATGTCTAATCATAAGAAAATAAATTGCTAAACACACATGGACATTGATTTAACTTGTTTCCTTTAATTTTGCCATCTACATTTTTCTCTAATTCACAAGTCATTTAGCAGTTCAAACTCTGATAGCATTTTAAATTCTTTTAGAAAAATAAAGAGTTTTATAATCTTAATTGGCTTTCTTTTTCACTTTTTGGAAAATTTAATATATTCACAGAAATTATTTGTTTTTACAATCCACTGACCTAAAAACACAGTGATAAATATAAGCATAATTAGATGCTGCAAGTCACCTGAACTTTGAGTCCTATTACACTACACTTAAGAATTTTGAAGTTAGAAATATTTTTCTTTTTGAAGCAAAAGATTCTGAAGCCATGGATGGCTCCTTTGCACTGGAGACTTGCCATTAGTATATACAATTTAGTCACTGAAGTTGCTGGTGTGGATTTTGTCCACTTTCCTTAACCTCCTATGGTCAATTATTCAGCAGATCATGGTAACAGTGGGGAAAACAAAATCTATAGGAAATAGAAGGCAGTGTACTATTTCAATCACTTGCCCAGCATCCTGCTCTATGGGGTAGGTTTCCTGTGAACTTATTTTTCCACTGTCTCCATGAAAATCGAAAGTTTGGAAGTTACTTTGAATGCTATAAAATTTGAACTACTCTGAAGAATTCTCTAAGCCACTACAAAAAACTTAAACTTTTATTTTGCAACATAATTTTATAATATAATTTTATAACAATGCATTTTACAATTGGTGAAGACAAAGTTTCTTCTTAAGATTAACTATAGTAAAGAATGCCAATAATGCCAGAAGAAATGTTCTGAGTGTTGTCAGAATAGGAAATTTTTCTAGATTTTGCATCTGTGAGCAAACTGCTTTAGGACTCATTTTGTCCCAAATTACTGATAAGGAGTTTTTCCCTGTAATGAGCAAAAATGTCACCCCTCTACAGAGAAGCATTTACATCATACTTTGCATTCACAATTCATCTCAAAGTCTACCTATTCAAGATCCTGATTTATTCAACATTCCCATTTTCATCAACTATTTTTGAACATTTTATTCTTCCAGGTACTGTGCAAGAGAGTCAATGTAATTGTGAGAATAGAAAAATACTTTACTTTCAGCTGTAAGATGCTTGAAACCAAATGGAGTAAACCAAGAATAACTTAAATAAGCAAGTAAGTTTGTGATTGAAATAATGAGATATACTCTGAAGAGATCACCTACATCCTGGAGTCAGAGTAAGCAACTGTAGGAGGAAATTATACCTGCTCTGATTTTTTTCTACTTTTTCTATATGAAAATTAGAAAAATTCCATACTTTGGGACTTCAAAGTTCCTTATTGACAACTGCCATCAAGTTATTATAGTAAGTGCATAAATCAATGAGAGCTAGCAATGTAAACAGCACCATTAGGATTTGTAGTACAGAAATGACCAAACTCTATCCAGAAAACTTGAGCGATGACGAGCATGTTTTCCTGAATAGGACTGTATCGACCTCATGGAGAAGATATGTTAGTAATGTTATTGGTTAGAGCTGGAGTGATAATGAAGCAGGTAGGGTGATTGCCTTGCACATTGTCAATCCTGGTTTGATCTCCAGACCCCAAACCCCAATTTGGTCTCCAAATCTACCAGGAGTGATCCCTGAGTGCAGAGCCAGAGTGAGCCTTGAGAACCACAGGCTGTGACCCTAAATCAAAGAGAGAGAGAGAGAAAGAGAGAGAGAGAGAGAGAGAAAGAGAGGGAGAGAGAGAGAAGAGAGAGAGAACAGAAGGAAGGAAGGAAGGAAGGAAGGAAGGAAGGAAGGAAGGAAGGAAGGAAGGAAGGAAGGAAGGGAAAGAGGCTGGGATTCAGTAATTAACTGTGATGATGCTTCATTGAATGAGTGTAAGCCAAGGAAGGATGCCATCATCTTAGAGTATTTACTTGTTAAAACTCCTAATAAATACAAGTAAGACAGATGGAGGGCACAAGCAAGGACTATTTTACTGTAGTGTAGTCCGGGGATAGGATTAGTTCAGATGAAGTTGATGTTAAACATACTTGTTTCCACTTGCCCATGTCTGCTAGGAAGGATTTCTAAATCAGCAGAGAGTACTGAATCTCAATTTGGGTCCATTGCAGTTGTAAAATAAATACCCTAGTAAGGAAGGAAGAAAGTCAACCTTCAATTTCACTGCCTCTGTGCCACAGGTGTAGTTCTACTAAAGCAAGTGCTGAGATAGAGTTGAGCTCAAGGAATGAAAGGAAGTCAGGAAAGTAGAATAGGCAGACAGATGTTGGTAGCAAAAAAAGAAAAAGAAAAGAAAAGAAAATGTCGCTGTGCAAAGGCACAGTGTCATAAAGGACCTCCCATATTTAGGGAAAAAGTTTTGTTTTTTTTTTCTCCAAAATTTGGTAAATGCAATCATCTCTCTGGGTTCTTAGAAAAGACCTGGATTTCTTAATAAGAAGTAAGATGAAATTCAGAATACTTATTTTGAAATGGAGTGAGGAATTGAAGAAGGTGTTCACATTGGAGTCCTCATTAAATGAGTCCCTTTGTATGCTCCTCAGTTTCCCCATGGGCCAAATTAGAGACTTGTGAAACAGATGGCCTTAAATGACCCTCTCAGTTCTGAACTTCTGTGAGTCTAAGGAAGAAAACCCAGTTCAGGAAACCATTATAGTGAAGCCATCCTTTTCCATTAGTCCAAATGTATCTAGACTCGTCAAAATGGGTTTTGACTCGCAGGGACCAAATGTCTTCATTTAGATCAGACGGGGAAAGGCAGCCTTGCAAATTACACCATTTCTCCCACCTCCATTAGGCTCCGAGCATTTTGCCAGTGCTGTTACAACCCAACAGCACGCGGCCAATTGGAGCATAAAAGACAATAACCTTAATGGGAAGGAATTGGGAGCTAGGAGACGCCACAGATTGTATTAGGAGAAATGAAATAATATTTAATTTCCCTGGTTATAAATAATCTGTCTGCCCACATTATGAGCATATCAGAGTTGACAGGAAAAATATTCACCAACATGGAAAAAAAGGTCATTATTTTTTCATTATTAGCAGGTAATGAGGGGGCATATCAAATGTACTTTTATTTTTTTCTTGACATATGGGAGTGCAGAGGAGTTCAGAGGAGCTAGTAATCCTTACAATTTGTCAGCAAGGTGCAATAACAATGATTGTGGTGATTTCTCATGCATATTGGTAAGGTTGTTTGCTTATAGGACTCAAAATGTTCTTCCGATTTGTTTCCTCAGAGTACCTCACTGAAGAAAAAAAAATACTTATTTTAGGTAGATGGGCAATAAGTTTCAGTGATTGATTAAATATTTTGACAAGTTACCCCCAAAAAACAGAATAGTGAAGTGACCCCAAAATTTCAGTTTCTCTCTGATGGCTTTAAATTTTTGCTTTTATTTAAATTAATGTTATATACTTTTGACTTTCTTTTTTTGTTTTTTGGGCCTACCAAGCAGTGCTCAGGACTTACTTCTGGCTCTGTCTTCACGAATTAGTCCTGACAGGGCTTGAGGGACAATATGGAATGCTAGGGATAAAACTCAGATCAGCTGCATGCACGACAAGTAACCTGTCCACAATAGTATCTCTCCAGCCTTAAACTTAATGCTTTATAAATTAGAATTTCTACTTAAACTTTTTGTTGTTTGTTTATTACTCAAATAGCACCATCATAAATAAAGATTTAAGTCACTTGCCTAAAATAGAAGTGTTGCTTATTGATTTTCATTATTCATAAGTAATTGTGTCTATAAAGTTCCCACTAGCACAGAATTAGCAAATACCGGGCTATTGCACCTAGGGGAAATTCAAGACTAGTTTCCTAAGAGACTCTGGTTAAACATTTTCATCAACAAATCAATACATAACCTTTTTTTTATCTGTGTTTGCAAATGTTTAAAGATATTTAATATGCATTGTTAATTTAAAACAGATTGTTGATTCATTAACTTTGATTTTACCACCAGCAGCAATATAGCACACCTGAAGCTAACCTAATAGACATTTTTTCTGCCTGGTTCATTTTTATGCTTGTCAACTCTAGACAACACTTCAACACTATGCTAGGAGTCACTTTAACCAAAAAATCTCAGTAGCCAAGACAAAAACAACAACACAAAAAGGAAGAAAAATGTGCCACTAGTAGACCATCAAAAGGACTTATTCCTGGTAGAAGAGCAAAACAAGAAAGTAATGTTAATTTGTTCAATTCCTTGTTGGAACCATTCAAGTTGATGTTTTCAATATTTTTAAACCAGTTTGTGCATGTTTAAGAAAAAACAGCTTCTACTACTGATCTGGTAATTACACATACATTTAGCAAGTAGGTCAATTTGCAAGTATAAAAATCACAAATAAGGGGCTGAAGCGATAGTACAGCAGGTAGGGCATTTGCCTTCCATGCAGCCAACCTGGATTCAATCTCCAGCATCACATATGGTTCCCCAAACATTGCCAGAAACAATTCCAGAGCACAGAGCCAGGAGTAACCCCTGAGATCGCTGGAATTGACTCAAAAATTTAAAAAAATGAGTATTAACTATAACTTTCAAATTTAATTTAATGAAAATTCAATTTAATCGATTCCTAGCTAGCTTTTCTTATTTATCCAAAACTCAGCATACAAACTATTTCGTTGATTGTTTATGTTTTTATTTTTATTGTTATTGTTTGTTTTGTATTTTTATCACACTGGCAGCAATCAGGGCTTACACCTGGCTCTTGATCAATTGATCACTTTATTTCCCATTAATCATCGATTTGCTTGAGCAGGCACCAGTAATGTCTCCATTTGTCCCTGTCACGTGCTAGTGTCGCTCAATGGGTCTGTTTGTTCTAGGAACATGAAGAGCCTCAAATCCATCGTTCAAGGTCTTGACGAAGAAGTCTGACCATATCATAGGTGGGCAGCCACGCAGTGTTTTTCCCCCCTGGTAGCAAGGTGGCTGCCACCTCAGAACTTATTGGAAAGCCAGGTATGAGCAGGCAGTGATGGGGCAACTGCAGTCTCATGGGAAGGAGGAGAGTACTGGCTCATCTTTCATGCCCTACCAAGGTCACGAGTTGTCCTCCACGAGCGGCTCTCTAGCACAGCCATAACACCAGACACACAGAAACCAATCTCGTAATTATCTGACTCTTTGGAGAAATCCAAAATTGTGGCTGTGTGACATTATATGATTCTCATACCAGCTATAAAAAACAAAGTATTTCACAATGCCTTTTCAGTAATTCTGATTGTTGGAAGGGGGGGGAATTCTAAACAAAAATGGTGCATCTTTTGTCGAAGTAATGAATGTAATCAATCTAGACAAGAGTAAAGTAGAAATCATCTGCCTCACAGACATTGGTGGGGGGAGGGGGAGTATATTGGGGTTCTTGGTGGTGAAAAATGAGTACTGGTGAAGGAAAAGATGTTTGATTATTGTAGGACTGAGACTTAAACCTGAAAGCTTAGTAACTTTTCCCACAGTGATTCAATAAATAAATATAAGGGAAAAAATCCATGGACTTGGTCAATTTAGTGTGCCAAGACCTATGAGTCACTGTAAAGACATCACACTTGCTAGTGTTTTGGTCCTACCAGCTGTGGCATGAGTGACAATGTGAAATGTAACTATTTACTTGATTATTAGCTTATTTATAAACTCAGAGTAAAAATAGCTACTGAAAATAGACACTATATTTTTTAAAAAAAAATTAAAGTTCCCAGTAACATGACAAGACGCTTCAGAAATGATAAGTGATTCATTTTACACTAGAATTCACTTTTCTTTCTTTTGCAGGGCGGCAAAGTGTTAGCTTTAAGCAGAATTACTGAGAACACCTGACAGAATGCAGAGTCTATTCCTCAGGAGCAACCTCTAGTAGTGTTTGAAGGACATTTGTGGGTATTAAGTATTGATTGTGATCTTAGTTGTAACCCCTTGTAGTGGTTGAGGGACCATATGTGTGTACTAAACTTGGTATCAGCAACATGCAAGGCATGTATATTTTCTCCTATACTTTGTCTTCAGCTTCTCACTTTTATCATTACTAATAGAGAATATTTACTATTTATAAGGATTTGGTATAACCTAATTATAAGGAAACAGTTTTGCCAACAGACAAACATGAGTTCTCATTTTCCTTCTGCTCTTTGCAAATTTGAAAATTTAAGGATGTGACCTAAGTACAGTGAGCTTCAGATGCCTCCTTTTTTGTGAACATTATTGTAACTACACCCTGGAGATGTTTTAAGTATTAAAGTATATAAGATACACCTCCCACAGCTACCATCATGTTAACTCACCCACCAGCTCTGCTCTACTCATTTCTGACTAAATCTTCCAGGAGATGCATGCCAAGCAGCTAAAATTCATAGAAACATTAGTTCCTGTGACTGAAAACTCTGAGAGGGCCCAGTACCTGCTACAACTAAAATTCAGCAGCTGCATCCACACAACCACTATAGCCACACTGGGGGCTCAATTCTACCACTTCACTAATATTCTCTGCAGAGGTGCCAAAGCATGAGCTATTTCAGGTACCCCAGTGTCTAGACTGAGAACTCTGGCGTTTCTGGGAATCAGGGTGGGCAGTCACCCCCCCCCCCCGCCGCCAATTCTGACAGCCATGCCCACCTCCCACAGATACTGCAATTCCAGCTATTTGGTCCAGATCATAGATCCTGAAGTCTCTGGACCTTTCTAATTTCTCAATACTGAAATTCTAGCAGGATCACATCAAATTAGAAGGGAAAGTAACAAGAAGCTAACTAAATTCAACAGACAAAAATGATAAATCATATGGCTCAACTAGCAACAAAGTGTCACTGTCACAGTCCTTCTGTTGTTCATGAATTTGCTTGAGCAGGCCCAGTAACGTCTCCATTGTGAGACTTGTTGTTACTATTTTTGGCACATTGAATATGACACGGGTAGCTTGCCAGGCTTTGCCGTGCGGGCAGAATACTCTCAGTAGCTTGCCGGGCTCTCTGAGAAGTGTAGAGGAGTTGAACCCAAGTACACGCGGCCAACATGGCTGACCCGAGTTCGATTCCTCTGCCCCTCTCGGAGAGCCCGGCAAGCTACTGAGAGTATTCGATATGCCAGACACAGTAACAACAAAGTCTCCAATGGAGACGTTACTGGGCCCGCTCGAGCAAATCGAGGATCAACGGGAGGGCCTTTACCTTTACCTTTAATAATCCAGTGATCAGGATGTCGGAGGGCAGTCATCTTGGTCTTATAGTTGGCGAAGGACAGGTGGGCGTTACGAATACTTTTCCCGGCTTCTGCCGCATCTACCAGTACTTCTGCTCTTCTCTCTTTGAGGTCTTCTTTGATCGCATCTCTGCACTGCTTTGCGAGCTCGGACGTTAGCTTGCGGTTGCCTGAGGCATGCGCCAAACCACGCTGGCGAATTAGCTCAAGAGTTTTCGAAGATAGGCGATTTTTTGTGGCTATCTCTCTCTTGGCGTTCCTCGCACATTCATGGAGGTGCTCAACCAGTCGATCATGTTCCTCGTCAATGTTGTCAACAATGGCATCTTCCCATGTTGCCGCAATAGTACCAAAGAGTTCCCAGTTGGTGGTCATTCTGGGAGTTCTCTTTTTGAACTTTGCAACCCTTTCTCCCCACTCTGTGAAGTAGAATTTTGCACGAAGGAGATGGTGGTCCGATCCCGTTCGAAATTTTGGAACAACAGCAACATCAGTCAGGCAAAACCGTCGATTGAATATGATGTGGTCTATTTCGTTGTGGAATCGTCCACCGGGAGACTCCCATGTGCATCGTTTAGATTCTGCCTTCTGGAACTGTGAGTTACCATGAATGGTCTTGGTCGACATGATGAACTCAGACAGTCTCTCACCCTGTTCGTTCCATTCTAGGCCATGGGTCCCGATGTGAAGTTCTTCAGCTGATCTTCTCGGTCCTATCTTGGCATTAAAATCACCCACAATGATCTTGTAGAAGGTGTGGTCTTCTTTATAGAACTTCTCTAGCTCCATGTAGAACTTCTCGATTTCTCTTTCATCATAATGAGATGTTGGTGCATAGACAATGATGATAGAAACTGCAGGCAGTGAGCCACATCTATTCAAATGTAAACATCCGATTCGGGTTGTTAGGCATTCGAATGAATCAATGCTCTTGGCGAAGTTTGTGTTGACAAGGACACCGACGCCTCCAAAAACTCTTTTATCGCATGTTCCGAGGAACAATTATTCTCCAGTGTCGAAAACGGCATGGTGAGATTCATGCCTTCTTGTCTCGGTTAGACCAATGATGTCGTACTTGATCATTCACGCTTGTACTATCAGGTCCTCGATGGATGCATCTGATGCTAGCGTACGTGTATTGAAAGTACAGACGATCATTTTTGTCTTCCTTCGTTGTGGCAGCCTAGGTCGGCCATGAGATTTTGTCAGCCTCTCCTTTCTCATCCTTCTCAGTGCTGCCATGTCGGTGAAGCCTTCAGGGTCAGGTGAATGAGACCAGTTGTAGTTACTGGTTTTGGCATATCGAATACACAGCGGATAGCTTGCCAGGCTCTTTCGTGCGGGCGGAATACTCTCGGTAGCTTGCCAGTCTTTCCAAGAGGGATAGAGGCTTTTGGAGTGACCTCTAATCACCCTTGTAGGTGTTACCATATTTGAACCCTATCAAATATGGTACGACAATTCCAGAAGATGGGTATTTAGTGTCTTATGATGTGTCGCGGGTCCGGAAAGCGTCCTGGAGTGTGGCGACGGCTGGGTAGTGAAAGTAGTGTCCATCACATCCTCCAGAACGGCAATGGAGAAGATTATCTAAGACTTCTACTCAAATCTCTTTGATAGCCATGTCCACTTGCCGACATACCAAATTCCACAGGATGGATATGTCGTTCCCAATGTTCTCCCTTCCGAAATCCGACAGGCCATTTCGTCAGTAAAGAAACAAACAGCACCCGGCCCAGACAAGGTCAGACCTGAACACCTGAAGAACCTGCCGTCAGTACTCATCAATACACTCTCTTGGCCCTTCACACACTACCTGTCTGAATGCAAGGTTCCATCCCAATGGAAAACCAGCAGGACCGTACTACTGTTCAAGAAGGGAGACATCCATGACATTGGCAACTATTGCCCGATCTGCCTAGTGTCTGTCATCTACAAGTTGTTCACTCGAGTCATCTTAAATAGGCTTGGCAGAACACTAGATGAAGGACAACCATGCGAGCAAGCAGGGTTCCGCAAAGGATTCAGCACCATCGACCATATCCACACGAAAACCAAGCTCATTGAGGTTTCTCGGGAGTTCAAGATGCCGCTCTGTTTAACATTCATTGATTTAAAGAAGGCCTTTGATTCTGTTGAGACGGAAGCGGTCCTTGAAGCCCTAGCCAATCAGGGCATTCAAGCCCAATACATCAGGATCCTCTGTGAGCTGTACTGCAGATTCACTACCAGGATCTCACCATTCTACAAAGAAGTGATCGTTGATGTCAAGAGAGGGGTGCGGCAGGGTGATACCATTTCACCGAAACTCTTCAGTGCCACCCTCGAGAACATCATGCGACGACTGGAATGGGAAGGACTGGGAGTGAAGATAGATGGTCGGCAACTACACCACCTCTGCTTTACTGATGACATTGTTTTAATAACACCAAACATCAGCCAAGCGGCACAAATGCTGGCCGACTTTGACCGTGAGTGTGGAAAGGTAGGACTACAGCTGAATCTCACGAAGACAAAGTTTATGAGAAACAGCCTCGTTCCTGACACCCCATTCGCTCTCAATGGAACGAACATCTCCGAATGCAACAGCTATGTGTACCTAGGTCGAGAGGTCAACATGACAAATGACCTGGCACCCGAGCTGCGCAGGAGGAAGAGAGCGGCTTGGAACGCCCTCAAGAACGTCGAAGAAATAGCTAAGAGGACCAAGAACCTCCGGCTCCGGGCA
The DNA here is from genome assembly GCF_029834395.1 of Sorex fumeus. Taxonomy (NCBI): domain Eukaryota; kingdom Metazoa; phylum Chordata; class Mammalia; order Eulipotyphla; family Soricidae; genus Sorex; species Sorex fumeus. The sequence goes on from NW_026606186.1 coordinate 12,461,338, forward strand.
CATCTCTTTGATTCCACTGTTCTTCCTGCATTAACATATGCCTCAGAGACCTGGGCTCTACGCAAACAGGATGAGAATGCTATTCAGGTCTCCCAAAGAAGAATAGAAAGAACTATGCTTGGAATATCACGTTTCACTCAAATGAGAGAACAAATCCGTCCGGAGTTCTGACATCCGTTGACGATCAAGGATCAGGGACGCTGTCTCATTTGCCAAGGTGTCGAAAATCAGATGGGCTGGTCACGTAATGAGATTTAAAGACGACCGTTGGACTAGAGCTGTTACTGATTGGATTCCACGAGATGTCAAAAGACCGCGTGGCTGCGCACCTACCAGATGGTCAGACTTCTTCGTCAAGATCATGAACGATCGGTTTGAGGCCCTTCATGTTCCCGGAGCGAACAGATGTCATTGGGCTACACTAGCACGCGACAGGGACAAATGGAGACGTTACTGGCGCCCGCTCGAGCAAATTGATGACTAACGGGAAGTTACGTGATTAAGTGATGAAGTGAATCCAGTGATCAGATAAGAAAATTTTCACATAAAATCTTGATTTTTTTACACTTAATGATTTTAATATTGGAGCTTTGTTATCTGATTCATTTCAACTCTAGAAGTGTATCAACAGTTGCAGCTTTTGTCTACATCAAAATGAATAATTTTTTATTTTTTTGGGATCACACCTGGTTACTCCTGGCTCTGCACTCAGGAATTACTCCTGGTGGTGCTCAGGGGTCTTCTTTATAGAACTTCTCCAGCTCCATGTAGAACTTCTCAATTTCTCTTTCATCATGATGAGATGTTCTATAAAGAAGACCACACCTTCTACAAGATCATTGTGGGTGATTTTAATACCAAGATAGGATTGAGAAGATCAGCTGAAGAACTTCAGATTGGGACCCATGCCCTAGAATGGGATGAACAGGATGAGAGACTGTCTGAGTTCATCATGTCCACCAAGACCATTCATGGTAATTTACAGTTCCAAAAGGCAGGATCTAAACATTGGACATGGGAGTCTCCCGGTGGACAATTCCACAATGAAATAGACCACAACATATTCAATTGACAGTTTTGCCTGACCAATGTCGCTGTTGTCCCAAAATTTAAAACAGGATCGGACCACTGTCTCCTTCGTGCAAAATTCTACTTAACAGAGTGGGGAGAAAGGGCTGCAAAGTTTAAAAAGAGAACTCCCAGAACGACCACCAACTGGGAGCTCTTTGGCACTATTGCGGCAACATGGGAAGATGCCATTGTTGACAACATTGACGAGGAATACGATTGACTGGTTCAGCACCTCCATGGTTGTGCGAGGAACGCCAAGAGAGAGATAGCCACAAAAAAATGCCTGTCTTTGAAAACTCTTAAGCTTATTCGCCAACGTGGTTTGGTGCATGCTTCAGGCAACCACAAGTTACCATCCGAGCTCGCAAAGCAGTGCAGAGATGAGATCAAGGAAGACCTCAAAGAGAGAAGAGCAGAAGTGCTGGTAGATACTGCTGAAGCCGGGAAAAGTATTCGTAACACCCGCCTGTCCTTCGCCAACTACAAGACCAAGATGACTGCCCTCCGACGTCCTGATGGATCCATCACATCCTACAAAACGGTAATGGAGAAGATTATTCATGACTTCTACTCAAATCTCTTCGATAACCATGTCCACTTGCCGACATACCAAATTCCACAGGATGGATATGTCGTTCCCAATGTTCTCCCTTCTGAAATCCGACACGCCATTTTGTCAGTAAAGAAACAAACAAACAGTACGCAGCCCAGACAAGGTCAGACCTGAACACCTGAAGAACCTGCCATCAGTACTCATCAATACACTCTCTTGGCCCTTCACACACTACCTGTCTGAATGCAAGGTTCCATCCCAATGGAAAACCAGCAGGACCGTACTACTGTTCAAGAAGGGAGACATCCATGACATTGGCAACTATTGCCCGATCTGCCTAGTGTCTGTCATCTACAAGTTGTTCACTCGAGTCATCTTAAATAGGCTTGGCAGAACACTAGATGAAGGACAACCATGCAAGCAAGCCGGGTTCCGCAAAGGATTCAGCACCATCAACCATATCCACAGGATGACCAAGCTCATTGAGGTTTCTTGGGAGTTCAAGATGCCACTCTGTTTAACATTCATTGATTTAAAGGAGGCCTTTGATTCTGTTGAGACGGAAGCGGTCATTGAAGCCCTAGCCAATCAGGGCATTCAAGCCCAATACATCAAGATCCTCCGTGAGCTGTACTGCAGATTCACTACCAGGATCTCACCTCTACAAAGAAGTAATCGTTGATGTCAAGAGAGGGGTTCGGCAGGGTCATACCATTTCACTGAAACTCTTCAGTGCCACCCTCGAGAACATCATGCGACGACTGGATTGGGACGGAATGGGAGTGAAGTTAGATGGTTGGCAACTACACCACCTCTGCTTTGCTGATGACATTGTTTTAATAGCACCAAACATCAGCCAAGTGGCACAAATGCTGGCCGACTTTGACCGTGAGTGTGGAAAGGTAGGACTACAGCTGAATCTTACGAAGACAATGTTTATGAGAAACAGCCTCATTCCTGATGCCCCATTCGCTCTCAACGTAATGACCATCTCTGAATGCAACAGTTATGTGTACCTAGGTCGAGAAGTCACATGACAAATGACCTGGCACCCGAGCTGCGCAGGCAGAAGAGAGCGGCTTGGAACGCCTTCAAGAACGTCAAAGAAATAGCTAAGAGGACCAAGAACCTCCGGCTCCGGGCACATCTCTTTGATTCCACTGTTCTTCCTGCATTAACATATGCCTCAGAGACCTGGGCCCTACGTAAACAGGATGAGAATGCTATTCGGGTCTCCCAAAGAGGAATTGAAAGAGCTATGCTTGGAATATCACGTTTCACTCAAATGAATGAAAGGATCCGGAGTTCCGACATCCTTCGAAGATCAAGAATCAGGGACGCTGTCTCGTTTGCCAAGGTGTCAAAAATCAGATGGCTGGTCACGTAATGAGATTTAAAGATGACCGCTGGACTAGAGCTGTTACCGACTGGATCCCACCGGATGTCAAAAGACCGCGTGGCTGCCCACCTACCAGATGGTCAGACTTCTTCATCAAGACCATGAACGATCGGTTTGAGGCTCTTCATGTTCCCAGAGTGAACAGATGCCATTGCGCTACACTGGCACGGGACAGGGACGAATGGAGACGGTACTGGCACCCTCTCGATCAAATGGACGACTAATGGGAAGTTAAGTGATTAAGTGATTAAGTTCTCAGGGGATCATATGGGATACTGGTAATCGAACCTGGGTAGCTTGTTTGCAAGAAAAATGTCCTACCTGCTGTGCTGTCACACCAGCCCCTATGATTAAAAATTTTAAAAAATTAAAGTAATAAAAATTTAAAAATAAAAGTATTTAAAATACTTAATGCCTGGAACTATGTAAGAGATCAGTAAATGGCTGCTTTTCTTAGTCTATTTATTTTTATATATCTGTGAGAATTTGAGGGATATAGATACCAATCTTTCAACTGGTGAAGGGTTATAGGACATATGCGACACTCCCACTAATGCTAAACCCATGACTATTCAGTACTGAGGCCTGAAGATAGAGTGCAAGGCATCACCAGTCTCCCTCTTCCCGTTTCAGCAGTGCTCAGAACCTCAAGGTCACAACCATCAGTGTTTGTGAGGCCCTGTGGTGCAGGAGCTGGAACTGGGTTGGACACATGCAAATCTCTGTACTATCTCTCCAGCAGAACACCAACCAATCTTAATCATTAGGAAAAATGTTTCCTGCTTTATGAAATCTGAAAACACACTGGGATCAAAGAATCATATATTTAGGGCTACAAAGGACTTTACTGATGCTCTACCTCACTATGCATTGCATGTAAAGATATTCCACCAAGATATTCCAGGCAAATATTTTCCTTGCTGGTTTTTGTGCTTGTTTGTTTGTTTTTGCCATGGCTATTTTCATTTGTTGGGTACCATTTGGAGATGCTTGGGCTCTACTCTTAACTCTGATTATGGAGTCACCTTTGGAGATGCTTGGGATCAACTCCAACTTTGCTTGTTGTGTCACCTTTGGAGATGCTTGAGGTCAACTCCTAACTCTGCTTGTGGTGTCACCTTTGGAGATGCTTGGGGTCTATTCCCAACTCTGCTTGGGCTGTTTCTTCTGGGCAGTGCTTGGAGGTATGTGTAGTGCCAGTATCAAACTCAGATCATATGTTCAGCCCGCTAAACCATCTCACTAGCCCTTGCTTCTGTTTTAGATCCTTTAGTGGGTCGAGAAGACACTAACTCAATGAGTCAGTGCTGCCAATTTTCTTAAAGAAACTTTATTTGTTAAGAAATTTATAATTATGTTAGGCTCATTTTGTACCGATATGACTTTTACTCATAGAAACTGGGTTTGCTCTCTATATAGATAGGATACTTCTAAATACTAGGCCAAGAACTGAAGACAGGTGCTATCCTATGGCCATTAGGAGAGATAAAGGCTAGGTGTGAAATCCCAAAGATATGACTTAAAACAATAGCACCATCTGCTTTCAAACTATTTGAAGTTAAAAATAGTTATATCACTCTTTACATCTGTGTTATCAATTCTACCATAGGAACACATGTCTCTTCTAGTCCCTCACCCCCAAACCTGAAACATTGCTTCACTTAGACTAAATTGAGAGAATTAAATGGTATGTGTATCTAGGTCAGTTTCCTTTGTTTCAGGAAGCCTCTTTTTCCTAATTTTAGTGTCTCCTTTCTTCGATTTCTTTTTCCCAGATTTTATTCCTATAATCCTCTTTGAAACAATTACTTTTTTCTCTCAGTCCAGTGAAAACCAGTGCAGAATGAAATGAAGCACAGCAGACACCAGCTTTCTTAAGCAGTTGGACATCACCTTACTGTGGTCGTAGTAATATGCTACAGATCACTATGGAGTAAAAAAAAAAAAAAACTAGTTACCCAGGCTTTTCATTTCTCTATTCTTTAGCATTTTTTTACTGTGTGAAGCATATTTCATCAAAGGCAAAAAGAAACTGATGAAACTGATGCCAAGAGAGATTCTATTACTTGTCCAAGCTTATGCTGATGTTGGATCAGAGTTTCTGGCCCAGAAAGACTTTTCTGTCCACTTTCTGAAGCTATTTCTTCCTGATCAGGAGATTGCCTTTATAACAGCTGCATTCCAGGTCTGTTTTAGAAGGCTTTATTTTACTTTTTTTCCTTGTCTTTAAAAAAATTTAATCATTGGGGCTGGAGCGATAGCACAGTGGGTAGGGCATTTGCCTTGCACATGGCCCACCCAGGATCAGTTCCCAGCATCCTATATGGTCCCCTGAGCACCACCAGGAGTAATTCCTAAGACCATCAGCCAGGAGTAACCCCTGTGCAATGTCAGGTGTGACCCAAAAAGCAAAAAAAAAAAATTGAATTACAGTGAGCATCACAGTTACAAAGTTGTTCATAATTGGGTTATAGTCATATAATATTCCAACACCATCCCTTCATCAGTCTAGTTTCCCACTACTTTAATGTCCCTAGTTTCCCTCCCCCATCACATCCCTGCCTGTGTTTATGACAGGCAGTTTTCCAATGGTTGGAAACTTACCACAAGTGTCTGGGGGGCAAAGGGCAGTTAGCATAGAGAAGGAACCACAGTGACAATAATAGTTTTTAGAAATGACCACTCAGAACAAGAACTGAGTGTTGAAAGTAGGTAAAGAAATGTACATGATAAACTTTCAGTATCTGTATTAACAACATTTAGTTCTTTAAATTTCACTTCTCCTTTGGAACTCCAAGTTCATTGTCAGTCTGAGAAGAGACATAGATTTGGGAGCAGAAGTGAAAATGTAACACAGGTGAGTAGGAAGTGACTTTCTCATTTCCTGAAGTCAAGTGGCTTTCACTGTGCTCTGATAATTGGTGTCTCTGCTGCTTGCTGCTTCCTCACTGCACCTCATCAAACTGCCCCTTAGACCTAGAACAGCTCTTAGCTTTCAAATTCACAAGGAGTGGAGGCATGGTGTAGCTGTCAGACCTCTGTTCAGATTTCTACCACTCCCTAAAATACTCCTTATTCCTTCTAACTGCAGCTTCGGCTGCCTCCCTCCATCAGCATCCCTCCTCCCCTCGTAAAACACCACTGGCTTCCCTTCCAGATTGTCTAACAGCTGCTCCTGGTAAGTATCCAAGGGTATCTGAGTTTCTGCAGGAATTGAAGCACAACCAGAGGCTGGCAATGGTTATTGGAGAAATATGGGGGCACTCATAGAGTCCTTTAGTTAAGGAATCTCAGAGGAAGAAATTCGGAGTTCAACTGGAACAGAAAATGCTGACAGAGGTCAGATTCAAATAGCAGAGTCCTAGAGAATAACTTCAGAATATTCAAATCACCATATTGAAAAAAAAGTGTGTGTGTCTACATTTCTAGTAATTGATTCGATTACTCAATGATTACATACTTAAATTACTTGTTCTAAAAATATTTCTCAATTCATAGAATGCATTCTTACTAGTCTATGTAAACCTCTTTTTTAAAATTCAAGATAGGCTTTAATGAAACATATTTAGAAAGATGCAGAGAGAGACAGAGATTGATAGATAGATGAGAGAGAGAGAGAAAGAGAGAGAGAGATGTATTTAAAAGAAAAGAAAATACAGGTTTCTCCAGAGTGGAAATAAGGAAGTAAAGTAAAACAGAATAAGCAAGCTAATAAAGCAAGCTAGGTAAGTGTCCAAGTGTCCAAGGGAGAGCATAGGCTTGAATAGCTTTTGGGAGGAGCTTCTATACAATTCTTCTGAAAAGCCTTTCTTCTTTAGTTTTGCATATATAAAAGCTATTCTGGGTATTATTACAATGAAGCTTTGCCCTGTTGATGTTTTTCTCATAATCTAATCCTTAACACTGGTAACAGCCTCTTCATAATCCCAGATTCTTCTGCAGCTTCTCATATTCTGAAGAGTCCACCCTTCTCTGGGTGGTATCTTGGATTTCTGCAGCTGAGTGGTGCCTCAGTTTCTCCTTTCTAAAGAGCTCAGAATGTATTGTATCAAAAGGATGTGATATTTATGTCTTTGGGCTACTTAAGGGCTAGGTAATCTCCCCTTAAACTTTATTATTCAGTCAAAGTGCATTATCAAGCCACACTACCAATCTGACTAAAGAATTTATTATTCTAGAGATTTCACTTCTGAAAAAATTCTAAGAGGTATATGGGTGAAGGTCTGTCTTCTATGATTTCTTAATGCTGACACATGGGCACAGACTCTGCCTACATTAGGGAGTGAAAACTCATGTGAACAGTATAAATGGAGCCTTGGCAATCATTTAGTGGGTGTCAGATTGGCCAGTAGGAAGATGAAATTACCAATATGCTGTGGGTCAGAGGTAAAATGAGGCATTATTAAAATCTGAACCTCATTTTCATGGGGTTGAGCAATATTCCTTTGTTTTAAAAACATAAGTTTAATTCACTCGTCTTTCATAACTTGGATTGTTTCCAGATCTTGGCTACTGTAAATACATAGCATTAAAATGCAGCACTTTTTTAGTTAATATTTTTGTGCTCTTGGGATGGATTTCAAGAGGTGGAATTTCTGGGTCATATGGGAGTTCTATACTGTTTTGCATAGAGGCTGAGTCAAATTACATCCCCACCTATAGTGAATGAGGGTTCTTTCTTCACTATATTCTCACCACCACTGTCTTTTTTTTTTTTACATAGGACATTCGGACTGGTACACTGTAGCACTGTCCTCCCGTTGTTCATCAATTTGCTTGAGCGGGCACCAGCAATGTCTCCATCGTGAGACTTGTTGTTACTGTTGTTGACATATCAAATACGACACAGGAAGTTTGCCAGGCTCTGCTGTGCGGGGGGGATACTCTCGGTAGCTTACCGGGCTCTCCGAGAGGGACTGACTGGTGTGAGACAATATCTCATTACATTTTTTAAAAGTAAAATTGTTATGTTATGTTATATAGGAAATATATAATATGGAATCAAAAATACATAATCCCCGTTGAAAACAAGAATCCAGGGAAATGTGGAGGAAGAAATAAAAACAATGAAATATGTAGAAAACAATTATACTATGTGTTAATGCAATAATATTATTTGCCAGTTTTAATATCATTAATGTAATTTTGCCAATTTAGACTAGCTAAGTGGACAAATACATGCTTCTTAACAAGAAGCCACTATGAATATCCAAACAAGATTCAAAGGTAAGATTAGTGGAAAACCATCTGACAGTAATCAAAATAAGCCAAGAACTGGAGAGACAGTACAACAGGTAAGGCACTTGCTTTGCACATAGCCTACTTGAGTTAAGTTTCTGGTACTACAGATGCTTCCTCAGCCCACCAAGGGTGATCCCTGAGTTCAGAGCCAGGAGTAAGCCCCAAGCACAACTGGGTATGACCTAAAAACCAAACCAAAACAAAACCAAATAAATAAATAAATGAAAGGTGAAATAGTTATAGTGATGTCAAAATAGATTCAAATGCAAGAAAAATCATCAATAAAATGAATTTAACATAATGATTAAGAAGTCAACCCTTCCCAACAAATTACAATCTGAAACATGTATGCAATTCATGAAAGAGTCAAGTCCAAATGAGGAACAAAATACATATATCAAAGTCTGATAGAGTTGGAACAGTAACAACCATATCCACTATCATTTTTCTAAAATTCAGTCCTTTCTTTATTATTTAGTAGATAAAGTGGTTCAAAAATCTGTAATAATACCATTGACCTATACAGCTCTATCAATCAACTTGATTTACCGTGTTTAGAATATTCCATTAATAACAGCAACTCCTCAAGTTCACCAAAATAGAAAACAATGGGCCATAAAGCAGAAATTAAAAGAAGTGCCAGAAGTATCATATAGCCTTTCATTTCAGGTCAGTTACTCTGATTCAATACCCATCTCTGAGCACTGCCATAGTCCCCCAAACAGCCCCTGAACAACCTCTGGTATGACCCAACATCCCCACCCCCCCAAAATAAAATAAAATAAGTCACAATAATTTCTGATCACAGTTTCAGAATTAATCGGATATAATAAGAAGTCAATTATCTAGAGGATGAATAGAAATCTCCAAATATTTTTATATTAAACAGTGTTCTTCAAAATAGTATATTGATCAAAAAATTAAATAGAATATCTGTTTTGAAGTGTGAAAATGATAAAAATTTACAATATACAAAATTAAAATGCAGCTGATTCAGACTTATGACGTACAATGGAAGTATGTTGAGTGAAATTTATAACACAAATATATCACTGTCACTGTCACTGTCCTCCTGTTGTTCATCAATTTGCTCAAGCGGGAGCAGTAATATTGTGAGACTTGTTGTTACTGTGTTTGGTATATCAAATATGTCACAGGTAGCTAGCTAGGCTTTGCTGCGCATGCAAGATACTCTCCATAGCTTGCCGGGCTCTCTCTGAGAGAGGGAGAGGAATCGAACCTGGGTTGGCTGGGCCAGTGCGTGCAAGGCAAACGCCTTACCCGCTGTGCAATCACTACAGCCCAACACAAATATATAGTTTATGAAAAGAAAAATATATAAAATAAATAACATAGGTTACACCTTGGAAAATAGAGAAGGGCAAGTTCAGTCTAAAACAAATGTTAAAAAGTAATGAAGGGGGTATGATACCACCAGCAGGTCAATCTGTACCTATGAGGCGAGTGATCAGCAGCCTGATGCCACCGTCAGGCCTTCAGATACCCAAAAATTGCTGCTGTGCCTTTGGCCAGACCCCAAAAACTTGGGGGAAAGTTAACCAAGAAAGTAAAGGGCCAAAAGTTTAAGTATGTGGGAGACACACCCACAAACCAACTCCGGCTCAGCTATATAATTGGAGGCATGGCCTCTCTGGTTTCTGATCAGACTGCTTAACGGCCATGATCCCAGAGACTCAGAAACAAATCTTGAAACCCAGCGGCTTTTGGCAGAAATGTGTCCAGACCCTGAGTAGGCTACTGTTGCCGGGCCACCCCAGGGGGGAAAGGGTGCTGTCCCTCTGCCTGCTCCCCCTTGGCGGCTCCGTAGCCACCATACTCCAGAGGCCATTGGACAATCAGGATTGGTCTCGCAGTGATGAGACACACGGGGCCTCACGGGATGGGGTGGAGCCAGTCCTTTCCTCCCCATCCCACCAAGACCCCCAGTCGCTGCCCATGAATGGCCTCTCTGGCTCCTGATCAAGCTGCTAAATGGCCATGATCTCAGAGTCTCAGAAGCACACCTCGAAACCCAACGGCTTTTGGCAGAATTGTGTCCAGACCCTGCAGTAGGTTACTGTCACCGGGCCACCCCATGGGGGGAAGGGTGCTGTCCCTCCGCCTCCTCCCCCTTGGCGACTCAGTGGCTGCCATCTGCCAGAAACCATTGGACAGTCAGGTTTGGCCCGGCACTGAGTGACAAGACATGCAGGGCCTCAAAGGATGGGGGTAAAGCCTGCCCTTTCCTCCCCGTCCCACGAGACCCAGAGTCACCACCCACAAACAGCCTTTCTAGATCCTAATCAAGCCGTTTAATGGCCCTGATCCCAGAGACTCAGAAACAAATCTTGGAACCCAGCGGCTTTCGGCAGAAATCCCTCCAGATTTAATTGTTAAAATTTTGGAATTTCAAAATCACGTGGCCACTGCTGCAGCCACAGGACATCATATGTTATTCATAACCAGCAATAGAAAACAACTTGTCTACTGTTGCCTTTCCAGCAGATCTGAGTGTTGGGGTAAAATTCCACCAAATAATAATGGTGGGTCTGGTGTCAAAATATTGAATGTGATCAAAGTAGAGAGAGAGTAATGTGGAAATCATCTGCCCCACAGGTAGGGGGAGGGTGTGACAGGGGGTATACTGGGGTTTTGGAGGGTGGAGAATGGGCACTGGTGAAGGTATGGGTGTTTCATTGTATGACTGAGACTTAAACCCGAAAGCTTTGTAACTGCTCTCACAGTGATTCAATAAATAAAGTTATAAAAAATGGGAAAAAAAAGATGAAGTTCATACCTAATTCAATCAGCCTAATCAGTAGCTGAATAAATAGCGGTACTCCTACATTAAAAAAAAAAAAAGTAATGAAACTGCAAGCCTGAGAGATAGTACAGGAAGTGAGGCACTTGCCTTGAATGCTGCTCCCTCTAGAGGCTGAGTTTCAAATTCTGGCATCTCATGTGACCCCTGAGTACCACTAGAGGTCATTCTTGAGCACAGAGCCAAGAATAACCCCTGAACATCTCTTGGTGCGGCCCACAAAAGAAACAAAGTCTGTAAATTTAAAGTCCATGTGACCCAAGATGTCCAAAAAAAAAAAAAAAGAAAAAAGAAAAATTGATCCATGCTGTGGATGGATAGACGCTTTGTAAAATAATAATAAATGATTTTTTTGTTGAGAAAACAATAAAAGTGATAAACATCCATCCAGTCTAACATTAAGAAAAAGAAGATAACATTACTAATACGAGAAATATATTTGAGGCTATCACTGCTGATACCTGAATATTAAAGTGATAATATAATAAATGTAAAAATACATATAAAGGCCCACAAATTTAGTAATCTAGATGAAACCTACTATTTTTTATGGACTAAAAGCACAAACATTCAACTTGGCTCAAGTGAATTTTAATGTACAGCATAAGAGAGCTTAAACAGGGGTGCCATAACAATATTTTCTTATATCATGCCATTTATCCTTTCTCTTTCATTCTTGGCAAAGTAAATCTGATTATCACACTTTCCTAAACTTTTCTGAAGGAATTTTTTTTTCACTTTGAATTTTTAAATGTATGTCTATTTAATAAAAGCTGCATGATTCCGCTTGGTTAAAAAAAAAAATAAAAGCACTGAATTCACATAAAATAAAGAGAGTATCTTAATAAAACTAAATATATTTTAAATAGATTAATGGGTTTCCAAAACCAATAGGAGAAGTTGGTTTTATAAATAGATTCATCAATATTAGAAAAAAAACCTCACTATTGTTGACATCATTCCACACATCTTCCAGAAAACAGCAGAGAAACCATTTCCTGCCTTCTATTTTAAGTTCAGAATTATCCTTATAAGAAAATCTAATACAGTAAAGAAAAGAAAACTACAGATCAGTTTTACTCATAACTACAAAATAATAAATATTCAACGAAATATTGCCAAAACAAATCTAACAATGTAGATGAAAAGTGATTTATTTCAGGTATGCAAGATTGGTCCGCAAACTACCATTCACCAAGTCAGTGAAGATAACTCAAATGATCATAACAATTAAAGTAGAAAAATCTTTGACAAAATATAACACTGGAACACAATGAAAATTCTTATCAAAGTACAGATAGGGTTGGAGCGATAGCACAGCTGGTAGGGCGTTTGCCTTGCATGCGGCCGACCTGGCTGACCAGAGTTCAATTCCTCCACTCCTCTCATGAGCAAGCTACCAAGAGTATCTCACCCGCACGGCAAAGCCTGGCAAGCTACCCATGATGTATTTGATATGCCAAACACAGTAACAAGTTTCACAATGGAGAGGTTACTGGGCCCGCTCAAGCAAAATCGATAAACAACGGGAGGACAGTGACAGTGACTGTGATAAAGAATAATCAAAGTAACAGCTACTGCTCAGTTTCAACAATCAGAAACTGAAAACGTTATCCCTAAGATCAATAGGAGGCAAGGATGCTGTCATATTTCATCACTGAAGCTGCAGCATCCCAAAATACAGATAGTTCATTAGTCTGATGGAAACATAAACAAGTAAAAATATATGTAAATTTTAGTATAAATATTTCACCTTTCACAAAAAAATAATGTTCTATATATTTGGGGTCATATTTAACAATAAATTCAGTCATAATTCATGATACGATCTATAGTTTCTATATTTCCTTTTGTTTATTTTATTATTTACCTGGTGGAATGTCCTTGCAAATTTGGGGTTTGCCCCCTCATTTACATCTGGTTCTATGGCAGGCACTTTTCTTCTCTCTCTCTCTTTCTCTCTCTCTCTCTCTCTCTCTTTTTCTCTCTCTCTGTCTGTCTGTCTCTCTCTGTCTCTCTCTCCTTTTGGGCATTATGGCTTGCAGGTTTGCAATACAGATACTAAAAGACTATCATATATATCCCTTTACCTACTTTCAACACTCAGTTCTTGTCCAGAGTGATAATTTCTATTATTGTCATACTGATTCCTTCTCTATCCTAACTGCCCTCTGTGCCACACACAGTTGTGGCAAGCTTCCAACCATTGACCAGTCCTCCTGGCCCCTGTTTTTCCTTTCCTTGAATATTAATCTCATACAATTTTTTATACGGCAGAGTCTGGCAAACTCCCCGTGGCGTACCCAATATGCCAAATACCAGTAACAATGATGGGTCTCATTTTCCTAAAGAGCCTTGAATATAACCTCAGGGCCAGGATGAAGGAGACGTTACTGGGGCCTGCTCGAGGCAATCAACGAATAACAGGATGATTTGTGTGATTGATTGTGAATTTTTTATACCTCACAATGAGTGCAGTTATTCTATGTCTATCCATCTCTTTCTGACTTATTTCGAAATATGCAGCTTGATACTTTCCATGCCCATCCATTTGTAAGCAAGTTTCATGACTTCATTTTTTTCAAACAGTTGAGTAATATTCCATTGTGTAGATGTACTGTAGTTTCATTATCCAGACAACAGTTCTTGGGCATTGTGGTTGCTTACAGATTCTGACTAATCTTAAGGCTTAAACTCTCTCTTCAGACCACTTTCATGCAAAAGATCTTCACCCAGACTATGAGTGGAAAAATATTTACCATTATTTCTCCCCAATTAGTATTCATCAAGCTTTTTTCAGCACCATCTACTAACAATCTGTCCTTTCCCATTAATTTGTAAAATTTCTAACACATACTAAACTGCATCTGTTAAATAAGTCACATTTTATACTCTTTATAAAATTTTTTAAATCTTTGTAAGTTTGACCACTGATATTTAAATCCATCACCTTTTTATTACTATGATTTTGTCTTCATGTCTGATAGAAACACAACTCCCACTTTGCTCTTCATTCACAAAATTCACCTATGTCTGTGAAAAAAATATTTTTCTGAGTACATTTAGAAAATTTGTTAAAGTTTACACAAATGTTAAAGTAAATGTTAAACTTGCAGGTATTTTTAAAATGGAAACAATTTTTCAAATGCCATTCAGCGTTTCCTTAATGTTTGGCAAAATTGGATGGTGTATAGGGCCACTTGCCATAGGCCAGACACTGAGTGAAATACTTCACATAGTTGTTCAAAGAAATTTCATGATTACTATAAATTATGCTTTATAAAGAAAAGGCAGAAAAATTAAGGGTTTTTTTTTTGTTGGTTTGGTTGGTTGAATCTAAACGTTGGACATGGGAGTCTCCCGATGGACGGTTCCACAATGAAATAGACCACATCATATTCAATCGGCAGTTTTGCCTAACCGATGTTGCTGTTGTCCCAAAATTCCAAACGGGATCAGACCACCGTCTTCTTCGTGCAAAATTCTACCTCACAGAACGAGGAGAAAAGAATGCAAGGTTTAAGAAGAGGACTCCCAGAACAACCACCAACTGTGAACTCTTTGGCTCTGTTGCGGCAACATGGGAAGATGCCGTCATTGACAACATTGATGAGGAATACGATCGAATGATTCAGCACCTCCATGATTGTGCAAGGAATGCCAAGAGAGAGATAACCACAAAAAACCGTCTTTCTTCGAACACTCTTGAACTTATTCGCCAACGTGGCTTGGCACGTGCCTCAGGCAACCACAAGCAAACGTCCGAACTGGCAAAACAGTGCAGAGAAGCCATCAAGGATGACCTCAAAAACAGGAGAGCAGCAGTACTGGTAGATGCAGCAGAAGCTGGAAAAAACATTCGTAATGCCCGCCTGTCCTTCACCAACTACAAAACCAAGATGACTGCCCTCCGACATCATGATGGATCTATCACATCTTCCAGAAGGGCAATGGAGAAGATTATTCATGACTTCTACTCAGATCTCTTTAATAGCCACATCCACTTGCCCACATACCACATACCACATGATGGATATGTCGTTCCCAATGTTCTC
The DNA here is from genome assembly GCF_029834395.1 of Sorex fumeus. Classification (NCBI taxonomy): domain Eukaryota; kingdom Metazoa; phylum Chordata; class Mammalia; order Eulipotyphla; family Soricidae; genus Sorex; species Sorex fumeus. The sequence goes on from NW_026606186.1 coordinate 12,476,478, forward strand.
CCTTCCGAAATCCAACATGCCATCTCGTCGGTAAAGAAACAAAGAGCACCTGGCCCAGACAAGATCAGACCTGAACACCTGAAGAACTTACCATCAGTACTCATCAATACATTGGCTCGACTCTTCACACGCTACCTGTCTGAATGCAAGGTTCCATCCCAATGGAAAACCAGCAAGACTGTACTACTATACAAGAAAGGAGACATCCACGACATTGGCAACTATCGCCCAATCTGCCTATTGTCTGTCATCTACAAACTATTCACTCGAGTCATCCTGAATAGGATTAGCAGAACACTAGATGAAGGACAACCATGTGAACAAGCTGGATTCCGAAAAGGATTCAGCACCATCGACCATATCCACACAATAACCAAGCTCATTGAGGTATCTCGGGAGTTCAAGATGCCACTCTGTCTAACGTTCATTGATTTAAAGAAGGCCTTTGATTCTGTTGAGACGGAAGCAGTCATAGAAGCCCTAGCCAATCAGGGCGTACAAACTCAATACATCAGGATCCTTCGTGAGCTCTATTGCGGATTCACTACCAAGATCTCACCATTCTACAAAGAAGTAATCATCCATATCAAGAGAGGGGTTCGGCAGGGTGATACCATTTCACCAAAACTCTTCAGTGCCACCCTTGAGAACATCATGCGACGGCTGGAATGGGAAAACATGGGAGTGAAGATAGATGGTCGGCAACTACACCACCTCTGCTTTGCTGATGACATCGTTCTAATAACACCAAACATCAACCAAGCGGCACAAATGCTGAACGACTTTGACCGTGAATGTGGAAAGGTCGGACTACAGCTGAATCTTGCGAAGACAATGTTTATGAGAAACAGCCTTGTTCCTGACGCTCCATTCGCTCTCAACGGAACCACCATCTCCGAATGCAACAGTTATATATACCTAGGTCGAGAAATCAACGTGATGAATGACCTGGCACCTGAGTTGCGCAGGAGGAAGAGAGCGGCTTGGAATGCCTTCAAGAGCATTGAAGAAATAACTAAAAGGACAAAGAACCTCCAGCTACGAGCACATCTCTTTGATTCCACTATTCTTCCTGCATTAACATATGCCTCAGAGACCTGGACCCTACGAAAACAGGATGAGAACACTATTCGGGTCTCTCAAAGAGGAATCGAAAGAACTATGCTTGGAATATCACGATTCACTCAAATGAGAGATAGAATCCGGAGTTCTGATCTTCGTCAACGCTCAAGAATCAGGGACACTGTCTCATTTGCCAAGACATCAAAAATCAGATGGGCTGGACACGTAATGAGGTTTACAGACAACCGCTGGACTAGAGCCATTACTGATTGGATTCCACGAGACATCAAAAGATCACGTGGACGCCCACCTATAAGATGGTCAGACTTCTTCGTCAAGACCCTAAATGATCGGTTTGAGGCTCTACATGTTCCTAAAACGAACAGATACCATTGGGCTACGCTAGCACACAACCGGGATGAATGGAGACATTACTGGCACCCGCTCGAATAAATCGATGAATAACGGGGATTAAGTGATTAAGTGATTAAGTGGTTGGTTTGAATTTTTACTTAAGTCATTTTCTTAGAATCTGACTTGGGGTTTTACTCTGTCAGTTTGACTCTACAGAAAGTTCCTAAGTATATATTATTTTTCAGGTAATTCAAAGTTGCTAAAACCTTGATATTAAGTAGGTAGGTTCCATTTCTTCTAGAAAGTCAGTCATGAACTCATCTAAATCTTTCATTCTTTTTGACAGTCATAGGTTCATCCTTGAAACTCCTGTGATTCTTTTATCAATATAACTCTTGGTTGTAATAAAAGTGAAAAATCTTTTTAGGACCCTGTATCCATAAAATGAAGATTAAAGCATTTTCTTGCATGACAATTTGGGATAAATAGAGAAAATAATGAAAATGCCCCTAGAATTGGGTTAGCATTATTTGAATTTGATATATAATTCAGTAAAATAAGAGTATTTCAATTGTTTGGGTTATAATAGTATAAGAAGGAAGAAGAAATAATTGCTTTGAGCAAAGCAGTTTATCTTTAGGAATTTGATCAAGGTCAGTTATATCTTTGCATTTTTGTATCCCATTTCATACCATTTATAACCACCCCACATCTTAAATTCCATGCTTTCCTGATCATTTGACTACTAAGGAGCAACATTTTATCCTTATTCTTGACTTTTTTTTCCCTTCCTAATTTACTGTAGGACTACATAAAAGATTATTAGGCTTATATCAACAATAGTATTAATTGAAATTTGAACTTTTGCTTCTGCAATAACCAAAACTAACAAATAACTTTAGTATTTTCTTTTTTTAAAAGGAAAAATTCAGGGGCCAGAGAGATAGCATGACAGGTAAGGTACTTACCTTGTGCAAGACCTATGCTGGGAGTTCAACCCTGGCACCAATTAGGGTACCCAGAAACATTTCAGGAGTGCTACCTCACCTCAGAACAATGAGTAAGCCCTGAATACAGTTATATATGGTCCCCAAATTAAAATAAACTAATAAATATAAATAAAGGAGAATGTAAAGAATGATTGGCTAAAGCTAGGGCAATAAATCTGTGACCTCATTTCAGCAACCACCGACTCATGAGTTAATGTTTAACTTCATAGAAGGGACGTTTATTTCTGCCCAGGTCTTCTCTTTTTCCATAGAAGATAAACTGCATCTGTGTTTTGGTTAATCTTCACTTTGTTCATGATAAATCAAATCTGATTATGTCTTTCTGACATTTCAAGAAGAGTATAAATTAAATGAGGAACTTCTCATCAGATAATATTTATATAATGTTATTAATACTAATTAATGTTAACATGATAAAATATTAATCAAATGAAAATGTTTGTAAACCAGTCAACTGTAATATTCTACATTTAAATATATACAGAAATACATACATATATATGCACATATATGTACATTTCTGCACATATTACATATTAACAACTACAGTAGTAAAAGACAGAAATTGAAATGATAGAAATTAGCCAAGCAGCATATAAAACTATCAGTACAATAAGATTCAAATATAAACATATCACTGTATCACTGTCACTGTCATTCCCTTGTTCGTTGATTTACTCGAGTGGGTCACTTGATCACTTGACTTCCCGTTAATCATCTATTTGCTGGAGCGGGCGCCAGTAATATCTCCATTTGTCCCTGCTGCGTACTAGTGTAGCCCAAAGGCTTCTGTTCGTTCTAGGAACACAAAGAGCCTCAAACCGATCGTTCAGGGTCTTGACGAAGAAGTCTGACCATCTGGTAGGTGGGCGGCCATACGGTCTTTTGATGTCCCATGGAATCCAGTTGGTAACGGCTCTAGTCCAGCAGTTTTCTCCAAATCTCGTTACGTGTTCAGCCCACCTGATTGTCAATGCCTTGGCAAACGAGACAGCGTCCCTGATTCTTGAGCATCAACGGAGGTTGGAACTCTGGATTCTTCCTCTCATTTGAGTGAAATGTGATACTCCAAGCATAGCTCTTTTGATACCTCTTTGGGAAACCCGAATAGCATTCTCATCCTGTTTTCTTAGGTCCCAGGTCTCTGAGGCGTATGTTAATGCAGGGAGAAAATGGAATCAAAGAGATGTGCCCAGAGCAGGAGGTTCTTCGTCCTCTTAGCTACTTCTTCGACACTCTTGAAGGTGTTCCAAGGCACTCTTTTCCTCCTGCGCAACTCATTTGTCATGTTGACTTCTCGACCTAGGTACACATAACTGTTGCATTCCGAGATGTTCGTCCCATTGAGAGCAAATGGAACGTCAGGAACGAGACTGTTTCTCATAAACATTGTCTTCGTGAGATTCAGCTGTAGTCCATCCTTTCCACACTCATGGTCGAAGTCGGTCCAGCCACCGCCACGCTCCAGGACGTTTTCTGGACCACGTAGCCACAAAATGGCAGAGCAAGACATTATAACACACTTAATACCCATCTTACAGGTTTGCTGTGCCATATTTCATAGGGTTTAAATATGGTTTGAACCATGGGAACACCTACAAGGGCGATTAGAGACTGCCCCAAAAGCCTCTATCCCTCTCAGAGAGCCTGGCAAGCTACTGAAAGTATTCCTCCCACATAGCAGAGACTGGCAAGCTATCCGTTGTGTATTTGATACACCAAAACCAGAAATTACAATGGGTTTCATTCCCCTGACCCTGAAGGAGTCAGTAATTACTCAAGTGAGTGCCAGTAACATCTCTATTTGTGCCAGCCCTGAGATTTTAGCAGCCTCTCTTTACTCATCTTTCCCAACAATTGGAGGCTCTTTCAGGGTCAATGGAATGAGAACCTGTTATAGTTACTGGTTTTGGCATATCGAATACAACACAGGAAGCTTGCTAGTCTCTGCTCATGCGTGGGGGTGGCGGTACTCTTAGTAGCTTGCCAGGCTCTCCAAGATATATATATATATCCAGCTCCTTGTAGAACTTCTCAATTTCTCCTTCATCATAATTGGATGTTGGTGCATAGACAACAAAGATAGAAACTGCCGGCAATGAGCCACATCTATTCAAATGTAAACATCCGATTTGGGTTGTTACACATTCGAATGAATCAATGCTCATGGCCAAGTTCGTGTTGACAAGGACACTGACGCCTCCGGCGCTTCTTTTATTGCATGTTCCAAGGAACAATTCTTCTCCAGTGTCAAAAACGACGTGATGTGATTGGTGCTTTCTCGTTTCGGTCAGACCAATGATGTCGTACTTGATCTTTCACACTTGTACCATCAGGTCCTTGATGGATGCATCTGATGCTAGCGTACGTGCATTGAAAGTACAGACAATCATTTTTGTCTTCCTTTGTTTGGCAGCCTAGTTCGGCCTTGAGAATTTATCAGCCTCTCCTTTCTCATCCTTCTCAACGCTGCCATATTGGTGACTCTTTCAGGGTCGGGGGAATGAGACCCATTGTATTTACTGGTTTTGGCATATAGAATACACCACGGATAGCTTGCCAGTCTCTGCTGTGTGGGCAGAGCACTCTCGGTAGCTTGCCAGGCTCTCTGAGAGGGATAGAGACTTTTTGGGCAGCCTCTAATTGTCCTTACTACATCTCAATTATAACCTAGGCTCCATGTAGAGATATAAACAATAGAATAAGTAGATAACAGAAAATCTATGCCATGCCATACCACTCTTATTTTGAATTTTTCTTTCTTATGGGAGAATATTCTCATATAAGAAGACAAATTGTGGGGCTGGAGTAATAGCACGGCGGGTAGGGTGTTTGCTTTGCACATGACCACACCCGGGTTCAATTTCCAGCATCCCTGAGTATGGTCCCCTGAGCACCGCTAGGAATGATTCCTGAGTGCAGAGCCAGGAGTGACCCCTGAGCATCTCCAGGTGTGACCCAAAAAGAAAAAAAAAAGACGAATTGTTCAAGGACAGCATTCAGATGAAATCCAGCTAACCCTGTGAACTGATTGTGTCTTCTGTTTTCAAATGATTGAAAAGAATTTTCTTAGAGATAACATTTGTGACACATAAAAGACAAATATAATTCAAATGTTATCACCATCAGTATAAGTCTTTGGGGAACACATACGTACCTGCTTATTCATTTATGTATTATCAACATTGCTTTGGTGCCACCAAGGCAAAGTGGAGTAATTGAGCAATTTTTATCTGATTTTTTTGGAGATATTTCCCAGGACACCTCCCTTCTACTTTATATCATGCCCCTGAAAGATCATTTCACTTCTCCTTTTCTCCAGTAAAGCATTGCTTCCACCTACTGTGAACTATTGCACTTATACATCCGCTTAACCCCAAAATATGCCATTACAATTTGGAAGTCACAGTTTTGTCTTATTTATCTCTGATTATTTCCAGACCACCAGAATGATGCCATGCACACCATCGGGGCTTGAGCAATGCTGTTTTAATTTGTTCAATTCTAAGCTCTGGAGTCAGTTAGCAGTCTTCTTTTTCTGGAATTTGCTATTAAGAATTATGATCAAGAGTTCTAAAAGTGAGGCTGACTTCCAAGACATGGAGTGATCCTTCTGGCCCTTATCTCTATTATCCATAATGGGAGGTGTTAGTCTCGCATTATTTTACTTTATATTCCACAAATAAGTGGAGTAATTCTATGTCTGTCTCTCTCTTTCTGACTAATTTCACTTAGCATGATACTCTTCATGCCGGTCTCACATGCCGTGGGTAAAGGCAGCTGGGATAGAGAAGGGACCATCAAGTGATGCTTGGAGGGCCCATTCAGGATGGGAGATGTGTGCTGAAAGTAGACTATAGACCAAATATGATGGCCATTTAGTACCCGTATAGCAAACCATAACAACCAAAAGGAGAGAAAGAGTAAAAGGGCATGTGCCTGCCACAGAGATGGGGGGTGGGGGTGAGGAGAGCAGGGAGGGGGGGTGGCAGAAGTGATACTGGTAACATTGGTGGTGGGAAATAGGCATTGGTGGAGGGAAGGGTACTTGATCATTGAATGACTGAAACATAATCACAAGTTTGTAAGTCTGTAAAAAAAATAGTTAGAAAAAAGTCCTAGAAGTACACTGCTGGGATGATGCAGGGTTTAATATATAAAGCTATGCAACCTAAGGCCAGTCACTTTCCATTCTCCTCCTAACCCATGTTTCTATAGCCTGTAAGAAACAAAGATAATAATAGAAACTGCTTCATAGCCTTGTGAGAATTCCATGCAATAATATATGCAAAGAGCCAGGCTCAGAACCAGCACATACGCATTTTCAGTTAATATTAGCTATTATTATGATGGCTGCATATTTTTCAAGCCTAAATGAAGCCCTGAGATCCCCTGAAAACCATTACTGACCAAGTTATATCCCCATTAAACACAGTTCTGTGGCATTTCTTGCTTTTTGTTTGTTCTGGTCTGTTGTTTTTTTTTAAAACTATTTTTATGTGCTTGTTTGTTGTTAGATAAAATGGTGTGTTTGTTGAAGCAATGGGAAAGATAGACTTGGAAAGAAAAAAATAATCTTTTCATTTTATCTAAAAATCTCTCTCAATCTTATTTAGCTTACATCTATCTTCTTCCCGCTGGGTTTGTTTTCCTTTTCTCTCCAAATTTCTTTCTGCTGACTCTCTTGGTCTCTTACTGCTTCTCCTACCTGCTTGATTACTTCATTTTGCTTTTTCATCCTCTTCAGCTTAGCTTCACTTCGCCCCACACTGGTCTCTCTCTTGCTTTCACAATTTTCTCAATATGTGTTTCCTTCTCTCCTTGGCCTTATATTTATTATTTTAATATTTTCCTTTCTCTATGCCTTTTCTCATTTTTTTATCATTCTTCCTCTTCATTTCCATGCATATTATATATCCACTCAGTTATTTGGAGGAGTAATGACTTTTCTATTATTATTTTTTTTCTATCCTATTTTTCTACTGAGAGTATCTCGCCAACATGGCAAAGCCTGGCAAGCTACCCGTGACATATTCAATATGCCAAACACAGTAACAACAAGTCTCAAAATGAAGACGTTACTGGGCCCACTTGAGCAAATCGATGAACAATGGGAGTACAGTGACAGTGACAGTTTTTCTCTCATTTTATTCCAAGACTTGCCCCTTCACTGTTCTAGTTCTCTTATGACAACTACACTGATTCTCTCTCCCAGGGTCTTACAGGGTTCGGTGTGTTCTGTTCCCTGTATGCCCTGCACATTAGGGAAAAAAATAAGCTATTAGTCACTTAGCAGAGGAAGAAGATGAGCTGTTTAAGGGAGTTTGATGGTTGGGGAACATCTCAAGGCCAGGCAGAAAATGGAGTGGTCAGGAAGGAAGAGGATGCAGTGTTTAATAGAATGGAAATAAAATAGGTGAGAGAAAATGAGATGAAAAATGGATAGGGACAACACCGAAGAATTTAGTTGAAATGAGGTTGTCATCAGATCAGCTGGGGGGAGAGAATGGAGAAGCCAGACTGTGAAAAGCAAATTCTTTGTCATAACTCTCAGTCTTTTATTCTCAGCTAGCTTGCATTGCTTCTCCACGTTGTTCTGTTCTTTCCTAATCATTGTGTTTGATCCTTCTCAATGAACTTTGCTGTTTATCCAACTCTGACTGATCTCCGTTTGCTGATTTATTTTCTCAGGCACTCTGGGATGACCAAGGGTTTGGAAAGACATCATGTGGTACCGTGGTTAGAAAGTTAGATGGAGAGTCAGAGAGAAATTGGAATCTGGCTCTAAAAATCAAACTATTGTGGAGATCATGCCCAATTCAGTCAGCCTAACCAATGGCTAAATAAATAGCAATACTCCTACATTAAAATAAAAAAAAACCAATTTCTGTTACATAAGAATGCTATAAAATTACATGTTCTTACCAGTACTGGCCGTTGGAACACATAGGCTTGGTCCAGGGTCCCATTTCTCTTCTTACTAGCTTTGTGACCTTGGGTAGTCGCTAATTTTTCTGTTCCCATTCATCTTCATGACAGGGATAAGACTATTTATTCTCATAAATAAAGTTGATGCGAAGATTAAGTGAGATAACCGAGGTCAAATGGCAGCTGCAAAGCCTGGCAGGTTCTCTGGCAGGGTTTGCGGGATTGTTATTAATAGTTTTAACGGTAGACTGTTGCACCATTTCCTCATTATAATCAACCTTGGATTATTTGCTCTCTGTCCAGTTGTCTATTCTGCAAACACAGTTCTGCATGATATTGCTCATCTCTTGATTCAGGACAACTTTCCTTGAATAGTGTGTAGCAGAGCCTATATTTTGCTCAGCCACAGGACATGGCCCACTACACAATTGCATTCTACCTCCTCCATATACCCGTCCCTGTCATCTCCTCAGCCTCCCTCCCTCTTCTATTCTCCCTCTTCTAAGGTTAAACCAACTCCCAGGAGAAGCAGTCTGCTCCCAGTTTAAACAGATATCCATGATAAAATATACATCAGACACCCCCCACCTTGAAGACAGTGGATGCTTTTGTCTCCCAGGGAGAGATTCATCACAAAACATTTTCTTTCCATCTCTATCCTCTCCACCCCCAACTTCACCACCCCCTGCAGCCTGCCCTTTGCAAATGCTCTTTATACACCCACCCCATGCTTTTAACCCTGGTATTAGGAGGGTGCAACCCAGCTGGAAATTTCCAAAGATGATTTCACTGAGTCCCCAAATGCATCATTTCAGCACAATGGGGCATCAGCCTTGTGAACTAAAGGGAGACAGTGTGGTTGACAAAATACCCTGCTGACCCAGGATGCTGAAACCACCAATTTTCAGGTTGGCACTGGATAAGTCCCTCCATTCTCTTTTACCTCTGTTTCCACCATGTCACAATGCCAGGAGAGGCCTGTGGTTGTTTTGACTCGAACATTCAGGATTTCTAACTCTATTCTTATTAACACAAATATCTGAGACTTTTTATGTCTATTTTTTTTATTCTCGTCATGGAGGCAAGAGTATACATTTTGGAAAATAATCACCACTCCTGGTGTCTTTCTGCTGATCATGATATGCAAATTGCAAAAGCACATGTGTCTACAGAGGGTTATGAAAACGAACTACCTTACTGAAGTTAGGAAACAGTAACAGCATGGAATGACGGTGAATTAGGGGATGTTTCTCCCCAAAGCCAAGTTAGCACAGCTTGAAAAGAAAAACTGGGCAACACTCCTACAGATTTTAAATGTTAAAAAATATGAAAAATGTTTTATAAAGAGGTAGCATTTAGGATGGAGGTGATGGAGAGGGAAACAAAGAAATTTGAAAGTCATACACTAATAAGAAACCACAATAAACTCAAGTGGGCAGCGAATTCACTATCTTTTGTGTATGTTTATTCCAACTGTCTGTTAGAAGTAAAAGATGCAGTTTAATCTGATGTATGATATCTCATATAATTGAAAATATATACTTAGTATAATGTTGACCACACATGCCCATGTACAGCTGAGGGAGGGAAAATGCAATAAATGGGGAAAATGGCAGTTTTTGGAAAGACTTGATTTAATCCATCATTTTAAGTTCTAAGAGAAAAACAATGACATTAAAAGAGACTACTGAGAGTAGGGTGGTGGTCACAAAACTTAGGGGAATAAGGAAGTAGAATGGGGTGTCTAGAATAAAACTGGATCAATAAGGAACTAACATTGACTTGTTAGTTCCTTATTATTGAATCTGTTATCTATTAAATATGCTACCAAACCATCTTGCGATATAAGGAATCTTTGCTGACTCTAATAGACTTGGTGTTAAAACAAGGAAAGAATTACCTTTTCTTACCCTTTCTGCTGTAAGATGACAGGAAAATCAAATAAAATGAGGACATGGAGGGGTTCGATTCATTGTATATATGTAAGAGACTTTTTTCCATTGAATCACTGTGATATATACAGTTACAAAGTTATTCAGAATTGATTTTTAATCATTCAATCTTTTCCAACACACATCCCTTCACCAATGCCATTTCCCACCACCAATATCCCCAGTTTCCCTCCCGCCCAACCCCTTTGCGCCCCACCCCCACAGCCTGCTTCTATGGTAGACACCCTTCTCCCCAGCCCACCCCCTCTCTTTCTCTCTCTCTCTCTTATTTTCTTTCTAGGCACTGTTGTTCACTTACTGTTACTAAAAGAGTATCATGTATATCACTTTACTGCCTCTTACCACGTGGATTTTGTTCCGAGTAATCATTCCCAACTATCTTTGTCATAGTGGTCCCTTCTCTATTCTATCTGTAATCCCTTCCTGATTTGTGGCAAGCTTCCTACAATGGAGCAATGGACCAGTCCGCCTGGATGTTTTTTTTTAACTGTCTTTGGGTATTCACATACTGTGTTTTACCTTTTACTATTTCACAAATCAGTGCAGCTATTTTGTTTGTCCATCTCCCTCTGTCTGATTTCACTCAGCCATGATACTCTCCATATCCATCCAGGTAAAAGCAAATTTCACAACTTCAGTTTTTCTGAAAACTGGTTTTCCTGAAAACAGTTTTTCTGAAAACTGGGGTGGAGTGATAGCACAGTGGGTAGGGCATTTGCCTTGCATGCAGTCAACGTGGCTGACCCAAGTTTGATTCCTCCACCCCTCTTGGAGAGCCTGGCAAGTTACCAAGAGTATCTCACTCGCACAAAGCAAATCCTGGGAAGCTACCCATGATGTATTCGATATGCCAAACACAGTAACAACAAAGTCTCACAATGGAGACATTACTGGGCCCACTCTAGAAAATCAATGAACAATGGGAGGACATTGACAGTGACAGTTTTTCTTAATGGCTGTTTAGTGTTCCATTTTTCAGATGTGCCACAGTTTCTCCATCCACTCATCTGTTTTTGGGAACTTGGGTTATTTCCAGATTCTGGCTATTGTGAATAGGGCCGTAATGAACATAGGAAAGCAGATGGCTTTTCTGCATTGTGTTTTGGGGCCACTAGGATATATTCCCAGGAGCAGTATTGCAGCATCATATGGAAGTTCAATTTCTACTCTTTTTTGAGAAATGTTTATATTATTTTCTAGAGAGGTTGGATCAGTCAGCATTCCCACAGCAGTGAATGAGAGTCTCTTTTTCTCCATATCAACGCCACCACTGGTTTTCAAGATATTTGTATTATATGATGCTATTCTTGAAGCCAGTACAGGAGTTTAGATGCTCACTTTGTACCTCCCCAGCTCCAGCTTAATCACTGGAATCACACATGGTTCCCTGAACACAGGAAGTAGTGACTGCTGAGCACAGGGCCAAGAGTATCACCTGAACACCTCTGAGTGTGGTCCCAAAACCCCAAAAGTAAAATAAATGATGTTATTTCTGATGCAATGGAGGCAGTCCTAAATTTACTCTAGAGTGGTCTATACCAGTGAGGGTGGATTTCTAAATGAAACTGCAACTTGTAATTAGTCTTCTTAAATGCTTCTTCTCATAGCCCTCTTGCCTGAGCAAAAGTCTCTGGAAGACTAAGATTCTCCAGGGACAGTGTGAGCTGACTTACAGAGTAGCTACTCCTTTTACTCTATTGATGACCTTTCCAAAGTGAAGGCACAGGCTTGTTCTATGGATACAGGAGTGACTGCCCATCTCACTGCTCTTCTCTGCAGGATTTAGAGTCTTTTAGGTGAATATAATCATGCCCTAGTTCTTCCTCATACAATGGGACAGCAATTACTAACTACTATACTGAGAAAATTTCAAATTAACTTTGTTATACTGAGAAAAACTCTATTGGCATTCATGTTGCCAATATCGCCTCTGCTCAGCATGGGAATCTAACAATGACCCTGAAATGCGACGTTTTGTATGTATTGGCAACTGGTAGTGAAGAATCAAGATGTGACAGGAAGACCAAAAAAATTAATTTGGATTGTAAAGGAGGTAAAATGTACTGTGCCAAAATAGGTCTTGTGAATGGTCAATTTCATCAGAAGGGCTCTGAAGTCTGGATGAAGATTGCCTTTGAAAAAGACATTGATATGTACAAATCTCTCTCGTGAATATAGCTACCTCACTCTACACCATACACTGTCCCTCTACCAAGACCTTATTATCGTCTTAACTATTTTTACTGGAGAAGGCAAAACTACACTCTGCATGTCTTTCTTTTACTGTGATCAATTACTCTGGGTAACTTTTCTGACTGTCCTTTCTCTTTGTCCTTAACCATTCTCTTTGGTAAGAATTTTGAAGCTATGCATGAAAGCCATTCTGGGTCTCATGAGTTCAAGAGGAATACATGTAATTAATAAGTTTTCTTTACTTATATTTTATTAATTTAGGATTCTTTGATTATTTGTCCAATCTTTGAAAAACTTAAAGGAATATTACAGGATTGGTTTAGTGCCAAAATGGGATCTTAGTTAGGTTTCTTCCAACCTATAGAAGTTGAATAAGTTTCTTAATAGTTTCCGCCCAGATCCCTCATGTTAAAAAATGGGAATGATACTAGAAACTACTGGTTGATCTGCTTGAAAGATGAGGTAACACAGAGGATATAAAATATCTAGCACAATCTCTGGCACCTAGAAATTAATAAACAATAGCAATTTGAGCAGTTCCTGTATCACACCTGAGCTTTTCCCCCGTGTCCATTTTTGTCCCTCTATAATACATGTCCTGCAAGTTACAAACTCTAGATTCATATATAAATTGATATACTTACTTAATAGGAATTTTTGAAATGATACTGGACAGTGGAAGAAATGATAATATTAAATTACTTCCCCCTTCCACCTCCCACATCTACCTTGGATCATGTCTTACAGTGACTGGGTCTCTTTCATTTTGCTGTCCTTTGGTAAGGTTTGCTGAGGTCTTATTTGATACTGGCCCAGGGATCTGCTAGCATTACCTCTTCCTCTTTCTTTTAAAAGCTTAGAAATAGCAGTATATTTTAACTATCAGTAATACTTGATCTTCTTGTTGCCCTTTTTGGTTTCTAAAAATCTTGTAACCATGGACTTTTAATGCTAATTTATGTTTTTCTGGGAAGACATTGCTGGATAAAAATCTACCCAATCCACATTCCATGTAGACTATGATTTTATTATAAATGGTGATGTCTACATCTTCCGATTTCTCTTATATAAAATTATGCGTTCAGTTAGTAATGGATCCATGCTTTTTAAATTTAATAATCTGGACATAGTAACGTGTATAAAATCTCCAGGGTCGGCCAGCGGGAGGCTTCAAGGCCTCTTCCTCTAGCCACCCACATTTGGGTTGCCCTGGGCCACTCGCCCAGCCAGGGCAGCCCGGGTCATGGGGCAGACGGTGGACAAAATGAAGGCCAAGCTGGTTGATTGATCAGTTGCCATTTATTCCATTCTCCCCACGCGCCTGCCCAATCTCTTTGAGCCTCCCATTCTAATCTCATACTGCCCCTCATTCCCATCTCCTCCTGTCTCTCCCACTCATCTCTTCGCACTCCATCTCACAATCTGGGCTCTCTCTCTCCAAGTGCCTGTACCTGTATTCTTCTTCTACATTCTTCTCCCTCTGTCCCCCTTGCTAGTCTCTCCGCGGCCCATCTTGCTGCTGTGTTCTCTCTCTCCTCTCTCTAACTCTCTCCCTCTCTCCTGCTCTCTTGTCACTCCAACTCCCCAGCACTCTGGGCCCATGCTATACCCAGTCTGGTAGCAAAATCAACATAAGAAAGCCCTTCCTGAGGGCCCACCAGGTTCAAAGGAAACACCACCTGGTGTATTCCAAAGCCCTTCCTGACTGCCCATGGGCAAAATATCTCCTAAGGTGTTTTTCTTTTTTCTTCAGTCCAATAACTCTATCAACATCTTAATATTAGTTATTTTTGTATGGACACAGTAAGAGATACATTGAGGCTTGTAGGGCAGCTCTCCTGGGAACATCTGGCCACAGACTGAGACTACAGCACTCAGTCCATTTTAATATTTCCTAAACTTAGCAGGGCTCGAATCTAGTTATTACTTTTTGGATCATGACACTATTTGTCCATGACCAAGCTCTTAAGCATTATGGCACTTTGGCAAGGCCCATCTTGATGTCATGGAAACACATAGCTTATCACTTGCCTGGTTCCAGCCAGTCCCTTGTCGGGACCCTGCTTTTGGGAATACTAGGAAGTAAGAGCAGCTGAGGCTTCAGTGGAGAGAACAGATGACCAGGAGAAAATAACACTGAGAGTCACATTACAAAAGCACAGCATATACTGTCTTCTTGTGTCCACACAAAAAGGATATTTCTGTGAATAAACTATGCAAAGGACTTAAGGAGAAGAGAAAAACAATATTTACAAGTCAACAGAGCACAAAGAAAGAAGTTACAAATAACCACAGAGGAATGGGAGCACTGTGATGGGAGCAACCCAATAAAGCTAAACTACCTGAGGCTATGCAGGAAGGACAAAGCAATATTATCCTACAGTAACTTACCAGCTTGTATCTTCCCCTGCCATCAAATGCAACATGCCACTTTGACTGAAACTTCCACACCTACTCTGTGCTGTTGTATAGATTTTGGGGACCATGAGCAGAAGAGGGAGTTGTGATGATGTACTGGAGCTCCTTCCTCTAATCAATGCAATCTCTGTGATATTGCTGCTTCTTAGATGTAATAAAGATTTTATGCATCGAATTTAGTCTTGTCTCACTTCATTTGCTGTGTTAAATATATTTTATTTTCATTCATTTTCATGTGTCTATAGGCAAAAGTATTAAGAATTTGAAAATTGCATTCAGTAAGCTTAACTTTTAGTAGCTCTAGTAGGGATCCATGGTACAGATGCAAGACTAAATGCAACCTGGAAATGGTTTCATCTCTTCTGGATTCTGAATGAACTAGACTTCAGAAGTTCAGAAACACATAATCATCTTTTTAAATGTAATTTCTTGTTAGGCAAGAATGATAAGGTCATATTATGCGGAATGCTTTTTTCAGTGTCCATAGTAAAGACTTATGACCAGATAAAGACACACACACACACACACACACACACACACACACACACACACACACACACACGTTACTGCGTATTTTCAAATGGTTTCAAAGGAGACTTTTTTCAAATGGTTCTCAGGGTCCAGAGCTATTTCCAACAAGTCTATGATAACTGGGATAGAGAAATTCAATCCTGAGAAAAAACCCTTAGGACATGATTCTGCTCAGTTGCTATTATGCCAGGGAACATCAGAGTCAAACCCTGAGGTACTCAGAGGCTTCCAGTGCATGAACTGGGGCAGGTCATGCAAGGCATCTGCACTGATTTCTGTACTATCCTCTGTTCTCCCATCAAACATATTTTTAAAAATAATTTTTCACCCCTCCAAGAGACTATCCCCAGTAAATGATGATGATGCTCTCCCTACTGTTTTAGTATCACCACCCGCCTCCTCCTTCCTCATGGTAGTGAAATCTTGCCCCTCACCATCCAAGCTTCCTTTCTCTGGTGCAAAAGCCATGAGCTTAATGGAGATTGTGACCAACATTTTGTGCTATTCTATTCATATTTTATCTAACCCTGAAAAATAGTGCCACCTCATTGCTCTCATGAATTATTCTGTTAAAGGAGGTATCCATGTCCATGGTCAGTGACACTGAGGTAAAGATGAGTGACTCATGTTGGCCCATTAAGTCATAAAAGGAAGCTTTCTAAGGGATTTTGATCCTGTGATCTTCATCTTCTGGAAGACATACCTGAGTCTTCGGGATCTGTAGCTATTCCTGGGGAATATGGCATGAGAAATAGTTGAATAAACTTTACCCCTGTGATTGAAACCAGTCTTATGATGAAATTGGAGATATATATGCATGCTTGTGAACTTATGCGCATGCATACACACACACAGATCATAAAGAAGAAAACTGCTAGTATTTAGGTACCAAGACCCTTATTCAAACTTACCTAAAGAATCTTTTACCTCCAGATTTTCACTCTGGAAGTTCACACATTCCCCTTAGGTAAACTTGAGAGGAAGTTTTTGAATTCTCAAAGTCAATGTGACATCACTTCCAGCTTCCAAGTTAAGTTCTGCTCCATCTGCTTTGGCAGTTCACCTAAAGATTGACTCCAGTTCTCACGTCACATAAAGTCCATTTTGCTCTCCTTCATGGTTCTACATAAATGTTCCCTTCTACAGATCTCCACCAGGTCCCCAGCATGAGACTCACCTTCTTTGCAGCTGTTTTTCGTTTGTGTGACTGCCGGAATAAGCCAGAGCTTATTACTCCTTTTCATATTCTAATATCAGCAGGGACATCCTTTGGAGGAAGGAAGATTGAGTTTCATAGAGGTTCTGATTTTATTTCTGACTTGCAGCTGTCCACCTTGGAGTCAAGCTGCTAGAACAGGCAGTTTAGTTTGGGCTTTTCTTCTTTTGTGAGCTGCTACAAATGAGTTCCAGAGACTTTTATAGAGAATTTTTAAGAGACCTTGCATGATATAAAGTCAGATCCCTTCAAATAATAATTAGAAAAAGTGGAGGTATAGAGCTGTTAAGTGCTCTGCACCATCGCGCACAGCTGGTGAGCTTGAGGAGGCCTAATAACTCAGAGATGCAGATTTCAGCCATGAGCTCTGTCTGACCCTGCACTCACTTTCTTTCACTTAACTGTTTTAATGGGAACTGGTAGCCAACTCAGCCCAGAGTTCTGAGAATTAGCTGCTTCCAGATAGACAATCCAACAGGGATGTAAACAATGCTGCTGTCATTCACCCACAGGACCAAAGCCTGGTCAAGCCTCCTGACAGGTTCAAGATTCTCCCATAATTCCAGATCAAGAACTACGGCGGCTGTCAGGCTGTCTGTGGCAGCAAGGGAGGCCAGAGTAGTTCAGACTCCCTGTCCAGTCAGATCCATTTTCAGGTTGATAATTTGAAGTGAATTTTCTAAAAAACTGGTCAAGGAGTAACAAAGAAAATTCAAAAACCATCAGATCCTATTTCAATTTTTAAATCCAAAGCTCTCCTAAAATTCCCATATCGCTTGATTCTTGCAATATATTATTTGGTGCTGCTGTGACTTCAGAGAAGCAGCACATTACAGTGATGGAAGACCATAGTTTCTAGGTTTCAGACCTTTTAGTTTGTAGCCATCTCTTCCATTGATTGACTCCATAACCCCAAATAACAAGTTAACACTTAAATGACTCAGTTTCCCATTTTACAAAGAAAGAAAAACAGAATTAGAATAGCATCCCCTTCACAAGATTTATAGAAGCATAAAGTAAGTTAACTTAAGTAAAATAATAAGTTAACTTAGGTAAAATGAAAACAAATATCTGGAAAATAATACAATCCAAATATTGATTGCTATTGAATTAGTCATCATTCTCAAGGTTCATTTTGCAGTAAGTAAGAAAGGAAACATAAAAGAGAAAACAAAAAGAATGGGTGAAGAAAAAAAGGTGGATAGTTACTGGAAAACAAGAAAGGGAGCTAAGAAGTACACAAACACACATGTGCATGCACACATACTCATATGCATAAATATACACACACACATACACACACACACCCCTACATGATAAAATATGACAGAAAAAAGAGGAAAAAATTGTAGAATATATATTCTTCCCATATATATTGAAGACTGACATTTGTTTCAGACATTATTTTTATTTCAACATTAATACGTGTATCAATTTAACAAAATACAAAATTATTGCCTCCACATAGTTTTTAAAAGAGAAAATGTTGAATGTGTTAAACAAAAGTATATAATAATGAGCTTCCATCAATGGTGCATTGTATAGTCAAAATATTTCTCTCTATGAGACAAGATTTCTCAAAACCTTTCTATATTCTAAGCATAAGATAAGCTATACTTGTATTATTATTATTTTTTCTGTTTTTAATTTTTTTCTTCATCCATTCTTTCTGGATTGTGCTTTTTTGATTTTGTAGAAACTGCACTCTAGACCATCAGCATCACATCTTACACTGTTAAAAGGAGGGCTGTTAAGTAGCTCCATAAGGGGTTAAAGCAATAGGAGAGCTAGGGTGCTTGCCTTGTATGCAGCCATCCTATATTGGATTCTTGGTATCCTATATGGTTCCCCAAGCCTGCCAGGAGTCATTTCTGAGCACAACCTGGTATGGCCCCAAAACAAAAAGCAAGCAAACAAAATAGTAATAGCTCAATGTGCTGGCACTCATGATTTCACATAAGAGCCTGGGTTCCTGGTTTCAATCCTTGGTACCACATAATCCTCTGAATACTGCCAGTTGTGGCCCTCAAACAAAAGAAAAAAGGAATTATGTGGAAGGCCCCAGTTTGATCCCTGACACACCTAGTTTCCTTAGTAGCAGTTTTGAAACAGAGTCAAGAGTAACCCCTAAGTACTGCTGGGTATGACTTAACAAAAACAGAAAGCTAACAAACCAGTTAAATAGTTGTTCATTTGGTAAAAGAAAAATCCATTGTAAACCAATATTCTAAGAGGAATCATGAAACAGTACAGAAAAGGGTAGGGAATTAGTCCTTAAGGATGAGCAGGAAGCTATCCAGAAAAAAACTATCTTTTCCTTTTCACTAGACTCAGGAAATGGGAGGCCTTGATAAACACCCTGAAATTCAATATTTAGAAAAATGTTGAGTCCAGATTCAGAATCACCCTGCTCAACCAAAGTATATGACACAGAATGAAGACAGGAGGTTCAGGGAAATTGCCAACTGCCAATAAGAAGATTGAGAATAACATACTTAATTCTTGCAGGCAGAACTCAGTAGAATTAGGGAGTAGTGAGGTTGTGTAACTCCTCCATTAGCTACAGTAGTGCAGAGTGCTTTCCACCCCGATGAGCTCTCAGGACAACCCACTGAACTTCTCATACCTCATTTGTTTGCTTCCAGCTTCATCAATCACACCCACTCTCTGCAAAGACTCTGAAGAAACATCAGCTCCATTAAGAACTAATGTCAGAAGAAAGGGGGTTCAAACACTGTGATTTTTACATCTCCATATTAGGTTTTGTTGAGTGTCTAGACTAGAAGGTTAAAGAGTAACAGATCTTAGTCCTAGGTCCATGGATGCGTGCGCTTTGGTAACTGCATGATGTCACTGAAATTCAGCTCATACTTAATGCACCTGTGGCCAGGAACAATTATTTAAAAAGGTAAAATTTGTACCTCTTGTTAAATTTTCTAGAGATAAATAATAGTAACATATCCTGGAATTACTGATCATAAAACAACCATCTCTATACAAATCAAGATCACCTTTGACCAATAAAAGTGGTCATGTTTATTAGAAAATAAAGAGGAAAGATAACTTATATTCATGAAATATATAAATATAGGCAGTGCAAAACCTTTTAAATCTGTAATATACTCGAGGTAAAGGTAAAGGCCCTCCCGTTGATCGTCGATTTGCTCGAGCGGGCCCAGTAACGTCTCCATTGGAGACTTTGTTGTTACTGTGTCTGGCATATCGAATACTCTCGGTAGCTTGCGGGGCTAAGAGAATCATCACAGTTATCTCAGCACATTGTTTTGAGAATTAAATGGGATCATGCCTGTAAAACAGCCTGTATGATAAAAGCCGCCTTATAAAAGCTTATTTCCTTCCTGCTTCTGAATCACCAATCTTATCTCTCCTTGGAATTCTCCTCCACTGTTTCAGCTTACCCATACTTCTCTGCCCTGCCCCCTTGCTTGGACACAGATGGCAGAGAGGCCCAATGACAGGAGGCCATCATTCCTGCTTGCTGTGTGTCTAGGGTCAAGTAATTTCTTCATTATCTTTTCTTATTGCAAACAGCTTTCGTAAGAGAAAGGGTCCATTAGTAAATATTGATGCTGGCAGGCAGGGCGTGCAAGCTGTCAAACAGCTGAAATAAGGGATTGTCAGTTCTGCAGCAAGAACGTGAAAGCCTGTTTAAAGCAAAGATCGAATAAAAGAGTAACGGAACTAAAGAAGCAAACACTTACCCATGGTGAAGAAAGGAAAAGTTTCAGGTTGTGTGGTTTGGACTATGTGTGCAACTTTATGAAAGCACATATTTTAGGATAGAATTAACTCAAATTTGTACGAAATTTAAGAATATATAGATAATGTACTACAATTACGATTTAAAATGTGTTAGGAATCAAATATGAATTAGTGTCAAAAATTGTTTTTGAGAAGTTTAGAGACTAATAGATTAGTATCCTGTTTATTGAGAACAGTTATCTGTGTTTAGAAATCTGAATGCAAAATCAAGACTTATGACCTTGAGTTTTCTATATGAATCGCAGTTTCTTTTAAAAAATGGAAACTATAAGGGCTGGAGTGATAGCACAGCGGGTAGGGTGTTTGCCTTGAACGCAGCCCACCCAGGTTCGATTCCCAGCATCCCATATGGTCCCCTGAGCACCACCAGGAGTGATTCCTGAGTGTCGAGCCAGGATTAACCCCTGTGCATTGCCAGGTGTGACCCAAAAAGCAAAAAAAAAAAAAAAAAAAAAAGGAAATTATAATGCCAACACCCTGGAATGATGTGAAGGTTTAGAAAGCATGTGACATTATATATAGCACATTGTACATGCTCTTATCATCACTGATATTTAAGAGTTATGAGATGTTATCAAATAACATCATAAGAAAAAATTCTAGGAGTAAAGTGATTGATTTTGTGATGGTCTTGGAGTTCAAAATAACATTTACTTAGATCATGAATTAGGAAATAAATGAGAAGGACAATTTATGCTTCACTAAGAAAAGGTTAGAAATTCATCAGACTAATTTTATATGAACTGTTATAAGCAAAGAGAAAATGGGTTGACACAAGGCTAAGTGGGTCATGTGGAAAGACTTGGAGCATGAGTGACTGAAGGCTCTTTCTTTTGCTTTGGAGTATGAATATGAGGTTTAGTAGAGAAAGAAAAGCAAACTATGAGAATATTTGATGGTAGACCTTGAAGATCTTGTATACTAAGTCAAGGTAAGACTTCATGATGGAATTGTCATTATTTCTCTTTTTCCTCCGTAGGATAGTTCAGCCTCTACCCAATTTTATACATGATGATATTCAGGATTATGGTTCTGATGAAAAAGGATCTGCATTTGAGATTCAAGTTACTGTGGAATGTTAGCCAACTTATTCACATTTTCCTTTTGTACTTACTTCATGAGTAAATTGGGGAAATTAAAATCTCTAATTATAGTATATGATTATTAAATGAGACAGTACTTTGCACAGATTAAAACAGACCTGGGCATCATCCTGACTTAGTACTAAGGTCAATCAGTTACTCAATAATGCTCAATAAATGAACTAACTATTACTGTATAACATTAACATTCCTTGGTTGTGATATTGCAATAGTCTTTCTTTTCTTGGTGATGCTTTAAACAAATTTCTTTCAAACATTGGATATTGAGTATTCCTTTGCCATAAACCCATATCTAAGCCATCATGTATAAAATATAATGGTTTTCAAGGAACTCCAATAGATATACAGCAACAGAAACAGAACTGCTGGGGCAGTATGAGGAAGATCATGCTGAGGAACCCTGGTATAGTATAGCACTATCCTCCCGTTGATCATCGATTTGCTTGAGCAGGCCAAGTAACGTCTCCATTGTGAGACTTGTTGTTACTGTGTTTGGCATATTGAATACATCAGGGGTAGCTTGCCAGGCTTTGCCAGGGGGAGTGAGATACTCTTGGTAGATTGCTGGGCTCTCTGAGAGGGCTGAAGAAATTAAACCCAGGTCAGCTGGGCTGGCTGAGCGCAAGGCAAACGCCCAATTGCTGTGCTATCACTCCAGTCTAATCTGAATTATAAAACTTTAAAAAAAATTTCTCAATTCATGCTTAAATTCCCTTTCTTCCTGTTATTTCTTTTCATTACACTAGCCTGGGAAGAGATGAGCAATTCTAAGTACTGGAAACTGCCCTCTCTTCATGACTGCACCCTATTCTTGGCTTGCTCGGGGTTACTCCTGGCTCTGCTCTCAGGGATCACTCCTGGTGGAGTGATTGAGATATTGGGAATCAAACTCAGGTCATGATGCATGCAATGCAAGCGCCCCCTGACTGTACTATCTCTCTGCCCCAATGGAAGTTGTTTAAGAAACCTAAGAGAAGTTTCTAGGGATGATGGAACCGATAGTGTGTCATGTTTTAAGGCTTGGGCAGAACAGTGGCCAGAACTGCCCCCTGTACCCTGGGAGCAGGACGGCCCCCATTGCACCTCTAGGGCCTTCCTCCTTCTGGAGTCAGTGCTCTGGGGACTCAGGTAACACTGAATTAGTACTTCAAAGCCTGGTATAGTATAGTCAAAGAAAATTAGAATTTTGAGAAGAAGCTGCCTCCCCAAAATATTACTGGTTAGTTTGCTGAAAGAGGAGGATTGGCATTTGAAGTTGGCTCAGGGAGCCATGAATTTTCCTGATGATTTATCCTAATTTTGTCTCAGACCTGGGCTTTGTTAGATAATCTTGAATTTTTTATCCCAACGATATTGATGCTCTACTGATTCTCTATCACTTTTTATCAAACTATGTTTCCAACTTCTGAAGTCTACTATAGACTGAACTTTCCAAACATCATTGGGCTTAATTAACTGGTACCTCATTAAAACAAAGCTTTTATTGAATACTTATCGTTTACCTTGAGAGCATATAGGTAACTTAAAGAGAAAATGCTGCAATTAGCAAAGAAGTTAATAGAAACATTAGCTAGAACTCTGTGGTGCCTTGCTATATTTCCTAGTTATAGGAACTATAGGAACTTCCTGCAGTTCATATAGTTCAATATGGTGGTATACTGAATTTCTGTCCACTAAAGATATCACAGTTCAAGTGAGCTACATACAGAACTTTTATGCCATAATATCATCAAATGCTATCACT
This sequence comes from Sorex fumeus, assembly GCF_029834395.1. Lineage (NCBI taxonomy): Eukaryota > Metazoa > Chordata > Mammalia > Eulipotyphla > Soricidae > Sorex > Sorex fumeus. Next base: position 12,499,772 of record NW_026606186.1, read on the forward strand.
TGAATGTTACAATCTCTCAAAAATGTTAATGGCTTTTCCTTATGCTTTGTATTACATCACACAGTAGTAGTCTGTTGGTCTTGCTTCAAAAGTTAGGCAACTGTAAGAAAACTACAGAATTTGGGAAATAGGATGTGTAATATAGTTTTAAAAGGTTGGTACTATTTTTCTATAATAAGAGAAGATGAGTAAATAAAGTAAAAATGATTTCCAAAGCTTATTAAACACCAACTCTTAGCGATTTCTACCGTGGTGGTAGGAAGGATATTGCAATGGTCAAAATTAAGTTACAGTAGTATAAAAACCTCTTTTCTTTTTTTTCTTTTTTATTTATTTTTATTTGTTTGTTATTGTTTTCCTTTTTTAATTTTTTTATTTATTTATTTTTTAATAGTGAGACATCATGAGGTACAATTGCAGATTTACACATTTTTGTGCTTGGGTTTCAATTATACAATGATTAAATACCCATCCCTCCACCAGTGCCTATTTCCCACCACCACGGATCCCAGTATCCCTCCCACCCCCATCCCCCCATCCCACCCTGCCTCTGTGGCAGGGCATTCCCTTTTGTTCTCTCTCTCTTATTGGGTGTTGTGGTTTGCAAAAGAGGCAATGGGTGACAATCATGTTTAGTCTATAGTCTACTTTCCGCATGCTTTTCCCATCCTGGGCGGATCCTCCCAACACCTTTATTTGGAGTTCCCTTCTCTATCTGAGCTCCCTTTTCCCCTAGTATGTGTTGTTGGCCTCCAAGCCATGGAGTAAAATTCCTGGTACTAATCTCGGCCATTCTTGGGTGTTAGTCTCCTATTTTGTTACTTTATGTTCCCCAGATGAATGCAATCTTTCTATGTCTATCCCTTTCTTTCTGAGTCATTTCGCTTAACATGATACTTTCCATGTAGTGCCACTTGTATGTAAATTTTGTGACTTCATCTTTTCTAACAGCTACATAGTACTCCATTGTGTAAATGTACCAAAGTTTCTTTAACCAATCGTCTGTTCTTGGGCACTCAAAAATCTCTTTTCTTAACTCTAAAGTCTATTAGACACCACAACATATTATGAAGCAAAAGTATAGACTTTTGCTAACTGAATATCTATTAATATACTCAGAATAGGGAACATATGCTTCCCAGTAGTTTCAAAGCACTACTTGGATCATCAAGATAACTCACTGAGATTGACATAGATAACAGATATAGATTTCTGGGACCCTCTTTAGCTTTTCAGATCACAATCTCTGAGAATAGGATTTCTCTATATTTTGACAAGGCACAGGTGACACTTTGTGCACAACCACAGCTGAAGTTCCCTGTGTAACTTAGAATCAATAAAATGTTACACTGTAAATACTGAGTCCCCACTTGGTGATCCTAGCTCTGCTGTTAGTCTTGGGAAAGAACAATAATAAAAAATATTATATCATTTTAGTCTTCATGGAACTTTCATTAAAGTAATTAAAGTTTAATGATAAATTAAAGCAACTCTTTTGCCTTTAACATATTGTGATTGGTGGAAATTTTCATAATTCCTTTGGCCTGAGTTCTTAAATTGTCCATCTCATGAGATGAATGAAATGGTCAAATCAGCTCATTAACTCTATAAAAATGATTAAATACAGAATGAAATCTATTGTTTAGAAAAATAGCTGTGTGCTAATTAAAGGTTATGAGAGGGTATATCAAGATAGAGACTGTGTAAACACAAAAAAGGATGTGTAAACACAAAAGGGACGGCGGGGGTCTATCTCTCCCTCCACCCGCGTTCAGTAGTCTCAGGCCATTTCCCCACTCCAGGGAAGTTGATGCCAATGGTCAGGTGAAGGAAGAAAACAAGGGTCAGACTGGTTGGTCTTAGTAGTTGTTTATTATGTGGAAGAAGTGTATATGTCATAGAGGGCCTAGGGTCTCTCAAGCACGTGCTCTCCTGTTCTCTCAGCTTCTGTCCCCATTCTCTCAGCCCTGTCTTTCCAGGTTCTCAAAAGCATGTGTTCCTAGAGAGTCCCGAAAATCTCCTTATATAGATCATGGTACCTCTAAAGGGTGCAATACAGTGATGTCATCAAAAGGAATTCCAGAAAGAACATTAAGGCAGCAAAACATACATTGTTTCTTTACATCTGCAGGCCAGTAATTTTGGTCTCTGGAAAGAAGATACAAAACTAAGACTGAAACCTTTCACAAGCACTTTCACAAGCTATAAGCACTTGTATTTGCATCCCAAAGATCAGTCTGCTAGAGCTTGAAATCTTCATCCCAAAGACAAGTATCTGAGCTTTGCATCCCAAAGACTAGCCTGGCTAGAGCTGGGAATCTACATCCCAAAGATCAGGCATGGCTAGCACCTGAGGTCTGTGAGAAAAGGAAAACCGGCTCTTACAATATACTGAAATTATTTACTGAAGGCAGTTTGAAGGGGAGAAATGTTCAGTATCATCCAAACTAGTCAGGACACACAGGAAAGCCGCTTCTAGGGCAGATTCTCATTTTACAGATCAACCCACCCAGAACGGAATCCTCTGGGTGTGTTTCTCTTCTCCTTGTCCAGCAAACATATAAGCATACATAATATAAATCATTTTATATGGACACAGTAAGAAATACCTTAAGCTTATAGAATTGCTCTCCTAGGGCCATCTCGACCTCAGACTACAGAGCTCAGGCCAGAGAGTCTTTCCTATCCCTAGCAGTCCTAGTCTCATCATTACTTTTGGATCATGACAGCATTTACCTATGATCAAATTCTTAACCTATAGTTAAGAATCGTGGCACCTTGGCCTGGCCCATCTCGATGCCAGGGTAGCACATAACTTACCGGCTTTCCCTGGTTCCATCCAGTCCCTCGTTGTGACCCTGCTTTTGGGGGTGCTAGGAAGTGGAGGGCAACTGAGGTTTAAGTTGAGAAAGCAGATGCCTGGAGGTGAATAATATTCAAAGCCAATTAAATTCTAAGTTACAAAGCATAATATTTAATTGTCTTCCTGTATCTATACAAAAAGGACATTGCATTAAAGTAAACTATTCAAAAGGCATAAGGAGAGGAGAAAGGTAATATTAATTTACAATACATGTTCAGTGTCGTAGAAGGATCTGACCTTACAAATTAACAGATTCTGATGAGGAAAAGCTGATTAACTGGTTGCGGAAGAGAGCACAAAGGAGTGTTACAGACAAAGGAATGGAAGTGACTTGGGAGCACTGTGATGGGTCTAACCTGATAAACCTAAGTTCCTTGTATTCCAACAAGAGATCACTTATTTTTATTATTATTTTTATTATTTTTTTATTTTTTAATGAATCATCTTGAGGTACAGTTACAGACGTCAAACTTTTGTGCTAACATTTCAGTCATACAATGATTGAGTACCAATCCCTCCACCAATGCCCGTTTTCCACCACCAAAGTTCCCAGTATCCCTCCCATCCTCCCATTTTCCCCCACCCCCTGCCTTTGTGACAGGCACATTCCCTTTTACTATCTGTCTCCTTTAGCATGGTGTGGTCTGCAATGCAAATATTGAATGGCCATAATGTTCAACCTATAGTCTACTTTTGGCACACATCTGCCATTCTGAGCAGGCCCTCCAAACACCTTTTTAAAGACCAATTCTTATGCACAAGACTTTTCAGATACAGTATCAGGGAACACACAGGATTTAAACCTGGAATTGAATAATAGATACGATAAAAATGAATATAAATATTTGTGAGCAGATTCCATATTTTCCATTACTATGATGTAGCAAGTATCACATTATATAATTTAGCAACTATAAAGTCTTATGCTGTGAACTTGGAGAGATTTTATTTATACTTGAACGTGTATTTAAGTATAGTTACCTTATATTTTCTTGAATGACTAATCATTATTTTCTAGTGAAATAATACAGATACTTATGTCTTTATTTTTAAAATTATGATAAATAGGTGGTATGGGAGTGGGTAATGAAGGTATTGTGGGGAGGGAAAGAAAATGAGAAGAAAGATTAAAAAATAAGGAGGGAGTGAGGAAGGGAGAAAGAAATATGGGGGCAGAAACTTAAAAGCATAAGACACTGAAAACTCAAGTCTTGTTTGAGGATGAATGATCATTTATTTCTTGTTAATCTATTAAATTTTTCTAATTTGGAGGTGGAAGTAGTTAGTAGAGTATTTTATTTACATATTCTAAATAGTATATAAAGGATTTAAATTATAATATATATTAGCATAATGAATTTATATTTTCTAAGCAGTTGTAAATTACCTTGTTAAGTAAAATTCAGAAATTATGTTTATTTATATTAGGTTTCACTGTTTGTTTTCTGTTCCCAGGATGATAGCGCCTTTTCTCTTCTAAAGGACTTGGGTCTCATGGATTTCTGTCTCAAGTACTCATTCAAAAACTTGATGAAGTAATCAAATCACATTCATCTCTGTGAGGATGGCCCAAATTGACAAGGCTCATAATACCAGTTAAACATAAATTTAAATACTTGTTCCATCTAAAGATGTATTTGACTCTAAATAAAAGTTATTTGCCTTTCTGAGAGCTATTTGCCTCATCTATAAAATTAGGTTGTTTCTATGAGGTCAATGATAAAGCACATACATAATCTTTCATTGATCAAGTTTGTTTTATGAGATGTAATCATAAATCATCTTTCAATCCCTTCTATTGCATTCATTGCTTTCCTGCTCTTAGACAGGCATTTTATTAACTCTGGTCATTGTAGAAAAAGATCAAAGTTAACTAAGTTATAAAACTCTATCTCTATTTAATAATATACTTTGTCTATATATTTCTCACAATTTGGAATTCTATGTAAAGTAAAACTTCTCTCCCCTAATATAGACCTTCTGTCAAATATTTAGCTAGGGCAAAATGTTGTGGATATAACCCACTTTCTTTTCTTTTTTGCTTCTAAATGCCCTAAGTATTGAGAAGGTTTAGTAGGAAAGTATGGGGAAGAAGTAAGAAAGCTTATTCTACACTAGTTGTACCTGGATACATAACATTAGTGTCATTTGTGGTCTAAAGTTTATTAGACACCAAAACATGTTAATGTACATGTTTAATGTATTCATGTCATGCTTGGGTTCTTCTTACACGGACTCTGCACCCCTCACCATTGGAGTTTTCCTCACCTGAATTTTTATTATGCATCTTTATGAGAACTTCTCTCTTGCTACTCAGTTCACAGCATTTAACTTTACTGTGGTTTGCATGAGATCCACACAAATCCCATGGGTAATTCTAGACAACTCAAAAACACTGTGTTTTACTGTTTGACCCATATCTGAATTAGAGTAAGAGCCATACATCCTTTGTTCTTCCAAGCAGAGAGAATGGGAATTTCTCAAACTACAACTTGTCTACCCTGAGATCCAGGCTTTTTGATTTAAATGTCTTAGATGTGATTTCAACATCGGAAAATAAGATGAGTCAATCAACCATATGGATTGTTTCCTTAAAGTCCCTTATACTGATATGAATAGGGAGACCTCTGTCAGTCATGCTTTGGGAAGTGTATGACACATGAAAAAAATGTAGAGTCATTCCAAAATGTTTAACTCTCCATTTGATAACTTTAAACACTCTATAATGGGGGATAAATGTTGAAAAGTATTCAGCTATCATTGTTCATTTTGAAATATTTGCTTCTGGTTTAAGATCTCTCAAATTAAAATATGCTTCAGTCAAAATTTCTATCCTAACATTTTTAACATATGCACAGTTAATACAGCAATACTTAACAATGCTTTTAGAAAGCCCAGTATCCACTGAAAAGTTGGAAGTTGTTATAATTGCATTATATGTTATTTTTTAAAGAAATGCATATATACATGTGTACACTGAAATGCCGTACTTTCAAGAGGAATGTTAGAACACTTAAGTATTTCCAAAAGAAAATTCAACAAGTTCATAAAACATAAAATTTACTACATTTTTTCTTTGATATGCCCTAGTGATAGGGACATGCATAGGAGACATGGGACAGATTTGAGTGATATAAATTGTAATAATGGTCATTTCAATATTGCTATATTGAGCATGAGTGTTGAGTAATTTAGCTTTACCTTTTTTTCCATCAAGAACTCTTCAAGATCCTAGTTTCATGGAAAAAATTATATAACTTGACTCTGAGAAAGTTTTCTTTCTTCACTCCCTACTTTGCCCCTCTCTATTGACGACCCTTCCTCCTTCCTTCCTTCCTTCCTTCCTTCCTTCCTTCCTTCCTTCCTTCCTTCCTTCCTTGCTCCCACCTTTACTCCCTTTCTTCCCTTCCTCCCTTCCCATCCCCTTCTTTTCTTTTCCATGTTTTTCTTTTGTTTTACTCCTTCCTTGCTTTCTTCCCTTCCCCATCTCCCTCCCTCCCTTCTTTTATTCCTCCATCCTTCTCTCCTTTCTTTCTATATTCATATATCCACTTAATTCTAAGTGATAGCACAGCAGTAGGGCATTTGCCTTGCACGCAGCCAGCCCGGCCGAGCTGGGTTCAATTCCTCTGCCCCTCTCAGAGAGCCTTGCAAGCTACCAAGAGTATTCAATATGCCAAACACAGTAACAAGAAGTTTCACAATGGAGACGTTACTGGGCCCACTCGAGCAAATCGATGAACAATGGGAGGACAGTGTCTGTTTGTATTTAATACAAAAATTTTTTAGTAAGATGAATCAATGATTTTGTCCTTCATGGGGAAAAAATTTAATGCCTAATAAGTAGGAACATTGGAAAATTAATGGGTGAAGGTGGCTAGAATTTGTATGTATATGTGCATAGTTGCTTATACCTACATATCATAGATATATCTATAAAGAGAACCTGGGAATAGTAAAAACCCCAGCAATGACCACATCCAATACCTAAAAAATAAAAAGATTCTCAACTAAATGAACCGGGATCCTTAGAGACATGGATAATTTAGGATGTGGTAGCTAAATTTCAAGATCAGCCTGTGTAATTTGGTATGTGAGAGAGACTAAAAGTACAAAAAAATAATGTGAACCTGTATAAAGGACTCAGAAACCAAACAGGAGGACCTCACACTGAAATAATCTAGGCATCAAATAAATAGCAATTATGAGAGATTATGATACATTGACTGGGACTCTTGAGTTTATTCTGATATATATTCACAAATAACTGAGAGGATTTACTTTTTTATCCTAGAATATGAACTCATATATGGATAAAGAATGATGCTGATAGATTACTACTCATCAACCAATGATAAAATTTTTAACTATTAATGTGGGCTGGAGCGAAAGCACAGCGGTTGGGTGTTTGCCTTGCACGCAGCCAACATGGCCGACCCGAGTTCGATTCCTCCGCCCCTCTTGGAGAGCCCGGCAAGCTACTGAGAGTATCTCGCCCGCACGGCAGAGCCTGGCAAGCTCCCCATGAAGTATTCGATATGCCAAACACAGTAATAACAAAATCTCCAATGGAGACGTTACTGGGCCTTCTCGAGCAAATCGACAAACAATGGGAGGGCCTTTACCTTACCTTAATGTGTGCTGAAACTAGTGGGTAGAAGTTTGATAAAGAAAAGAATATTTGTATGAGCCAGCAGTGACAGGGCAACTGCAGTCTCATGGGAAGGGGGGTGGTATCGGCTGGTCCTTCACACCCTACCGAGGTCACGGGTTGCCCGCCACAAGTGGCTCTCTGGCACGGCCATGGCTCCAGAGGCAAAAGGGCTTAGTCCAGAGCCCGGCAGCTTGAGGCAGAAAAGTGAATAGACTGTGTGTTAAACTACGGAGCCATGCCTCCCTGGGATGGAAAGAGTGTTGCTCCCTTCTGCCTCCCCCCTTCTCCACCCCGTCAGCAAGGTGGCTGCTGCCTCCGAGCTTATTGGAAAGCAAGGTATGAGCCGTTGTTGATGGGGCAACTTCAGTCTCATGGGAAGGGGGACAGTATTGGCTCGTCCTTCACGCCCTACCGAGGTCACGAGTTGTCCCCCACGAGTGGCTCTCCGGCACAGCCATAACAACAGACACACAGAAACCAATCTCGTAATTATCTGGCTCTTTGCAGAAATTCAAAATCATTATATCACTCTCATAACCAGCTATAGAAAACAAAGTATTTCACAATGCCTTTTCAGCAATTCTGATTGTTGGAGGGTGGAGAGGAATTCTAAGCAATAATGGTGCATCTTTTGGCAAAATAATGAATGTAATCAATGTAGAGAAAAGTTAAGTAGAAGTCATCTGACTCACAGGCATTGGGAGGTGTGGGAGGGGGTTATATTGGGATTCTTGGTGGTGAAAAATGAGTACTGGTGAAGGGAAATGTGTTTGATCATTGTATGACTGAGACTTAAACCTGAAAGCTTTGTAACTTTTCCCACAGTGATTAAATAAATAAATATAAGAAGAAAATAAATAAATAAATAAAATTATGAAAAAAACAGTAAGGTGGAGTTCATGCCCAATTCAATCAGCTAATCAGTGGCTAAATAAATAGCAGTACTCCTACATAAAAAAAAAAGACAAGAATATTTGCAGGAGGGCTACTGGGTTCATTGTTGGTGGAGAATGGGCACTGGTGGAGGGATGGGTACTTGATCATTGTATAACTGAAACCCAAACACAAAAATGTGTAAGTCTACAACTGTACCTCATGGTGTTTCACTAATTAAAAAAAAGAAATAGAAGAAAAGAATATTTGCTTGGCCTCAAAATAGCTTCACATGCATTATTAATTTTGCAAGAAACTTTGCAGTGGAGTATCTTTATAGATACAACCAAAACAAGTGATCAAAATTAACATCACCAATAGAGGAGAAAATTTAACGTATACTATACAATAGAGTTCAATGAGAATACATAGAATTCCTTTCTTATACTTTTGCCAAAAACCTGCAATCTAAATCTGATCTTGAGTAAATATCAAACACATCCAAGTTGAGTGATAGTCTGCAAAATAATTGGTCTGTGATGTTCAAAGACATCAGAGTCATAGAGGAAAAGAAAAGGTTCAGGATTTGACACTGATTGAAAGAAACTAAAAATACATAGCAATTAAATGTGACACATGATTCTAGATTGAACTCTTTTGTTCTAAAGGACATTTATGGAAATTAAAGGTACTTGGAAGGAATCTACAAAATTTGGTGTTAGAAACAAATCAATGCTAATTTTCTAATTTTGAAAAGTGCACCCTGTTTATTTTGAAAAGTTTAAGTGTTGGTAGGATTTAATCACCAACGTATTTAGGGTGGTGGGATATCATGTTCACATTACCCTCTTAAGTTTTCCAAGGGAGGGCAGGAATTCTAGCATTTTTGCAAGTTTATGTAAATTAAAATTCTTCCAAACTTAAAAGAAACATAGAGGAAAGGCAGGAGAGATGGTACAGGAGTTAACATACTTGCCTTGCTCATTACCAACCCCAATTCTATCCTAACACTGCATAGAGTTCTCGGAGTACCACAGGGAGTGAGTGTTGAGGACAGAGTTGGAATAATTCCCAAGCACCATTAGGTGTGGTCCTAAAACTCTGTGTGTGTGTTCGTACAGAGAGAGAGAAAGATAGATGAGAGAGAGAGGAAGAGAGAGAGAGGGAGGAAGGGAAGGAAGGAAGGAGGGAGGAAGGGAGGGAAGGAAGGAAGAGAAATAGATCAGGGATCGGGTATGAAAACTTTGCCAAGAAAAATAAAACCTGAGTTCAATTCTTGGTACTTTATGACCCATTCAAAAATCATTGGGTGTCGCCTTAGAGGACTCTAGTACTGGGTTGCTGCACTCAAGCAGTGCTACACAATGGGTCTTAGCATTAAACCATTAATTAGCGTAATAATCAAGTGGCTGGGGCGATAGCACAACGGGTAGGGCATTTGCCTTGCGTGCGGCCGACCTGGGTTCAATTCCTCCGCCCTGGCAAGCTACCAAGAGTATCACACCGCACAACAGAGCCTGGGAAGCTCCCCTGATGTATTCGATATGCCAAAACCAGTAACAAGTTTCACAATGGAGACATTACTGGTGCCCGCTCAAGCAAATTGATGAACAACAGGACGACAGTGCTACAATTCATCAAGTATCATTGGAAGTTATTCTTAGATGATGTATATGCCACTATTTGAGGGGGGGACTATTAAATTAAAACTAAAATACATATCAGAGTGTAGGATAATGTTTTGTCCTTCCTGCATAGCCTCGGGTAGTTTAAGTTTATTGGATTGCTCCCATCACAGTGCTCCCATTCTTCTGTGTTTATTTGTAACTTCTTTCTGTATGCTCTGCTGACTTGTAAATATTGTTTTTCTCTTCTCCCTAAGTCCTTTGCATAGTTTATTCAGAGCAATGTCCTTTTCTGTATGGACATAAGAAGATAGTATATGCTGTGTTTTTGTAATGTGACTCTCAGTGTTATTTTCCCCCTGGGTATCTGTTCTCTCCACCTAAGACTCAGCTGCTCTTACTTCCTAGCACCTGCAAAAGCAGGGTCCCAATGAGGGACTGGATGGAACCACGGCAATTGGTAAGCTATGTGCTGCTGGCATCGAGATGGGCCTGGCCAAAGTGCCATAATGCTTAATTATAAGTTAAGATTTTGGTAATGGACAAATGCTGTCATGATTCAAAAAGTAATAACTAGATTCGGACCCTGCTAGGGTTAGGAAAGATTAATCTGGCCTTAGTGCTGTAGTCTCAGTCTGTGTCCAGATGTTCCCAGTAGAGCTGCTCAATAAGCGTCAATGTATCTCTTACTGAGTCCATGAAAAATAACTAGTATAAACACATTGATCACTTGATCACTTGGTATTCCACTAGTCATCGATTTGTTCGAGTGGGCGCCAGTAATGTTTCCATTCATCCCTGTTGCATGCTGGTATAGCCCAATAGCATCTGCTCAATCTAGGAACACGAAGAGCCTCAAACCAATCGTTCAGGGTCTTGTCGAAGAAGTCTTACCATCTCGTAGGTGGGTGGCCACGTGATCTTTCGATATCCCTTGGAATCCAGTCGGAAATGGCTCTAGTCCAGTGGTCATCTCTAAATCTCATTACGTGTCCAGCCTATCTGATTTCCGATGCCTTGGCAAATGAAACAGTGTACCTGATTCTCGAGTGTTGACAGAGGTTGGAACTCTGGATTCTTTCTCTCATTTGAGTGAAGTGTGATACTCCAAGTATAGCTCTTTCAATTCCTTTTTGAGAGACCCGAATAGTGTTCTCATCCTGTTTTTGTAGGGTCCAGGTCTCTGAGGTGTATGTTAATGCAGGAAGAACAGTGGAATCGAAGAGATGTGCTCAGATAAGATGTTGTTAGAGTTATTAAACTGAGGAAAGGAGAAAAACACCATAGGAGGTTTTTGCCGTTAGGCAGTCAGGAAGGGCTTTGGAATAACCCAGGTGGTGTTTCAGTCCTTGAGCCTGGCCCCAGGAAGGGCTTTCTTATGTTGATTTTGCTACCTGATTTTGATTTTGCATTGTTGGTCCAGTGTCGGCCCAGAGTGTTGAGGAGTTGGATAGACAGGGGAGTTGGAGTGAGAGCTGGAGAGAGCTAGAGAGATGAGAGAGAGAATAGGGCAGCAAGATGGAGTGTGGAGAGACTAGCAATGGGGACAAAGAGAGAAGGATGTAGAAGAAATATACTGGAGCAGGTATGTGGACAGAGAGAGCCCAGGCTGCGAGATGGAGCATGGAGAGATTAGCGTGAGAGACAAGAAGAGACAGAAATGAAGAGCAGTGTGAGACTAGAATGGGGGGGTGGGAGGGCTCAGAGACACTGGGGGAGGCCCGTGGGGAGAATGGAATAAATAACAACTGATCAATCAACCAGCTTGGCCCTCGTTTTGTCCACTATCTGACCCATGGCCCCAGCTGCTCTGACTGGGGGAGCTGCCCATGTGCACCCAAACTTGGGCAGCAAGGGAAAGAGCTGTCAGGCCTCTCCCTGGCTCCCCTCTGGAGATACTATACATCAGAGGAACTGGATAGGACACTGTAGAGATCGATCAAGTGGTAGAACACATATCTAACGTACGACAGAATAAATTCTGTTCCAAGGGTCACTGAACCCTTGAACATGACCAGGTGAAGTCCGTGACCTATACCCCCAAAAGCTTTTGGGGTGAACCTTATAAAAATATGGAAAAGAAAGGTTTAAACAGACACTTGCATATATTGTTCTAAGCCAACTAGAGCATGGCTTGATAACTTTCAATTTGGGGTAACCCCAATAAAAAATATGGAAAAGAAAGTGTTAGTAAGAAAATTGTACATATTGTTCTAAGCCAACTGGAGCATGGTTTGATGACTTACAATTAAAAATTATAGAGATAGTACGCAAATAGTGAAAGAGAAGCAAGTGACATCAAGAAAACAATCCCATTCACAATTGTGCCCCAGAAAATCAAGTATCTAGGAATCAGCTTAACTAAGGAAGTAAAGGACCTGTACAAGGAAAACTACAAAACGCTACTTCAGGAAATAAAAGAGGACACGAGGAAATGGAAAAATATCCCCTGTTCATGGATGGGGAGAATCAACATCATCAAAATGGCAATACTTCCCAAAGCACTATACAAATTCAATGCAATCCCTATAAGGATACCCATGACATTCTTCAAAGAAATGGAGCAAACACTCCTGAAATTTATATGGAACAATAAGCCCCCACGAATAGCTAAAGCAATTCTTGGGAAAAAAGAAAATGGGAGGAATCAACCTCCCTAACTTCAAACTCTACTACAAGGCAGTAATAATTAAAACAGCATGGTACTGGAACAAAAGCAGAGCTGCAGACCAATGGAACAGAGTTGAATATACTGACATTTCCTCCCAAACATATAATCATCTAATTTTTGATAAGGGGGCAAGAAAAGTGAAATGGAGCAGGGAAAGCCTCTTCAACAAACTGTGCTGGCAAAATTGGACGGCTACATGCAAAAAAGTGGGCTCAGATCTCTGCCTAACACCATGCACAAAAGTAAGATCAAAATGGATTTATGACCTCAACATCAGACCAGAATCCATAATGTTTATTGAAGACAAAGTCGGCAAAACTCTCCATGATATTGAAGCTAATGGTATCTTCAAAGATGTCACGCCACTGGCTGAGCAAGTGAAAACAGAGATAGACAAATGGGACTATCTTAAACTAAGAAGCTTCTGCACCTCCAAAGAAACAGTGACCAAAATACAAAGACAGCCTACAGAATGGGAAAGGATATTCACCAAGTACACATCCGACAAGGGGTTGATATCAAGGATATACAAGGTACTGGTTAAACTCCACAAGAAGAAATCACCCAACCCCATCAAAAAATGGGGTGAGGAAATGAACAGAAACTTTCGCAAAGAAGAAATTCGAATGGCAAAAAGGCACATGAGAAAATGCTCTACATCACTAATCATCAGAGAGATGCAGATCAAAACCACAATGAGATATCATTTCACACCACAGAGACTGGCCCACATCCACAAGAACAAAAGCAACCGGTGCTGGCGCGGATGTGGCGAGAAAGGGACCCTCCTTCACTGCTGGTGGGAATGCCGGCTGGTCCAACCCTTTTGGAAAACAGTATGGACGACTCTCAAAAAATTAGAATTTGATCTGCCATTTGACCCAGCTATAGCACTCCTGGGAATATATCCCAGAGAGGCAAAAAGGTATAGTCAAAGTGACATCTGCAATTGTTTGTTCATTGCAGCACTCTTTACAATAGCCAGAATCTGGAAAAAACCTGAGTGCCCAAGAACAGATGACTGGTTAAAGAAACTTTGGTACATTTACACAATGGAGTACTATGTAGCTGTTAGAAAAGATGAAGTTATGAAATTTACATACAAGTGGTACTACATGGAAAGTATCATGTTAAGCGAAATGAGTCAGAAAGAGCGGGATAGACACAGAAAGATTGCATTCATCTGGGGAACATAAAGCAACAAAAAGTGAGAGTGACACACAGGAATGGCTGAGATTAGTACCAGGAATTTTGCCCCATGAATGGAAGGCCAGCCACAGGCTCTAGGTGAAAAGGAAGCTCAGATAGAGAAGAGATTACCAAATGAAGGGTGTTGTGAGGGCCCTCCCAGGGTGGGAGAAGCATGCTAAAAGTAGTCGATAGACCAAACATGATTGCCACTCAAAGCCTCTCTTGCAAAACACAGTACCCAAAAGAAGAGAGAGAGAACAAGGGGGAATACCCTGCCACAGAGGCAGGATGGGACGGGGGGGGGGGATGAGGGGGGGGGATGCTGGGACCCATGGGGATGGATGACGGGCACTGGTGGAGGTATGGGGACTTGATCATTGTATAACTGAAACCCAAGCACAAAATTTGTAAGCCTATAACTGTACCTCATGGTTTTTCACTAATAAAAAAAAAAAAATTATAGAGATAGGTAGTTAATTTGCATTCCTGGTCTATCTATATCTATAAGCTACTTTATGTGCAGAAGATATTTTAAGAATGGTCTTGATTTTTTGTTAATGAATATTAATAAGGTATATCATAGGTACACTGAGTATGTAGGTCATTCAATAAATAGGAAAAAATCAATTAGGTTTCATGATATGTGTTGGAAATGAAGTTATGTTTGCATTATTAAGTATTTTAAGTGTTCTTTGATAGAAGAATGGTTGCATTTCTTGGCAAAGAGAGAACAACTTATCAATGACTGAGGTTTCTGATTTTGATTCGAGATGTGATCTGGTAAATATTGCTAAAGAAATATTGTGAGACAATGAGTAGTCAGTTTGTTGATCTAATTAAGTGAAGTCTGTTGATATATCCTGTTAAATATGGGTAATGTGTAAATAAGGTAGAAAGAAAGGTAAGCTGCTTGATTTCCAATTATTCAGAAACTGAGTATTTGACCTTTATGAGTCATTGAACAACCACAAGGAGAATTACCTTGGTCAGTCTCATTGGCACAGGAAAATCAAGACTTAAATATGAATATTAATAATCTTACTTATGAATCTATTAAGGACATTCTAACCCTAAAATAAAATAAGGAACAAAAATATCATTTTTTTCATTTATAGATTCAATAGCCATGTCATGTTGATGTGCCAGACCTCAAGTGAAAAGGGGAAAAGATCCTTCTAGATCATCAACATGACAAAAATAATGAGACTTTAGAGGAACACTGACTGATTGTAACTTCATAATTGAAAGATGGCCCTATTAAGAGGACACAGCAGGCCTGAAACAATTGTGTGATCATTTGCACAAATGCTAATTTTGATATGTGGTTCTCCATATCTGTAAACATAATGTAGTGGGTCTGACATGATGAGCAATGCATACTTCTTACAAGACGCCTATGCCTCAGTGAATCAATGCCAGGCAGGCCATTTGCTAGGGCTGGGGACAGGGTATTCATTCTCCTTTTTTGTGCTCATGGGTGAAGCCTCTTGAACTACCATGATGCTGTGTTTAAAGAACCAAGTATCATATTCCTTAGAGGAACCAGCTTTCTCTAGACTATGTAGTTTTATATTTGAAGCCTGGGAAAATCACTACACTATTCTGGACAATTTTCTTATTTACAAGGAATTTGGAAAGGTTAGGCTAATACCTCTAAAATAGCCAAGTTTGACAGATAGTGTGATAGAAATAAGAAAAAATATTTCGACTTAGGAATAGACTCATCCTGTCTCTGTCACTCATGAGATCTTGAGCAAATTTAATAATTTCACTTTTCCTCAACTGAAAACATGTAAGGATACTACCCCCTTTTCAGGACGTTGAATATACTAGTTGGCACGCAGCCCTCAATAAATATTTGCTGCATGGCTAGGTTTTATATATGTTAATTTGCTATAGAGCAATGTGTGTATAATCAAATAATCAAATATTTACATTTATGCATGTATACTCAAACAAAATCCAAAGGATAGAGAAAGCATGGTCAAGAATAAAAAATTGTGAAACCAAATCTTTTTTCTTGCTCATGTTTTCTCAGACCAATGAAATAGAATTGAAAGTCCAGAGATATATACATAGGTATATGGATAATGAATCTTCAACAAAGAGGAAAAAAATATGAAATGGAGCAAGGAAATTGTCTTCAACAAATAGTGATGGGAAGACTTGCTTGTCATATGCAAAAAAAAAAATGAATTCAGACTGCTTTCTAATACCATAGACAAAAGTCAAATCAAAATGAATTAAAAATCTTGATATCAGACTGAAATCCATAAATTATATTGAGGAAAGTATTGGCAGAACACTTCATGACATTGAATCTAGAGACATCTTCAATGATTAAATGCCACTGGCCAAGTAAATGGAAGAAAAGATAAACAAACAAAAAAACATCAAACTAAGAATCTTCTGTACTACAGAAAAAATGATGAGTAGAATAAAAACACTCAACAGACTGGGAAAAATTATTTGCCTACCATTCATCTGACAAATGGTTAATATACAAGATATATAAGGCACAGGCAGAACTTTACAGGTAAAAAAATAATAAAATTGGGAAAAGAAATGAACAGAAACTTCCTCAAAGAAGAAAATAGATGGCAAAAAGTCATATTTTAAAACGCTCATCACAGGGGAAATATAAATCAAAACAACTATGAGATATCACCAGGGTGACTGACACACATTACAACAATAAAACAAACGAACAAACAAAAAGTGCTAGGCGCCAAACAATAACACAGTGGTAGTGCCCCTGCCTTGCATACAGTTGACCCAGATTTGATCTCTGGCACCACCCATGTTGTCTTGAGCTGGCCAGGAGTAATCCCTGAGCACACAGCCAGAAGTCAGCTCTGAGCATAGCCAAAACAAAAACAAAGAGACAAAATAATTTTAAAAAATAAAACAAAACAAAAAAACAATGTTGCTGGAAATATGGCAAAAAATAAACTCCTTTTCACTACCAGTGTGAATGTAAACTGGCCCACCCTTTTGGAAAACAATATGGATACATCTAAAGAAAAATAAAACAGTATTAATTGCTCTCTGGGCCTTTATTTTATTTATATGACCCAGCAATTTCACTCTTAGCGTTTATACCAGGGTCCAAAAACTCTTTTCAGAAAAGACATCTATACCGCACCCTTGTGTAGTTAAAATCTGAAAATAGTCCAAGTGTCCAAGAACAGATGACTGAATAAAATAAATGGTGGTACCTATACACAATGGAATACTACTCAGCTGTAAACGACAAAATAATGCAATTTGTTGTTTACATGAATGAATTTGGAGAGTATCATGCTGAAAGACATTAATCAGAAGAAGAGGAAAAGATACAAAATATCTTACTCATATGTGATGTATAGAATAACATTAAAGAAATAACAAATACTCAAAGGCAACAGAAACTGAGAGATGGTCTTTCATTGCAGGGAGGATGGGGAATGACGAGGGCATTAGAATATGGTCTAAGGAAGCTGTCACTCTGCCGGAGGGGGTTGTGCTGGAAACTTTTTTGCATAAAATCTTGCTGTGATAAATATTGTATTGATGCTTAAACTAAAATGTTTAAAGTCTCATAGGTGTTAGAATTCAGTAATTATTTGTCACATGATTAAGTGACCAAAGAACCTGACAATCTCCTTTCTTCATATATAGAGAGACAAAGTTTTAAAGCAAATTAGATGAGAATGAAATTTCCAATGAAACCCCCAACTAATTCACTAACTCCTTGTCATCAGTCTCATAGACATTCCATTTTTTTCTTTTCTTTTTTTAAACTCTGCATTGTTTTGCTAACTTTAAGGTGAGAAGGGCCTCCTATGGATTCCTAGAATTCACATCCTAAATCTCAATAGCTACATGTCTAATCCTAAGGAGGAATTCTTACACAAGTATCCACTGTCACTGTCACTGTCACTGTCCTCCCATTGTTCATCAATTTGCTCGAGCGGGCCCAGTAACATCTCCATTGTGACACATGTTACTGTGTTTGTCATATTCAGGGTCTGTTCTTGGCCAGACATGAGAAAATTATAGAAATTTCCATGAATCCATGGATGGTAATACCTGAAAATATAAGCGATTTATATAATACCGACCTCTCTGAATTTTCTTAAGCAGAAAATAATTGGATGAGTGAGGGAAAAACAGATTTTAAAAAAAAGCACAATTTTAAAAATCAAATAAAGACCACAAATTGGATGGAACAGCTTTTGTTAATGCTGGAACTTGCAGGGCCAGTTAGAGCTCATTAAGAGGTGATAGGAGTTATGCAGATGAGATCAAATTTGATAATTGGCATGTCCTGAATCCATTAGAAAGGTTATAGGGTTGTTTGGGTGGGTTATGTTTTATAAAGGGATGATTAGAAGTATATTAATGGGCCAATGGGTTATAAGTCTGGTCATGGTTTTGGTGATACAATGTCCAGGATAACATTAAACTGCGGACATGGTTATGCGGAGAAGATTAAATTTGGTGAATAGGTCATCTATGATCCTATTTGGTGGGTTAAAGGGTTATGAAAATATCCCGTGTATGATGGCAAAGAGAAAAAGAGAATCTAATTAAGACTGCACTTGCATTTTTAGCACTTCCAACACTGTAATGTCTTTATATGCAAAAATTGCTTTCGAAAATTTACGTAGGATTTGGACCAAAATCCATCAAAGAGCTCAGATATTAATCAAAACCCTTGATTGTTCACAAAGTTTAAATCTTCAGTAGTATGTTATCAAGGATTTTTGAAAAATGAATACTAGAATAAGAAAAGAGCTAGATACTGCTATGAAATTTGTTCCGAAGTAGGGTCAAGTTGAAGAGGTATGTGAGTAGAGTTAGGGCAAGTTGGTTACACATTTATTACAGACTTGGTAAGAAGAAGTCAAAAAGGCAATTTAGGTAGAGGTTGCATTCTCCAAAACCTTTTAGGCATGATAAACAGATCAGTAATCTTCAATGAAGTCAAAGTTCCTATGTGTATATGTGTTGATGGGAGTTGAAAATAAAAGGTAAGAGTCTGTGTAGATGTATTCCTTTGTGGTTGCAGTTAAAGATTAGGTGAAATATGTTAGCTTGGCAGAGACTGGGTTTTGAGAGAAGAGTGTTTGTAGGCTCTGTCAATAAACTGGCATTGATTCTTTCTGCCAGTCTATTCTAAAATGTATTTCTAAGCAAATAAATGTCATACACACACAGAGACTGTTTTTTTTTTTTAAAAAAGAATTGTGTAGTTTCAAAACTGTTTGCTAATGTTACATTTTAAATTCTTGGTCTCGGGGGTATGGTGCCGCCAGCAGGTCAATCTGTACCTGTAAGGCGAGTGCATCAGCAGCCTGATGACACCATCAGACTTCCAGATACCTCAAAATTGCTGCTGTGCCTTTGGCCAGACTCCAAAAACTTGGAGCAAAGTTTACCAAGAAAGTAAATGGCCAAAAGTTAGGTATGTGGGAGACACACCCACAAAGCACCTCCGGCTCAGCTATATAATTGGAGACATGGCCTCTCTGGTTGCTGATCAAACTGCTTAACGGCCATGATTCCAGAGACTCAGAAACAAATCTCTAAACCCAATGGCTTTTGGCAGAAATGAGTCCAGTCCCTGCAGTAGGTTACTGGTGCCAGGTCACCCCGGGTGGGAATAGGTTTTGTGTCTTGGCCTGTTCCCCCTGGCAGCCCAGTGGCCGCCATCCTCCAGAGGCCACTGGACAGTCAGGTTTGGGTCCACAGTGACGAGACATGCTGGGCCTCATGGATGGGGGTGGAGCCAGTCCTGTCCACCCCACCCCACCCCAACGAAACCCAAGTCATTGCCCACGAATGGCCTCTCTGGCTCCTGATCAAGCTGCTTAATGGCTATGATCCCAGAGACTCAGAAACAAATTTTGAAACCCAGCAGCTTTTGGCAGAAATGCATCTGGACCCCGCAGTAGGTTACTGTCATGGGGCCACCCCAGGGGGGAAAGGCTGCTATCCCTCCGCCTGCTCCCCATTGGCAGCTCGGTGGCCACCATTCTCCAGATGCCATTGGACAGTCAGGTTTGGGAACTCAGTGGTGAGACACACGGGGCCTCACGGGATGGGGGTGGAGCTGGCCCTTTCCTCCTTATTCCAACAAGATCCCGAGTTGCCACCCACAAACGGCCTCTCTGGCTCCTGATCAAGCTGTGAAAGGGCCATGATCACAGAGACTCAGGAACAAACCTCGGAACCCAGCATGTTTTGACAGAAATCCTTCTAAATTTAATTGTTAAAATTTCGGAATTTCAAAATCGCATGGCTACTCCTGCAGCCAATTGACATCATATGTTACTCATAACCAGCAATAGAAAACAAATTGTCTGCCTTTCTGGCAGATTCGAGTGTTGGGGTAAAATCCCAAGTAATAATGGTGGGTCTGGTGTCAAAATGTTGAATGTAATCAAAGTGGAGAGAGAGTAATGTGGAAATCATCTGCCCCATAGGTAGGGGGAGGGTGTGGGATGGAGGTATACTGGGGCTTTTGGTGTTGAAGAATGGCCACTGGTGAAGGTATGGGTGTTTCATGGTATGACCAAGACTTAAACCTGAAAGCCTTTGTAACTGCTCTCACAGTGATTCAATAAATAAAATTATAAAAAATTTAAAAAAAGGTAAGGTGGAGTTCATGCCCAATTCAATCAGCCTAATCAGTGGCTGAATAAATAGCAGTTCTCCTAAAATAAATAAATAAATAAATAAATAAATTCTTGGTCTCTGTCTCTTCTATAGATAATCGTTTCGTATTAGAATTTTTAATCTTCTGTGGAATCTTTCAGTTACAAAAATGTGATTCCTTTCTCTAAAGTGTTTTTAAGGTTTTGGGATCACAGAACACTTTAAAAAAAACTTCAGCTGCAAACATTTTGGTTATTAATATCCCTTTGAGTAAATGTTCTAAAAATAAATTTTGGGACAAATTCTTGTAACAAAGACCAAGAAACAAGTCAGGATACTCAATTTTCTTATGTCACAAAGATATGATTTTGTAATGATAAGTTATAGCAAAGAAAATGAGTTTTTAAATTGATGTTGAACACTCAATTTGATTATTTCTAAGTAGGTATATGACCTTGCGAAATTTTCTTCTCTATGTGTCTTCTTTCTTAAAAGTATATGATTAAGATAAAAAAAGAAAATTTATATTATTAAATAAGATAATGCATGAAATGGTGCCTCTCACCTAATAAGAGCTTGATTGATGTTAATGGTTTCAATAATTGTAACATTTCCTGCTCTCTCAGGTACTCTGGTAGACTCATTTCAGTTTCCTGTCTGCTAGTTCAAGTGTGGAAGTTCTTCCGACAGCATTTACATTTACATTTAACCTTCCTACAGTAGAATAAAGGTCTTCCCTTTAACCTACTCTCAACTTTGGGGGCAACATAAGGAAAAATCTTTGTGAGACTGAACAAAGGTTGCAGAGCAAAACTTATGGATTGCCCTGTTTCCTGCTATGTTATCAAATATCATCACTGTCATCACTGTCTTCCAGTTGTTCATTGATTTGCTCGAGTGGGTGCCAGTAAAGTCTCCATTCATCCCAACCCTGAGATTTTAGCAGCCTTTCCTTACTCGTCCTTCTCAATGGTGCCATATTGGAGGCTCTTTCAGGGTCAGGGGAATGAGACCCATTATTGTTACTGTTTTTGGCATATCAAATACACCATGGGGAGCTTGCCAGGCTTTGCCATGCAGGCAGGATACCCTTGGTAGCTTGCCAGGCTCTCCGAGAGATACAGAGAATGTATATAAGAGAATACAAGCAAGTATGTTAAAACCAAACACATGTGTTCTGCTTTAGATACATCAGTGGGCTAGACTATAAGAGGTCGCTTTCAGGAGCTTTGTATAATAGTCTGGAACTTGGCTGTGGATGGGATTACATGGCGCTAGGGGGCAGTTTGTGGCTGTGACTGCCAAGCTACTGGAAAATGGGAGATCTGGATAGAGAAGGCCCAGTCCCAATCCAAGCGGGCTTGGAGATCTCAGTCACAGGTCCTGCATACCTGGGTTCCTCAGATCTCATGAGAGGTTTAAATACCTAAGTAGAAAATGAAGCAAGTTCTGAGTCACAAATTCCGTAACTCATTAGATGAAGGATCACTCGCTGAACAAAATGTTGAATTTAGGAGACGTTGAATTCAAATCATTAACTTTCCAGAAATTCTTGTCACACAGGGCTGCGGATGTCCTCCCCCCACCCCTCTCAGCCCCACCCCCATGTCTTCCAGAAGCCGACAGAGTTATACTTAAAAGGATGAAGTAGGAAATATGATAAACATCTCTTGGGGGCAATGAAATAAAGGCTGTCTCTAATGTGAGAGCTTCACTAAATAAAATGGGAGGAAGGAGTTGAAAATTGAAATTTTACTCCACAATTGCTACTTTGTGTTCAATAATAACAGAAACAGAATTGGATCCATTCCACATTGTCCTTCTTCCTATTTTCCTTCATAACTTTGCTTTTTTATTTAATTCACTTACTTTGAGATAAGTCGGGGTTGGGGGCTTCTAAAGAATGCTCAGGGTATTTCATGGGCTACATTAGCATATATTCAACTAACCGGAGAAACATTTCCCTTTGAAGGACTTTGGAGATTGCCCTGCTTGGGTTCTGCCGTGCTAGAAACCATCAAGGTCATCCAACTATGCTGGAAGTCTCCAGAGCCACATCTGGTGATCCTTGGGGATGGGAATCTTCATATTTTAGCTTTTAATAATGCTATTCTCTTTCTTCATTGTTCATCACTACCAGTAATCCTCTTCTCAGGCTATAAGTCATTCACATTTCCACATTTGAGATTTGTTTGGTTTTGTTTATGCCACGGGTACAATGTTGACATTTATGTCCTCCAAATTTTAAGATACTCTAACATGACAACTTTGCCTTACTGGTCTTTCTGTCTGCCCCTTTCTGGCCCAATGCCCAGTGCTAAATAACTGTCCAATACAAATACAAATGAATGAGAGCATTGTTTTAAAATAACAGGGGTGAGTCTCCTTGTCTGTGCTTTTCACAAGACCGAAGCAACTGATTTCTATTGCCTGATCCAGTCAAGTTACTGTATGGTCTATGATTGAAAACAAGCAAAAACATTATAAATAATCTTTAGTTGAGCTAATTCAGCAAGTCATCTTTATTAGTTTGTGGTGAATGTTCATCTAATACATTTTTAAAAAGTGTTTGAAAACATAGCTTGGTTCGTAGGATGAGTCTAGAGCTGGTGGAAATTTTTTTATTGTGTTAGAAACCTGTGAAAACAAGGCATTTGGATGAGGACAACTGACAGACCCTTAACTATAAAATCATGAATGGACACCACCATAATAATCAGCTATATTTATAATCAGAAAAAACTTCCCCAGCTGCCTTCTCTCACCTCCCCTTGCATTATTGCTCCCTGCCAAGCTGTCAGCTTCTGCTCAGGTTGCTAATTAACTGCACCACTCAGAGCAGGTATATGGCTAAAGGAAGGAACCCACAATTTTCCCTGTGATCATTTGTGCTTCGGGTCCCTGGATTAAGACTCATTTTTTTTGACTCACTCTCCAATTTCCACACAGAGAAAACACACACACACACACACACATATTTGTCATGCTTCAGACCTCTACATGTCATATCTTCTGCCTAAAACTTTTTTCTTTCCTAATTTTTTTTCATTCACCTGCCATTCTATTCATCTTATAGGTTAAAGCCCAAATCACTTTTCATCATCAGTAACATATATAACACTGACAACACGTCCCCAACCATTTAAATTAGTCTTCCTGGTTATGTGCTAAGTTTTTGCTTTCACTTCTTTATAGTTTTTATTACATTTGCGGATGCATACCTATCTATATAAATAGTATCATCTGTCTCTTTTATAGGGCAGAGGTTATTGGCTACTGGTATTTTCTTTATAATGGACATCTGGCAATGTCTAAAGATATTATTTGATGGTCACAACCAGGAAAGAAGACACATAAAGATGGTAGGATCCATGATGCTGCCAAACAGTTTACACTGAGTAAGACAGTCCTCAACAACAAAGAATTACACAGCTCCATTGTCAGTAGATGAGATATCCCAGTATAAATGTTATGCTCCATAATATACAGAGCAGAAACAAGTCCTTGTCCAGTATTAAACATTTTGTTTCTCTGAGACTGAGAATTTGCTTTTAACGTAGAGTGTGTAATAAATTTCATTAAGTCAGTGATTGAATGGATCACATACACTGTATTCTAATCACAAGCTATTTGTTCAGTGATTAGTCAGTTACTTAGCATCATATTATATCAAGCCAAGTTTGTATATTTCATCGATGATATTAAAGGAAAAAAGAAACTGGTGTTATTATGAGCTTTAGAATCTAGAAATGAAGTGATAAGCTGAAATTAAGGAAAATTTTAATGCTTTCCATAAATAAGAAATTATTTTGGAGGACAGAGAAATAGCTCAAACAATGAAATTAATTCATAATATGTTTGATCATGGCACTATATTTTGTTCCTCCTTTACTCCCAACATTGATCCTTACAAAAATAATAAAATAGAAATATATAGCACATTAATAGTTAAATGGAATATAGTTCATGTTCAAAGAAAAAAACTAATATTGGCATTTTATTTACTCAATAAATATTCTTTGAGAACAAGGTATGTAGCAGTGAATAGGACATTTTTTTGCCTCAATTGTATTTAAAGTTTACATGGGAAAAGATACACAGATAGTACAGTGTAACTTAACAAAAACATTGCAATTAAGCATCTTCCATGTAAGCATTAAGATGAATAAGCATAACTAGGACAGTTCAATTTAAATAGAATAATCAAATCATCTCAGAGAATTTAACATTTTCTGTAAGCTTTCAGTATAACAGTAGACTCACATAATTGTGACCCTAATGAAGAATGAGCTGATGTTAAAAAAAAAAAAAACCTGTGTAAAATCACAGAACAAATGAAACAGGAGAAGCTGTTCCAAAATTTTGGTACAGAAAGACTCTGAGCTCACTTCCTCCCAGGAAAGCTCCAGACATATCACTATATATGAAATAACATTGCCCTTAAAGATAGATCCAAGAATGAGTTAAAGCAATTGGCTACAACAAAGAACAAAAGGAACACACTGAAATGGGTAGGAGAGACAAAGACTAGAAAATGACAAATACTGACTTCTTTCTGAGGAGAAAGTAAAACATGTTACTTATCAGACACTCCAACACCTGCAATCCACACCAAATAGAAAATACCTAACTTTTAAAAGTGAGTAAGGTATATGGCCAGATAACACAAGAGGTAATCGGTGGGGAAGACTGGAGAAATAGTAGAGTGGGAGGGCTCCTGCCATGCAGTCAACCCTGGTTTGATCCCCAGCATCCCTGTGGTCCCTGAGCCTGCCAGGAGTAACTCCTGGGAACAGCAGGGTGTAGCCCCCAAATAAACAAACAAAAAGAGGTGATAGGGCAAAATTATTCTTGAAGGGCAAGCATGCAGACTCCCTCACTTTGGAATTAAGCAGAAAAGAAACAATTTGAAAAGTACCCAAGTTGTACTTGAAAAAATTTATAGCTAATCTTAAGGGGCCTGTTGGAACTTTCTATTGAGATGGAGGCATTGATTGACTCCACCTTTACAAGACACAAAAACATCATTTGAAAGGACAAATGAACACCACTGTTCATTGTAGGACTTAGAATATAGGATCAGTCCATTTATCTAATGACTGAGTAATGGATGAATAATAATGATGTGGCATATATACACAAAGGAATATTATACAGCCACAAAAAATAATGAAATTACATAATTTGATGCCACTTGGATGGAACTAGAGAATATTATATTAAGTAAAGTAAGGCTGAAGAAGGTTATATATTGGAAGATCTCACTTGGAATATATAACATGACAAGAAGTGGAAAACACCAAAGGTGTAAAAGCTCCTGGCTTGAGATTACAGAATATTAGGAATATTCTCTAGTTTCTATCTTCTCAAAGTCTGTGTCACAGTCCCACATAGGATTATGTAACTAAAAGATAGATTCAGTTAAAATTATTTTTGAAAATAAACATAATTTTATAGTAAATGTGTAGTTTGTGTACCTATGTCATATAGATGAGACATTGTAAACACTTCTTGGGCAAACTTTTTTTTAAATTTTAACAATTGGAAAATGTTTAAAAAGCCTTTCATCTAGCATATAATAAAATATATGAAAGTTAATTCTAAAAACCATGACAAACTATAAATGAATATTGATTTATAGTTTTTGTAATTACTGAATATTTTATAAATAGAGGTGGAAAGAATAGAACAGAGAAATCTGTTAGTAATCCAGTGCAATGGTCCATGTGAGGGGTGATAATGATTTTCATATAGTGGTAGAAATGAAAAATGAGAAATAAATTGATAAGATATCTTCTGGGTTACCAAAGAAAAAAGAATTTTTAATAAATTTAATATTGAAAGTGAGGGAAATGGAGAAGTTAAGATAACGTGCAAGTTTGGAACGTAGTTAATTGAGTATGGAAAAATATTATTTAATTAAGTTGAAAAAATGAATGAAAAATATGTTTTTACATTGCTGACAATTACCAAGTGCAACAAATTGGAGATAGTTGAATTGTAACACTGCAAAACATGTCAACAGATATTGTAGTAAACCTTATATAAAACTACTATATGTCAATCATTTTAATTTATTTTGCAAATATTATTATTCTAGCAGAGTCTGGCAAGCTACCCGTGGCATATTTGATATGCCAAAAACAGTAACAATAAGGAGCCTAATTCCTCTGACCCTGAAAGAGACCCTAATACTCCACCGGGCTACGCTACCATGCGACAGGATCGAGTGGAGATGTTTAATAGCACCCGCTTGAGCAAATCGATGAACAACGGTATGAGAAGTGATACAAGTGATACAAATATTTGTTGTTTTAATCTTCAGAATGAAATTTAACCAGTCTCCTCATTTGACAAATGAGGAACACAAAGTAAAGAAATTTCAAGTAATAGATCCTAAATTTGCTCGAGCGGGCCCAGTAACGTCTCCATTGGAGACTTTGTTGTTACTGTGTCTGGCATATCGAATACTCTCGGTAGCTTGCCGGGCTCTCCGAGAGGGGCAGAGGAATCGAACTCGGGTCGGCCTTGTTGGCCGCTTGTAAGGCAAACGCCCTACCCGCTGTGCTATCGCTCCAGCCCTAAATTAAAAAACTATCGCTCCAGATCCTAAATTAAAAAGCTCCAGCTTAAATTAAAAAGCTCCAGCCCTAAATTAAAAAGCTATCGCTCCAGATCCTAAATTAAAAAACAGATTCAGTGGAACTGAAAACGTGATCTAAGCCAAAGCAGTAACCAAGGAAACTTTGTGAGGTGTCTGTAAGTTGACAAGGGAAGGTTGAGTGGGAGTTGGGGTGGGGAGGGAAACTGGGAACACTGGTGGAGGGAAGTTGACACTGATAGAGGATATGATGCTGATTTATTTATTGTATGCCTAAAATGTGATTATCAGTAACTTTGTAAATCATGGCTCTTTAATAAAAATTTAAAATACAATAAGTATCGTAGAAGTAGAATAAGTATCAACAAGTAAGCAGTTATATAAATGAATCTGGATTTCAGCATGTAATTCCAGACTATAGATATTTCTTTGTAAAACATCAGACTTATATGTCCAAGAAATATGATTTCCTTGTAGAAAGAAAATATAAGCAGGACCAGAGGGAAAGTACAGTGGAAAGTACACTTGCCTTGCACGTGGCCAACCCAGGTTTTATCTTTGGCACCACATATGGTCCCCTGAGCCTGTCAGGAGTGATTCCTGAGTGCAGAGCCAGGAGTAAGCCCTGAGCACAGCCAGGTGTGGCTCAAAAAAAAAAAAAAGTAAATAAATGAATCTTAAAAAGAGGAGATAAATACAAATGACTTTAATTTTTGAAATTTTGATTAAACAGTATAAAGAAATGGAAACAAATAAATAAGTAACTCTAGTTTCCATAGAAAATTTATAGCACGCAATATTGTAACTGAAAAACATAGGAGAGCTTCAGATTTTCAGCCTTTTAAATGCCACATTTAGAGTTTATTTTCTGTAGGGATTCTGGGCTATTTGACAGTCTTTCTTGGGAAAAAAAAAGTACCAGAATCATATAGTGGTTAGAAATGTCATATCGGCAGTAGTACATAGGTAGGTAGAATAGTTAAGAGTGAGTAGTGAATAGAAGTTTTTGAAATCATTTAAAAGGCAAGCACAATACAAAATTTCCTCTCAGGGACAAGGAATAGAAGAAAATAGTGGAAAATACATGGCTGGAGTAGCAAGGAGACTTCACAAGGGACCAATAAATTTATTTTAGCAGAAAAGCCCAATTTCCCTGGGGATTGTGTCTCTCAAAATGATATTTCTCTTTCACGCCTCCGATGTATCTCTTTTCTTTTACTTTCCTTGAAGACAGATGATTTAAGAGCTGTTGGACTTTTTTTCAAAGGAAACATTCTCAGAGTTTTAGGTTCTCAAAAAATGATTGAGAAATTTTGCTCGGGCATGGATATGATATCCTGTGTATAAATTTATATATGAACATTCTGAGATCTAAAATATGCCTATCTAAAATCTTGAAACACTTAAAGTATATTCCCATAGCTGAATGCTGCTAGTTCTTCTTTTTTATTTTTTTGTTAAGGAGATAAAATAAACCTAAATAATATGTAAAGGTGTGTGGTACTTACTATTTTCTTCTATAATTTAGTTTCTATGTTAGTTACAGCACTCTGTGACAATATCAAATGGCAATTACATTGTCACCTACAACAATCAATGTTTCTCCTTATGTGAATTTCTCATTAGACTCCAACATTGGACAAAACTAAGGTCTCACAAGTCATAATATTCTGGATTAAGTTCTACTTTCTATTTGTCTTACATAGATGTATATAAATCAAAATAAATGATTTAGTCCATTATAAATTACCTTCTCATTAAAAAATGGAAATAGTGATACATATCATATAAGAATTAAGAGATAATAGAAATAAATTACTTGGTACAATGGCTATCATATTTTATCAATAATGTTAGTAGTTAATCTCCCATATATAATTGGAGATCAATACACATTATATGTTGATTATTGGATAAATTGTATTCTCTAATGTGGGCTTCTTAAGCAAGTCACTTTGAAAGCTCTTTGATTCAAGGAGATAGAGAAATGTCAAGTAACTGATGGGTTAACACAGAGTTTAGGAGAACAAGGGGGATTAATAGGTCATAAAAATTCAGTTCTTACAGAAATTCAAAGGATCCTCAGGGAATACTTTGAAAAGATTTATGCCACGGAACATCAAAACCTCGAGGAAATGGGTAAATTCCTAGACTCCTACAGACTCCCAAGGCTGAACCAAGAAGACCTGGAATACCTGAACAGACCTATCACCATCAAGGAAATTGAAATGGTAATAAAAAGTCTCCCCAAGCACAAAAGCCCTGGCCCGGATGGATTCACCAGTGAATTCTTCCAAATCTTTAAAGAAGACTTACTCCCAATCCTCTTTAAGCTTTTCCACGAAATTGAAATATCAAATACACTTCTGAACAGTTTCTACGAAGCAAATATCACACTGATACCAAAAGCAGACAGAGATAACACAAAGAAAGAGAACTACAGGCCGATATCCCTGATGAACACAGATGCAAAGATCCTCAACAAACTACTAGCAAATAGAATCCAACTACTCATCAAAAAGATCATACACCATGACCAAGTAGGATTCATCCCAGGGATGCAAGGATGGTTTAACATTCAGAAATCAATCAACATAATCCATTATATCAACAAAAGAAAAGATAAAAAGCATATGATCATATCAATAGATGCAGAGAAAGCACTTGACAATATCCAGCACTCCTTTATGATGAAAACCCTAGCCAAAATGGGTATAGAGGGGACTTTCCTCAGCATAGTTAAAGCCATCCACCACAAGCCTACAGCAAGCATCATCCTCAATGGGGAAAAACTGAGAGCCTTCCCTCTAAGAACAGGGACGAGACAAGGATGCCCACTGTCTCCACTGCTGTTCAATATAGTACTGGAAGTACTTGCAATAGGAATTAGGCAAGAAAAAGATATTAAGGGCATTCAGGTAGGAAAGGAAGAAATCAAGCTCTCACTATTCGCAGATGATATGATACTATACTTAGAGAACCCAATAACCTCCACCAAAAAACTCCTAGAAACAATAGACTTGTATAGTAAAGTTGCAGGCTATAAAATCAATACCCAAAGTCCATGGCTTTCCTATACGCAAACAGTGAGAGAGAGGAAAGCTATATGAAAAAATCAATCCCGTTCACAATTGTGCCCCAGAAAATCAAGCACCTAGGAATCAGCTTAACTAAGGAAGTAAAGGACCTGTACAAAGAAAACTACAAAACGCTACTTCAGAAAATAAAAGAGGACATGAGGAAATGGAAAGATATCCCCTGCACATGGGTCGGGAGACTTAACATTGTCAAAATGGCAATACTACCGAAAGCACTGTATAAAATCAATGCAATTCCTATAAGGATACCCATGACATTCTTCAAAGAAATGGATCAAACACTTCTGAAATTTATATGGAACAATAAGCCCCCACGAATAGCTAAAGCAATTCTTGGGAAAAAGAAAATGGGAGGAATCAACCTCCCTAACTTCAAACTTTACTACAAAGCGGTAATAATCAAAACAGTATGGTACTGGAACAAAGGCAGAACTGCAGACCAATGGAACAGAGTTGAATACACTGACATCTCCCCTCAATCATATGATCATCTAATCTTTGATAAAGGTGCAAGAAATGTGAAGTGGAGTAAGGAAAGCCTCTTTAACAAATTGTGCTGGCATCACTGGACGGCTACATGCAAAAAAATGGGCTCAGAACTCTGCCTAACACCATGTACAAAGGTAAGATCAAAATGGATTAAAGACCTAAACATCAGACCAGAAACCATAAGGTACATTAAAGACAAAGTTGGTAAAACCCTCCATGACATTGAGGCTAATGGTATTTTCAAAGGTGACACGCCACTGGCTGAGCAAGTGAAAACAGAGATAGATAAATGGGACTATCTTAAACTAAAAAGCTTCTGTACCTCCAAAGAAACAGTGACCAAAATACAAAGACAGTCTACAGAATGGGAAATAATATTCGCTGAATACACATCTGACAAGGGGTTGATATCAAGGATATACAAAATACTGGTTGAACTCCACAAGAAGAAAACATCCAACCCCATCAAAAAATGGGGCAATGAAATGAACAGAAACTTTCTCAAAGAAGAAATCCGAATGGCAAAAAAACACATGAGAAAATGCTCTACATCATTAATCATCAGGGAGATGCAGATCAAAACGACAATGAGATACCATCTCACACCTCAGAGACTGGCCCACATCCAAAAGAACAAAAGCAACCGATGCTGGCGTGGATGTGGCGAGAAAGGGACACTCCTTCACTGTTGGTGGGAATGCCGACTGGTTCAGCCCTTTTGGAAAACAGTATGGATGTTCCTCAAAAAATTAGAAATTGAGCTCCCATTTGACCCAGCAATACCACTCCTGGGAATATATCCCAGAGAGGCAAAAATGTGTAGCCGAAGTGACATCTGCACTTGTTTGTTCATTGCAGCACTTTTTACAGTAGCCAGAAACTGGAAGAGACCTGAGTGCCCAAGAACAGATGACTGGTTAAAGAAACTTTGGTACATCTACACAATGGAGTACTGTGTAGCTCTTAGAAAAGATGAAGTCATGAACTTTACATACAAGTGGTACAATATGGAAAGTATCGTGCTAAGCGAAATGAGTCAGAAAGAGAGGGATAGACATAGAAAGATTGCATTCATCTGGGGTATATAAAATAACAAAATATGAGATTAATACCCAAGAATAGCTGAGATCAACACCAGGAGGATTACTCCATAGCTTAGAGGCCAGCCGGGTATTCTAGGGGAAAGGACAGTTCAGATAAAAAAGGGAACACCAAATGGAGGGTATTTGGAGGATCCTCCCAGGAGGGGAGATGCAGGTTGAAAGTAGACTGGACTGAACATGTTTGCCACTCAATGCCTCTTTTGCTGATCACAACACCCAAAAGGAGAGAGAGAACAAAAGGGAATGCCCTGCCACAGTGACAGGGGGGGATGGGGGGTGGGGGGGAGGGATATTATCCTGGTGGTGGAAAATGGGCACTGGTGGAGGGATGGGTATTTGATCATGGTATGACCGAAATCCAAGCACAAAAATTTGTAAATCTACAACTGTACCTCATGGTGTTTCACTAATAATAAAAAAAAAATAAAAGAAGAAGAAGAAAAAAAATTCAGTTCTGGCAGGTGGGGCACTTGCTTTGCATGTGATCTCTGGCACCAGATGGGGTCTCCTAAGACCTGTTAGAAGTGATCCAAGAGTGAACAGCGAAGAGAAAGCCCTGAGCATATCCAGGTCTGAAATGTCATCACAAAAAAGTAACCCACGTTCTAAATGATGTGTATCATGATATAATGTCTGATATTATTGTGTGCTAAAGGATGCTTATAAACCATGGATTCTAGTTAAATTGTTATATATTTGCAAGTCTTGGGTATTTACAACCAGAAACACATTTAAAAGTATGCACGTGTTTTTGAGAAGAAATGATTTGAGTTGCTATCATTCTGCCTTTAATCAAAAAAAAAATAGAGCTGGAGATTGTATAACACAAAGGACTTTTTATAAGGGCTTAAGAAAAATTTGTACTAGAAGTGAGGACAAACTAGACGATGGTGACATCACCTTGGAGATCACAAGGTTGAGAAATAATAAACTGGCATCAGAGAGGTATTGCCAGGGGAGATTTAGTTTCAGAAACAAAAGGTGAGGGGACAACCTGTGATCGGGTTTTTAATATAAAGGGGATATTTATACTGGACTGAGCTTATAAGAGGCACAGGAGAAAGAGTCAAGAGACATTTCAGAAAACAGGAATCATGGATGACACTAAACCAAAGTATGTAATAAAGTAGGTAAATACATGAAGGCATGTATGCGCTTGTGTGTGTCAGTGGAACATCAGGATAGTGAACTTAAATTTATTTTACTGTTTCAATTTTATTTTTATTTGGGTGAGGTCACATCTGACCGTGCTTAGGGCTTACTCCTGGCACTGTGCTCAAGGATCACTTCTGGTGGGCTTGGGGGACCATATGGAGGTGCCAAGGATGGAACCTGGATCAGCTCTGTGTAAGGCAAGCACAGCCCCCACTGTATTATCTCTTTGGCATCTAATGTTTCCATTTTAAAATTTATTTATTTTTATTATGTTCCCATTTTTATTTAGGTACCGAAATTTATGGGCTGGAGTGGATAATACAGCGGGTAGGGCATTTGCCTTGCACACGGCCGACCGAGGTTTGATTCCTCGGCCCCTCTAGGAGAGCCCGGCAAGCTACCGAGAGTATCCCGCCTGCACAGCAAAGCCTAGCAAGCTCCCCATGACGTATTCAATATACCAAACACAGTAACAACAAGTCTCACAATAGGGATGTTACTGGGCCTGCTCTAGCAAATCGATGAACAACAGGAGGACACTGCTACAGCGCTACCAAAATTTATAATGCTATTAATGATACTTTCAAGAATACATTATCCCAAGAGCCACACACATCACCAGAAAGCTTGCTTCTTTCCACCATTGTTCTAAGAACCCCTTCCAACCCTCTTCCCATTTCCTGCCTAGCCACGCATAGTTCCATAGAAGACCTCTCCAGTTCTATTGCCTTTGGTCCTCCTTCCCTCCCTCCCTCCCTCCCTTCCTTCCTCCTTTTCCTCCTGTTCCTTCCACCCCCCTTCCCTGTTTCACCCTCTCCCTCCCCCTTCCCATCCCACTTTCCTCTCTCCTTCCCCTTCCCTCCTTTCATTCCCCTCCCTCCCTCCCTCCCTCCCTCTCTTCCTCCCTCCCTCCCTCCCTTCCTTCCTTCCTTCCTTCCTTCCTTCCTTCCTTCCTTCCTTCCTTCCTTCCTTCCTTCCTTTCCTTCTTTCCTCAGAAAATTCTTATCTTTCATTTTTGTTTAATTTCCAACTGATTAGTCATTTTCCCTGATCCTGTTTGTGATTAATTTTCATTCCAAGGCATCATGGTCTGAGGGGACAGTTAACTTGATTATTAAGAAATGACCATCCCTCTACCTTAAAACCTTGTTTAAATTTGAAGTCTATGTTTATCTGATATAAGTATGGCCTTATTAAGGGAATTGTTTTTCCTGCTTTGCTGTTTTCTAGCAATGACTTTGAGAGTCTAGATGCTTTCTTCTTCTTTTTTTTTTTTTAGCTTGTTAGGACACACCCTAAAAACTAACTTCTCAGGGCTGATTATGGCCTCTGTACTCAGGGATCACTCGCAGAGGGGATCAGTGAACCATATGGAGTGCTGAAGATCTAACCGGACTCAGCAGCATGCAATCACCCTGCCCTTCCTGCTGCACTGTCTTTCCAGCCATAGAGATTCCTAATGTTTTTGGAATAAATTAAGTGGCTTTTAAAACCTTGGAAAAAATAACAGAAGTCAAATGTGACAAAAAAGCTTTTTTGATTTGTAGTGATAATGTGATAATTCACACTCCTTTTTAAAAACGCATATGCAGGACAGACATAAGCAATTAAATGCAATATAAAATATAAGGAAAATTTTTCAGAACATAGGCTGGTGAAAAAAAATTAAATTGCCTGATTTTCCTTCTTTATTTTATCACTATATCTGATTTTAGGTGAGTTCACTTTATGAGAATTCTATTCCCATCTCTACAGAAGATACAATAAAAATATTTAAACATGATCCATTTTACTTTAAGAATTGTTTTGGACTATTATTGATAAATAGTAAACACAACACATGTGTCAAAAATATACAAAACCATACACATACAAAATGACCTTACAACTATTTGCAAATCATGTTTCTATGTCCTATTTCTCATATTTATATCACAGAAGAGCTGGAAGGATAGCACAGCAGTAGGGCGATTGCCTTGCATGTGGCCGGCATGGCTGACCCAGGTTCAATTCCTCCACCCCTATCAAAAGAGCCCGGCAAGCTACCGAGAGTATCTCGCCCACACGGTAAAGTCTGGCAAGTTCCCTGTGATGTATTCAATATGTCAAAGACCGTAACAAGTCTCACAATGGAGATGTTACTGGGCCCACTAGAGCAAATCCATTAGCAACAGGAGGACAGTGCTTATATCACAGAAGAAATAATACATTCTCTACAAAATATAATGGTTAAATACTAAATAAAAGTAGCACATAATTTTATATTGTGTATATTGTGGTAATATACAGGATTATATTACCTGTATTTATAATTATATAATTGCCTATAATAAATAGGAAAAAATTGTCTTTATTATTATCATTACTATGTTTTCTTTACATAAAATTGCATTCCTTTCAACAATTAATTTTGAATTTGTAATGTTTTGTATTTTAAAAAATTTACTACTGTTTCAATCAGTATTTTCCTAACAATCCATTGTCATTTTAGCATCATAACTAAAAGAAAAACTGATAACTATTTAACAAAATAAACCATAATAACCAGATAGTTTACTTAGCAGAAAGAAGTCTCTACGAAAAAAGAAATTCGCTCTTAAAGGGATGTTGAACATCTAACTAAGTAAACATTTGGAACCTACTCAGCTGTGCCAATGGATATGATAGAAAATAAATAAAACATGCATTTTGCACATAATACACACAAGCAGAAAGCAAAAGAAAATCAGTATTCATTTACCTCCTTTCACATGGCATGACTTCCTCTTGACTTCTATAATTATCTTCATTTTTTAGCAACTACATGTTTATGTGAAATATGCACCTTATGCTGGTCCCTCTTAAAGACCCATCTGAATTATTAAAACATATCTAGAATTTTCTGAAATTTGACAAATATGTGCATGCATGAAGAAATAAGCAGCAGAAGTATAAAAACAAGGGACTGTCTTTCCCATAGTAGTGTGGTGTGAA
Source organism: Sorex fumeus (assembly GCF_029834395.1). Taxonomy (NCBI): domain Eukaryota; kingdom Metazoa; phylum Chordata; class Mammalia; order Eulipotyphla; family Soricidae; genus Sorex; species Sorex fumeus. The sequence goes on from NW_026606186.1 coordinate 12,535,710, forward strand.
AATGATACATTTTAATAACCAAATCTACATGTCACTCAGAAAAATCCATAAAATTTTATAATTCCTGGATATTGTGAAAAGAACATCATAGTTATCTTAATGTTTCTTTAGATAGTATGAGGACTTTATCATAAATCTGGCATTATTCATCTTTTCTCTATTAGAATATATAAGAAATTTATTTTTCATCTATAAGATTATATTATCAAAACTCCTCTTGTAAATTTCAAATGTAAATTTCACTTCCTCCATCATGCGTTTATGATGACAACAGTGACAGTCTCACATTCCCATTCTCTGGTAATTGTCTGCAGAGCTCTTCTAATATCTTCCCTTTGTTAATAATGGATCAATACTACCTCCATCCATTTTTCATATACATACTATCAATATTTGCCTCTGATATATAGTTAAATCCTCCACTTGGGTGTCAATTTTTTAATCCTGTAGAAGCATTTTATTTCTTCGAGTCTGTTTTTAGTCCATTTCCTTCATTTAAAAATAGGTTGTTAAAATTCATGATGTCTTATAACAACCCCTCCTGCAATTAAGAGACAGATTGTGTCTGGATGCTTTAGTGGGGGGGGGGGGGGGACTCAAGAAACAGCTGTAGTTCAAAGGGAGCAATTCTGCACTGTCCGTGTTTCTGAATGTGATTTTCTATGAGTGTGGGAAGGCATTAATTGCTTGTCCAAGAATCCAAACAAAATGTGTTTGCTTTGACCTCTTTTTCTCTCATCTTTTGGGTCACACCCAACTGTGTCCAGGGATTACTCCTGGCTCTGTGCTCAGGGATAACTCCTATCAGAATTCAGGGGACTATATATATTGCCAGGGATTGAACCTGGGTCAGCCGCATACAGAACAAGTGCCCTGTAGACTATACTATTACTCTTGCCCCTAGAATTTGATTTCCACAAAGCACATGAACCAGTTTTTAATGTATACAAACAAAGTGAGTGTATGCAAAATAAAAAAAACAGATTATATATCATGTTACTTCATGGCATTTTTTTTAATGTATGTGAAAGTCTTATTGGTTTTGCTGGCTAATTTAGAAATGTTTTGGGTGATGTAGATATAACCTTGGTTTTTGAAACTTTATTTTTCGTCCCACTCTCAGAGGTACTTAGGGCTTACTCCTCGTTCTGTATTCAGGAATCACTCGTGTTGGGGCTCTCTCTGTGACCCAGAGAGAGGTGTGGTGTTGGAGATTAAGTTTTGGTTGATCACTTACTTGTACCTGCTGTACTATCCCTCTCATCAAGATTTTTATTATTTTAGCTAAACTTTACTTCAAAATATTGAATGTTTATAAGTTCCTTATTATTTAATTTTCAAGATTTACTCTCAAATTTGTGAAATTTTTTCCTTCAAATAAAGCATATATTCAAAATTATTATTTTAGAGGCAAACACATTTTTTAAGGAACTAGTATATAATAGTTTGACCCATACATTGTGGGGACTTGTATTTAGAAGTAGCATAACTTTCAATGCTCAATTAAAAATACATATTTTTTTAAAGACAAGGTACATGATCCTTAACTCAGCATAAAACTTCTCAGGCATCAATAAATACAGGAACATTGAATTCTGAGTGAGGAACTAATCAGGTTCTGACTTAGAACACTATACAAGGATCTGTTTTAAAACTTACGCTAGCATTTTGGCCAACACTAGATAATTCTATCAAAATCTAGAGATAGGAGAAAGGTAAAATAGAGACAAAAATTTTAATCCAGCTAAATGCGTGAAATCTGTCTACAAAAAGAGCAATAAAGTGTGAATGTTAAGTGAAAGCAAATGGCTTAAGGAATATTCAGTGACTTGCTACTTTACCCATGGGTTCCTTCACTTTAAACTCTTATATGAAATGTTCATATACTGGTTACAGAGAACGAATTAGAAAAAAAGAAACATTTTGTCATGTCTAAACTTTGTGGAAAGTCTGAAGTATGTAAGTGGGGTATGTCCCCTCTCATTTATGTTATCAGGCTTGAACTTGATCTTTAAATTCACTGACTCTCACCATAAAGACCACAGAGTTTGATTTCACCCTGACCCCATTGCCACAGAAAGTACTCATAATATGTACTCAGAGGTACATTTGTAAGCATTTATTAAGCCCTCCTTCCCAATAACCATAGTTGCTCCACTAACCTTTAATTTCGAGGGATTCAAAAACTAGCAACACCGTAAGTGGCGCTGCCAGCCACAGACTTACAAAAGAGAACGTGCTTTAATTAACATCTACCTGTGTTAAAGCTAATACACAGGAGTTAATCTTTAAGAATTGTACATTTAACCTCTCTAGGAAAGAGATATTCTGGTTACATTTTTTGTTTTACTTCACTACATGACCTTTTCTTTTACCTATTGGTTCTTTCTTTCTTTCTTTCTTTCTTTCTTTCTTTCTTTCTTTCTTTCTTTCTTTCTTGCTTGCTTGTTTACTTGCTTGCTTTCTCTTTCTCTTTCTATTTCCCTTCTTTTTTAAAAAAAATATTTTACTAAATCACCATGAGATAGATCATTACAAAGCTGTTCATGATTGAGTTTCAATCATACACTACTCCAACACCCATCCCTACACCACTGTACATTTCCCAGCATCGATGTATCAATGCCCGCAATTTCCCTCCCACCATCCCCAAACTTCCCCCCCAGCAGCCTGCCTCTATGTCTCTATGGCAGGTACTTTCCTTCTCTCTCTCTCTCTCTCTCTCTCTAACTTTTGGGTATTGTGGTTTTCAATACAGATATCGAAAGGTTATCATATATCCCTTTACTTACTTTCAACACTCAGCTCTTGTCCCAGCAAAATTATTTCCAATTATTATTGTCATACTGGTCTCCTCTTTATCGTACCTTCAATCTGCTTCCTCTCCCCCGCAAACACACACACTTGTGGTAGATTTCAATCATTGACCAGTTCCTCTGCCCCTGGCTTCCCTAGCCTTGGATATCAGTCTCACACTATTTTTATATCAGAAATTAATGCAGCCATTCTATATTTGTGCCTCTCCTTCTGACTTATTTAACTCATCATGATATTCTCCATGTCTATACACTTATATAGGAAAGTTTTATGACTTCATTTTCTTAACAGCTGCATAGTATTCCGTTTTGTAGATGAAACATAGTTTCTTTATCCAGTTGTCTGTTATTCATGCTATCATGTTTTCTTGTATTTTATTGGCTGTCCATTCTTCTCTCTTTCTCTCCTTCCTTCTTCCTTCCTTCCTTCCTTCCTTCCTTCCTTCCTTCCTTCCTCCCTCCCTCCCTCCCTCCCTCCCTCCCTCTCCCTCCCTTCTTTCCTTCCTTCCTTCCTTCCTTCCTTCCTTCCTTCCTTCCTTCCTTCCTTCCTTCCTCCCTTCCCTTCTTTCTTCCTTTCTCACTCCCTCCCTCCTTCCCTCCCTCCCTCCTTTCTTTCTTTCTTTCTTTCTTTCTTTCTTTCTTTTTTCTTTCATCTTTCTATCTTCCCTCCCTCCCATCCTCCCTCCCTCCCTCCATCCCTCCCTCCCTCCCTCTCTCTCTCTCCCTTCCTTCCTTTCTTTCTTTCTTTCTTTCTTTCTTTCTTTCTTTCTTCCTTTCTTCCTTTCTTCCTTTCTTCCTCCCTCCCTCCCTTCCTCCCTCCCTCCTTCCCTCCCTCCCTCCCTCCTTCCTTCCCTCCCTCCCTCCCTCCTTCCCTCCCTCCCTCCCTCCCTCCCTCCCTCCCTCCCTCCCTTCCTTCCTTCCTTCCTTCCTTCCTTCCTTCCTTCCTTCCTTCCTTCCTCTCACCTAGAAGTGGACTCTGTGATCAGATTTTACTCCCAAAGCTGATCCTTAGGGAACATATGCAGTGCCAAGAATCAAAACAGAGTTGTCTGCATATTAAATCCCTGCACTATCTTTCCAGGTCTTAGGCTTAATTTTTAAACATTTATTTATTAACTTTCCCCTTCTCTTCTCTCTGTTGCCAGTGGATGTTCCCTGTATGGCTTATGTGAAGTGTCATGAGAGAAACAGCAGGCTCTACAAGAAAATCTTTCCTCTACCCACCTCTAAATCCTGGAAGTGCCTGACAGATTTAGGTCTGATGAAAGTCCACTCGGAGGCCATGTATTGTACTGATCTCACATCCTGTTCTGCCAGCCCCTGAACCGGAAGTCTGCTTGTTCTTCGTGGAATCGGAAATGATCCCTGCCACCTAATTCTTCAGGAATCCATGAACTCGGGCTGGAGCAAGGCTGGAGTTTTGCTTTTCACAAAGAAGAATGTCAGTCCTAATCTTACCCTGGCCTTTGGGGTTTGTCACCTTTCTCTACAGAAAAGAATTTCAAGAGTAGACAAACAGTGAGGTATAATAAGTTTATTTGGGAAATAGAGGAAGGCAAGGAGAGAGGTATGTTAATATTTATATGAAGAGAGAACACAAGCAGAGAAAGCCAGTACACATTCCAATGAAAGCACAAATCTCAGGACGGGAGATAATAATAGTGTTGGCAAGGGCACCACATGCTTGAGTGGGATGCATGCAGGTAACACATGGTCCATGCTGCATGCATGAACCTCTACCTTTGCTAGGGTAGTTTGTATATTTTTCCCAAAGTGCCTCACTCCCAGTCCATTGCAATGGTGCAATGGTGGTTTCTGCCAAGGGAGAGAGTTTGGAGCAATTGATGGGCTTCTTTTGATACTTTTCTGTGGTTTTTGTTTAACAGTGGCATCTCTCAGAGATCCATCAGGGTGTGAGCATGGAGTTCTGCATCTCAATGGCTTTTTTTTTTCTTTTTGGGTCACACCCAGTGATGCTCATGGGTTACTCCTGGCTCTGTGCTCAGGAATTACTTCTGGTGGTGCTTGGATGACAGTATGGGATGCTGGGGATTGAATCTGGGCAAACAACCCTACCAACAATACTACCTCTGTGACCCATCTCAATGGCTTTTTGGGCTCTTGAGATGGGCCTCCATGCTCCTGTTCTGGTTCAGGTTTCAGTTTTCCCTAAGTTACTTTACCAGGGCTCCCCTATTTTCTTGCCTGTAACACCTTTGTTGTTATAACAATTTCGAGACTGCACACATTTTCTCTGGATCGTTCTCTGGGTTGTTCTATTCAATTTTTTGAACCTTCTATTCAATACTTTGAACTTTGGTGCTCATGGGGGTTGGATACTTTGTTATGGTGCTTTCATGTGCTTGGTTTTCATGTACACATGACATCATTTCTTTGTTGTGGCACCAAGATCTCAAACATAAGGGTTGCTGGAATGGTACTGGCTGTGTGTGGTGATGCTAGATATTGAACTTATGGTATCTGGCTGGTACTCTACCACTGAGGTATAGAGTACATGTTCAAATTGAAGAACTGAGACAGTAAGGTAGATAGGGGAGGACCTCCATGGCAGTGAAATTCCTGGGAAATAATGAAACCAACTAGTCCTAAAGCTGTCAGGATCTACCTTATGGACACAGGAACTAAGGACTGGTAAGACTCTCACTTGGTGTCAGCAATGGACCTTGAGGAAGCTGGACCCCTTCTTACAGAAAGGATAAAGTTCAGTGGAGACAAAGGCCAATAAGGACTTGAAAGAGAAGGATCTGATGAAAATTTCCCCAAAGCGCTAAATTTGTTTCCTTATGACAGTATCTGAACAACCCTCAAGCACCCCATGGCTCCACCTCCCCCCACTCATCCCTCCCATCCTCCACAGAAAATTCCAGAGAACTCCAGGCCAAGGCAACCTGAAGAATATTCATGTATTTTTAAAGGCCATTCAGAGCTCTCTCACCTTTGGATAAGCCCACATTCTCTCTTGGGCACTTAACTTTCTTTCTCTCCCTCTTTTTCACTCCTCGAAAACTTCAAAATCTATTTTTATTTCACTGTTCATCTCCTCTTAAAATTATTTTTTGTGAGAAAGGTAAAGAATACAAGAAATGCATGGATAAGGCCTAGGACTAACTTTCCTTTCCTGCAAGGAACAATTCCTCACTCCAGCCTGAGACCACACACAGCTCTCTGAGAAATCAAGTGGTAGGGATTAACTCCTGTGCATCAGAAGTAGACATCAGTTTATATAGCATATTTTTCAAATTTATTTTCATTGAATCAACATAAGATACATTTTCAGACTGACAAACTTTCGTGATTATGTTTCAGTCATACAATGATTGAGTATCCATCCCTCGACGAGTGCCCATTCTCCACCACCATTATAACTATAACATATTGAGTGTGTGAAAGTATATACATTACACTCTTCAGAAGAAAGCAAATTGAAAGTGAAATAAAAAACAGTTAATAGAGGTTGGTTCGCAGGAAGGGAAAAAAGGTGAAAGCCAAAGGTGCATTAAAGCTTCAGAAAACAATTGATCACCTGGGTATTAGACCTACAATGTAATAAGAGATTCCTTTTATGTTGTTTACTTTCTTAGTCTTGTTAATTTTCTATCATATCATGTTGACCAAAAAGAGAATGTTTTAAGCAAAACTTCATTAATGGTTCTTCTACAAATTATGAGCTTAATTTCTTTTCTAACTTAAACAACATTAAAGCATAATCTGTCAATGTCCAAGTGTAAGATTACAATAAATTTAACTTTTTGTTATTAATAGTTACAATAAATTAAACTATTTATGGTAAATAAATACAGAATGATTAATTTAAAAAAAAAAAGTAGACATCAGGTGCGGTTTAATGGCTACCCTAGTGGAGCTGGCCTGACTTGAGGTCCATGCAGTGGAGACTCATTGCAGACTTTATCAGTCCTAGACTTCCCAGCTGACTGTGAGGTGGCAGAGGTGGATCAGGAGAAAGTGGCCGTCTTTCTCCTTCCAGACACCCGGGGGCCCACTGGCATAAAACCCACATAGCTTCATTTCAAACTGGCCTTTTCATAACATTTCCCAATTACTTTCAACAAGCAAGAACTTGGACAATTAAATTTGGCAGATAGTTCTTCGTTGTGTCATGTTATTCATTGGCAAGGAAACTAACAGCTCTGAACCCTGGGCACTAATTTCTTATGAACCCATTTTTTATGTATGCTAAGAGGAGGTGAAATACTCTAAATTGGGAGCCACCGATAAACACTTCTTATTGTGATTTACTCAAATTCAATAATCAAGTAACTATCAGAATTGTGGTTGATCCCAGAATATGTCATATTTACTTTTAAAGTTGCCTTGATCTAAGGAAGTGGCATATAGTGAGTATAGTTTAGAGCAAAATAAATTTAATAGAAAGTACTATTTGGACATTTAGATATATAAGATGATACCGTTCACTGGTGTAATTTTTAAATGTAATAAAATCTGTACCTTAAGTAAATTATTATGTTTGTTGATTTATAAATGTAAGGAAAATACCATGAACTTCAATGATTATAAATAGAGATGTATTCATTAATCTGTTGAATTCTCACAATTTATGCCAAAGTCTTCATTATTTTTATTATGTATTCATTCTTTTTAATTTAAGTATTGTGAATTGGCTAAATAACCTCTGCTAAGTCGTTTTAAGACAGTTCCCATCAGAAGTCAGTGGGAAGAAACAACCTCTTCATTAATGAATCTGAAAAGAACTTATATCACTGACTTGTTAATAGACAGTTGTGCAGTCTTGGTGACAATTGGCACAACTGGTGGCTGCTCTCTGGAGATTTCCCAAGAATTTGATAAATGTAATAAACAGACAATGGAGAATAAAGTGAATAGGGCAAATATCTGTTTGACTTCATAAATATTAGAAGAAAAAGATAGTGGGAAATTTATCTTCCAGGATTAAATTTATTTTACAGAATATGTACACACAAATATACTTACAATGGTGCGCACAGGTGGACACATCCCACATTAATTTCCCCTTTGCTTTCAATTTATCAAGATTCCCATGTCTATTCTGACAGTTAGTTAACCTACCTGGACTCAAAATGTAGTTAAAGAGAACCTCACTGTATCCAGAGCATGATTTGTCTTTATGTCTGTTTTCAGAAGCTATATCTCTGGGTTTGACAGTTCCCAAAGAGAGAAAAGATAGCCTAAGGGTCCCAAGCTGAAATTGCTTTAACTTAGAACTATTTATCAATAAGCTTACTCCAGTTACTAAGAAGGTTTTCCTTCTGATGCTTACTTTTGTAATGCAAATACCGTCAAACTCCCCTGAAAGATTTGAATGTCTGATTTTGATACATCTCCTACTAACCTTTACCCTGTGTCCTTCAATTAGTATACAACAGAAATAACCAATATTTGCACAACTGTTTGATGAAGAATCTTTGATAAACATGTCTTTATTTAATTTTTATTACAAACCATAAGACAATTGTAAGCATTACTTTTATTTTACAATTGGAGGAACTCACAGAGATCAGAAATTACAACAAAGTCTTGTTATAGCACAGTCCTCCCTTGTTCATTTATTTGCTCAAGCAGGCACCAGTAACGTCTCACAAAAAATTGTGAGACTTGTTGTTACTGTTTTTGGCATATAGAATATGTCACGGCTAGCTTGCCAGGCTTTGCCTGCAGGCGAGATACTCTTGCTAGCTTGCCAGGCTTTCTGAGAGCGGTGGAGGAATTGAACCTGGGTTGGCTGTGTGCAAGGCAAACGCCCTACCCGCTGTGCTATCGCTCCAGCCCTTATTGCTTCGGCATCACATATATTTAATTATTATAAAGGTAAGAAAATGAGATCTGAACTCAGGTTTTCCTGATTGAAAATTATTCATCTCCTTTAGCAATTAGTTGCAAATGTTCTCTCTTCTCTTATTCTTAACTTGCCTTTCTACAGTATATTGATGTAAGCAACAAATGAAAAAATTAGTGGTACTACATAAAACTTTAAAAAAAAAAACCATTCTCTACAGGAAAAAGCAACCAATATAATATAAAGACAACTTATAAAAAAGGGAAATATTTGTAAATCACACATCTGATTAAGAACTAATATAAAAAAAAGTATAGAATTCATTATGCAAAAAAAAATCCCTGTGCTGGTGAGTTCTTGAGAATTGTATTTCAGATTTGCATACAAAACTAGGAAAATTAAAAATTAAGTTTTCTTGTACAGTTAAATAGATGAGTCCATGTTCCTCCCTAAATGTCTAGGCATCTTCTTCAACTATGAACACAATGAACTCAACAGTCATCCTGTCTCAGCCTATAGTCTGTCCCTGTCTGGGCCTGTGGGGCCTCCCTGTACTCATCCATCTGTCTGGGTATGGAGAGAGAGAGAGAGAGAGAGAGAGAGAGAGAGAGAGCATTGGGAGTGGGGGGAGCAAAAAGGAGGAGGGGTAGGGGATAGAGAGAGAATGGGGCCAGGTGCCTCCCTTTCTCTGCTGCTGCCATCTTCCATCCCCAGCCATCCATAATCTATTTTGATTGGCTACAAATTTGACAGGCTAACTGTTCCATTGGCAAAATTTATAGTGACCAACTAAGTTTACCTGGCCCTCCAGATTGATCTTCCTTTAGCTAAATTATTCCATTTAGCAATGTTTCTTCCACTTCCTCTGTATCAATACAACTTGAAATGTACGACAGCAATGAATCTAAGTAAACACTTTACTCAAGATGCACAGTTGGCCAATAGATAGATGAAATGATGTTTGTCATCACTAATTATTAAATAAATATAAATCAGTCACAATCAGAAAATTAATTCACACTTGCTGTAATGACTCTCATTAAGCGGAAAGAGGTCAAAGGAAGAGATGAGTGTTGATGAAGGTGAGAGAAAAAGGCATATTGTGTCCTGTTTGTTGGAAATAGAAACTGATATAGCCATTATAAAAATAGTCCAGAACCTCCTCTAAAACTTAAAACAAAACTCCCCCATGGTATGATCTAAAAGTTATGCTTCTAGTTATATATCCAAAATAATAATAATGAAAAAAAACTTCATTTCAAAAAGATAGCTTCAATCACAAATTATTATGGCACTACCATTATTAATAATACCAACATGCAGAAATAACTAGTGCTCATCAATAAATTAATGCATAAAGATGTTTATATATATTTTACATAAAAATACATATTAATATTATTCAGCCATGAGGATAAAAGCAATCTTGCCATTTACAACAATATGAATAAACATTGATAAATGAAAAAATTTAGCTATAGAAAGGTCAGTCATACTGTATGATTTCATCTCTGTATAGAATCTGAAAAAGCCAAACTTGATATTTTTCTAATTTTACAGTTGGACCTAGAATGTGGTTTTCAGAGGATCAATGTTGGGGAACAATGGGAAGATGTTAGTGAAAGGATATAAACTTTAGTCACAAAATTAATAAGTTCTGGTAATCTAATGTACAACATGGTGATTATTGTTAATAACATTGTATTATATACTTGAAAGTTGCTGAAAAAATCAGCTTTACATGTTTCCACTACAAAATGATATGCTAATTATGTGACAGAGTGGAAGTATTTTCTCAACTATGATGGCATTTATTTTGCCTTATTTATGCATATAAATCAATCTTTTGTACACATTAAATTTCAGTTTCATGTCCAACCTACTTAAATAAAACTTGAAAAATTCAGAACCATGTGTGATGCACAAATAATATAGTGAGGCATTATCAATAATATTTGCCAATTTTAAAGATCAAATAATTTCTTTCTCCTCTGATTCACTTCCATTTTATCCTATTCAGGGAAATTGTCAACATTTGTTCTGGACTTATTTGCTGAATAGTTATTTTGAAAAAAATTGGGGACCCAGAAATTACCTAAATTTTAATACTGTTGCTTCTAGTTCATCAATGCATATATTACAAAAGCTCTGTTTCTTCTTTCTTTTCCTACATCCTCATTGCGATTATGCTATATCTGGTTTGTTTGGTCAAGACTGAGAAGTAATAGTGAGAAGATTTAAGAATAAAAGAGTTTATAATCCTAATTTTTTTAGGAGAGGAGTAATGCTTATCAGAAACAGTATTGGAAATCCAGGTCTCATTACCTACTTGGAAAGTCAGATTTTTTTTGTTTGATTGATTGATTGATTTTTGGACCACACATGGGCAGTGCTTAGGGATTCCTTTTGGTTCCACTCTCAAGGATCATTTTTGGTGGAGCTGGAGGAATCATATAGGTTGCTAGGAATTGAACATGGCTTGGCCACGCACACTGCAAGAGCCCTACCTATTATACTATCACTACAACCCAAATAGTTTATTTTTAATTAGACGTTCATGGAAACTTTCTGCCCTTGATGATGATTCATTTAAGGTTTTTGTACATTTTAGCATTGTATATGTTAACAGCAAATAATTGAAGAAGTTGTGATATTTTCTGTATCACATGTTCCCAGTTGTTTACCAAATCCTTTTCAGGGAAAAACAAAGTATTTGGTGCCCCCAACCCCCACAAAATACAACTGTTTTTGTAACCCAAGTTATTTTTTAAGGTAATATGGTTTATAAAATGTCCATCTTACCATTTTGTACTCACTATGTCAACACTCCATCAGAGATGTCAATAACCCTTCCCAAATTCCCTTCCCTTGTTACCCTTGCTCCCTGTCCCCCATCCCTTAACTGTATCCTGCCCTTTGAAATCTCAGTTCACTGTTCTAGTGACGTAACTAAGGGAATTCCCTAATCTCCTTTTTTGTTTCCTTATATTCGAATTATTACTGAGGTTGTCTACTATTTATCTTTTTCTCTGACTCATTTCACTTAGTTTGCTACCCTACAGTTTTATCCAGGTTGCAGAAGACTGCCAAATTTCATTTCTTTACCAGTTAAATAATATTTTATTAAGTCTATATACCCCAATTTTGGTATCTGTTTATCTATTGTTGGGCAATTGAATTGTTCCAAATCTTAGTTGCTGTGAATATTACTGTAATGAATAGGTGTGCTTTGCCCATTTAAAATGTATATTTTATAAAAGTAATTAGACACTCATGAAAAAATTTTGCATCTTTCACTCAAACTAAATGTCAATTTTTATCTGATTCTACTCTAATAACAAGTGCTTTGAAACTAAAGAAAATCCTAGCAATAGTAAGGGAAAGATGTAATTATGAAAATGTGGTACAAAAGGATGCAACTTTGAAAACTATGTTGAAGATCGAAGATGGGAGTCACGAACTGAATGCTTCTCTAAGGCATCCTGAAAGCAACACAGCCTTTTTACTATGTTGATTTTAACCCACAGAACACAAGTCAGACTTCTTCCCTACATAACTGTAAAGTAATACAATTGTGTTGTTTTAAGTCATTTTGAGTTTTGGTACTCATGCCTATTATATAAAATGCATAGTTAGAAATCTGGACTAGCCAAGGTATATGCATGATTTCCTTATCTAGGCCCTTTATTTTTATCTTATCACATAAAGATAAGAACTCCACTGTTTAAAGATAAATATATCTAGAATATAATCCTACAGCCTTGGCTCCAAAGTCTGGTGAAGTTCCAGTCTTGAATTCACATTTTGAACTTTCTACATCACAAATACCCTTTGGATTTATTCTTAAAGAATGGTCCAATCGGTATGACTGTACTATTTGATTTATTTAACAAATTTTTATACCATACTGTTTCATTTCTGGACTGGTAGCTGGATCTCAGTTATAAACTATATGGACTAAATTCAATCTCATGCCAATTTTAAAAATTTTTATTGAAACAAAAGTATGTCCATATCTTTGCATGCTATTAATTCTTCTCTAACAATATGAACATATAGTAAGTTATCAACAAAAGAGATTGTATGGCCCATGGCCTAAACAACTTTGACTATACTTATACATATGTATAGACAGAGACAAAAAGAGGCGGAGAAAGAGAATGCTTTCCAATGCTAGTTCCACAGATAAGATGGGCAATGAAACATGCATGCACAGACATGAAGAGTATTATGATGAGTAAGTACTTGATGTTATGTAAATGTAAGAGAATGGGGATAACATTTAGCTAATCTTATTAAACCAATAGCTGAAGGATGCATAGGAGTTAGCTGAATAAACTGTGAGAAATTAGGTAAAAGTGTATGAGTAAAGTAAGTAAAGTAAAGGCCCTCCCGTTGATCGTCGATTTGCTCGAGCGGGCCCAGTAACGTCTCCATTGGAGACTTTGTTGTTACTGTGTTTGGCATATTGAATACTCTCGGTAGCTTGCCGGGCTCTCTGAGAGGGGCGGAGGAATCGAACTCAGGTCGGCCATGTTGGCCGCTTGTAAGGCTAACGCCCTACCGCTGTGCTATCGCTCCAGCCCATATATGAGATATAAGGAGAATCATGTGTTGGATGATTGGAAAGGGCATTTGACATTAGTTTCAGGCAAGGACAAATGATGACAGTCCATGAGTCCACAAGACCATGTTGGAGATAATATATTCCATGCAGAAGGCAATGTGAAGAAATTAGTGACTAGATTTTTTTGTTGTTGTTGTTGTTTTGAGTCACAACCAGCGATGCACAGGGATTACTCCTGGATCTGCATTCAGGAATTACCCCTACCGGTGCTCAGGGGACCATATGGGATGCTGGGAATCAAACCCGGGTCGGCCACGTGCAAGGCAAACGTCCTACCCACTGTGCTATTGCTCCAGCCCCAGTGACTAGTCTTAAGTTTGGTTTCTTTCCCCTGTAATTGGTTATCTCTAAACTATAGCTTTTCTGATATGTTCCAAACTCTTCTTCCAAAGACTTCAAGAGCATCACTCTAGAAAAGTTTTCAGAGAATCTCACACCTGTTCCATGTTATACTGATATTTTGTACACACAACTAACTCAGTTTTTTCTTATGAGCCATTGTTTGGCTATTTCCCAAGTTACAGATCACTGGAGTTCCATTGCATTCATCACATTTATGAGCCTGTCCTCATTCTGAGGGAGACTAGTTACCTTGATGTAACAGAAACAGACAATTCAGCACCAAAAAAATTGCACTGACAAGAGTTACCTTGACTTTAAATCCTGGCTATCTAACTTCATAGTTGTATGATGGTAAATGAGATGTGACATAAAGTGTCTCCTCTGTGTCTTTACTTATAAAATGGACACGGGATTCTTGAGGATGGCATATAAAAGTTGATGGTATTAATAGACACTACTAAAAGCATCCCTGTACCTATATCCTTTTCTAGTTCCTCTAACTATGACTTGACTTCAGTTTTTATTATTGAAGAGGGTATAGAGGACACCCAGAGACCCACATAGGCTTAGGATTTTTACTCTTACCTTTTGTCTTTTCTATAAGACCATGCCTGGGAGGGTCTGTTGAAGAATGAAGCAAGAAAACAGAAATATTTCATCCTAGTTTTTTCATCTTCAGATGTTTGAGACCTCCCAGTAAACTTATTGCTATCACTGGAGTCACCCCCACAATCCCTAGTTTGGACTAGGAAAATAGACCAACTGACTTTCATGAATGAAAGTATGAACATTTCTCAAGTGTATCTCTTATATATTGTGATACACAGCTTCACAAAAGGTTTTGTAGCAGTGGCTAACCAGTGCATTGATAGTGGCTGGATAAGTGTCTGGAAGCACTTAATATTAATTGTAGGCCCTCCTCTCCCACGAGTAAAGACCAGATGTGCAATGTAAATATCAGCAGGTGTCAATTCAGACTAGACATTTGTCACTACATTGATTGATGTGTTTCTTCACTTCCTCTGCGCTTACAGATTGCATGATTGTACATGCACATTCACACACACACACACACACACACACACATACACACATACACACATACACCTTGTGATGAACTGAACTATAGATATTACCATCTGCATTCTTATGAATACCTGTCTGATGCAATCTATGGAGCTTTAACCAAGTTGCCTCTAAATCCTATTTGTCCTTTTTCTTTAGGGACACATCATTGCTTCCATATATTTCTGGCCCAGCAAGACTCAGCAAGCTACATCATGTCAGGGTCAGCACAGCCTCGCTTCTGAAGTAATCTGGAGATGGTTTCCAAAGAGGCATGTTATTAAAGAAACAATGCCTTTGTCTAGGCAGCAGGACTAAGTGCTGTTTATTTCCAGATGCTTTCCTGGAACACAGGGGAGGGAGTGCAGCTGCCCGTCATTCATGGACGGGTAGAGACATGCTGAGGGGCAGCTCTCGGAGGAAATGATCAAGCTCATTTAGCATTGGGGACATGATGAATTTTTTTCCTGAGTTTTTAAAGGAAGAACTCAGTTTCCTTCTTCCTTTGCTATACTGGTTGCAAATTGTGATGTTCCTATTTGTCTGAGTGCCACTTTCTATCTCTCCTTCACCTGATTATCTAAGTTTAAACTTTTGCTTAAAATTTCTTCATATAAATATCTTTCTGAGATCACTTTCTCACCCTCACACTGTTGCTTCTGATCAAGAATAGCTAACACAAGTGGCTCAGAACACAGCCTCCAGGAAATAAGCCAACAGCAAAAATGACTTCAGTGAGAATTGAGCATAGGTATCTGTTCTTGGATTCTTTTCAATTTTAATTTACTTTTGTGAACATGAGAGATAGCATAGTGGTAAGACACATGCTTACTTTTCACCTGTGTTCAGTCTTCAGTGCCTTATATGTATAAGCCCACCTGGAATTATCCTTGAGTCCAGAGCCAGGAGTTTATTTGTTAAATCATCATTCATATTCAAGTTGATGAAGAAATAAACCACATATCTCTGTAAAGTAATTGAAAACTTATATCCCATTGGTGCTGTGTGATAGTACTCAGTTAGTGTGCTTGCACATGGGCAATGTGGCGTCATTTCCTGGCACCCCATAGAGTTTCCCAAGCACCACTAGGAATGATCCCTACATCTTTTTTTTAAATTTTTATTAGTGAAACACCATGAGGTACAGTTGTAGACTTACACATTTTTGTGCTTGGGTTTCAATTATACAGTGATCAAGTACCCATCCCTCCACCAGTGCCCATTTTTCACCATCACGGATCCCAGTATCCCTCCCATCCCCAACCCCCAACCCCCCCCCGCCCCCGTCCCACCCTGCTTCTGTGGAAGGGCATTCCTTTTTGTTCTCTCTCTCCTTTTGGATGCTGTAGCTTGCAAAAGAGGCATCAAGTGGCAATCATGTTCGGTCTATAGTCCACTTTCAGCATGCTTCTCCCATCCTGGGAGGACCCTCCTAACACCCTTTATTTGGTGCTCCCTTCTCTATTTTAGCTGTCTTTTTCCCTAGCATGTGCGACTGGCCTCCAAGCCATGGAGTAAACCTCCTGGTACTTATCTCAGCTATTCTTGGTTATTAGTCTCCAATTTTGTTACTTTATGTTCCCCAGATGAATGCAATCTTTCTATGCCTGTCCCTCTCTTTCTGACTCATTTTGATTAGCATGATACTTTCCATGTAGTACCACTTGTATGTAAATTTCATGACTTCATCTCTTCTAACAGCTACATAGTACTTCATTCTGTAGATGTACCAAAGTTTCTTTAACCAGTCATTTGTTTTCAGGCACTCAGGTTTTTTCCAGATTCTATTGTAAAGAGTGCTGTAATGAACAAACAAGTGCAGATGTCACTTCGACTATACTTTTTTGCCTTTCTGGGATATATTCCCAGGAGTGGTATTGCTGGGTCAAATGGGAGTTCAATTTCTAATCGTCCATACTGTTTTCCAAAAGGGCTGAAACAGTCGGCATTCCCACCAACAGTGAAGGAGGGTCCCTTTCTCGCCACATCTGCGTCACAACCAGTTGCTTTTGTTCTTTTGGATGTGGGCCAGTCTCTGTGGTGTGAGATGATATCTCATTGTTTTTTTGATCGGCATCTCCCTGATGTTTAGTGATGTGGAGCATTTTCTCATGTGCCTTTTTGCCATTTGCATTTCTTCTTTGAGAAAGTTTCTGTTCATATCGTCTCCCCATTTTTTGATGGGGTTGGAAGTTTTCTTCTTGCGGAGTTCAACCATTACTATATATATCCTTGATATCAACCCTTTGTTGGATGTGTATTGGGTAAATATCCTTTCCCATTCTGTAGACTGTCTTTGTACTTTGGTCACTGTTTCTTTTGAGGTGCAGAAACTTCTTAGTTTAAGATAGTCCCATTTGTCTATCTCTGTTTTCACTTGCTTGGCCAGTAGTGTGACATCTTTGAAGATACCATTAGCTTCAATCTCATGGAGGATTTTGCCAACTTTGTGTTCAAAGTACCTTTTGGATTCCATTCTGATGTTGAGGTCTTTAATCCATTTTGATCTTAATTTTGCACATGGTATTAGGCAGAGATATGAGCCCATTTTTTTTGCTTGTAATCGTCCAGTTTTGCCAGCACAATTTGCTAAAGAGGCTTTTCTTACTCCACTTCACATTTCTTGCTCCTTTATCAAAGATTAGATGATCATATGTTTGAGGGGAGATTGTCAGTATATTCAATTCTGTTCCATTGGACTGCAGCACTGCCTTTGTTTCAGTACCATGCTGTTTTAATTATTACTGCTTTGTAGTAGAGTTTGAAGTTTTTAGGGAGGTTGATTCCTCCCATTTTCTTTTTTCCAAGAATTGCTTTAACTATTTGTGAGGGTTTATTGTTCCATATGAATTTTAGGAGTGTTTGCTCCATTTCTTTGAAGAATGTCATGGGTATCATTATAGGGGTCGCATTGAATTTGTACAATACTTTGGGAGGTATTGCCATTTTGACAATGTTAATTCTCCCTATCCATGAGCAGGGGATATCTTTCCATTTTCTCGTGTCCTCCCTTATTTCCTGAAGTAAGTTTTTGTAGTTTTCTTTGTACAGGTTCTTTACTTCCTTAGTTAAGTTGATTCCTAGGCACTTCATTTTCTGGGGCACAATTGTGAATGAGATTTTTTTAAATGTCACTTTCTTCTCTCTCACTGTTTGCTATCACACAGCACCAATGTGATATAAGTTTTCAAGTCCAAAAGTCATAGACTTTTGGGTATTGATTTTATAGCCTGCAACTTTACTATACAAATCTATTGTTTCTAGAAATTTCTTGGTAGAGTTTATAGGCTTCTCTAAGTATATCATCTAACATATCATCTGCGAATAGTGAGAGTTTGATTTCTTCCTTTCCTACCTGAATGCCCTTAATATCTTTTTCTTGCCTAACTGCTATTGCAAGTACTTCCAGTACTATATTGAACAGCATATACTTGTCTCGTTCCTGATCTTAGAGGGAAGGCTCTCAGTATTTCCCCGTTGAGGATGATGCTTGCTGTAGGATTGTGGTAGATGGCTTTACCTATATTGAGGAAAGTCACCTCTACCCCCATTTTGGCAAGGGTTTTCATCATAATCAGGTCCTGGAATGCATTTGAAAAGAAAGCTTTTCAAATGCTTTCTTTGCATTTATTGATATGATCATGTGCTTTTCATCTTTTCTTTTGTTGATATGATGGATTATGTTGATTGATTTCTGAATGTTAAACCATCCTTGCATCCCTGGGATGAATCCTACTTGGTCATGGTGTATGATCTTTTTGATGAGTGGTTGGATTCTATTTGCTAATAGTTTGTTGAGGATCTTTGCGTCTATGTTCATCAGGGATATTGGCCTGTAATTCTCTTTCTTTGTGGTATCTCTGTCTGCTTTTAGTATCAGGGTGATATTTGCTTCATAGAAACTCCTCGGAAGTGTTTTTAATATTTCAATTTAGTGAAAAAGCTTAAAGAGGATTGGGAGTAAGTCCTCTTTAAAGATTTGGAAGAATTCACTAGTGAATCCATCTGGGCCAGGACTTTTGTGCTTGAGGGATCCCTATATCTTGATCCAGGAGTAAACCCTGAGCACTACCAGGTGTGGCCCACCCCCCTCCTCCTTGAAAAAAAAAAAAGATTATATTGCAGAAGGCCATGTGGATTGTCCTTGTGAAGATATCATTGTGACCTCCTTTGTAAAACAGAGATTTTTATCTAGTTAAATTGGTAGATGATATTTTTCAAGTCATAGCTATCTTTTATTTTAATCAATATATTCAATTTGTAACCTGCACAATTTTACTATTTCAGTAATGTACAAATCAATTTTAAACAATTTTTATAACTCTTTGAAATTTTGATAAGGCCCTAAATCAACATCATAAGATTTTGAGGCACAGCTGACAGCTCAAAGACTATCTAGAAGTTAGTATCTTTTTAGGAGGTTGAAGAAATACTGAGGAGGTGCCCGGAGGGGAAAGGGTGTTGCCCCGTTCGCCTTCTCCTCTCTGGAAAGAAAGATGGCGGCCGCACGGGAGCCTTGTGGACAGCAGGTTTGAGCCGGGGGTCGGGGGAGGCAGGGACCTCATGGGACAGGGGGCGTTCCAGTCCGTCCTTCACGCCCGACCGAGGTCACCAGCTGCCCCCCACGAGCGGCTCTCCGGCACGGCCACAACTCCAGAGCACAGAAACCAATCTCTTAACTATCTAACTTTTACTAGAAATACTTCCAGGGTAAATAAGTAAAATAGCAGAAATCCAAAACTGCGCGGCCGCGATAAACCCAGCTGTAGAAAGCAAATCATTTCACAATGCTTTTTCAGCATGTCTGATTGGGGGGGGGTCGTAAACTCTAAATAATAATGGTGCATCTTTTATCGAAACAATGAATCTAGTCAAAGTAGATAGAGTGTTAACTAGAACTCATCTGCCTCACAGGAATTGGGAGGGGTAGGAGGTGGGGTTCTATTGGGGTTCGCGGTTAAAAATAAGTATTGGTAGAGGGAAATGTGTTTGATATTTACATAACTGAGACCTAAACCTGAAAGCTCTGTAACTTTTCCCACAGTGATTCAATAAATAAATAAATTTAAAAAATAAAATAAATAAATAAAAAAATACTGAGGAGGGGTCAGAGCCATAATGCAGAAGAGAGGACACTTGCCTTGCATGCAGCCACTGTGGGTTGGATCCACGATATCCCATATGATCCTTCAAGTCCTACCAGGAATTATCCCTAAGTGTAGAGGCATGAGTAAGCCCTGAGCACAGCTGTGTGTTGAAGAGAAATCATTTTTCATTATATTCTATGGCTTCACCAGTTTTGTTGTTTTGGGGCCACACCTGGCGATATTCAGGGGTTACTCTTGACTCTGCACTTAGACATTACTCAAATGTTGCTTGGGAAACCATATGGAATTCCAGAGAAAGAACCCAGTTTGCTATGCTCAATTCAAGAGCCCTACTTGCTGTACTTGCTGTACTGGGATGGAGTGATCCACAGTGGGTAGGGCATTTACCTTGCACTCAGCTGGCCAACCCAAGTTTGATTCCTCCACCCCTCTCAGAGAGCTCAGCAAGCTACCGAGAGTATCTTGCCTACCCACACATATTCGATATGCCAAACATAGTAACAAGTTACTGTTACTGGGCCCGCTAGAGCAAATTGATGAACAATGGGAGGACAATAACAGTGACTTGCTGTACTATCACTCCAGCACTTGACTTCACTTTTTATTTTTTAATTGAATGATTGTGATAGACCATCACGAAGCTGTTCATGATTGGGTTTCAGTCATACAATGTTCCAGTACCCAGCCCTCCACCAGTTTACATTTCCAACCACCAGTGACTCCAGTTTCCTTCCTGTCACTTCTCCAAACCCCTAGCCCCTGTCAGCCTCTATTCTCCTTTCTCTCTCCTTTTATGCATTATGGTTTGCAATACAGGCACTAAGAGGTCATTGTGTTTTCTCAGGACATTCAGTATTTCTATTGGAAAGGTAAGGCTGGAGTAGCTTTTTTTTAAGTGGGTGACAGTTTGGGGATGTGGATGTGACCGTCAGGGCTTCCAGAGGTACAGGGAGGTAAGGGTAAGTAGCCCATTCTGAAGCTGAAAAAGCCTGGAGATTTCAGCCACAAAACCTGCATACCTAGCTGTTAGGAAAGATGAAGTCATGAAATTTACATACAAGTGGTAATACATGGAAAGTATTATGCTAAGCAAAATGAATCAGAAAGAGAGGGATAGACATAAAAAGATGGCATTCATCTGGGGGACATAAAGTAACAAAATAGGAGATTAATACCCAAGAATAGCCAAGATCAGTACCAGGAGGATTACTCCATGGCTTAGAGGTCAGCCGGGCATTCTAGGGGAAAGGGCAGCTCAGATAGAGAAGGGAGCACCAAATAAAGGGTTTTGGAGGATCCTCCCAGGATGGGAGATGCAGGTTGAAAGTAGACTATGGACCGAACATGATTGCCACTCAATGTCTCTTTTGCAGACAACAACACCCAAAAGGAGAGAGAGAACAAAAGGGAATGTCCTATCACAGAGGCAGGGTGGGATGGGGGGGATGGGGTTGGGAGGGATACTGGGATCCATGGTGGTGGAAAATGGGCACTGGTGGAGGGATGGGTATTTGATCATTGTATAATCGAAATCCAAGCACAAAACTTTGTAAGTTTACAACTGTACCTCATAGTGTTTCACTAATAAAAATTAATAAAAAAAAGATGTGACTGGTGAAAAGGTGGGGGGATGGGTACTTGATCATTGTATAATCGAAACCCAAGCACAAAAATTTGTAAGTCTACAACTGTACCTCATGGTGTTTCACTAATAAAAATTAAAAAAAGAAAAAAACTCTGCATACCTGAAGTTTCAGCAGGTTAATATCTTGGTGACCTCTATCCCAAAATGATGGAGTTTGGATGGGGGCATGGCTGTGATTTGGACTGTGGAAGTAAGGGGCTGCCAGGACCACTGCTTGGGCAGGCATCAGGCAAACCCAACCCTCTCTTATGAACCTTGAAAAATCTTGTGCAGGTCCAATTAACTGTGGCGTTTGTTCTCTTTCAGAATTGATTTATGGATCTCTTGATCTCTGGAACTTGGCCAATTAATGGGCTTGTATGGCTAAGTTAGCGTTGGTCTCTGGAGTGGCTCCCACATACATAGCTGTTGGTGGTTTAATTTCTCAAAATCTTTGGTCCTGAGTTGTTGGAGTACAGCCAGAGGCATAACAGCAAATTTTGGGGTATCAGGAAGGCTGAGTGCACTATCAGACTGCTGATGACCCTGGCCTCCATGTCCAGGTTGACCTGAGGTGGTGCTACACCCTCTGGGCCACAGTGGTGATTGCAGCTGTGGTTTCTGAAGGGACCACGACTGAGGCCAAGGCTGCTACCATTCATGGCTCAGGCTCATTGGATGACCATAGCCACCCATCCAACAGACCTGACCAAGGGACACATGCCCTTAGAGTCATCTCTTCAATGCACTCTTGGGTTATTTCCTGCAAGATACAAAATTAGCTGGAACCATATGAATGTTGGAAGTTCTCGTAATTCTAAAAGATTAAACATTGCAAAAATGCTTTTGCAAAGTGTACATAACATTATGCAAAGCAAGATTTTATGAGTTCTAAATGTTGATTTATTCAAATTATCTGTATACATTGATCAATTCTACCATAGTAAATATCAATTATTCCATCTTATTTGCATTGATGGACACAGCCACATTTAACTGTGTTCTGATCTGGTTCACAAGGCTACAATCACATGGAAACTCTCCATATGTGTTATCAAGTAGTCCACAAATGACTCCTTGTATGCAGCTATGATGATTTTGACCAGCATTTGGTACATTAAAATTTTGTAAATTTAATTGATTCTTAGCACTGTAGCACTGTCCTCCCATTGTTCATCGATTTGCTCGAGCGGGCCCAGGAAAGTCTCCACCATGAGACTTGTTGCTACTGTGTTTGGCATATTAAATATATCACGGGTAGCTTG
Organism: Sorex fumeus; assembly: GCF_029834395.1. NCBI lineage: Eukaryota > Metazoa > Chordata > Mammalia > Eulipotyphla > Soricidae > Sorex > Sorex fumeus. Next base: position 12,558,372 of record NW_026606186.1, read on the forward strand.
CCAGGCTTTGCCGTGCCGGCAAGATACTCTCGGTAGCTTGCTGGGCTCTCTGAGACGAGCGGAGGAATTGAACCCAGCTCGGCCAGGCCAGCTGTGCACAAGGCAAACGCCCTACTGCTGTGCTATCGCTCCAGTCCCTTAATTGCCTTAAAAGGTTTGTTAAGAAAATCCCTGGATAACTCTATAAACAGCAAGTGACTTTTTAATGTAAATCCTAATGTATTATTTAATATTTTGAAAACTCAATTGTTGGCATCTCCACCATTCTTAGTGCTTAGATTACACGTAGTCAAATATTTCTACTTCCTTAAGAGAATAATATGATATGCAGGTTAAAATCTGACAAGCAGATCAGATAGACTTTCAAATGAAACATTTACTTAAGTTGTCCAATACCATATTTCCACTATTTATACTCATTAAATACTTGCCTCGGTATCAGCTGGACTCTGACAACTATACACTTTTCTATTTCTTGTCACTGCTTCCTTCTGATCAGTCAAACTGTCAGCTTCTGCCTGGCTTACTTATTTTTAAGAACAGTTTTTCTTTTTTTGCTACATTCATTTCTGCATGATTTATTTATTATAAGTGATACAAACTCTTGCTGTAAAGGATTGAGAAGAAACCACCATATATAAAGTAAAATAAAATTTCCTGGGACCAGAATGTGACTTAGTAGTTACCACTTGCCAATTGTAGAGACTTTGTGTTGTATGTGTGAGGCCCTCCTTACATAGAAGGAAGAAAGTGAGAAAGAGAGGAAGAAAGAAAGAAAGAAAGAAAGAAAGGGAGAGAAAGAAAGAAAGAAAGAAAGAAAGAAAGAAGAAAGGAAGGAAGGAAGGAAGGAAGGAAGAAAGAGAAATGGGGAGGAAGGAAGAGAGGGAGGAAGAGAAAGAGGGAAGGAGATAGAGGGAAAGAGGAAGGAAGGAAGGAAGGAAGGAAGGAAGGAGGAAGGAAGAAGGAAGGAAGGAGGAAGGAAGAAGGAAGGAAGTAGAGGGAGAGAGAAAAAGAAAGAGAAAGAGAGAAAGAAAGAAAGAAGAAAAGAAAAAAGAAAAGAAAAAAAGAAAAGAAAAAAAACAAAAGAAAGAAAGAAATTTCTCATAATAGCATTGTTTTCCAGGCTCTGAGATGCTAGTGGATGTCTTTACTGAGGCATAGCTATGCATAATGTGACTATGTTCCTGCTCTGCTCCATCCACAGATGTTACTCTTTTGAATAAACATGGTCAGCACCTTCCCTCTGTACAGTGAGAAAACAGAAAGTTATTTTTCTTTCATCCCTGTTGCTGTATTCCCCTGCGGAACCATTTCAATTTAGTGAAGTACAGAGGGACCCAGCAGTTTGCGTCTTGTGTTATGAATGTGGTGCTTGAAATGCCAGAGTCAATGACATGAGACGCAGGGCCTCATTACTCCACAGCTCACCCGGACTCAGGCTTCCCAGGACCCAGTGATAGCTGGCTGCCACCAAAATGCATTTGAATTTCAATGTATCAAGTGTCTCGCTGTACTTACCATGTTGCAGGCTGCAAATGGCTTTTAGAAATCTTTTGAACACCCCAGTGACTCAGCTCCTCACCTTCTACCACTGCCAAACACAAAATTGGATATCTTTATTCCCAAGTTGTAACAAACGAAGGAAGAGTTCATCTAGGGAAGAGCTGTATCTGCTGTCATGAAACATGCTATAAATAAGAATGTTTCAACAGCCTAAAATCAGCTCCAAAGAAGTTAAGAACTCAAAATTAAAAACCAGCAAACTCTGACTGCCCTTTTCTTGTTTCTTAAAAAAAAAAAAAAGGTGCTGGCTGGACCTTTCTTTAGAAACCTTTGTTTAGATTTGTAGCTCTGACAGAGTATGTTTTACAAAACCAGCCTTTAAAGGCATTTATTGACCAATCCAGAGCCCACCAGGTACAGTTTGCCCTTCCTGAAAGTGTACTTTCCTGTTCTTTTTCTGTAAAACCTACTTCTTGTGACAGTGAGCCCAAGAGGCTTGCCTTGGGGGATGTGAATCCACCCTTTTCCAAATTGCCTGCTTGGTGCTGAATCAGGATTTATCCTTGGTTTTGTCCATCATCTTATCTCTGAATCTATTGGCCCCTGAAAACGCAGTGGAATAAGACATTCTCTCTATAGGACCATTCTGACTTTAGTTGAGACAGCCTGAAGATTTTAAGGACTAGCTATGTATCTGAACACCCCCAAAGACCAACTCTGTCTCCCTTTCCCAAATATGTAGATGTGACAAAATTACCAAAGATTTTCCCCACCTCAAACTTTGATCCTCACCTCATGAGAGTGATGATAATGCCTAAGATCACAAAATTTGTTTTGTTGAATTGAGCCATGAGTAATCACAACCAATCCACAGTGAAAGAAGTAGGATGAAGAAAAGAAAACTACACTCAATTACTCAACAAATATTTAATAAAGATAGGTTCAAAAAGCTTTTCTTTTTTTTTTTAAGATTGTATCTAGTGGGCAGAATGTCGTGACTCCACACCAGACTCTTCACTGAGGAATCTGGGGGCGAGGGGTGGGGGTTTGAGTCTCCCTTCCTGCCCCAAACAGAGCCCTGACAGTTGAAAACCTTCAGTACCCAAGTGCCGCCAGGCTCAGGGCCACTCTCCACATGCTTGGATGAGCCTCATCCAAGAGGAAACGAACCTCACCCTAGAGGGGATGAACTTCATCCAAGAGGGGACTGGCAGAAAAATCTAGATATCAGGAACCTGTAACTGAGATCTCCAAGCCCTCTCAGATTGGGGCTGGGCCCCCTTCCCCTCGCTCCCCAGTTTTCCAGTAGCTTGGCAGTCACACCCACAAACTGCCCCTGGCGCCATGCAATTTCATCAAAGGCCAAGACCCAGAGAGTATAAAGTAAAGCTCCAGGAAGAGAACTAAGCAGAATTTCCTGGACTTCTTACATGCTATCTCACTTACTCATCAAAAGTGGCACACATTTGCTTGGTTTTAACATACTTGTTTGTATTCTCTTATCTATGGGCTTAAATGACTCCAGAATGAAATACAACAACCTTCACACACTTCCCTTTTATTGTGGTGGAAAGGTGCTCAGTGATTGAATTGGCGTTTGAATATTATCTGTAGTGAACTACTTTTATGAAAATAAAATATAATTTTAAAAAAGATTTTAAAGATTTTATCTAATGTCAGAATACCTAGATTCAAATCCTTGTCCCAATCATTAATTGCCACCTGATCTAGGGTTTAATTTCTTCTTCTTTCCTTTCTTTCCCTATAAGAGTATCTTCCTCTGGGGGATATTATGAAATTAAAACCATTAAGTTCCCAGAATTGTGGGATTCATAGAGTAAATGCATAACAAGTGTTCGTTTTATTACTGTTATGATTTGTTTCTCTTGAGTAACTTCTGTACTTTGCAGTGTATCAAGCATTGTGCTCAAGACAAGAGAACAGAATGTGGCAGCTAAGAGACAAGACTGTGAAGTTGATTTTTCCACTATTTCTGGATCTTTGTGCAAGTCACTTCACCTCCTTGAGTTTTAGTTTTTTTCATTTAAAATGATAGGTTAATATTAAACGGTTAATTATTAGACTTAAAAATGATAAACATGGTGTTTTCAGGGGCCAGAGGTACGGCTCAAAGGGATTTAGTGCATGCAAGAGATCTTGGTTCAATCTGTCACTGAAGTCTACCTAACACAACCAGAAAGGACACTGAGCTGCAAGTTTCCTCCAACACCTTGAGGGTGGTCCGCAAAACAAGCAAAGAAAGTATTTTTAGGGCATCTAATATATAACAATATATAATACTCAAGAATCATTAATATTAATAATGGCCCTTTTCAAGGTTCTCTAAGCAAAACAGAGACAATAGGGGTTATTCATATCACTACATTAAAAGATGTTAATGAGCTAGATGTCAAATTCACATTTCACTCTAAAATCCACATTGTTACCATTATACCATATTGTCTTTTTTTTTTTATAAAGATGAACAGCTGAGCAAAGCCAAAGGCAATTTTTAGATTTATTTTACCGTCATTTCAAACACATCAGTGTTGGGTGCCATATCACTTTTGAAATATATGTATTTTTTAAAGGAAACAAAAAATTGCTATAATAACCACCAACTGCTTACCAAGTAAATAGTGCTAACCCCTTTGCTCCCCTTTTGCAAACATATTTGGATTACATCTGGAACAAAATCATTAGTGGTAGGAAGACAGATGTTCTTCAAAATTCGGGTGTGCATGTACACATCGAATATTGATGTTGATGTTATTTACTCATTTGATTCTTACTCTTTTCCAAAAGGATGAAGTTTTGCTTTTTCAAGATTGATTTCTTCTTTCTTTTGTTCCCAAGGTGACAAATCAAAATCACCCCTAAGAACTTGCACAGTATATCATGTTAGTAGAAATCCATCAGATGTGGGATAATATTAATAACCAGTATTGTTCAACTGTCAATCAACTTAGAGTCTTTTCTCACAAATAATTTAAGCATTTTAAATTAGAGCAATATGTACATAGCATTGAAACACTAGGGTGCAGTGCTATTAATACCATAGCCATTTTTTATTCTAGATTTTAATTTAAAATACAATTCATTAAAATAAAATAAAACCTTTATTTAGTTCATTTTGAACACATTTACTGAAGGGAGAGGATGCATGCAGTCTGAGACTCTATGATTACATATAATGTGCCACGGATAATACAAAGGAATAGGAAATTTGATGAATGGAAATGAATAACATAAGGCAATGTACTTGCGCTATATCAGTTAATACTGCTATAAAATCTCATATTTATTTAATGAATACACTGTAATTTGTTTTGCCCTGAGCAGTTAAGAACTGAAAGTGAAAAAGGGTTTATTCTCAATAGGAATGTAATATCCATACTTCTTGGTAGCACCCATTTTCAGAACACAGTATAAATTTTTTTGTGTGTAGATGATGAGTCTTTGCTTTTATAGAGAATTGTATTCCAACACATCTGACAAAATGTTTTGAAATATAAAGAGGTTAAAAGTATGGATAATGTCCACTAAAGTAACTATTTGAGATGATTTTGTATTACTCTCCCAACTGAAATATTGAAATGCTATCTTCCTTGATATGATAAAATCTTGGATCATAAATAGGTTATGTAGATGGTGTCTTCATGCATGGAATTGGTGCTTTTTTTTGTATGAATGCTTGTTTTTTTCCCCCCATCATTTAAGGGTACAGCTGGAAAGCACTTATCTGGAAATTAGGGAATGAACTCCCTGCCAATGTCTTTATCTTGGAGTCCCCAGACTCTAAAATGATAAGAAATAAACATGTGTAATTCAATCACCAAATCTATGGTTGTGTGTTATATACTAAGTTGTACAAGTATTAGCCCTACCATTTAGAATAAACCACTACCCACCCCCACCCAATGGTACCCCAATGTGTGTCACTTTGTCATGCAGATGATACAGAGCTGAAGCCAATGGGAAATTCCCCACTCATAAGAAATTTTGGTCTTTCTTTGAAGTACCTAGAATGAAAATTGAGATTGTTACCCAAAATTAGGGCTTTTACTAGAAATGATCTGTCAGATAAATCTAACTGGGCAAATATCTCATCAGATCACCTGGTGTTTATCATATGAGATAACCTCTCCCCTCTTGTAGCTTGCCTGTTTTTCTTTTTATTCCCCTCCCCCCCATCTTTAAGTCTCAGGCTCCTAATCCATTCTTTAATTCAGGACATATACCACCCATTGTTCTCATTATCTTTGGAATCTAAAGCCTATTTATTTGTCTGATATTTTTTTTTATTGAACCAGTATGAGAACTTTCCTTTCTATGAGGATATTTTAGTAGCTCACTGACTTAGACAGAAACCGAAGTATGTTTACACTTAAACATTACATGCTTTCCTCTGCATGTTTTTGAGTGTTGTCACTCACTTTGCCATATACTTTCTATTGACTTTTGCATGCTCAATGTGTCGATCTTAAAGTTGCAGCCTCAGTGAGACTCTTCCCAAAAGAATGTTCTCTGGATTTTTGAAATTTTACTTAGAACCTCTTACATCTTTGATTTCAAAGCACAATGCTTCTTCCTATATTTTTAAGATTTAGTAAGCTGGATGTGAAAGTTTGCTTACATGCTAATCTTCCAAATGCATCAGTACCTTCCTCAAGAAATTATGATTTATTCATCTTTCTCAACAGGGACTATACCACTTAGTAGATATTTAACAAAATATCACTGAGAGAAAGAATGCATGACACTTTTTTTTACCTTTATGCAAAGACCTTTCCTTATTGTAAGGTCCCTTGAGACCCCGAGAGAGATTTCAGAGTTAAAACTCTACTAATTAGTAACTCTCCCTTTCCTGCCCCCTCCCCAGTAGAGCCTTAGCTGTGAAGCCCTTTCTTATTAGGATGTAAATTCTGAAACCATTTGTTGACTCTTCCCTGCTGGGATGTAAATTTGGAAACCATTTGTTGGCCCTTCCTTATCTGTTGCCTCTGTTTCCCTTATCACTTCCACCAAATCAAAGGGAGCCAGGTGATAAACAAATGTCCAAGTTACCAGATGCCCACTAGCCACAATGCCTATGTACGTAGATGCTGATCTTTGAATCTATAGGCTAAGGAAGGAGCGATGTACTTTTAAATGGATTGGTTAAGAAAGTATATGTTGTGACAAATCTATTGGCTATGAAATGCGCGGGCTTTGCTGTAATGGCCAGTGAAGGCCTATATAAGATCCCCTTCTTCAAGAAGAAGTTCGGGATCTTGCCTCACCTATCTGACCTTTGTGTCTGTGTAGGCAGCTGGACCCTGGCTAGCCAGTCTTACAATAAACCTTGCTTGCAGTTTGCAGTCTCTGGAGTCTCTTTGTCATTAAAGGGAGATCACGATCTGCCTCCTAACACTTATATACCTCAGTACCCTACAAAAAAAAAAAAAAAAACAGGTACTAAGAGAAGGTTAGGTAAATTTTGATATTGACTGTTGACAAGCAAAGTCAATTTATATTGTTTAACAAAACTTATAGTTAGGGTAAGCTAGAGTTCTTGCTTACCATGATTTAGTTAACAAAATTAGCAGTTCATCTTTCTTTAACTTTCTCACATCTAGTTCCAAGAGGCTATTGTTTCATAAAAATTCTATTACTCAGAAAAAAGAATACCCCAGAATGACTATAGCTTAAAAATGGAAAAGTATTCAACAAGGTCTTTCCCACTCTAAATCTAGGAACAAATATTTTCTTTTGTAAGCGATTGTGCTCAAAACACAAAATAATTATTGTATTAACTGGGATTTGAGGGAGGGAGTTTTTTTAAAAAATGTTAATTTGCTATTAAATCTCTTGTTGAAAGACTAATAGCTTAATGAACGCATTAAACATGTGCAAATTAGGTTTTTTTTAATGCATTGCTTAGTTTCAGATTGAAAGGGGGGGATACATCATCCTCATCTCTGCGGGAATTAATGAAGCATTAGGCCATCTCCTGTCATGGAGGCCAGACTTATGAACGATTACTGGATTGCACATGCAAACCTTGTCCTGTTCTCTCTTTGCACTTACCACATACATCTTTTCTTGGCCTCCTTGCTCTGTCGTTTGGGTTTTGGTACTTGAAATATAAATGTCGGTTCACCATCAGTTTGGAAGTGAAAAGTAGTCTATTGTGACTGACAAATGTTGTTTACAGTTACTAGAAAAGAGGGTGGAACAATGAGTGCATATATTAACATCACAGAGGATGGGCTTGGTAGTCATTCAATTGCCAACTTACCCAGTGAAGACACATAACCTCTCTCCATTTCCCTCAATCACCCACTCACTCTCAGACATCTACATTAAAATAAAGAGCCCAAGGCAAGGCAAGCTATCTTAACTGTAATAAGTGGCAAGGTGTTCTCAACTCAACAGCTTTTGTCATGAGCTCTCAATCTCTCCCTATCACAAGCACTGCTTCCTGTGCCTGCATCTTTTGATATATTTGCCTTCTCTGCAGTTCCCGAACCAGCAGTTCCAACCCTCCATTAACAGGCAACATTTAAAAGTCATCCTTTCAATTCCATGACAGAAACTATCTCTTACCTGCATTTTATTTTTATAATTAGCAGATATGACATTTAATTCTGTTTCAAAAATCTTTGATGAATTTTTAGTGCATCTTTAGATCATTGAAGATGTCACCAATCAACTCAAAAATCAGGAATTGAGATCACTGGTATAGATGTGAGATTAGACATATAAATAACATCTGTGATCAGCTTGGAAACATTCTAACAATGCAAACTAGCTTTTATTTATTTATTTTTATTAAAAAAAGCAAGTTTAGATCTCCATGGCTTCTTTTAAAAGCTATGTTCTTTTTTTTTTTTTTATTTATTGAATCACTGTGGGAAAGGTTACAAAGCTTTCAGGTTTATGTCTCAGTCATGCAAATATCAAACACATTTCCCTTTACCAATACTTATTTTTTACCATGAAGAACCCCAATAAAACCCCACCCCCCACCCCTCCCCGTCCCTGTGAGGCAGATGAATTCTAGTTAACACTCTATCTGCTTTGATTAGATTCATTGTTTCAATAAAAGATTCACCACTATTATTTAGAGTTTACCCCCCCCCCAAATCAGACATGCTGAAAAAGCATTGTGAAGTGATTTGCTTTCTACGGCTGGGTTCAAGAATTAAATGTTGGTTTTGGATTTCTGCTCTTTTACCTATTGACCCTGGAAGTATTTCTACTGAAAGTCAGATAGTTAAGAAATTGGTTTCTGTGTTCTGGAGTCCTGGCCGTGCTGGAGAGCCGCTCGCGGGGGGCAACCGGTGGCCTCGGTAGGGCGTGAAGGGCGGACCGGAACGCCCCCCTTCCCATGAGGTTTTAGTCGCCCCCACACTCCCGGCTCATACCTGCTGTCCACAAGGCTCCCATGTGGCCGCCATCTTTCTTTCCAGAGAGGAGAGGGCGAATGGGGCAACACCCTTTCCCCTCCGGCAGACTTGATGGCCTGGATCAATGCATAGTCCGTTCACTTTTCTGCTCCAAGCTGCTGGGTTCTGCATTAAGTCCTTGTGCTTCTGGGGCCGTGGCCGTGCTGGAGAGCCGCTCGTGGGGGGCAACTGGTGACCTCGGTAGGGCGTGAAGGACGGACCAGAACGCCCCCCTTCCCATGAGGTTTTAGTCGCCCCCACACCCCCGGCTCATACCTGCTGTCCACAAGGCTCCCATGTGGCCGCCATCTTTCTTTCCAGAGGGAGGAGGGCGGAAGGGAGCAACACCCTTTCCCCTCTGGGCAGAAATGATTGCCTGGATTAATGCATAGTCCTTTCACTTTTCTGCTCCAAGCTGCTGGGTTCTGCATTAGGTCATTGTGCTTCTGGGGCTGTGGCCGTGCTGGAGAGCCGCTCGTGGGGGCAACTGGTGACCTCGGTAGGGCGTGAAGGGCGGACCGGAACGCCCCCCTTCCCATGAGGTTTTAGTCGCCCCCACACTCCCGGCTCATACCTGCTGTCCACAAGGCTCCCATGTGGCCGCCATCTTTCTTTCCAGAGAGGAGAGGGCGAATGGGGCAACACCCTTTCCCCTCCGGCAGACTTGATGGCCTGGATCAATGCATAGTCCGTTCACTTTTCTGCTCCAAGCTGCTGGGTTCTGCATTAAGTCCTTGTGCTTCTGGGGCTGTGGCCGTGCTGGAGAGCCGCTCGTGGGGGGCAACTGGTGACCTCGGTAGGGCGTGAAGGACGGACCAGAACGCCCCCCTTCCCATGAGGTTTTAGTCGCCCCCACACCCCCGGCTCATACCTGCTGTCCACAAGGCTCCCATGTGGCCGCCATCTTTCTTTCCAGAGGGAGGAGGGCGGAAGGGAGCAACACCCTTTCCCCTCTGGGCAGAAATGATTGCCTGGATTAACGCATAGTCCTTTCACTAAAAGCTATGTTCTTATTAGAAGAGGAAATCTCAGTTTATCCATGCTAGCTGCTCTGAGGAGTCCTGCTTTAGGCTGACCCATGACATATTTTGGCTCCCAGCAAATTCCTGGGCATTTTCTGATAAACAGGGAGTTCATAATTGTTCACCATAAAATCCTGCCCCAGGGTTTGGAGCTACAGTACAGTGGACAGGGCGGTTGCCTTGCCCATGGCCCACATGGATTCAATTCCCAACAACCCAGCATCCCATATGGACCCCGAGTTCTGCCAGGAGTAATTCCAGAATGCAAAGCCAAGAGTAACCCTGTGCATCTCCAGGTGTGACCCAAAAGCAAAAAAAAAAAAAAAAATCCTGCCTCAGAGTTTAGGCTCAAAGGGAGACTAAGATAATGAACAATATCCCAGACAGGTGACCAGAAAGACAAACCAGCCAAACCACTTTGTCGATGCCCCACATTCTCCATGATATTTGTTCATTGATGTAAAGGGTCTTTTAAAAGGTCTACACAAACCCTTAGTTTTAACTTTGTCTTATCCCAAGTCCCTCCTTTTCTTTTCTCTTCTATTTTCCAATAAACTTTCTACTTTCCAGCTCTGAGTCTGAACATCTTTATTCAGTATGTTCATTCTTGAAAATATTGAAGAACTTGGGTGATAGGTCCATGACTTCAGCTGACACAGAGATAGAGACAAGTAAAGTGAAGGAAATAGAAGTTTACTGGGAGCTGTTCCCAGGTGGGGGCGTTTTTAAGTTGTCTTGGGCTGGAAAAGACTAGTGGAACCGGTGTGATGGGTCTGGCTCCCGTTATCTGTAAGGAGTCAATGGTGAGGAAGCATGGAATGCACCCTGGAGGCCTCCTGGCGCCAGGTGGGCCATAAGTCCTGTCTTCTGTGCTAGGGACACTGTGCACTGTGATCTTTCATTCCAGGAGTGTTGTTGTATCACTAGCAAGTCATCATTTTGTCCAGGTCGCCATTTTATCCAAGCAAACCACAAACTGGGAATCATGAACCCAGAGACCCTCAGCCTAAGCTTCTGCCTTACTTGCATTACTATCAGTTGTTAGGGCACAAAAGAAATCATTCTATACCCCCTCTGAATTCCTCAGAGTATGGACAAATAAACAGGCATAAGGCAGTCTGACAATAAAATCACTAAGAAGTCACTGTCACTGTCCTCCCGTCGTTCATCAATTTGCTCAAGCAGGCCAGTAATGTCTCCATTGTGACACTTGTTACTGTGATTGGCATATCGAATTCATTCAAGGTAGCTTGCCAGGCTTTGCCATGTGGGCGAGATACTTTCGGTAGCTTGCCGGACTCTCTGAGAGGGGCAGAGGAATCTAACTCGGGTGGGCCATGTTGGCTGCTTACAAGGCAAAGCGCACTACCCGCTGTGCTATCAGTAGTTTATTAAAAAAAAGTTTAGCTCTTGAACACATAAGAGAGGTCCAGTAAGACTGAGAAACTTACCCAAAAGGCTTCAGAAACCATTTTAAGTAAACTTCAATAAAGCAAGAAGACCTAGAAAAGGAGATCGTAGAGGCATTAGGTAGCTATCAAGAGAGTCTGCTGCTACCAAAATCCCACTCTGTCCTCCAGGATTTTACTGGTGACTAGTCTGTGAAAGTTACAAAATTCCACAGAGTTTACACAGTATGTACAATCATGTTCTGAGTTCTACCCAAGTATTTCCGGTTACATGCTGACAATCAGAAAACTACAGGAGTCAGGCCCCAGAATAACTACAGCAGAAAGAAAAGTTGTTTCTGTATCCCAGACAGAAGGAAGAAGGAGGCCCTCCAGGGACAATGTTGGAGTTTGTAAGTCTGGTTAAGGAAACGCTTGTAGGTTTTCCCATGAACTTTCCAACCTCCCCCTTGAAGGCTGTTTGTTTCCAAATAAGCTCATTTTGTTGTTTTAATAACTGCTTTCTGTGAGGTCAGCATACACCTTAGGGAAATTAAGCTGGACACAATTCTGAAGAGAAAAAGTGTGACCTGTTGAGTAATGTTTTAGAATAGCTTTGAAGATAATCAAAGTATATTCTCATGAATGTTGATTTCTCTGAAATTGCAACAGTGATCCTCTTATTTTATTGAAGTATTTGGGTATTTAAAAATAGTATATTCTCTGTGCAAAGACACTTAAAAATAAGATGCAAGAAATAGAAAAATGTTAGTAACAATTCACTCTTTCATTCCTTCTTTCATTTCTATTTCTCTTTCTCCCTCTCTTTTCTCTCCCTCCCTTCTTTCTTCCCCAGCAGTGCTTAGTGGCTTGTCTAGCTCGTCCTGGCACAGTTGTAAGGGGATTGCTCTTAGAGGTACTGTGGAGATACTGTAGTGTCAGAGAGCAAATCTCCTTATGAAAAGCACTTCTGTAACCTTTTGAGTTGCCTGCCGATTTTCAGTCAGAGAACTCTTAAGTGGTAAAGCCTGACATCTACTCTTGTCCTTGGTCTTCAGCTCATATTTACGTATTTTAACACAGACATGCTGTTGGCTGAATCAAATCAAATTCTAATCCTAAAAATATAAATAAATAAAAATGGCATAATTAGTTAGCTATGTTGTCTACTTCTTCAGTTTCAGGCATCCTGTTAGATTCTTTCAGAAACATGATTTTATATAACCTCCGCAGTAAATTTGTATCATTGGTTTTATTATTACTTTTGCAGATTATAAGAGAGGATAAGTGAGGTTAAATAACTTCTTCAATGATAGAGCAAAGGGGTAAACCAAAGTGCCACCTCCAATTGTGAAATCTGTGCTTTATTCCCCTCACTGGGCTGCAGTGATAGCACAGCGGTAGGGCGTTTGCCTTACAAGCGGTCAACATGGCCCACCCGAGTTAGATTCCTCCGCCCCTCTCGGAGAGCCCGGCAAGCTACCGAGAGTATCTCGCCCGCATGGCAGAGCCTGGCAAGCTACCTGTGATGTATTCGATGTGCCAAACACAGTAACAACAAGTTTCATGATGGATATGTTACTGGGCCCACTCGAGCAAATCGATGAACAACGGGAGGACCATGATACCGTGATATTCTCCTCACTATGATGATGTCCATAATTACAGAATACCAACGAAATTTATTGATTTCCTTCAGCTAAAATCAATGTCTGAATGAGTTTTTCTTCCTTTAAGTTTGAGAAAGAGAGTGAAAGCTTGAGTTTTTGTTGGTTTACTTTTGTTTGTTTTAAAGAGGTGATAGGAACCCCAAATAAAGGGTGTTGGAAGGATCTGCCCAGGATGGCAGATGCATGCTGAAAGTAGACTATATATTAAACATGATTGCCACTCAATTCCTTTTCTGCAAACCACAGCACCCAAAAGGAGAGAGAGAACAAAAGGGAGTGCCCTTCCGCAGAGACAGGGTGGGATGGAGGATGGGGGGTAGAAGGGATGCTGGGATTGGTGGTGATGGAGAATGAGCACTGATGGAGGGATGGGTACTCAATCATTGTATAACTGAGCACAAAAATTTGTAAGTCTACAACTGTACCTCATGGTGTTTCACTAATAACAATTAAAAAAAAGCATGAGGAAAAATAAAAAAAAAAACAAAGAGGTGATAGATAGTTCTCTTGAGTATATTTAAGAAAGAAAATTTTGAAAAATTGGGGTCCACTCCTAGGTGTTTAGGGGCTACTCCTACTTAGTGCTTGAGGCTCACTCCTAGTGATGCTTGGGTAACAATACAGGGCGTGGGATTGAATTCAGGCCTTCTGCATGCATATAGCATGTACTCCAGTCCATTTCCCATTCTGACTCCCTTTTTAATTTAATTTAATTTTTTTTTAAAGCCTCTGTTATATCCTCGAGCGGGCCCAGTAACGACTCCATTGGAGACTTTGTTGTTACTGTGTTTGGCATATCGAATACATCACGGGGAGCTTGCCAGGCTCTGCCGTGCAGGCGAGATACTCTCGGTAGCTTGCCGGGCTCTCCGAGAGGGGCGGAGGAATCGAACTCGGGTCGGCCATGTTGGCTGCGTTCAAAGCAGACGCTCTACTGCTGTGCTATCGCTCGAGCTTTTAGCACAGCAGGTAGGGCGTCTGCCTTGCACGCAGCCAACATGGCCGACCCGAGTTCGATTCCTCCACCCCTCTCGGAGAGCCCGGCAAGCTACCGAGAGTATCTCGCCCGCACGGCAGAGCCTGGCAAGCTCCCCGTGACGTATTCGATATGCCAAACACAGTAACAACAAAGTCTGCAATGGAGACGTTACCGGGCCCGCTCGAGCAAATTGATCAACAACGGGAGGGCCTTTACCTTTACCTTTTTTTAAAGATCAGACACATAATTAACTAAGGTTAAAGACACAAGTTCTAAACTTACATCATCCAATTGCTTCCATTAGAGAATAAGAGGAAATAATTGGGAATATTGGTGCAAGTTTAACAATCAGCTTTCTATTGAGTAAGTAGAGGGGACACTATTTGTAGTGTTGACCAGTTCTCTTGGTGTAAATACTCCCACCCAAAAACTGGTAGATTTCTATTTAAACAATTAAACTTGCTATTCCATATAGGACAATTTTGTTGAATTTTCATGATTGAAATTTTATTGCATCTTAGAGACATAATTCTTACAATAATAGATTCATCATAATAGCAAAATAACAAATGACTCTTGAACCTTTACATTGTAAAGGAGAGAACAAAACACTAGAAACATTAAGTCAGACATGACCCTGACCTTAAAAAAACCCAGAAACCTCTCAGACTTATAGTAAGATGTAAACAACTTAATATGATACATGAGCAATAATAGAAGCAGATCTTAGAAAAGAGTGGTAATACATATTAACATATTAAAGTGATCCACTCCACGTCAGCAGACAGATGATTCTTTTGCACTTTTCATCTCTAAATATTATCCTATTCTGAAATTACAAAGTCCACAGAAATTAAAGAAACTACTGTAAATTATCTGCACTGAATAAGTTATTTGCAGCTTCAAAATGCTTTATAACTCAAGTAATGGGGTGCCTTGTTTCTGCACTTCCTCCAAAAAACATTCAACATAATGACATTCTCAGTGGCTTGTCTAACTGCTTTTAGTTTGTAAATGAAGATTGGAACTATTTTCAGAAAGTAAAAAAAAAATACCAAGCTATGCACTTTCATCATTAATTCATATGCAAGCTCTTTATTTTTTATTTATTAATGAAGTTTGCAAAATGATTTTTGTAGCACATCTACTGGCTTTCCTATAAAAATAAAATATGACTGATTCCACTTTTAAAGTGTCTGCCTTAACCTCATCTTCACATCTACAATATAGAATTCTTTTCCTTAAAATTCACAAAATACAATTGTAATTTTTATCATTCTGGATACCAATAAAGTAAGCAAAAGGAATCAGTTCATAAGACCAAAATAAATTTTTAGAATCCTAAAAATTTTTTATCAAAAATAAAGTCATTAAATATATCTTCATTAAATATATTCAAAGAATGACTCAGTAATACTTTAATAGGAATGTTTTCGAAAGGGTTCAGGAATAGGGAGCTGAAGGGTTTAGTTTAACTGATTGTTTTTCCCATATAATATTCCAAACACTGAAAGAATAAACAAAATAGTACATGGGGAGAATATGTTATTTAAGGGGTTGTGAAGATTGCTCGAGCCATAAGTGACACTGTGATATTCCCCCAAAATAACATTACTCAGATAAATTTAGGAAACATTATATTCTGCCATAGTTTCATGTTATATTTAAATATACTTGACTCCAGGCCAGGCTGTTTTCACTCAGGGTGCCCCAGAGGGTGGGTGGGTGAGAGCCCGCCCTGCCCCAACGGACACAGTCAGCCTCTAGTACCCAACCACCACCACACTCCAGGTAGCTTTCCGGACTGCACAGCCGCAAAGTGTTCTGCGTTTAATGTTTGAGTTTAAACATTGTCAAAATTTAAATTTTAACACTGATCGGTCTATCTTTGTCAATTTCACCTCCTATTAGGACAATAGCTTAACCAATTTTAAATCACCTATAGCCAAAAAAAATTTGCTGTAGAAGCTAAACAGCTTATTTTCTTATTTAACTTAATTAGCTAGTTTACTGTTCAGTTCTCTGACCAACCATCATAGAGAAAGTTTCCAACCCATTAACCCTGTAAAGCTTTTAAAGCATACTTAATGACTATCTTGTATTGTTATCTGATTAATAAATTTCTCTCACCAGTAAGCTAAAAACGTCATGAAGAAATAACTAATTTCATTATTGTTTTTGATGAAAGTTGCATTTACTCTAGCTTATAAAATTATTTGTATAGTGGTTGCTTAATAAATATCTGTAAAATGTTTAAATATGAGATTCCAGGACAGAGGATATAACTCAGCAGAGTCTGTACCTTTACACACACACACACGCACACACACACACATACACACACACACACACAAATTCACCTAGTAATTTAGGAAATATCTACGTGAATATATAATTTCCATGTTCTACTTAATCACTTAATCACTTAACTTCCCGTTAGTTGTCGATTTGCTCGAGCGGGCGCCAGTAATGTCTCCATTTGTCCCTGTCGTGTGCTAGTGTAGCCCAATGGCATCTCTTCGCTCCGGGAACATGGAGGGCCTCAAACCGATCGTTCATGATCTTGACAAAGAAGTCTGACCATCTGGTAGGTGGGCGGCCATATGTTCTACAAAATATTTTTTTAATGATTTGGTAAAAGGCTGGAAGATTCATCTATCATTGCAATAATTGACACAAACAAACTTTGGGAAGTGAGTATGGTCTTATCAATGAGGGAACAAAGAAAATCTTACCACGTTGAATCAATTGATTAAATTTCTAAATCTGGCTTGAATATTAAAAATTGATTTTCACTGTCACTGTCCTCCCGTTGTTCATCGATTTGCTTGAGAGGGCCCAGTAATGTCTCCATTGTGACACTTGTTACTGTGTTTGGCATATCAAATACGTCACGGGTAGCTTGCCAGGCTTTGCTGTGCAGGTGAGATACTCTTGGTAGCTTGTCGGGCTCTCTGAGAGGGGTGGAGGAATCGAACTGGGTCAGCCATATTGGCCACGTGCAAGGCAAATGCCCTACTGGCAATCTATTGCTCCAAACAAAAAAATTATTAGTCTGCAAAAACTCCCACTGCTAAATAATTACTGTTTAGACCTTCCCACCCTATATTTTTTATATAAAACAGAGTGCACATGCACACACACACACACACACACACACACACACATACTAATTCAATAGGTGCAAGTGAATTATTACTTAAACTAATGTATATTAACTCAGACTGCAATAAAAAATTTATTCAAAATTTTCAAACTATGAAACTTTGTGCTCCATTTTTCTGTCTGTTAAACCAGAGGCAGATGCTCTAAGATTAAGGAAATAAAAACATAATGGCAAGACGTTGTTTGTATCATACAATAACCCCACCCTGGGAACAATATTTGTTTGACGTTGATTGACCCAATAATCTTATAAATACCTTTAGACTAAGTGTCCCAGTCCAGTGGCTAGAGAGAAATGGTCGGTGAATACTGAGCTAAAAAGTTCTTCAGGGTCAAAGAGGAAGTATAAAGATGAATAAATCCTGGAAATTATTACATATTATAATAGTAAAATGCCAGGCTGGAGAGACAGTATAATAGGTAAAGTGCTTTCCTTGCACAAAGTCAACTACGATTCTATCCCCAGCACCACTCATGGTCCCCAGTCTCCTCCAGGAGTACAGTGTCTGAGAATTCCCATCATTTTCCTTGGGGAAGGGGAGGCCTCCTGGATGATTCTCATGGGCCACTCTGCTAGGGTTGCTTTGGAGATCATGAGGGTCCAGGAAATCAACCTTAGAACTCCCACTTAAAAAACACTTGATGTTTGATCAGCCAACTGAGATATCTTTATGACACATATAAGACTTAACTTTTCTAATATGGTTGTGTGTGTGTGTGTGTGTGTGTGTGTGTGTGTGTGGTTTGCCAAGAATCAAAACTAAGACCTCTCATATAAAAGGAAAGCATTACACTATGAAACTACAGCCCCACCTTCTGATTCCAGCTTACTCTGAATAGACGGAGTTAGGGTAGGAAGATCAAGGAAACTGATTTTTATTGATTTAAAAAGTAAAACTTCACCTCACTATATGCCATTCATAAATCCTTGTTTAATGAAATTTCTGACCATCTCTATAGATGAAGAGGACGCTCTCAATCATTACTAGGTTGGGTTACAGACATTCATTCTTTGTCCATGAGTACTGTATATTGTGCACTGCTGTAAAGACTCTTTCTTTCTCAAATTCTGAACATTATATTAAAATTCCACACTCCTAAGAGTAGGCAAATATGCTTAAGAGCATTAATTTGAAAGACAGTTTCTTGAAAGGAAAACACAGACATGGGAATGAAGGAAACAAAATGCAGATATCAGGCTAGGAATTGTTCTTCCTGAAAAGGAAAAGACTTAGGAAGACAGAAATCAGTGGGTGGAAGATGGCAGGGCTGTATATTTGACTTAGTTGAATCATAATCATAAAGAAAATAAAATATCAAGATTAGTTGTCATGAACCAAGTACCATGCTAAGAATTTGACTTTTGATTTTGATCATAGATAAAACAAAAACATTTTCACGTTAGACTTAAGATTTTGACTTTAATGTTAGGACAAAGAAACTAAGATTAAGAGTGAAGAAGTTGTCAAACATGATAAAATAGGAACAGAGCACAGCTGGATTCAACCGCAGATAATAGATAACAAAGTCCACAGTTTCTACATAAATACTGATCACTTTAATTAACACTGTTGTAGTCATCTTAACTAAACTATCATAAAATAATGTAAAGTAAAATAAACATGTCCATGATTTCTGCTTCACGCCACCACATTTTTGTCTCTCCAAATTCCTGTCTATTCCTATGTACCCAGCTTCTAAACGATTATACCGCATATTCTGCATGATCTATGCTAAAGTAGCATATCCTTTTCAGGTCCCCCCTTAAACACCATGTACGTACACGTATAGCTATTAAGCACCTAAGCTGCTCTGAGTTAGTTAGTTGGGACACTAATTCCTTTGTCAATTTCTGTCCCAACCAAATGATGGAGCATGTATGCATTCATTTGTGTTGCTTCTATAGACCAAGTATACAGAAATAGCAAAGTCTATCTAAACAATGCTCTTACTATCTGTAATTTCTAACTAGCACTTAATATTTGTTGAGGAATTGCGATGTGTCAGATCCTATTCTAGGCACCTTTCATGAACTAATTCACTTAATATTATAAGAAACCAGTGTGGTACGTATAATTATCATATCCATTATGCAGAACATTTAAGTACCTTAGATACTTAATTACTTGAGCATGTCTTTTTTTATCCTTGCAAGCGGCTATGATTTTAGTCTGAGTTTTTCTCACCTCTTGCCTTCTGTCTCTTCTAAACCATCTTTCACGAGACTCCTATAATTATCTTGTAATAGGAGGTTAAGTCAGGACATTTCCCTCATGGTGCCATTTTCGGCAGGAAAGAACCCAAAGCCCTGAGTCTATTCATGCACTCCTTCCTAACTGGACCCTGAATTTCTTACACATGTGTTTTCTTGTATCTCTCATTTGTTCCAAATCACCTAGAAAGTTTACATCTATGAACCAGTTATGTTTATCATCCCCTAAATAAGTTTTCTACCAAGATTTCTAAGAGAAATGAAAGGGAGGAAGGAAGGAAGGAAGGAAGGAAGGAAGGAAGGAAGGAAGGAAGGAAGGAGAAAGAAAGAAAGAAAGAAAGAAAGAAAGAAAGAAAGAAAGAAAGAAAGAAAGGAGAAAGCAAGAAGGAAAGAAAGGAAGGAAGGAAGGAAGGAAGGAAGGAAGGAAAGAAGGAAAGAAAGAAAGAAAGAAAGAAAGAAAGAAAGAAAGAAAGAAAGAAGAAAAGAAAGGTAAAAGCAAGAAGGAAAGGAAAAAAGAAAGATGAAAGAAAGAAAGAGAGAGAAAGAGAAAGAAAGAAAGAAAGAAAGAAAGAAAGAAAGAAAGAAAGAAAGAAAGAATTTTCCATTGAAATCTTGGTTCCTCCCTGTCCTACTGCCATTATTTGGAAGATGGGAAGTTTCTTTTCAGATAGTTCTGCTTTGATTCTTGGTTGGATTTTCCCAAAAGAGCCCTCAACTTCAGGGCTCAAGTGATAGTACAGCCAGAAGGGAGTTTGCCTTGCACATGGACAACCCGGGTTCAATCTTCAGCATCCCATATGGTCCTCTGAGCATCTCCAGGAGTAATTCCAGAGTGCTAAGTCAGGAGTAACCCCTGAGCAACACCAAGTGGATTCAAAAAGGCAAAAAAAAAAAGTCCCCAAAGGCAGTTTACAACTTTTTCAAAATGGAAATTAAGGATGTTCATCTCTAACTTAAAGAGTGACTTTCATCCTTTCTAAAGTAAAATCTTACTTTGCCTCTTGCATCCCTGGCATGGTCAGGCTCTTAACTTCTGTTGTCCATCCCTTTCACATTCTTTTGTCATTACGTTAGTCATGTTGACTTTCCTCCTATTACTGGACATTAGCTGTCTTCTTGATCCCCCAGACCAGGTGCCTTGTAGTTATTCTGTAACTCCAAATATGAATGGGTCTTCCCTGACTTTATTTACACTTTTGCTGAAATGATACTTTGATCACCTTATTATTTGAAGTGTCCCTGCACTTCCATGTATTCATTAACTTCTTATTTTTTCTTAATTTAGTCTGTATTAGTTTTTATACATTTTGCCTCCATATTTAAAAATAACCACCTGATCACTTGACTTCCCATTAATCCTCGATTTGCACAAGCAGGCGCCAATAATGTCTCCATTTGTACCTGTCGCGTGCTAGTGTAGCCCAATGGAGTCGGTTCATTCTAGGAACATGAAGAGCCTCAAACCGATCATTCATGATCTTGATGAAGAAGTCTGACCATCTGGTAGATGGGCAGCCACACGGTCTTTTGATATCCTGTGGACTCCAGTCGGTAACGGCTATAGTCCAGCGGTCCTCTCTAAATCTCATTACATGACCAGCCGATCTGATTTTTGATGCCTTGGCAAACGAGACAGCGTCCATGATTCTTGAGCATCAACGGAGGTCAGAACTCTAGATTCTTTCTCTCATTTGAGTGAGACGTGATATTCCAAGCATAGCTCTTTCAATTCCTCTTTGGGAGACCCGAATAGCATTCTCATCCTGTTTGCATAGGGCCCAGGTCTCTGAGGTATATGTTAATGCAGGAAGAACAGTGGAATCAAAGAGATGTGCCTGGAGTTGGAGGTTGTTCATCCTCTTAACTATTTCTTCAACGCTCTTGAAGGCTTTCCACGCCACTCTCTTCCTCCTGCGCAGCTTGGGTGCCAGGTCATTAGTCATGTTGACTTCTCGACCTAGGTACACATAATTATTGCATTCTGAGATGTTCATCTCATTGAGAGCGAATGGAGCATCAGGGACGACGCTGTCTCTCATAAACATTGTCTTTGTAAGATTCAGCTGTAGTCCAACCTTTCCACACTCATGGTCGAAGTCGGCCAGCATTTATGCTGCTTGGCTAATGTTTGGTGTTATTAAAACAATCTCATCAGCAAAGCGAAGGTGGTGTAGTTGCCGACCATCTATCTTCACTCCCATTCCTTTCCATTCCATCATCGCATGATGTTCTCGAGGGTGGCACTGAAGAGTTTTGGTGAAATGGTATCACCCTGCAGAACCCTTCTCTTGACATCAATGATTACTTCATTGATGGTGAATGGTGAGATCCTGGTAGTGAATCCATAATACAACTCACGGAGGATCTTGATGTATTGAGTTTGAATGCCCTGATTGGCTAGGGCTTCAATGACCGCTTCCGTCTCAACAGAATCAAAGGCCTTCTTTAAATCAATGAACGTTAGACAGAGCGGCATTTTGAACTCCTGAGAAACCTCAATGAGCTTGGTTATCGTGTGGATATGGTCAATGGTGCTGAATCCTTTGCGGAACCCGGCTGGCTCACATGGTTGTCCTTCATCTAGTGTTCTGCCAATCCTATTCAGGATGACTCGAGTGAACAACTTGTAGATGACAGACAATAAGTAGATTGGGCAATAGCTGCCAATGTCATGGATGTCTCTCTTCTTGTACAGTTGTACAGTCCTGCTGGTTTTCCATTGAGATGGAACCTTGCATTCAGACAGGTAGCATGTGAAGAGCTGAGCCAGCATATTGATGAGTACTGATGGCAGGTTCTTCAGGTGTTCAGGTCTGACCTTGTCCAGGCCAGGCGGTGTTCTACTACCTCCACTACCCAGCTGCCACCACACTCCAGGATGGTTTCCGGATGCTCCAGCCAAGGCTCACACACGACTGAAGTCCCACAGAACAAGATAAGCGGAACTCTGAGACCTTGGACTCCAGGCTCAACGGACTTGGGGACAGAGATTCTCTGCTTGCTCCCACCAAGCATAGGTGATGAAGGGATTAAAATCAGGAGCCCCACCCTACCCTGCCCTGTCTGCTTCCACCAACCAACAGAGACCCAGGGATTGGATTGTGCACAGAAGACCCACCCTACCCCTACTGGTGCCAGATAAATACCTCACTGGCAGACCTCCACTACCTCCACTACCTTCACTACATCCACTACCCAGCCACTGCCAAACTCTGGGATGCTTTCTAGACCATGCAGCCACTTCGCGGCCACATGACACATTATAAGACACTAAATACCTATCTTCCAGAATTGCCATACCATATTTGATAATGTTCAAATATGGTTTGAACCATGGAAACACCTACAAGGGCAATTAGAGGCCGCCCCAAAAGCCTCTATCCCTCTCGAAGAGCCTGGCAAGCTGCCGAGACTATTCTGCCAGCACAGCAGAGCCTCGCAAGCTATTCGTTGTGTATTCAATACGCCATTGAATCGCTGGAGCGATAGCACAGCAGTGGGGCATTTGCCTTGCACGCAGCCAACATGGCCGACCCGAGTTCGATTCCTCCGCCCCTCTCGGAGAGCCCGGCAAGCTACCGAGAGAATCTCACCTGCACGGCAGAGCCTGGCAAGCTCCCTGTGACGTATTCGATATGCCAAACACAGTAACAACAAAGTCTCCAATGGAGACGTTACTGGGCCCGCTCGAGCAAATCGATGATCAGTGGGAGGGCCTTTACTTTACTTTTAGTTTTTTATTCAATATGCCAAAACCAGTAATTACAATGAGTCTCATAACCCTGACCCTGAAGGCATCACCAATATGGAAGCATTGAGAAGGATGAGAAAGGAGAGGCTGATAAAATCTCAAGGCCAAACTAGGCTGCCACAACAAAGGAAGACAAAAATGATCATCTGTACTTTCAATGCACGTATGCTAGCATCAGATGCATCCATAGAGGACCTGATGGTACAAGCGCCATAGATCAATACAACATCATTGCTCTGACCAAGACAAGAAGGCACCAATCTCATCACGCTGCTTTCGACACTGGAGAAGAATTTTTCCTTGGAACATGTGATAAAACAGGTGTTGGAGGCATGGGTGTCCTTGTCAACACAAACTTGGCCATGAGCATTGATTCATTTAAATGCCTAACAACCGGAATCGGACGTTTACATTTGAATAGATGTGGCTCACTGCCAGCAGTTTCTATCTTCATTGTCTATACACCAACATCCAATTATGATGAAGGAAAAATTGAGAAGTTCTACAAGGAGCTGGTGAAGTTCTATAAAAAAGACCACACCTTCTACAAGATCATTGTGGGTGATTTTAATGCCAAGATAGAACCAAGAAGATCAGCTGAAGTACTCCACATCAGGACCCATGGCCTAGAATGGAATGAACAGGGTGAGAGACTGTCTGAGTTCATCATGTCGACCAAGACCATTCATGGTAACTCAAGGTTCCAGAAGGCCGAATCTAAACGTTGGACATGGGAGTCTCCCAGTGGACAGTTCCACAACAAAATAGACCACATCATATTCAATCGACGATTTTGCCTGACTGATACCGCTGTTGTCCCAAAATTCCAAATGGGATCGGACCACCATCTCCTTCGTGCAAAATTCTACTTCACTGAGTGGGGAGAAAGTGCTGCAAAGTTTAAGAAGAGAACTCCCAGAACGACCACCAACTGGGAGCTCTTTGGCACTAGTGCTGCATCATGAGAAGATGCCATTGTAGACAACATTCATGACGAATACGATCGACTGGTTCAGCACCTCCATGATTGTGCGAGGAACGCCGAGAGAGATAGCCACAAAAAAAACCCTGTATTTGAAAACTCCTGAGCTTATTTGCCAACGTGGTTTGTCACATCCCTCAGGCAACCACAAGCGAACGTCTGAGCTCGCAAAGCAGTGCAGAGATGCGATCAAGGAAGACCTCAAAGA
Organism: Sorex fumeus; assembly: GCF_029834395.1. NCBI lineage: Eukaryota > Metazoa > Chordata > Mammalia > Eulipotyphla > Soricidae > Sorex > Sorex fumeus. The sequence goes on from NW_026606186.1 coordinate 12,582,682, forward strand.
GAGAAGAGCAGAAGTGCTGGTAGATGCGGCAGAAGCTGGGAAAAGTATTTGTAACACCCGCCTGTCCTTCGCCAACTACAAGACCAAGATGACTGCCCTCTGACGTCCTGATGGATCCATCACATCCTCCAGAACGGCAATGGAGAAGATTATCCATGACTTCTACTTGGATCTCTTCGATAGCCATGTCCACCTGTCGACTTACCAAATTCCACAGGATGGATATGTCTTTCCCAATGTTCTCCCTTCCGAAATCTGACAGGCCATTTCGTCAGTAAAAATAATATATGTTCCATTATGTTCAGAGGTTCGTATTGTTCTTTGTTTTACCTTAGCAAATAATGTTGGCACAAATACAAATATTTACCTAGTGAATGAATGCTACTTGTGCTATTTTTCCTCATTATACAAAGAAAATCTGTATTTTCTTAAATAACATTTTCCCTCATTGGATCAATTAGGCTGTAGCAATAGCACGGCATGTAGGGTGTTTGCCTTGCATGTGGCCAACTCGGGTTCGATTCCTCTGTCCCTCTCAGAGAGCCCAACAAGCTACCAAGAGTATCCATGGAGATGTTACTGGTGCCCACTCGAGCAAACCGGTGAACAATGGGAGGACAGTGCTACAGTGCTACAGTGGATATATTTAACACATACTAGTTAATTCATAATACAGTTTTATATTGCGTGTGGTAGACCTACTTTGATCCTTTACATATGACCCCTCAACACTTACTCTGAGCCAGCAGTAAGTCCTGAGCAACTTTGTATGTTGCCTGAAAATCAAAATAAAGCAGAATATCTATACCTTTCTTTTGTCTATTACTAGCTGTGAATTGTGGCTTCATTTCATTTTCTTATTCTATGCAACATTGGTCACCGTAAAACAGGTGACATCATATTTTGAGTTCACCATTCCTTTTATTCCTTTTCTTCTGTGATTCCTTAAAATTGACTTGCACAGAATTTTTTCTATTCCAGTCTTTTCAGGTGCCTATTATAAAATATGAGCATAGTAAATGTGTGCTGAACAAAACTATAGTATTTATATCACTTCCTTCTACTTTTATTTCAAATTTTGATTTACATGGAAACTTTGATGAATAAAATATATTTCCTCTAGTGATGTGGCATTTTATTTTTCCTCATGCTTTTAAGGACAATTTGTTATTATTATTTACATAGGAGAAACTGAGACTGAGCAGGGTTAAACAACTTAGCAAAGATTTTTAGTGATATCTACAACCTAAGTTTTGAACCTAAGGCTGGGTTTTGAAGTCTTTCTCTTTTTCCCTTATTTCAGTTGATTATTATGATAATGAGATGAATGGTCACACCCACCAACTGACCCCCTGGTGCCATGTAATCCCATCAATGGCCGAAACCAAGAGACTACAAAACCCAGCTACCTGAAGCACGTGGTCGCATTTGTGGCCCCGCGACATCTCATTATTTCATTCTTACTTTTGGACAACCTGGCAGGTTACCTGCCCACAAGGCAGAGTCTGGCAAACTCCCCGGGGTGTGCCCAATATGCCAAATACCAGTAACAATGATGGGTCTCATTCTCCTAACGCTGAAAGAGCCTTGAATATGGCACTTTAAAATCTCAGGGTTAAGACGAAGGAGACGTTACTGGTGCCTACTTGAGGCAATCAATGAACAACAGGATGATCATGATCGTGATTGTGAAATGAATGGACAATGAAGAAAATTTGCTTTTATATTGTAACTGGATTACCCCATCCCTCCCTCACAGGTAAAATGAACCACAGCTCATTAATTCTATAAGACAATGTTTTCTCACATTCAGATCATATTTAAAATGATCATCAATCTTAAGGATGAAAGTGTGTGTGTGTATGTGTGTGTGTGTGCGTGTATGTGCAAGTATATGTATGTTTGTGTGTGTGCATGAGCACACACAGACTTTCTGGATGACTCTTGTCTCAAAGGTGCCATCTAAATTGAAAAGAGAAACTTTTGTAGCAAGAAAACAACTTAAATTGGGAAACATATCTAACCAGTATAAACTTCAGAGTGAGCATCAAAGAGAGAAAGTGGGGTGTGACTTCACTGGATAAAATTATGTGGCATACCAGTCTAAATATATTTATTAGTTTTATAGGGAAAAGTATTCATGTTTATGAGGTGGAAGGTGATTAAAACTATGACAGACGTATATACATGTACAGGAAATGACAAAACATGAACAAAGATGTGTTTTTTTTTAAATTCTGGTAATAAAGACAAAGATGACCATAGGTGAGAGATAGTTTAATTCCACAGACTCCCAGTGACCAGAACTGTCTAGTCAGGGATCTGCATACCTTATCAGTACACTGACACTGAGAGGCTCTGTTTTAGCCCAACCAAAACTAAAAGAAGGTGGCAAAATGCCTTCTCTCTAAAACTGTCACTGTTCTGAACTGTGTGTCAGGTCAATCAGAATGTTTTTTCTTAACCACAGAGTCTTGGTTTAGGAGGAAATAAAAGGGAAACAGAATCTCAAAAAACTTTGATTATTAAGTCACAAAGTTAACTCAACTAGCTATTCATCTAAATTTAAAAAACCTTAATGGTCTCTAAGGTATGGATGATTTGTGAAATGCCTTATTGAAAGGTATTAGATTAATACTCATGCATGATGAGTATTAATTTCTTACTTTGTGCAAATGTGTTAACTTTAAGTTCATTATGAAACATAATATCTTGGCTTCATAGTTCCTTGAATGATATGGCTACGTAGAAAACCATAACAAAACTAATCGTGAATCAGTGACTAGGAAAAGTATGAAAAAATTTTAGGATACTTAATCCACCCCTGGGAGAGTGGATGACTTTTGAGACTAAATGAGAGTCAATAGTTGCAAGGCATGTGTGAAAGAAGGGGGAAGGTCATGTTCTCTTGGAGTTGGAAATGAGCGCCCTCTCCCCATTTTCCTGTCTTCCTAGCACCTGGCAGTAGTGCCGAAGAACTGGTTCTGGAGCCAAATAAGCTCATTAATGGCCATGATACAGAGATTCATAAATAAATCTTGGAAGAGAGCAACAAGCTGCAGAGATGTTTCCAGACTCTCAAATTCTATCACCTGATTTAAAATTTTAGAATCCCTGGAACATGTGACCACAGTAGCAGCTATGTGAGATTTCATATTCTACTCTTCTTATACAAGGACTTATCACTCCAGGATGAGATACAACAATGTTCACACATTTTCCTATAAGGAATTTTTTTGGATCATTTTAAAGACATTATTCATAACAAGCCAAACAAAATAAATTATCTAGAACCTGTTTTTGGGGCAGGCTTGGGTGGTGATGGGACAATTCAGAATAATGAAGGTGGGAAGGTATAATGGTGGTGGGATTGGTGTTGGAACCCGGCAAGCTACCGAGAGTATTGGATATGCCAGACACAGTAACAACAAAGTCTCCAATGGAGACGTTACTGGGCCCGCTCGAGCAAATGTAATAAATTATCGTGAACAATTTTTTAAAATAAAAATGGAGGGAAAATAGAGAAGGGAGAAGGAGCTGACTACTCCTAGAGGAGATAACAAAATCTGCAGAAGCCAGAGGGGAAACAAAGCCTTGTGTAAGAGAGGCTGAACAGGGCTGAGGTACGGATTGCAAAGAGAGAAGACACATTATTACATTTTACAGCTATTAAAGTTTTAAGACAGCATCAATTAGAAAATTGTGCAAGAGTCTAGAATTTTTCAGCTCATTAGAAGGTACTTGGAAATAATCTATGCCTGCAGTGGAGAACCATTGGATGTCTAGTAAAGCAGAAGAATGACATAATGAAGTCTGTGTTTTGGAAGAATCACTTGACAGCAGAAAAACTCAGAGATTATAAAGATAGAATTAGGATGGTAATATCTCCAAAATGACACAGTTGACATCTCAAGATAACTCGGATTTGTTCATAATCCCTAGAGCAGGTTATTTTAAAATTTAATTTGGAGCCAGGGCAATAGTGCAATGGATAGGGCACTTGCTTGGAGTCTAGTAGCTGAGTAGAGAACCACGTATAACCCCTGAGCACCACTGGGTGTGGATCCAAACCAATCAAACGAAATTTAATTTTTATATTTTAATGTTTCATTATAGCTCAGATAACATGGTACAAGTGTGATAGCAGTCATAGTATTGATGTACAAAGTTCCTGAACTCCATTAACACCAAAGGGACCAAGATCTTCTTCGACTGATGTCCCTGTTTCACATCCAGGTATTTTAATGTTAATTTCTAAATCCTTGCCCTATTTCTGTCAATTCAGTCAATTTTTCATTTTCTTCCACTTATATGTGTTTTCAACTGCTTCTTTCTGTCTCTCTTCGTTTTCCATTTCTCTTTCTCAACATTTTATTTCATTTGTGTATTTATCTATCATTAACTGGCTGATACATACAATATACAGCTCAGTTGCAATTTAAAAACAAGCCTATTCTTCTCGCCCTTTCCTCTATTTCTTTCTTTCCTACCAGAAGAGATCAAAACAATTTCATATTTATTAATTAAACAAGTCTCACTTTGTCATTCAAATTTACTCTGGAGCCAGTGTTAATTTCTGAATAACTATCTCATTTTATAAATATGATTAAGTTAGAAATATCATCCAAACTTCATTCACTCTCTTCATTTATCTGCCAATTATACATCTTTTAATAGTCATTCTTATTGGATTTGTATTTATATGCGCAAGCCTTGCCCAGTAGCCAAATCAACTGTAGGAAATCCAAGGTTTTTTTAGAATGTTTTCTGAAAGTTCTTCAATCTTTGCATTAATGTTCACCTTTCTCTTCTTAGAAGAAGGAGTTGAAAACACGTTTTCAAAAAAATGGCTCTTGATTAATACAGCCCTGCATATATAAGTATATGCAGCACATATATTTATATGCTGTATTATTCTACACATATACATTCTACATAAGCACTTCACTAAACACTTTAGACCTTTTCAAAAAATCTCCCTAATCCTGACCTTGTTAAATAAAACTATACATTTTCTCCTAGAAGACATCCATTGGGAATCATTACAGTCTGAGTCATGGATGGTGTAGGAATAATTTTCTCTTTCCCTAGTTCAGAACAGTATACATATGTTTGCTTTGATCAAACACACATTGGTTTTGCTATAGGTCATATTATGTATTTGACTTTAGTGGCTTTGTGTTGGATATTTACTATTCTAAGAAAAATATTCAGAAATAATTTCTCATCATAATTTCCTCAAGTACTATCACTAGCCAGTGAACAGTATTGTAATAAAATAAATCAGTTTGTATTTACATCTTTTTAAATGGTTAATGGTGTTCCAAAACTGAGTTCTGCTCTTGTCACTATCTCTTCTTCCACAGGTACGATGCTTACTATTTATTTTACCTCTTCCAATTTAGCATATTTGTCATTCTGTACTCTGTAAGTGATCAATAAGTGCTTATTAACTAAGTTGGCAGGAAATTGAGTCTTTGGCATATGCCCTTGTAAAGGAGAGACATTTCTAGTCCAAAATGTGTGAGAACAAGGAGTCCTCAGAGAGGGGCCATTTGGAACTTTGGCAACTAACATACTGTCATAGAGCCTCTGAGTCCTGAGGCCCTATGCTTAGGGAATGAGGGTGAATATGATCCAACCTCTAATCAAGGACAATTTATTGCAGGGAGTTTTAAGAGCAGTGAGTCAACATGCTAGACAGGACTTCAATCTCCCAGGAAATTTCAGATATTGAAATTTCCCCACCAGCTGGGTGCTCCAACATTATCTTGACATAGGGAATTCAAATGCAAGAAAACTTGAGAGCAACCATAGCTATCATGGATGATTATTGCTACCGTGAGTGCCTTTGGCTCCCAAACTCATCATTTATAAGTAAATTTGGGAATGATAAAATGTCTCTAACCGTTGCAAGTCTACTATCCTGTTATCAAGTACACAGCCTCTTGAGCTTAAGTGACAAGCTGAGAGGGAAAAAATGAGTATTCAGATCTCTTTTTCTGTATAGCTTACAATAGCCAGTTATTATTTCACATCATTCTATTCATACCAATCTGCCCACCTCCATATATCTGCCTATGGCATTTCTTTTGCTTGATAAGGCCCTCAGCACTCTTTATTTCTTATTTTAAGATTCAGTTCAACAACAGCAGCTCTCATCTGTATCAACAGTATCAGCAACAGCAGTTCTCATCTGTGCCAGAATATAATAGTTTCTAACATTAACCTAAGAAATGAACTTTTGAGATGCATATTTCAGCCTCCTTACCATCATACCAATGTTATTATTTTCAAATATGGCATTTGAGGTGAATCAAACATTTGATATAGCACTTGATATCAAAAGCTTGGGGTATCTCAAATGCTAGGGACATTCATATTTCTATCCTTTTACATATTTCATTTTGAATATAGGTATCTTAAGCTCTTTTCTTAGTTTAACTCTTCTTTATCTTCTACGTACAAAATTAAAGACCTTGGACATGTGGAAAAGTAACTGCAGATATGTGAGTATGGGGGATAAATGCTGATCATTTGTTATGAATGCTAGATATGATTCTAAATGTATAACAAAGGAAAGGAGAAAATAAAATAAAATATACACAGGGACATGAATTGTTTAAAGTATCAAAAGTAAGAATATTTCTAATGGTAACAATTTTATACATATGAAATTGTATAGCTAAGCTTTTGAAAGATCATGATACTTTAAATCAGTGACAAGTCAATAAAAAATAAAATATAAATAAAAAGAGTAAGAGCACATTAATAGTTTTACCTACATGGCTATATGTATTGTTAATATCAACACAAGATTTATAGGTACAAAGCAATTCATGTACTAAGTTCAGATCTTTATAACAAATTTGAGAAATTAGGAATATGTTATAGTGTGTGTTCTTCCATTTGGAAACTAATCATTTCCTTATAGATACCACTCATAGTGAATATGTAACCTAAATGACTAAACAATATCTGAACATGTTACCTGATCCCCCATTTTCTAGTATGTAGGCATTATACCCACCAACTGCTCCCAGCGCCGTGTAATCCCATCAACGGCCAAGACCCAGAGACTATAAAGCCCTGCTCCCAGAAGAGAACAGCACAGAGTCTCCTGCCTCCACGCCTGGCTGTCCTCACCGAGGCCCCTTGGAGGAGGGTGGGTTGAGTTTCCCTCCCCATTCCGAGCAGAGCCCCGTCAGGTGAAGACCTCCAGTTCCAGTCACAGCCATGCTTAAGACCATTCTCCGCACGTTCGGACAAGCCTCACGCATGAAGGAACCAGCAAAGGAACTCAGGTGTGTGGGACCCGGGGCGTAGATCTCCAAGCCTGCTCGGATTGGGACTGGGCATCCTCCACCCAGATACCCCAACTTCCAATATGTTACACCCACCAACTGCCCCCGGTGCCGTATAATCCCATCAACAGCCAAGACCCAGAGACTATAAACCCAGCTCTTGGAAGTGCACGGCCGCAACATCTTATTATCTACTTCTTACTCTGGAGAAAAAAATACCAACTCCCAGAACCGCGCAGCCGCATTTTCGGCCGCGTGACATCTTATTATGACATCTTTTTATCTCATTCCTACTTTGGACAAACTGGCAGGCTACCGAATGTAGCCTGCTCACACGGCAGAGTCTGGCAAACTCCCCGTGGCGTACCCAATATGCCAAATACCAGTAACAATGATGGGTCTCATTCTCCTAAAGAGCCTTGAATATAATCTCAGGGCTAGGATGAACGAGACGTTATTGGGGCCTGCTCGAGGCAATTGACGAATAACAGGATGGTCGTGATACTCTGGAGAACCTGGTAGGCTACCAAAAGTATTCTGCCTACACAGCAGAGTCTGGCAAACTCCCCGTGGCATATTCAATATGCCAAAAACCAGTAACAATGATGGGTCTCATTCTCCTGACCCTCGAAAGTGGCACTTTCTAAAATCTTAGGGGTAGGATGAAGGAGATGTTACTGGTGCCTGCTCGAGGCAATCAATGAACAACAGGATGACAGTGACAGACAGTGAGTGATACCTGATCCAAATCTAAAACTTACCATCCAAACATTCTAATTTCCCATGATAGAAATGGCTTTCATTATTATATTAAAAACAATTTCCCATTTATTTAGTTCTTTCATTTAGTTTCTAAAATTTGAATTTATATGATACAGTCTTGACTTAGCACTGCATTCAAAAGAATATAGGGCATCAGTAAGAACTTATTATATGATTTTAAATATTTCCTGAAGGATTTCAGAGAAGATCAAACAGAATATTCTTTTTCCATGACTAAACCAAGAGGTTTTCTTACCTATTTCTTTTCCACTCTTCTTCCCTTACTCTAAGTAAATTTTAACTTCTTCTAACTGAAATTAATACTGATAGCAGGAAACAAAGTAATCTAGGCAAAAATTGACCTCAAAAGGTTGAAATATGTAAGAAGATGAGGGGCCCGGGTGGTGTGGGGAGGGGAAGATCTATGGGGGTTTTGTTTGTTTGCTTATTTGTTTGTTTTTATTTTGGGGCAACACCAGGCTTACTCCTGACTCTGCATTTAGGAATTCTGCCAGTATTTCGGGGATGTTATGGAATGCTTCGCTGGAATAAACTGGGTGAACCCAATGGAAGGTAAACATCCTACCTGTTGTACTATTGTTCTGGGCACAAAGATCTATGGTTTATTGATTTATTTATTCTTAAATTTATGTTAGGGAAAGGTAGATAATAACATTTACAAATCAATTACTTAGTTCTGGTTTGGGGGTTTTGGGTTTTTTTTTTTTTAGTTTAAACCCAGCTATGATCAGAACTGACTCCTGACTCTGCTGAGGCATCACTCCTGGTGGGCTTTGGAAAACATATGGGGTGCTAGGGATTGGGCCCACCTTTGTGTGTGCAAGAAAATTTCTCTACGTCTTTTACTATTGGTCTGGCCTTTCATTTACTAATTTATTATTCTTTTATTCTTATTCTTATTATTTTACTCCTCTAGATCCCTATCATTTATGTTGAGCCAAGTGAGAGGGAGACAAATTGATTATTCCTGAAGTTGTGAAATTCTAAAGCTTAATGAATAAAGAAGTTTGACATCAGAGAAGCATTTATTTTCAGATAGAAGTAGATGCTCAGACTTATGTTTACCTACACTTACCAGAAGGACTTTTGTTTGATCTTCCCTTCTCCTACCCCCACTGGCTTGGTGGCACTGGCCTCCTTATCTCACAGGATAGGATAGCTTTGTCCTTCTTTTCTCTGCTTGAGCTCTCCCCCTTTATACAACTTATCTACCTATCTATCTATCTATCTATCTACCTATCTATCTACTTACCTATCTATCATCAGTCTACCTATAATTCTGCTCTCCATTTTAACTTAAAGATCCTGTGTGGACGAAGACTTTTAAGAAGCAGATGCAAAGATAGAATAAAACAAGTTAAGAAATATTTCAGGAAAATTACTTTCATGAGAAAATGGTAAAGCTTCTGCCAAAAAAGAGCTTTGGAGTATATGGGGTGGGGGATGGAGGGTGATAATAGAAGTAAGGTCTGTTGCTGTGATGTAGTTCTGACTGTGAATGAAGATCTGGGGGAAGCAAAAGAGACTGAGAAAACTATAACAAACTAGGGCCAGAATACAGTTGGCAACACATTTATTTTGTATACAACTGACTCTAATTTGATCCCTGGTCCCTTGAGCACCACCGGAAGTAAGCTCTGAGCACAGCTGAGGTGACCTCCCCAAACAAACATATAAAAGACATTAAGTAGATTATAATTCTAAGGGATTTATGAACTCTTGATTCTAGGAATTTCGGGGCCTTGTTGTTTATTAGTAGATTCAAACATCTCTCAAGCATTAGGATCCCTGACATGCCATGTCACTAACTAGTAATAGCTAATGCAATGAGTGGCCAACATTTTAAAAGGAAAATAGAATTTGGAAAATGGCACCCATTTGGAGATATGAATCCTATACTCATGGTTCCCACATACCATCTCTCTTCATTTTCAATCTTCTCCTGTTTCATTTTCTTAGATCTGTCAGCATTGATAGTCTATTATTTATTCATTTATCATGTTTCACTACTGGACTGTGAGTCTTGTGAAAACAAAACAATTGTTTATCTTCATGGTCCAAATTATGCATCAGGCACATAGTAGGTAGTGATGAAATACAATGGTCTCGTTAAGTGCAACAGAATCAATTGACAAATAAGTCATTGCTGATACCAAACTAAAATATTTTCCTGGGATCCTATGACCTTCTCTGGTTTATTTCTGGAAATCTCTTTCCTTTATTATGATATGTAGTCTCATCTCTTAACAACTGTTTTGTTGCTTTCTATTCACCTTGCAATCCAATACAGACTCTAAAATTCTTAATTAGCCTGATTATGTTACAACTAAACCCAAATCTCAATTTATGCCAGTCAGTGGAGCTGACCTAATGATAAACTTTGAATGAATTGTAACATTTATAAATGCTTACTTCTAAATGAATAGCATTATAGATCACTCATTCTTTGTGCTTAAGTGTGGAGTGAAGACTTTCTAGCCCAGTTAATGATCCAGTTCTTTCATTTCGTCCTGATATTTTACATCTATCCAAACCTTTCTGGCTATTTTAAAGATTTACATTACTTACAATTTAGACATTAACAGGATATTCTTTGTCTCTGTAGATTTCTAAGTCATTTAGACTGTGCAGAAAGTCTATATCACTTACATTTCTTTCCCTCCAGTTCCTATTAATTATTTCTTTCCCATAAGATTAAAAACTTTATGAAGTAAGAGACTAGAGCTAGTACTAACTTTCCACATTTACAGAAAGTGAAATATGTGTAAAGTGAAAAGTATATGTACCAGATACATATTGTGCTATTGCTAAACTTTGACTTCTTATCAGAATCTGCAATTTTCTGATATTCTTTGTGTATGTAATTTTCCTTATGTTGCCACTGGCATGATTAATTTTGAATGTTGAGATGCAGCCTTAAAATATTTCACTGAAGTTATTTGATTTCTCATTTGATATATTTATGAATTTATTTTAAAATATGACTGATAATATATTATGCCTATCAATGACCTTTGTATTTGCTATACTCAGATGATTTCTCCTAAAGACAAAATCAACCATTATAATGAATTTTAATTTTTCCTTTAGAACAGATTCTTTTTGTTTGTTTGTTTCTTCGCTTTTGGGTCACACCAAACAAATTCTTTCTTGTTTGTTTGTTTGTGAGCCACACCTGAAAGGGATTATTTCTTCTCTGCATTCAGGAATCATGCCTGGCAGTACTGGGGGAACATATGGGATGCCCTGGATAGACCCCAGGTCAGCAGCATGCAATGCAAACACCACCTAACCAATGTATTATTGCTATGGTTCCCCAGAATAAATTTTAACCAATTTATTTCCTGCTGTCTTTGATCTTTATGAACTTATCTTAAGTTATTCATGTACATAATTTATGATTCCACATCTATTCTAGAATTTTAAGTTTATCTCTAGGATTTCTTTTTTCTTTGTTTATGGTCACATCCAGGGTGGAGCAATAGCACAGAGGGTTGGGTATTTGCCTTGTGTATGGCAGACTGTGCTGACCTGGGTTCGATTCCTCCACCCCTCTCGAAGAGCCCACCAAACTACCCAGAGTATCTTGCCCACATGGCAAAGACTGGCAAGCTACCCATGACATATTTGATATGCCAAACACGGTAACAACAATTAACACAATGGAGACATTACTGGGCTCACTTGAGCAAATTGATGAACAGCGGGAGAACAGTGCTACAGTGCATGATCACACCCAACAGTTCTCAGGAGTTACTTCTATCTGGATTCTTCTGATGGTGTTCACGAGACTATGGGATGCTAAAGTTCAAATCTTTCATCCAAAGAATATTCTCAGTCCTTTGAGCTCCATCTCGGGCCTAGTAGTAATTTTCTAATGATCCCCCTCCCCTCTTCCCCTCAATCTGATTGACCCCTGAATGTATTTCAGGTTTCAGCTTAAGCTGTTTTCATTCTGATTAGATGATTTCATTCTGATTTCTCCACCCAAACTATTTTACACTCTCTTTATCTGGAGTCCCATAATAGCCTTTATTTTTTAAATCATTGGATATTGCACACTGTGTTACAATTAACTGAATGTATTTCACAAAACTTCTTGGAGAGCCTGGCAAGTTACTGAGAGTATTTTGTCCGCACGGCAAAGCCTGGCAAGCTACCTGTGACTTATTTGATATGTCAAAAACAGTAACAACAGTCTCACAATGAAGATGTTACTGGTGCCTGCTTGAGCAAATCGACGAACAATGGGAGGACAGTGCAGTGCTATGTCACAAAAGGTCAAGTATCACATCTGCTTTATAATACTCTTGGGAATTGCAGAATATCTCATAGTCAATAGATATTTATTGTAGAAAGGAGATAGGAGGATGGAATTAAAGAAAGGAGAAATAAAAGGTGAATTCAGACAATGGGACTGTGGAGTTATCTTAGGAGTTAAGGCATATGCCAAGCATGCAGCCAACCCCAGTTTCTCTCTCAGCACCACATGGTTCCCTTGGACCACTGCCAGGTACAGTCCTGGAGAACCTCAAGCACCGCCAGAATGGCTCAAGTAATCCCGCGCACTCCAGAACCTGAACAGTACTGTGACCTTGAATTAAGATCAAGAATGACCAGGAATAATTCCTAGACCTCCTGAGCATTCGTTAGACGGCAAAAAGGAAAAGAGAAAGAAAAGACAGTGACAACCAAAGATAGTTGCTTATGCCAAGTTCCAAGTCATCAAACCAAGCCTTAAATAGTTTCAGTTCTCATAGAAATGAAATCTTAAACCAGTTAGCACTGGGTAGGCCAACTGAGAGTTAGACACTTGTCATTTCCTAAAGGAAACTAACAGACATAACCACCTACTTTCTCCATTAGTATAACATGCTTCGTATCACCTCATCAGCCTGAAACACTTTCATTTTGTCCAACTCCCTAAACTTCCTTCTATCTGCTACAGCAGATGCTTCCTCCCTCAAACTGGTTTTTGCTCAAAAAACTCTTAAAATTTTCAATATGCCTCAGTTTATGTAGAAGAACTGATACCAGCTTTGGCAATAAAGAAGATCCCAGAAGGCACCAAGGAGCCACAGGACAGGAGTCTACTGAGCCCCTGAGATTACTGTTTTCCTGTCATCTTTGCAGTAGTCCAGTCCCTCTGGTATCTCCCTCCGCTGCTTCTGTGTTCGTTAAAAGAATTATCAAACTAGTCTGGGAACCTATCAGAGTAGGAGCTGGATCTAACTTAGAGACCAAAGAGGGCTCGGAATCAATCTAGAATCCCACTTGGAAAGTGGACATCAAAACAAGGCTGGTGGAAAATTAGATTAGTTTCTATTAAAGAACAATGTTTTCTTGGAGCATTGATCTGTTTTTGTTAAGAAAGTGTTTTTTCCTTCGCCTGTGTTTTCCTCTATGAGTCACAACTGGCTTTATGTTTAGAGTTGCTCCGAGCAATGGTCCAGGGACCATGTTGGTGCTGAGGATCAAACTCAAGTTTCCCGAATGCCAAGTTTAGTATTCCAACCCCTGAGACATCACCCAGTCCTATAGAATGTTGCTTTGTTGTTGTTGTTATTGTATATTATTATTAACTATATTAATAATATATTATATAACACATACACATAATATATTATATTATATTAAGAATTATTATATAATATACATTATATTGGAGTATTATGTTTCACTCAAATGAGAGAAAGAATCTAGGGTTCCGACCTCCGTCGATGGTCAAGAATCAGGGACGCTGTCTTGTTTGCCAAGGTGTGGAAAATCAGATGGGCTGGACACGTAATGAGATTTGGAGATGACCGCTGGACTAGAGCTGTTACTGACTGGATTCCAGGGGACATCAAAAGACCGCGTGGCTGCCCACCTACAAGATTGTCAGACTTCTTCATCAAGACCCTGAATGATCAGTTTGAGGCTATTCATGTTCCTAAAATGAACAGACGCCATTGGACTACACTAGCACACGACAGGGACGAATGGAGGCGTTACTGGCGCCCACTAGAGCAAATCGATGATTAACGGGAAGTCAAGTGATCAAGTGATATTATATGTAATATATAGAGCAATAGCACAGTGGGTGGGGCATTTGCCTTGCACACGGCCAATCTGGGTTAGATTCCTCCGACCCTCTTGGAGAGCCTGGCAAGCTACGAAGAGTATCCCACTTGCACGTCAGAGCCTGGCAAGCTCCCCGTGGCATATTCAATATGCCAAAAACAGTAACAAGTCTCACAACGGAGACGTTACTGGTGCCTATTCAAGCAAATCAATGAACAACGGGAGGACAGTGCTGCTATTATTATTATTATTATTATTATTATTATTATTATTACTACTACTATACTCGTTTCCCTTCTCCCTTTCTCCCTTCCTTTCCTTTCATCATGGTGTTTGTTTGTGTGTGTGTGTGTGTGTGTGTGTGTGTGTGAATCTAGACCATACCCACCTGCCTGACTATAGTGCTCACACATCTCAGTTGCGGTGCTTGTTAAGAGCACCATCCTTTATTAGCGGTGCTTCACAGGTGTTTGGCAGGTAAGGGACTCCATTTAGTCGAGGTGCTTGGACATATCTAGCTGAAGTTGGCACCTAAGTTACTGCAGTATTCCCAGGCATGCTTCCTAGGCATTCAACTCACTGGCCAGGAGGTGTGCACAGACTTTCTCAGCTGTGATCACCATATATAAGTTATCCTTAAGCTGAGAGTGCTCACACATAACTGATTGCAGTGTAACTGGAAATATTCCTATGGTGCCAGGGACCAAAGACAGCAGAGCTGCCAAGCACAAACAAGAGTCATTGAGACCAGCTCCAAGGACTGAACTCACAGCTCACAAGGCAGGTGCTCTAAATTACTCAGCTAGGGGCTGGAGCAATAGCACAGCGGGTAGGGTGTTTGCCTTGCACGCAGCCGACCTAGGTTCGATTCCCAGCAATCCATATGGTCCCCCAAGCACCGTGAGGAGTAATTTCTGAGTGCATGAACCAGGAGTAACTCCTGTGCATCGCTGGGTGTGACCCAAAAAGCAAAAATAAATAAATAAATAAATTTCTCTGCTATTTTCCCAAACACTATGAAAGAAAATGTTGTTTGTTTTAACTGTTGGGATAATCTATTCTGGAAGCAAAACATTTGTGTGTGTGTCTTCGTCAACAAATTCACTGTGATTCACAATGTCTTCTTTTGATCTTTGACAACTTAAGGAAAACCAATATTTTCAACATTAAAACAGCTAAGTTCTGTTTGCAACTACAAAACCTGTCTTTCTTTCTTTTTTTATTTTTTACCATAAATCATATTTATAGCCTAGAGGTCTGAAAACCGGGATTTGTTGAGTAGTGAGAGCAAAAAATGGGATAGAGCTGGATTGTAGAACTTCCAGCTAGTCTTGAAGACTTGCTTGGTGAACACATGTGTGGATATGTGTGTGGAAACCCATGCATTGGAGTTAGAATATTAATTAGAATATTAAATAGATATCTAGGACTAGGGTGGGGCAAGTGTATTCGTCCCTTTGGGGTTTGAGTAGAAAAAAAAGAACCACAGAGACACTTAAAACATCCCTAAAACTAGAGATACAAAGGAAGCCAAGCCCAGCTGTACCTTTTGCTACTAATAAATGAATGAACACAGATAGGCAGGGAATGGGTGCAGCTTGAGTCTCTGGGGATATTTCTGAGATTTTTTTTTTGTCTCCCTATCCTCAAGATAGTTTTAGGTGGAAACTACATCCACCAACCCAGAGAAGACTAATATAGCACTGGTACTGGGACACACATAACACATTTCTGGTGCACAGCTTTGCTTTACAGATGCCCTCTCTGGATATTAATGCTCGCAGAGTTCAGATGGATGAATGGGCATAGATAGTAGAGTTTTTTTAGATTACTCTATTATCTAGGTTCTAACATTTTCCATGTCCCTCCATAGGGAATGCCCCCCCTGTGCAACCATCCCTGCAGCACTATTCATTGTCTGGGACCTCCCAAAGTGGTATCAGGCAGCCAGACAACCTCATTGACTCAAGACTATTTTCATCACCCGGACACGTTGTATCCAATGACAATTTACCACATGTCGTTAATATATTTGTTATATTTTGTTGGCTGAATGTGAAAGTTCATCAGCAAGCCTGCACACAGTGAAAACATATTGAAATGAGCATTATAGATCTGTCAGGCTGCAGTTTATGGCCTTTTCTCAGTATTACTCTGTAAGTAAAACAAGCCCTGATTGAGTCGGCAGCCTCCTGGGTACTCATTTGCCAAAGTGTGGGGAATTTTAATGCTAAGTTTATCGCCTGCATTCAGCAGGCAGGGTGTGTGGGGGGTGGGAAGTGGGCAGATTGCTTGGACTTAGGGGTATTATAGACCAGCCTGTGAGTTCCACAGCACCAGGAAAGAAGCTTTCAGTGGTGCTCGCCTCTTATCTTTTTATCGTCTTATAGATTTTGAAGATGTTGTGTCCTGGAGTTTTAATACTCTGTTTGCAAATCCTCCTTTTATAACCTTGCACTGATATGCAATGGAAAAGAGAGAAGAAAAAAAGAAATATTCATTGAGGAATGACACTGCTGAAAAAAATAAAACCATAAAGGCAAAAGGGGAGAGAGATTTATTAAAATCCTAGTTACTGAACATGATTGATAGAAATAGCCTTACACCTCTCCTCCTTCGCAGTTAACTTCCATGAAGAGGTCAGGCTCCCTCCCTGGGGACTTGCATTTTCCCAACAGGACTTCTTAGATGTTGATGCTGTCTGAAGGGATTACAAAGCTTTGTAAATCCAAATTAATGCACTAGAAAAATGAATTTTGGAAACAAGATTTCTGGTCCTTCTTTTAGGCAAAGCAGAGGAAGCATGAAATGCAAAGAGCGTATTGCTACCCAAGGGAAGAGATCGGCGGCTCTGATTTTAGAAGATTTAGAAAATTTTCAGCAGGCGGTTCCAAGAGGTTGCCCTGACTCAGATTCAGGTATTATTAGTATTAACAGATAGTTATCTCATAGTAGCAATGCCAATTACTCCCATTTATTCATCCTCAGCAGGAAGACTTATCCGCTGTTTTTTCTTTGAGCAGGCACTTGGTATTCTAGGAGTTGGAATCTATTTCTCATTCCAGCAGTGTACAGCTGTAGGTCACCTGGCTAACGCTGGGGCCATTCCACATTCTAGAAGCATGAAGCTGTGGTCATTTGGCATTCTAGAGGCATCCCGAAGCTGCAGGTCATTCATTATGCCAAGGTTAGTTTGTCAGCCTGCAGAGCCCAGAGCCTTATGCTAGTTGAGACTGGAAACCCACAAAGATATAAGTCCACTGATGTCAGAAGGACAGAGATGGAAAGAAGAGATAAAATAAAATCAATTGCAAGGAATTCTAAGCGGGTTCTTAGTGTGCTAAGAAAAATATGTGATGACCATATATTCAAATACGGAGATTTGGGGAGAGGGGAGAAAGAAAAATTAAAATGTAATTCAGATTTTAAAAATAGATTTCTGTGGCAGAGAGAAGAGCTAATCGGTAAAGTTCCTGTCTCAGAGGTATCAGGAATCTCTTCTTTACACCATCCTCAAGCCAAGTGCCATCCCAGCAGCAGTGTCACTGAGTCAAAATCAGTGGCTCTGTAGACTCTCAGAGTCACAGTGGAGTAGGAGGTTGTTGTGTTGAAATCTAGTATGTGTAAATACAACAAAAGTCTTCAAGTACCAAAGCCAAGTGATTACAATAACACAAGGACTCACAACAACAAAGAAAAGGCGAAACATACTTAATGAATTTCTGTTTTCATTAAGAAATGGAATATAACAAATGATAAAATATGCTTCTAAAACCAATAAAAATGGCTTTAAATCATGGCTCTGCTCTACATTAATTGTATTAAATTGAATCTCTATTTAACCCTGTAAATATTAAGTTCATAATCCATTCTAAAAGGGGTTAGTGAGACTATTTTAGGATAAGATAATGTCCTTCCTTAAAAGTGTTTGGCACAATCCAAGCGTCAAAGAAAACACTTCAAAATATTTATGGTGCTATTGCTTCTGCTATCAGTACTGCTGGAGTTAATTGGGATGTGCTTGGACAGAAGGGGTTTATGCTACATTTTAAAATATATCATTGCTGGCCCACCTCACCGCGCCACCACCCTCCTCTGCAGGTTTGTGGGGGAGCCGGGGAGCGTGTCCCTTTCCAGCACTTTGTGTGTGCACACCTTACCCCCCTCCAGGTCCCCACTGCTGGACAGTCAGAGGAAACTTTGGGGAGCACCTGCCTGAGTTCCACCCGACTTCCCGCCACTTCCTCGCAGCACCTGCCTCCTCTGCAGTTTCCTAGGTCAGCGAGTCCCTGGGACTGGTGGGACTGTGGCCTCCACCCTAGGCGGCGTGGTCTTCTCAAAAGTGGACATGGCTTCTGTGTGGCAGGTGCACACTCTTTTTTTTTTTTTGCCTTCTATACTATTTTCTTTTTTTTTATTAGTGAAACACCATGAGGTACAGTTGTAGATTTACAATTTTTTGTGCTTGGGTTTCGATTATACAATGATCAGATACCCATCCCTCCACCAGTGCCCATTTTCCACAACCATGGATAATATCCCCCCCCACCCCCATCCCCCATCCCCCCCTTCCTCTGAGGCAGGACAATCCCCTGTGTTCTCTCTCTCCTTTTGGGTGTTGTGGTCTGCAAAAGAGGCATTGAGTGGCAAACATGTTCAGTCCATAGTCTACTTTTGACATGCATCTCCCCTCCTGGGAGGATCCTCCAAACACCCTTTATTTGGTGCTCCCTTCTCTATCTGAGCTGCCCTTTCCTCTAGAATGCCCGACTAGCCACTAAGCTATGGAGTAATTCTCCTGGTGCTGATCTCAGCTATTCTTGGGTATTAATCTCATATTTTGTTACTTTATATCCCCCAGATGAATGCAATCTTTCTGTGTCTATCCCTCTCTTTCTGACTCATTTCGCTTAGCATGATACTTTCCATGTTGTACCACTTGTATGTAAATTTCATGACTTCAAATTTTCTAACAGCTACATAGTACTCCATTGTGTAGATGTACCAAAGTTTCTTTAACCAGTCATCTGTTCTTGGGCATTCAGGTTTCTTCCAGTTTCTGGCTATTGTAAAGAGTGCTGCAATGAACAAACAAGTGCAGATGTCACTTCGACTATACATTTTTGCCTCTCTGGGATATATTCCCAGGAGTGGTATTGCTGGGTCAAATGGGAGCTCAACTTCTAATTTTTTGAGAATCGTCCATACTCTTTTCCAGAAGGGCTGAACCAGTCGACATTCCCACCAACAGTGAAGGAGTGTCCCTTTCTCGCCACATCCACGCCATCATCGGTTGCTTTTGTTCTTTTGAATGTGGGCCAGTCTCTGAGGTGTGAGATGGTATCTCATTGTGGTTTTGATCTGCATCTCCCTGATGATTAATGATGTAGAGCATTTTCTCATGAGGTGCACACTCTTAACTCATAACCCAGCCTTTCTCACCTAATTCTGTGGAAAAAGTACTGGCCGCCTCAACCACAATCTGACAATAATCTACTGGCGTACTCCAATTCCAACAAAAGACCAGTACACAAGAAGCTATACAAGCCCAATATAAAAGAGCATCTCTTCCAACGCTTCACTAGATGCCTGTCATAAGCCACAGAATATTGCTTGAGAGGAAGGACAGATTCTAGAAAGGGAGAACGGTGACCACCATCAACTGACCTTATTCAGAATCATCCCCTGTGATAAGAGGGAACAGTGCTAGTGAAATCCAAGGTTTTACCTCTAGACAACCACAACAGCATGAAGAAACAGCGCAAATCTCTACTATGAGGAAAGGACGAAGAAAAGAGTCCCGAATCCTCAACAGGAGTTACTCACAAATATGTTCTCTCTGATAAAGAATTCCGACATGAAATGCTGAGGATGTTCAAGGAACTACTCAAAGAATCAATGGAGGAGACATCCAGAAAATTAAAGGAAGAAATGAAAGAAACAGTGGAACAGATAGTTGAGAAAATACAGGAAGAAATGAGAGCAGAAATAAAAAAAGCTACACAAAGAAGTGTTAAAAATAAAGGATTCGGTAAACCAAATTAAAAACTCAGTAGGTGCTTTTAGCAATAGGATGAATACAGCTGAAGACAGGATCAGTGAGCTTGAATATGAGCAACAGAAATCACATAGGGAAAAACAAGCCATGGGAAAAGACCTCAAAATAGCACTAAGGAGACTCAGAGACTTAGGGGATGATGCATAGAGGAACAACAATAGAATCATCAGAGTACCAGAAGGACAGGGAGGCAACCCCAATGAAAAATCAACAGCCTAAGAAATCATTGCTGAAAAGTTCCCAGAGTTAAAGAATGCAGACATCCAGATCCAAGGATCTTGTTGCTCTTTTAAGAGACCCTAATAAAAAACACTCCAGGGCATACCATAGAACGATGGATGCCGTGGATACACAATACTGCAAGCAGCAAGGTCAAAGAAGGAAATCACATACAAAGGAGCACCCCTTATATTTACAACAGACCTATCAGAGAAAACCCTCCAAGCCCGAAGACAATGGTGGGATATAGTGAAAAAAAAAAACTCAATGAAATGAACGCTTAAATAAGAATACTTTATTCAGCTAAATTCTCACTCAAACTCAATGGAACAATATACCACTTTATAGATAAACAACAGCTCAGGAACTTTATAGACTCAAAACCAAACCTAAAAGAAGGATTAAAGGGGCTCCTGTAAGATAAGAAAGAAAACACTTATAAGCGTAACCAACCCCTAAAAAAAGATGGCACAAAACCGCATGACAATAATCTCTCTCAATGTCAATGGTCTAAATGCACCAATCAAGAGATACAGAGTGACAAAATGGATCCAGAAACTGAAACCAGATTCTACTGTCTACAAGAAACTCATCTGAACAGTCAGAGCAAATACAGACTCAAATTAAAGATGGAAAAAGAATTCTGCAAGCAAACAACACCCTCAAAAAAGTTGGGGTTGCCATACTAGTATCCGACAACATAGATTGCAGGTTGAAAAAGATTAGAAGGGCCAGCGAAGGCCATTTTCTATTTATCAAGGGATACATAGAACAGGAAAAAATCATACTCATAAATACATATGCACCTAATAAGGGACCAGCTAAATACTTAAACAACTACTAACAGATTTTAAGGAGGACAACACAGTAGTAGTCGGAGACTTCAACATCACCTTATCACGTCCGGATAGATCAACAAGAACAAAACTCAGCAAGGAAACATTGGCTTTGAAGGAAGAAATAGAAGAGAGAGGATTAATAGACCTATACAGAACTTTACATCCCAAAAAGAAAGAATGCACATTCTTTTCAAGTGTATACGAAACATTTTCCAAAATAGACCAGGTGCTAGGCCACAAAACATACCTCAATAGAATCAGGAAGACAGAAGTAATATCAACAATCTTTTCAGACAATGATTTGCTGAAGATAGAAGCGAATCACACAAAGACATCAAAAAAAATCAAACATCTGTAAATTAAACAATTCAATGTTGAACAATGAAACAATGAGTGGATCAGGAAGGAAGTCTAAGATGAAATCAAAAGATACCTGGTAACAGATGAGAGTGAAGACATTAGATACCAGAACCTATGGGATGCAGCTAAAACCGCACTAGAGGAAAATTTATAGCGTTGCGAGCATTCCTAAGGAAAGAAGAAAGGGCCTACATAGATAACCTAACCACACAGCTCAAGATCTTAGAAAAAGACCAACAAAAGGAACCCAAAATTGGCTTAAGGAAATAATAAAACTTAGAGAAGAAATCAATGATATGGAAACTCAAAAAAATAATTTGAAAGATCAATAAAACCAAGATCTGGAACTTTGAGAAAATAAACAAGTTTGATAAACCACTAGTAAGACTCACAAAGAAAGAAAGAGAGAGAACCCTAATAAAACTAATCAGAAATGAAACAGGGGACATCACAACAGAAACCAATGAAATTCAAAAGATCATCAGAGACTATTTTGAGAGTCTGTATGCCATGAAACAAGAGAACTAGAAGAAATGAATGAATTCCTGGATTCCTATAATCTCCCAAGATTGAACCAAGAAGACTTGGGATACCAGAGTATACCCATTCATATCAAGGAAATTGAAACTGTAATCAAAACTCTTCCAAAAAACAAAAGCCCAGGCCCAGATGGATTTACCAGCGAATTCTTGCAAACATTTAAAGAAGACCTGTTGCCAGTTCTCCTCAAGCTTTTCCAGGAAATTGAAAAAACAGAAACTCTCTAAAACAGCTTCTATTTCTCCCTAATACTAAAAGCAAACAAAGACACCACCTACAAAGAAAACTATAGGCAAATATCCCTGATGAATATGGATGTGAAGATCCTCAACACAATATTAGCAAATAGAATCCAACAACTCATCAAAAAGATCATACAGCATGATCAAGTGCCATTCATCCTGGGGATGCAAGGATAATTTAACATTCAGAAATCAATCAACATAATTGGTCATATCAACAAAAGTAAAGATAAAAACCATATGATCATATCAATGGATGCAGAGAAAGTTTTTGACAAGATTCAGCATCCACTTGTCATGAAAACTCTCACCAAAATGGGTCTTGAAGGTACTTTCCTCAAGATAGTCAAAGCCATCTACGACAAACCCCAGGCAGGCATTATCCTCAATGGGGCAAAAATTAAGGGTCTTTCCTCTAAGATCAGAGACAAGACAAGGATGCACACTCTCACCACTTCTGTTCAATATATTACTGTAAGTACTTGCAATAGCAATTAGGTAAGGATAAGACATTAAGGGCATCCAGATAAGAAAGGAAGAAATCAAGCTCTCACTATTCGCAGATGATATGATACTATATCTCAAGAATCCTAATTCTCTACCAAGAAACTCCTAGAAACAATAGACTTGTACAGTAAAGTCGCAGGCTCTAAAATTAATGCCCGAAAATCCATGGCTTTTCTAAACGCAAATAATGAGACAGAGGAAAGTGACATGAAAAAAATAATCCCATTCACAATCGTGCCGCATAAAATCAAATACCTCAGAATCAGCCTAACTAAAGAGGTAAAGGACCTCTACAATGAAAACTACAAAATGCTACTCCATAGAATAAAATAGGACACGAGGAAATGGAAACATATCCCCTGCTCATGGATAGGAAGAATTAACATTGTCAAAATGGCAATACTCCCCAAAGCATTATACAGATTCAATGCAGTCCTTATAAGGATACCCATGAAATTCTTCAAAGAATGATCAAGCACTTCAGAAATTCATATGGAACAACAAACGCCACAAATATCTAAAGCAATTCTTGGGGAAAAGACGTGGGGAGGAATTACCTTCCCCAACCTCAAACTCTACTAAAAAGTGGTAATAATTAAAACAGCATGGTACTGGAACAAAGGCAGGGCCGCAGACCAATGGAATAGGATGGGATATTTGTACATCCAACCCCAAATATATGAACTTCTAATCTTTGATAAGGGAGCAAGATATGTGAAGTTGAAAAGGAATGCTTCTTCAACAAATTGTGCTGACATAACTGGAAAACCACATGCAAAAAAAATGAGCTTAGACCTCGACCTAACACCGTGCACAAAAGTCAGATCAAAATGGATTAAAGATCTCAACATCAGGCCAAAATCCATAAGGTACATTGAAGACAAGGTCGTCAAAACCCTTCACGATATTGAGGGTAATGGTATCTTCAAAGAGGACACTCCACTGAACAACCAAGTGGAAACAGAGATAAACAAATGGGACTGTCTTAAATTAAGAAGCTTCTGCACCTCAAAATATACAGTAACCAGAATACGAAGATAATCTACAGAAAAGAAAAGGATATTTACCCAATACCCATCTGATCGACAGCACAGCGGTAGGGCATTTGCCTTGCATGCAGCCAGCCCGGCCAAGGCAGGTTCAATTCCTTCACCCCTCTCGGAGAGCCCGGCAAGCTACTGAGAGTAACTCGCACACACGGAAAAGCCTGTCAAGCTCCCCGCGACGTATTCAATATGACAAACACAGTAACATATATATTCAATATGCCAAACACAGTAACAACAAGTCTCACAATGGAGAGGTTACTGAGCCCGCTTGAGCAAATCGATGAACAACGGGAGGACAGTGTTGTTGTTGACCCATCTTATGAGGGGTTGATATCAAGGATATAAAAAGCACTGGTTGAACTCCACAAGAAGAAAACATCCAACCGCATAAAAAAAATGGGTGACGAAATGAACAGAAACTTTCTCAGAGAAGAAATCCGAATGGCATAAAGGTACATGAGAAAATGCTCTACATTATTAATCATCAGGGAGATGCAGATCAAAAAAAATGAAATATCATCCCACACCACAGAGACTGACCCACAACCAAAAGAACAAAAGCAACCAGTGTTGGCTTGGATGTAGCGAGAAAGGGACTCTCCTTCACTGCTGGTGGGAATGCCTTTTGGATAACAGTATGAACGATTCTCAAAAAATTAGAAGTTGAGCTCCTATTTGATACAACAATATCACTACTGGGAATATATCCCTGAGAAGCAAAAAAGTATAGTCAAAATGACATCTGCACTTGTTTGTTCATTGTTGCACTGTTCACATTAGTCAAAATCTGGAAAAAGTCCGAGTGCCTGAGAATAGATGACTGGTTAAAGAAAATTTGGTGCATCTGCACAATGGAGTACTATGCAGCTGTTAGAGAAGATGAAGTCAAGAAATTTCATACAAGTGGTACTACCTGGAAAGTATCTTGAAATGAGTCAGAAAGAGAGGAACAGACATAGAAAGATTGCATTCATCTGGGGAATATAAAGTAACAAAATAGGAGACTAACACCCAAGAATGGCTGAGATAAGTACCAGGAGGTTCACCCCATGGCTTGGAGCTCAGCTGCACATACTAGGGGTAAAGGCAGCTCAGGTAGAGAAGGGAGCACCTGGGAGGGTGTTTGGAGGATCCTCCCAGGATGGGACATGAATGCGAAAGTAGACTATAGACCAAACATGACTGCCACTCAATGCCTCTTTTGCAAACCACAGCACTCAATAGGAGAGAACAAAAGGGAATGCCCTGTCACAGAGGTTGGGTGGGATGGGGGAGTTGGGGCAGTGGGAGGGCTCTGGGAATCATTGGTGGTGGAGAATGGGCACTGGTGATGAGATGGGTACCCAGTCATTGTATAACTGAAACCCGAGCACAGATTCTTGTAAGTCTACAACTGTATCTCATGGTATTTCACTAATAAAATTTAAAATAAATAAATAAATAAACATATCATTGCTGTCACACTTTTGCATTATCTTCTATTATATTTGAGGTGCTGTGTTATCACAGAAATTATTTTGCTAAATTGAGGAGTGTACAGTGGCTAAAGGATCACATATTGAATTTAGTAGACTTCCTGAATATCCATGGTGATATTCTAATTGCTGTTAGTCAAGCCTTTGTTAATACAAAGTTCAAAAACACTAAGTTTTTGACATTAAGGAAACTAGGACACATGCTTATAAAATGATGAATGCTCAGTAAGAAGAAAAAATGCATTTCATCCTTATTGTGCAGAATTCAGAAAATGATCAGAGCAGACTTTTTCTTAACATGAGCGTGGTGTGGTGATCTCAAGTTCAACAGTCCTAAATACAGTCATAAAGGTGGCCAAGTAGGTACATTATGCCTGATATTGAAATGTAGTAAGTTCTGGTAGGACAAGTAGCTGAAGGGAGCACCTTGATTTTTAAACTCGGAGTAGAAATTTTACTTTGAAAGCCATAGAGAGATAAATAAATAAATAAATAAATATGTAAGTAAATAGTTGCCCCCGCGCCTGGCTGTTCTTGCTGGGGTCCCTTGGAGGGGAGTGGGTTGAGTTTCCCTCCCCACCCCAACCAGGGCTCCTGCAGCCGAAGACCTCCAGAACCAGCCACCACCATGCTGAGACCACTCTCTGCACACATGAAGGTACCGGCAGAGGAACAAAGGCATGCGGGTCCCGAGGCTGAGATCTCCAAGCCTACTCGGATTGGGGCTGAGCATCCTCCATCCAGATCCTCCAAATTCCAGTAGGCGGGGCTCACACACACCAACTGGCCCCCTGGCGCCGTGTAATCCCATAAACAGCCAAGACCCAGAGACTATAAAACCCAGCTCCTGGGAGCACGCGGCCGCATTTGCACTGTGCATTTGCATTTGAGGCCGCGCAGAATCTTGTTATCTTATTCCTACTTTGGACAAACTGGCAGGATACCGAATGTAACCTGCCCACAAGGCAGAGTCTGGCAAACTTCCCGTGGCATACCCAATGTGACAAATACCAGTAACAATGATGGGTCTCATTCTCCTAACTCTGAAAGTGCCTTGAATATGGCACTTTTTTAAAAATCTCAGGGCTATGACGAAGGAGACGTTACTGGTGCCTGCTCGAGGCAATCGACGAATAACAGGATGGTCATGTCATGGCTTTGTTTTCATAATTCACAATGATTCTGCTTTATGAACATCTCATTTGAGGAGTCAAATATTTAAGCAGAATACATGTGTGTGTTTTGGCATATCGAATACACAGCGGATAGCTTGCCAGGCTATATGCCAAAACCAGTAACGAATACTGGTCTCATTCACCTGACCCTGAAGGCTTCACCGACATGGCAGCACTGAGAAGGATGAGAAAGGAGAGGCCGACAAAATCTCAAGGCCGACGTAGGCTGCCACAACGAAGGAAGACAAAAATGATCGTCTGTACTTTCACTGTATGTACGCTAGCATCAGATGCATCCATCAAGGACCTGATGGTACAAGCGCGAATGATCAAGTACGACATCATTGGTCTGACCGAGACAAGAAGGCACGAATCTCACCATGCCGTTTTCGACACTGAAGAAGAATTGTTCCTCGGAACATGTGATAAAAGAGGTGTTGGAGTCATCGGTGTCCTTGTCAACACAAACTTGGCCAAGAGCATTGATTCATTCGAATGCCTAACAACCCGAATCGGACGTTTACATTTGAATGGATGTGGCTCACTGCCTGCAGTTTCTATCTTCGTTGTCTACGCACCAACATCTCATTATGATGAAAGAGAAATCGAGAAGTTCTACATGGAGCTAGAGAAGTTCTATAAAGAAGACCACACCTTCTACAAGATCATTGTGGGTGATTTTAATGCCAAGATAGGACCGAGAAGATAAGCTGAAGAACTTCACATCGGGACCCATGGCCTAGAATGGAACGAACAGGGTGAGAGACTGTCAGAGTTCATCATGTCGACCAAGACCATCCATGGTAACTCACAGTTCCAGAAGGCAGAATCTAAACGATGGACATGGGAGTCTCCTGGTGGACGATTCCACAACGAAATAGACCACATCATATTCAATTGACGGTTTTGCCTGACTGATGTCGCTGTTGTCCCAAAATTTCGAACAGGATCGGACCAACGTCTTCTTTGTGCAAAATTCTACTTCACAGAGCGGGGAGAAAGGGCTGCAAAGTTCAAAAAGAGAACTCCCAGAATGACCACCAACTGGGAACTCTTTGGTACTATTGCGGCAACATGGGAAGATGCCATTGTTGACAACATTGACGAGGAATACGATCGATTGGTTCAGCACCTCCATGAATGTGCGAGGAACGCCGAGAGAGATAGCCACAAAAAATTGTCTATCTTCGAAAACTCTTGAGCTAATTCACCAGCGTGGTTTGGCGCATGCCTCAGGCAACCACAAGCTAACATCCGAGCTCGCAAAACAGTGCAGAGATGCGATCAAGGAAGACCTCAAAGAGAGAAGAGCAGAAGTACTGGTAGATGCGGCAGAAGCCGGGAAAAGTATTCGTAACGCCCACCTGTCCTTCGCCAACTATAAGACCAAGATGACTGCCCTCCAATGTCCTGATGGATCCATCACATCCTCCAGAACGGCAATGGAGAAGATTATCCATGACTTCTACTCAAACCTCTTCGATAGCCATGTCCACTTGCCGACATACCAAATTCCACAGGATGGATATGTCGTTCACAACGTTCTCCCTTCCGAAATCCAACACGCCATTTTGTCGGTAAAGAAACAAACAGCACCCGGCCCAGACAAGGTCAGACCTGAACACCTGAAGAACCTGCCATCAGTACTCATCAATACACTGGCTCGGCTCTTCACTCGCTACCTGTCTGAATGCAAGGTTCCGTCCCAATGGAAAACCAGCATGACCGTACTACTGTTCAAGAAGGGAGACATCCATGACATTGGCAACTATCACCCGATCTGCCTATTGTCTGTCATCTACAAGTTGTTCACTCGAGTCATACTAAATAGGATTGGCAGAACACTAGATGAAGGACAACCATGCGAGCAAGCAGGGTTCCGCAAATGATTCAGCACCATTGACCATATCACACAATAACCAAGCTCATTGAGGTTTCTTGGGAGTTCAAGATGCCGCTCTGTTTAATGTTCATTGATTTAAAGAAGGCCTTTGATTCTGTTGAGACGGAAGCAGTCATTGAAGCCCTAGTCAATCAGGGCATTCAAGCCCAATACATCAGGATCCTCCGTGAGCTGTATTGCGGATTCACTACCAGGATCTCACCATTCTACAAAGAAATGATCGGTGATGTCAAGAGAGGGGTGCGGCAGGGTGATACCATTTCACCGAAACTCTTCAGTGCCACCCTCGAGAACATCATGCGACGACTGGAATGGGAGTGAAAATAGATGGTCGGCAACTACACCACCTCCGCTTTGCTGATGACATTGTTTTAATAACACCAAACATCAGTCAAGCGGCACAAATGCTGGCCGACTTTGACCGTGAGTGTGGAAAGGTAGGACTACAGCTGAATCTTACGAAGACAATGTTTATGAGAAACAGCCTTGTTCCTGACGCCCCATTCACTCTCAATGGAACGACCATCTCCGAATGCAACAGCTATGTGTACCTAGGTCGAGAGGTCAACCTGACAAATGACCTGGCACCCAAGCTGCGCAGGAGGAAGAGAGCGACTTGGAACGCCTTCAAGAACGTCGAAGAAATAGCTAAGAGGACGAAGAACCTCCGGCTCCGGGCACATCTCTTTGATTCCACTGTTCTTCCTGCATTAACATATGCCTCAGAGACCTGGGCCCTACACAAACAAGATGAGAATGCTATTCAGGTCTCCCAAAGAAGAATAGAAAGAGCTATGCTTGAAATATCACGTTTCACTCAAATGAGAGAAAGAATCCGGAGTTCTGACATCCGTCGACGATCAAGAATCTGGGACGCTGTCTCATTTGCCAAGGTGTCGAAAATCAGATGGGCTGGTCACGTAATGAGATTTAAAGACGACCGCTGGACTAGAGCTGTTACTGACTGGATTCCATGGGATGTCAAAAGACCGCGTGGCCGCCCACCTTCCAGATGGTCAGACTTCTTCGTGAAGATCATGAACGATCGGTTTGAGGCCCTTCATGTTCCTGGAGCGAACAGATGCCATTGGGCTACACTAGCACGCAACAGGGACAAATGGAGACGGTACTGGCACCCGCTCGAGCAAATCGACGACTAACGGGAAGTTAAGTGATTAAGTGATTAAGATATGTGTGTGGTCTATCAATTCAGAATAGTAAATTTGGGATTTATGAATTTGGGATTTTTATTAAAAAAAAAAGGAGGCAAATCAGACAATGCAATGACCACAGGGAATGTCTATGAGCCCCTTTTTATTGTTGGGGAACAGGACCTTGCTGTTGTGATACTCAGAGCAAAGCTCTGATTGCATCCATTCAGTAAGCAGAGACAGGCCAGAGAAGGTTTTCATGTACACATGGGGTTGTTGTGAGTCTAGAGAGACTGCTTCAGAGGGTCAGAGAGTACAGCCGTGAATGCACTGAGGTGCTTGTTAAAAGGAACTTCTCTAATCCTCTCCAGAAGCAGCTCTTCTGGGAGAAATTCTCAGTGGCCTCTAAGAAATAAAGGTCAAAGTTTCTATCATAGGATTCTTAAAAAACAAACAATAAAAAAAATCTCAGCAAAAAAAAAGCATCAAATCAAGTTGAAAATATATTTTTATAAAACATTTCTGGATTCTTTTCAATATTTGTCCACACTTTCTTGATTCAAAATCTGGGAATACTGACTTAGGGGTAAAAAACAGATTCTCTAGGAGGAATCATGTTTGTAGAGTCTATAGCTTATATAATTTGGGGCAGGCAATAACTATAAATATGGTCAAAAAGTAATATAATATTTAAATTAGAAATTATAGAAAATTAATTTGTTAATCTGCTGTCCATGTGGAAAAGCTGACAAAAATTTTACAAAACCCCCCAAGCCATGAGCTTTATGATAACCTACATTATATAACTATATAGAATCATTTGTATTTTATCTGCATATGGTTGATATTTTCATACAATGATGTTTTTGTACTATTTTCCATAGCAAAATTAAAAAAGTAGATTACCTGTTTCTCTCCAGGGCTATTTTTTCCTTACTTGACACCTGGAAAAAGTCATAATTAGGTTCATAGCTCATTAATGAAAAAAAAAATGATAATAAGTAGGGAGGGGTAGATAAAGAATGAAAGTATTAAAATGCATACCTTGCCTGCAACTGACCAATGTTTAATCCCTAATAAGACATGGCCATTTAAGCATCTCTATGTATAGCACTGGAGACCCACAAGTACCTAAGGGGTGATCCAGACAATCTCTGATACTATAGGACTCAGAAATAACAGGATCTTTGCGTTGAATCACCAGCCTAATTGGCTGAGAATCACTGTCAGTGGCCCCCTGGAGCTGTCTGAGCATTACTTGTGAGCCCCCACCAAAATCTTTGGAAGTGAATATTATGTTTGAGGTCATTATAAGTAGTTTCCAGATTCTTTAATACGAGAGAATTATGATATTGGTGAAATTTTATTTTTCTGATTACATTCAGCATTAAAAATACAATACTTTATAGTTATATAAAAACTTAACCTATTTGTATATAGGATGCATACTGGATTGGTATATTATAGCTTTTCAGACTAACTTTGCCAATGTCTATAATTCAAGTGAAATCAGCATGAACTGAATAAGTGCGCACAAAAATTTGATTATACAGTCAATTTGACTACTGAACCCAGATAGAGGAACAGGTGAGATGTATAAACTAGATAAAAAGAAAATAAGTCTACAAGCACCAATAGATAATGAAACTAGAAACACACTATAGTAAAGAGGGCATGTCTGGAATAAGCATTAAATACTGACAAATGATTGGAGACAGAGAATACACTTCTGGTTTCTGGAAGCAGACACTCATTTATTTATCAAGACGTGTAGAAAAAGGCAATGGCAAACAATGTTAAAAGTATTAGTATTAGATGAAATTTAAATCCATTTTGATCAGTGATCTGTGAAATCTTGTGAGTAATAAATAAAGTAATCACAGAAAGAATGACAAACTAGGCAAAAAATGCCTCACCAAACCCTACAAAATCCCATTAAAATACCCTTTAACTAGAGGCATAAAGACCAACACCACTGATTCTGAAGTAAAGAATAATGGAGGAAGAATCAATGTAAAATGCAGATAAAGATCTTGGCCAATTATATAATGGATATGTTTCTGCTGGAAGATTATGGAAAGGGGAACAACAGTTCACATCATGCTGTTACCTCAACCCCTTGGCAATATTAAAGCTTACTTTTTTATTTCTTAATTAATTTTTGTTTGTTTCTGATACATCTGCTTCTCCTTCCTAGAGTTTACAAAGAGCTCACATTTAGTTAGCCCAATATAATCCAATTGGCAATAAACACAGGGATAAAATGATAGAGTTTCATATAGGAAGTGATCTATGTAAAAAAATAAAATAATACAAATACAATGAGTCATTGCAGCTACCTGAAGAAGCAATGTTCAAGGAATGTTAGAGAAGATGGAGTTGAGGAAGCTAACTGTCTTGTTTTGTGGCTAGAAGAGAAGGGACTCCCAAGAAGTGCACAGTAGATCCAAGGGCCAATTTTAATGATATTTGTTCAAACTGTGTGGGTCCAGTAATAAAGTACTTCTCAGTTATACAGAGAACCACAGAGCTTGCATTCTACAGTGCTGGGTGTCCATCAAAGCCATACTGGCAATGTTAGGTATTCAACTTGATAATTATCTATACAAGTCACTTGCTTCAGTTTTGTTATCTGTATCCTCTATATTCTAGTAAACCAAATCGGAGTTGGAATCTGAGTAAGAAGAAACTGATTCTTCCAAATTTATAGACTAGATGAGAATATCCTGATTGGGGAAATGATCAATTCAAGATTTTTGCAGCAAATAAGGGCAGAGATATGTAAGACTATAGAGGAGATTATCAACCCCGGAATTGAGTTAAATTCCTTGCTACCATTCATGTACTCCATTGGGTATTTTACTTTTAATATTCTTGGCTTATGGAAACCAAGATAGCCCTTATTACCTTAACTAAATTCCTGGTAAAGAGAATTGATTTCTTTTAATTACTATGCTAAAGTCTGATCAATCCTATAGTCAAACAGTCATTTTACTATTTTAAAACATATTGATCAGACTAACTTATTTCAGTAAAATAAAATTATAAAAGTTCTAAGAGATTAAGTGGGCAAGTATTCTATATATTACTTGATTTGTATGTTTCAATGAGATCCATCAATTCGTCAACTATTAAAATGATTGATAGAGAGAGGAACCACATGCAACACAGAATAATTTTTTTTGCTTTCTATTTGTAGAAAGTGCATTTTACAAAAGCATATACAAGGCATACCAATTTTAAAAGAGGCAATAGAAATAAAAGTTAAGTTTCAAAATTTTCTTTCCATATCTCAATTGATCCTTTTGTATACATTTTAAGGAAGCCTTGTCTTTCTTTGAAGACCACTGATCTATTGCACTCAGTTTGAGCACAGAGAAACTGAGCTTGGAGATGAGAAATGAGAAAGAAAGATTGATGATCCAATATAAGTGAGCTAAAATGCTGTAAAATAAACTCAGTTACAAGGTTTGCAGACTTTTAAACTCTCCCTGCTATTTGTTAAAATTATAATTTTTCATATGCTTTCATTTATTCTTTGCATTTCCTTTTTCTTATTCTCTGGAGATTCATGCTTTGCTTCAAATATCCTCTCAACAGCGAACAATCCAGTATCAGCAAACTTCTGTTACCAAATTCCAGTAAAGAGTAAATACCCTAAAGTCCATAGGCTCAACCTGAACTCAATCCGCTTCCCTCAAGGATTCCCAGAAGAGACACAGGCTCCCAGCCTACTTAGAAATGCAGCACTGCACTTCTCAATAGCATTTTATGACACATTTCTCAAATCAAATTTAAAAGCATAACTGAGTGGAATTAAATTAATGCTGTCTGGTAATGTCAGCAGAAGCACACTGCAACAGGCTGGCTTAAATCCTAAACCTTCTCTAGCTTTATGATACATATTCAGTCCATATTCGGTCTCTAATATTATTGAGAGAATCATGTACACCATGCTTCTGTGTGCGTGCGTGTGTGCATATGTGTGTGTGTGTGTGTGTGTGTGTGTGTGTGTGTGTGTTTGGGAAGGAGTGTGCTGGAGGTTATGGTGTATGGCTGAGCAATCTTTAAAGCATAAAAATAGTTACACTTAATGACACATGCCCCATGACCTTGGTATTTTTGAGTTAGCACTTGCATTTGCTTTCATGTTCTACAGAGCATGTTTATCTTCATTGTATCATTCGATCATCATAATCACCCAGTGGGGAAAGCACTTTTGGTTTCTAGTCTCCATTCTTTCTATTTATTGTTTTACTTGAACCCAAGTGCCCTGACTCCAAATTCAGTATTCTTTCCACTTCTTAAGTTTAATAATAGTGACAATACTTCCTGTCCGTTCAAGGTTCCCTTGACCTCTCTGTGGCTGAATCAAATATTCCATTTACAATTCTCATCTTAATTGACTCAACAGCGACATTTTACATAGTTATCAATTCCCCGTTGTTCAAACATGCTTTCTTCACTGAGTTTCACAATGCACACTCTTTGTTTTATTCCAAAATAACGGAGAACTTACTTTTCTTGGGACCTCTTTATTTTATCATTACTAAACAATAGACTTCTCAGAGATTTTTTTTTTATTTGAACTCATCCACTGGGAAATCATCTCCAGCCAATCCTCTAAAAAACTTTTCAACTGATTTTGTTACTTACATCCACACAAGATGTCTATCCTGAGCTTCAGGTTTATACCGCCAGTACACCACCAGTAATCTCCATGTGGACAGGTTTTTGTTTGTTTGTTTGTTTCTTAATTTTTTTACTTTTTTAGGTCACACCTGGATATACTCAGAGATTACACCTGGTTCTGTGTTCAGGAATTACTTCTGGCAGACCTCGGGGGATTGTACTATGGCTCTGGCCTGAACTATGTAGAAGTTTAACAGGCACATTATTATTATTATTATTATTATTATTATTATTTTGATTTTTTGGGGTCACGCCCGGCAATACACACCTGGTGATGCACATCTGGCTCTTCACTCAGAAATTACTCCTGGAAGTGCTGGGGAACGATATGGGATGCTGGGAATCAAACCCGGGTGGGTTGTGTGGAAGGAAAATGTCCTGCCCACTGTACTGTCGCTCTAGCCCCTTAACACGGACATTAGATATCAATAGCATCCCAAATTTGACCACATGAATCAG